>NC_134693.1:121975287-122575287 GCF_050947455.1 Rhinoderma darwinii | reverse complement strand
GGCTAGCTGGGTGTCCAGTGGACTCACGCGGAATCTGGCCCTGCTCGAGCTGTTCCCCATCGTGGTTGCGGCGACCATCTGGGGGGACAGGCCCAGGGATAAGAAGGTTCGTTTTTACTGCGACAACATGGGGGTGGTGCTGGCCATTAATAACATCACGGCGTCCTCTCCTCCGGTAGTTCAGTTGTTGCGACATTTAGTGTTGGTGTGCTTGTCGTTGAACGCGTGGGTGGTGGCGGTGCATGTGCCGGGGGTACGGAATTGTATCGCTTATGCTCTTTCTCTCTCGCAGTGGGACCGGTTTCGGCAATTGGCACCGGGAGCGGAACGTCTCGGTTTGGCTTGTCCGGAACATCTTTGGGATCTGGTCTCGGTCCCGTAGAACGATTGGTGGAAAGGTCTTTGGCGCGCACGACGTGGAGTGCTTATTCTGCTTGTTGGAGGCAGTGGGAGGAGTGGGTAAGAGAGTTGGGTGACGTCAACACGGATAGAGACAGGTTGGTGGCACTTTTGTACTGGTTAGGGGACGCCTGGGAGGCGGGGTTTTCTTTGGCAAAGGTTAACCGTTTCATGTCTGCGGTGGCGTTTGGTTTTAAGTTGCGAGGCTTTCGGGATGTATCTAAGGAATTTTTAGTGGGACAGGCTTTGAAGGGTTTGCGCCGAGGTAGGGTCGAGGCGGATCGTAGAAGGCCTGTGTCGTTTTCTCTGCTTAGCTCTTTGGGCGGATCATTAGCATCGGTCTGTCTTTCTTTGGCCGAGATGGAGTTGTTTCGGTTAGCCTTTTCTTTAGCGTTCTTTGGGGCATTTAGAATTGGCGAGTTGGTGTCGCTGAGTACCAAGCAGGCAGGGGGGTTGAGACTGGGGGAGGTGAGCCTATATGCAGATCGGCTTGAGGTATGGTTGCGTCGGTCAAAAACTGACCAATTAGGGAAGGGGAAGCTGATAGTTTTGTTCGCCCTCCCGGGTTCGGCTATGTGCCCGGTAGCGTGCATGCGGGGTTTTAAGCCACAAGTGGGGTCTCCAGAGTTGCCATTGCTATGTCACGAGGACGGGTCATTTTTGTCCAGATTTCAATTTGGAGCGGTATTTAAAAAATGTTTGGCGGCGGTCGGTGTCGCGGCGGGCTCGTATTCATCTCATTCCTTCAGGATTGGTGCAGCAACAGAAGCAGGGCGCTGGGGGTTGGATGATGAAGAGTCCAACAGATTTAGGTCTTCTGTCCGCCCTCATCTGTTATGAGTCTTGTTGTTAGTGCTTATAAAATGTTTGCGTGGTGGTATCTAACTTTCTTTTCCGTTTCAGATCCGCCTCCGTGTTTGGTGTGGTTGCTGGGCCACTCTTACGTGCATTGGGGGGCTTTGAGGGCGGACGTCCGCCCGGACGGTCGCCAGTTGCGCATTCCGCGACAGGATGCGGTTTTGCATTGGCTGGGATTTAGAGGTATGTCATGGAGCAGGGTGTTAGTAGAATTCCAGACATATGCCTGGCTTGATAGGGTCCCAGTGGTCTTGGTATTGCACGTGGGTGGGAATGACTTGGGAGTCCGCCCCTTTCGTGAGTTGGTGCGGGATATTAAACACGATATGTTGTGTTTGTGGGTTTCTTATCCCAGGTTGGTGATAGTGTGGTCGGACATTGTCCCAAGGAAACATTGGCGGCTGGCTAGGTCAGTGGAAAGAGTCAATAAGGCTCGCATTAAAGTTAATCGGGCGGTGTCCCGTTTTGTAGCCAAAAACGGCGGCATTTGTGTGCGGCACAGGGATTTGGAGGGATTTGGAGTCAGGAGTGGGGAACTACTGGAGGAGCGATGGGGTTCATTTGACCGAGGTTGGTATTGATCTGTGGAGCTTGGCAATAGCAGAGGGAATTGAAAGGGCGGTGGTGGTGTGGCGGAACTCACAGGCTTAAGGTGGTCAAGGCCTGTTTCGCTGTGGCGGGGGGAGTCCTTGAGGCCAGTCAGTACAAAATGGTGGGGGGGTCGCATCGGGGGTATGCGTCCCCCAAAAAAGGTACATGGTTGAAGACTTCATCGGGTGTTATCCCTTTGAAGTGGTCTTCTGGTGGAAGGTATATCACTTGAAGGCTTCATCGGGTGTTATCCCTTTGAAATGGTCTTCTGGTGGTTGGAGCCATCTGCAGAGGTGAGCGGTGCCTCCGAGCTGGTTTACGGCTGGAGGTAATTGGTTGGTAGTGGTTGCAGATGGCTAACTCGGGGTGTGTTAAAAAAGGAATATCTAAAATGGCTTCAAGGACTTCCCCTGCTCGGATTAATGTTAACGTTAAATTGTTATTTATAATTCTGACCCATGTTGGGTCATGTGAATTATTAGGAGGAATTCTCTGGTGGATTCCTAATTAGTTATCCGAACGTTTCGGATTTAAATTGTTTTTATAAAACTGTGAAATTAATAAACGGCTGCTGTGGCCATTTCACATCCAACCTCGGTGTCACGTGTCTTTTCTAAAGGTGGGGGTGGAGGGATAGGTAGGGATAAGGGAAGGTTCATTAACACACGACTCTACTTAGGCAGGTCATGTGGATCTCAAATATATAAATCAACATCAGCTGTACAGATAATCCAGTGATATAAGAGGAAAGTGACTAGAACCCAAAAAATTGCTCTGGAATTACCCTCAAACGTGAAGTGATTGGGGCGATGCGTAATATCAATAAATGAGTCGATACATACAAAACCTTAACCCAAGAATATAACCAAAACGTTGAAGGCTTTTCTAATAGACAACAAGCCATAATGAGGTAGGAAATATTTAAAGAACATTATTGAATTCCCTGCCAAAGCTGCCATAATTGGAACAAATGAGCCAACTAAATTGCCCTGTGAAGGGCCAAAATCAGGAGGCCAGGAGAAGTGTGCCCCACCGCCCTGACCGCTTAGAAATTGGAAACTTGCTGACTCTTAGGAAGAAATGGGGTGTCACTTGACCCCTCTCGGCTCTGCTAAATGGCGTAAAGTACTAAAATAGAATGAAAAAAACACGGCGCCACATAGTGCAGATGAGTAAAAAAGAGAGACAGGGGAACACATAATGTAACGTGCTCACCTTGAGAATGTGAATACTGGCAAGTATCACAGTAAGGAGTGTGAAATGCACTCAGCAAATTGACGAGAAGAAGCTGCTGCCCGGTTCCATAGGCAATAATCACAAGGAGTTGCCGATATTGAGATAATGTATAAAGCAAAAAAAAGGAACCACAATGGCGCTGCTTAGGATGAAAATGAACCTAAGTTCCTGTTTAATAATGATTAAAATCGAATGGATGCTACGCATTTTAACACCGGACTGTCTTCGTCAGGCAAGAGAAATACATACAATTGACATAGGTGTATATATATATATATATATATATATATATATATATATATATATATATATATATATATATATATATATATATATATATATATATAGGGGTAAACAACAAGAATGTAATAATTTGTTGATTGAATGAATACGTTGCAACAGCGCGCCGGAAAAAAAAGCCAAAGAGAGGCGGGTCAGAGTTCAAAGATCAAATAAACACGAGGCTGGTTGTATACAGCCACGGAAAAAATACAAGTGTATAAACATTAAAACAATAGCAATATAAAACATTGTGTGTGAAAAAATACAAATAGAATACAAAAACGGCAATACAAATACAAAAAATATTGTGTGTGACAAAAATATGTATTGCCGTTTTTATATTGTATTTGTATACAACCAGCCTCGTGTTTATTTGATCTTTGAACTCTGCAACGTATTCAATTCATTCAATCAACTAATTATTACATTCTTGTTGTTTACCCCCATATATATATATATATACCTATGTCAATTGTATGTATTTCTCTTGTCTAACGAAGACACCAGTCCGGTGTTGAAACGCGTAGCATCCATTCGATTTTAATCATTATTAAACATGAACTTAGGTTCATTTTCATCCTAAGCAGCGTAAATGGCGTAAAGGGCTCATAAAGGGGAACAGAACCAACACATGTTTATTGGTGCATGTGGCAAGACCCTGGACTGGAATTTTAGGGGGTAGTTATGTTAATTGAACTTAAAGGGGTTTTCCAGAACTAATGCTTAGGATGGGCCATCAAAGTGTGATTAATGGGGTCCAACCCCTGCATAGGTCATGGTGCTCGATGGACCGCCTCAGCCCCTTGTTTATTTATCCAAACACAGTCGCACATATGGAAGAACACTGAATTGTGTCCCCTGCTCTTCGTTCTGATGATTGGCGAGGGTTGCCCCCACCACCAACAATACAATGTTTTAGTGCTGGAATACCGCTTTTAAAAGAAATCTGTAAAAGTTGGTTCTTACTAGTGCAGAACAGATCTATTGTTCTTGACTTTTATTCAAAGGGACTATACTGTACCTAGAAAGGCAAATGGAGGTGATAAAGAGAGGCCTCCAGCACAGGATCCCACTATATCAGCCAGAGTACAGAGCTGCTACAAGAAGAGTCTCGTATTCTGGAGGACCCAGTGCACTGCATAAACTAGAGATTGATTTGATTCATAAGATCTGTTGCCAAACAGAACCTCCAACAGGACTAACTAAGCAGACTAACCCTCTAACTTGGTCATGGACCCTAAAAAAGGGGGAACAATGGAAATATTCCCAAAAATATCCCAACTAAATTCTTTGGAAATGTTCTAACAAGTCGAAAGTGCCTTTTTCCAGAGAAAGGTTCCCTTTAAGAGAAGTGGCTGTTCGTTCAGGAGTAAATAGATTTTCGGAAAACTTTAGGGGCCAATTAAACGACTCTAGAAGCCAGTTTTATTTTTTAGTAGCTAGGCAATAACTTTTTTATAGACATAAATAGAAGTCAAAACAAAAAAGGCAAGGCACCAGCAGCAAATATCTAGACTTATTAGTTACCTGGGATGTGTCCAGCCCTTACATTGCATTCTTATCACAGGTAAATGCCTCATTATAAAACTGGCTCTACAATACTGCTGTAACTGGCACCACACGCATGGCAGCTATAACAACGCCCGATAGGTCTTCAGTTAAGTATTTAATTGTTCTATCCAATTAATAAGAACACGCTGACCTCTGTAACCGAACAAAACATCCACAATAAAATGTAAAATCAATAAACGTGTGTCCCCGGCACTAAGGAGCACAATACTCTATTAACCAGCAAGTTAGGATATCTAATGACAAATACGAGTGGAATGATGTACGCCCTTCCCGGGAGTATTGTTATAGCTTTCTAATCTATGCAGTCATCCATCCGAACCTGACACGGACATTGCAGAGATTCGACCGCTCATTGACAAGTCGCCAGTTTCCATAAAGTGTACGTGATTCATCATTGCCATATAAAAATTTAACTCTGTTATTACATATTTTCTCAGATTTAAGACATTTTAAGCTACAGATTATTGAAATATCAAGACGATCTCAACCTGTAAATGAAAATCTTAACAGAATAGTATTTTTTTTTGCGTTTCCAATATAGCACCAATATACTCCGCAGCACTGTACAAGGAATATCACCATTTATATCAGTCCCTGTCCCCAATGTGGCTTAAGTAAGTTACCTATTTCATATACCTACACATTAGGGACAATTTAATATAAGATGTCAAGTAATCTATTAGTATGTGTTCGGAGTGCAGGAGGAACGGAGAGACCCCGGAGGAAACACACGCAAACATAGCGAGAACATACAAACTAGATGAAGATGTTGTCCATGATCAGATTCAAACCCAGGACCCCAGCTAACCACTGAGCCACCATGCTGCCATAATAGCATCAGATTATTATTGGTAAGCAATGCAGCGTCAATCTATGGGAGCCATCTATAATAGGCTGTTCATTAACTAAAAATCATACATATAACAACCATGTAAAATAACAAAAAACATAAAAAGAATGAAAGAAAAATAAAATTGTATATTGTAAAAAAACAGCAGATTTTTAGATTGCAAATATTAGAGCAAGAGCATACGGATCATAGTAATAAATTTCACATAGTGGTTGTAGAATTAATACATTACTTACACAACACGTCAGTTTCACCACAATACTGGAAGTCGGTCTAGTTGATAATATACGGCCATTTACATGAAGTGAAATTAAAAATAACTTTTCATTTCTAAGAAATAATGCATGGTTGGTGATCTGCTGGTGCAGGAATATATGCAGGTAGTCCCTAAGTGATTCACTGCCAAGTACAAATTAGCTCGGTCAGTGGAGGTACATGCAGGAATAGTTTCCACTCTGCTCAGTATTATTGTTAGAAACTGTAACCTTGCAGATCGCTGGTATTTCTGTAAGAAGAGAACTGCAAGGAGCCTCAATTATGGGTGCCCCCAATCAGGGGGTGCCAGAATATCCCAGGCGCTCAATAAACCATCAAACCATTCGGGTTTTTTTTAGACTAGTAATATTTTGGCCTTTCAGTTAATTAAAGGGGGGGGGGGGTCGGGATTAGAAAAACACCCTTTATTAGCTATAGGTGACCCAATAGTCCATTTAAAACTAGGTAAAAAAAAACTATAACTCATTATATCCTACAAAATCCTTATGTCCTAAGGGGACTGCCACTTTGCATATACCCTATAAAGGCTTATGGACACCATAGAGAGGGACCTCACTCAAAACCACCTTCTTTAAGCCAAAGAAGAGAGCAGCTACAAAAGGGCAGCTCCCACCCAAGAGAAGTTGCAATAACATGTATTTCATGGTTGACAATTTCAAAATGGGGTAGGTACAGCGTAATACTACATTTAGCCTGCAGGGGGAATTGTGTGGCAGCCTGCAGCTTCCCTTGACGAAAACAAACGATCACCAGGGATCTCAGCTAACCACCAGTGGATCTACATTTAGTAAATGCCCTTTAAGGTAGAAGTTTATTGGAGAATTGCAAATGCAACAATTCTAAACATACTTCAATTATTCTAATCATTCCCTTTAAGAGCAATCCGATAATACATCAGGCCAACTTAATGCCCATTGCCTTATCCACAGCCTGAGAAGAAAAAAGTAAAATACTACCCCCTCCACTGCACATAAGGCAAAGTTCTGTTGTGGGTGGGTGCACACAACCTTTATTCTATGTATGTTGCAGGGAATTTGATTTGGCTTCAATGTTCAATTAGAAAATTCTCCCTTATTAAAAAAAAAATTAAAAAAAAAGAAGAGCGGTTCTGCTAATAGAAGTAAATTAGGGAACGTTATCTATGCAATTTCCTAAATTGAATTGTTGATTTATTGAAAGGTGAAGGTACAAGTAAATATTAGCAGCAGAAAAAAATATATAATTTCTTTAAAAAAAAACAGTCTCATTGATAATTTGGAATAGAAGAGAGCGGATGAGATTCTACATGAGGGGAAAAAACAAATCTGCTGTTTGAGTATGGAGCACGTGCAGCTCTACACATCCTGTCCTCGTAAATGTATTCTTTCCAGCATAATCCACCTGTAAACTTCACATCCATTCCAAACTAAAACAACACTTGTCTGCTCTTCAACATCCATTTCCTGAGTTGTTGCGCACTGCAGGAGCGCGATATTCAGCCCAGGACATAAACAGAACTATTATCCAGGACAATAGCCCAGCACGCTTCCCCGGCATACCTCCTAGAATACCGAATTCCTGGCCAGTGAGATCACCTCCTGCAAGGAGGTCCCAGAGACACTTGAGTGTATTAATGGACCAGTAACGCATCCACGTCCAGCATAACCCAACTGGTTATTATCACAACCCTTATAAATCCTGACATGTATACATATAAAACGTGAACTTACATAGTCCGCACATGGAAATCAGTGACTAAAAAGCAAACAAAAGCTTAGACAAACAGGACATTCAACAATGAGACACAAGAGTTTTCATAGGAGAATAGGTTGATAGATAAACGGACATCGAGAACAATGCAACTAATTTGTTAACTAGAATTAAAGGCTATGTAAACCTTTGAAAGGGATTTTTTATGTTTATTTTTTTATAAAAATGTCAGTGTGTTTGGCGCAACTTTCAAATTCATTTTTATTAAAAATTATTTTTACTCCGAGATACGGCTGCTTTGTATCCTGTATACTGAGCAGTTGTATCCTACAAGGGATCATGTACCCATCAGGTCCGCGGGTCCTGCGTGTCTAGGAGTTCATGAACTTAGATGTGATCGAGTACAGGTGGATTCTGCGTGTACATAGCCTTTAAAAAATAATTTACAAATAAAATAAATATAAAAAAAGTTTCCACACCAGATTGGGCTAGACTCTAGAGAAATAATTCTAGGTCATTTACATTCTGCCAACAAACTTTCTTCCCTACAATTAGAATGGGGGGGTATAGGGTGTGTAGACCCCTCTAGATTTTGTATTTTACAGATGGCGTCACGCGGATCCTAAATACAATGGAAATGGAATAGGTCCTTGCAGCATGCTACAATGGATGCCACATATAGATGTTCTAGAGTAAAACTAAAACAAAAAACTATGCTAGTCGTAATACAGACCAAAATGCACACAGTAATGTGCAGTGGTGTCACAAGCACTGGCATCCAGGGCTCTTGCCCTCTGAGTTTTTGGCCTAGTGCCCCAATCACCAGGGCGAGTGCCACTTTGAACTGTATCCGGAGGCTCCCTACCCCACTATAGTAATGAACTGTATACACGTCCTGAAAACACAGATGCAGTTGAAAATGTTGGGACCACAAGCAAAAGGTTAGTGGCCTGGTGCAGGCAGTGCATTGACGTCACTGCATTGTGCAGCTTGCATCGGGCTGCTGACCGTACAGCCCGGAAGAGGCTCGTCATGGGAACGGAGTTAGGTAAAAATCAGGTTTTTTTACTTTTGGGGCACAAAGCGGAACATTATTATTTTGTAGGGGGGATAAATACTACACAAGCAGCCTAAAATGTCCAACTGTACATGTTATTTTATCAAGGCGACGGCACCACTTATAGAACTCAACAGAAAATCTGTAAGATCCAGCGACAAATATCTAATGCCTATAGACCGCTTATCTCCCTTAATGCAGCTAGGAAGGAGCTACGTATTATTTTACAATGACTCGTCTTGAATCGGATCTTTTACTTTTTCCCTTTTTCATATAGAAAAGCACTACTATTCACAGTACTTGGGGACTCCCATTGCAGTTCTTGTCTTGCAGGAGTCTAACCTGAATTTTGATCATAGCGGCTCGAAAGTGAATGGAAAACCCTCTGTCGTAGGTCAGCAGCGAACCAGTTTATGCTATTTACGGTTGCGCTTTTCTGTCTGGAAATGTACAAAGTATAAAGTGGCAGCTTATCGTGGAGTCTGCACATTTCATCCACCTACTCGCAGGGGTGTCCAGAGTTATTGCTGTAATCTTGACAGTCACAAAGAAAAATGTAATGCGAGACACGGAGGCATGTGTAACTATTAATGGCTTTTCAGGTTTATACAGAACATATGATAAAATAATCATTCCCTGGAGCCAAAGCATTAATCCACAGCAGTCCTGGCCGAGGAGAACGCACGTCACAAAACAAGGGAGAGAATTTAATCTATAAGGGATGCGCCATTAGAGACCACAATATCGGGGGAGTTGCTAGGGTCTCAATAGATCAGGGGCAGCCTCCACAAGAAAATACAGCCTCAGGATACATATATATATATATATATATATATATATATATATATATAAAATCCCCAAAAAATCCCCAAAAAATGAAGAGGCAGCAATCCAAGGAAATTGGTGAAAAAAAGTGGTGTGTTTATTCACCCCAGGCAGGCAACGTTTCGATCCGTTTCCATGGGATCTTTGTCAAACACACCACTTTTTTTCACCAATTTCCTTGGAGTGCTGCCTCTTCATTTTTTTTTAATTTCATTAACAAGGGTTCCTAGCCTCAACCTAGGAGGCCTGCACCCACTGCTGTTGCTGTGCTGCTTTACTCTTTTTCTCATTATATATATATAACTAGGAAAGACTGGGCCCCATAGCAAACTCTTGACCGGGCCCCCCCCCCAGGTGCCACAAGCAGCCCCCCTTATAAATAGTACTCCCTGTAGAATGTGCCATACAGCCCCCCTGTAGACAGTGTTACACCCCCGCTGTATATAGCGCTATACAGCTCCCACTGTATATAGTGCCACACAGACCCCTGTAGATAGAGCCATACAGACCCCTGTAGATAGAGCCACAGACCCCTGTAGATAGAGCCACAGCCCTCCCCCTTGTAAAAATAGTGCCATACAGTTCCCCCAAGTGTATAGTGCCACACACAGCTTCCCCTTGAGTATAATGGCACACAGCTCCCCCATGTGTATAGTACCACACAGCTCCCCCTTGTGTATAGTGCCACACAGCTCCCCCTGGGTAATAGGCATTTACAGTAGTAAAAACGTATATAATTTTTTTTTATAAATATAGTAGCCTGTGGGTAACAGGCATTCTATAATGTATGCATTTCAACAGCTTTTCACGACATATCCGTTACACAAACTCTATTATAGCCTATAGAGGACGGACACCTGTGACATCCTTCACCCATAGGCTATAACGGTAACCGTTTAACAGATACATCATGAACTCTCATGACCCTCCATGACGTATCTGTTAAACGGATCACATAATAGTCTATGGGTGACAGACGCCACTGTTAGGCATCCATCACAGACCCTGTTTTACGTCAGGGGGCTTTTCCTGGTGCATACATGAAACGGAGACTATTAAACCAAGTGTAGAAATAAAATAAAAAATTAGAGTCTAAAAAGGGCCGGTTTACATCAGCATTGGCTTTCCGTTGAGGGGTTCCGGAGGTTTCTATCATGGAACCCCTCAATGGAAAGGCAAATGGAAACCTTAGCTTCCATTTGCATCACCATTAATGTCAATGGTGACGGAAACATCGCTAATGGTTACCGTTTGTCACTATTCCGGCAGGTTTCGATTTTTTTTACGGAATCAATAGCGCAGTCGACTGATATCAATGGTGATGCAAACGGAAGCTAAGGTTTCCGTTTGCCTTTCCGTTGAGGGGTTCACCCGACAGAAACGCGGATGTGAACAGGCCCTAAGATACACCGTCTCAGAAGGACCCGCTCCCTGGATATTACTTTATAATGAAACTCTGCACTGTGAGTATTGGTACCGCGTCATAAGCAACAATCTATGTATGATTTAGAAGTGCACGGTCATACATTTACTAAATACCACCACTATACCAGGACCAAATAATACTACCATACAGTGATTAAATATTAACTCCATACTGTTACTGAAAAAAAAAAAAAAAAAACTATATGTACTTGAGAACGGGTTTTCTAAACCATAAGGCTCTTTACATATGGTAAATGGCCCCCTTAGTTTTCCAGGCTGCAGCGGGGGATGATTTTTCCTTTATTTAGTCATCTATTATTATTTTCATCTCTGGAGGTGCTTCAAGTTGAGCAAGATCTATAAATTATACCCTTATGTTTAATCCACACTAATAAAAACGTCATATTTTCCCTTTACATAAACAGATTTTGGTCATTAGTATTGCGCTTTGTTACAGCTAATGGTTTATTTGGACAGCAACAGAGGACAATGACAAAGTATGAATGGGTGCGTTTAGTCAGCCAATAATCGCAGTAACAAATATCTGCTGTTTTCAGTTTATTATTACCATTTTCCATCCTTCAGAATATGAGGAAGACAAGATTTGTTGTGCACGAGTATGAGCCAGCTTCATATTACCTCATTTCCCTCGACTGTTGTGACAAGGTATTAAACAACCATTTCCTCCACTATATTGACCCAAGAAATAAAAGCACTGTATTTGTCACAGAAAACCATCTGAGCATACAGTGTGCACTAAAGCCGAGGGACGCACGTGAGTGCTAGTGACAGTAACATGGAAGGTGACTTACTATGTGAACAAAATTCTGTGGCCTACGGTGGCAAAATTGCAGCGGCGGAGAGTTGTCCTTTGTGTCTCCATTGCGTTCTAGCATGTTTTACACAGACATGTTATAATATAATGACTGAGGCCGCAAGCACTTGGCTATTCTGTGTGTACAGACCATTACTGGGGAACATGGCCAGCACTTTGGGATATGTAATACAAAAACGTAGGTCCTCTCTCTTCCGCTATTCCTCCATGAATTAGAGCACGCCATGATACATGAGCAAAAACCCATTATGGGCAACACGGTGGCTCAGGGGTTTGCATTGCTTTGCAGCACTGGGAGTCCCAAATTCAAATCTGAACAAGGGCAACATATGCATGGAGTTTTTACGTGGTCTCAGTGTTTGAGATGAATTATTACCCTCGTATAAAACTGGCCCTAGTGTCTGAAATAGTAAAAATATATAGTAACCCCATTCGAGACAAAGACTGATGTGAATGGTGACCCTCTCTGTATGGCACTATACAAGCAATCGAAAAAAAATAATGTAAAATTAGATGTACAGCATAGGCCCATATAGATCCCAAATACAGCAAATGCACAAGGGCTTCCCCAACCACAATAGAATAGATCATGGTACAAACCATTTTTATTTTTTTTTGCCTCCGTCGAGGTGAAAAGTCAAAACTATTTAATTTGGGGTCCATAATATTAATTTAGGTTTGACATTTCCGATTATGTGTTTATTTTGTAGGTTGGTCCAACAGATTTGACAGTACTACGTGACTATATAGTATCAGAGCGCCGACGTCTGTTTCAGGATCAAGTTCTGTTCTCACCACACCACACATAAGAGATTTAATATATGGTTTTATATCCAAAGCAGCTTTGTTTTAGTCTACCGATAAGCTTCTTATAGTAATAGCATAATGGGTGTTTTACATTTAAAAACTACTGGATGCTTATAATAACCCAAGTATTCGAGCGGCTTAGATAAAGTTCTGTAAACTCAGAACACAACCTTGATATTTCCATTCAATTGGAGATTAAAAATAAATACAAAAGAAGCTGCAAAACATGGAGAAAACCCCCCACACACATACAGTACCCTGTAAGAATGCAATTACTGCGCGAGTGAAATTACGTATAGTACTGTATTTTTCACTTTGTTTCTATATAATGTTCCGCATATGTATCGTATAGATTAATGTACCTCTGCATGGCGTTCTGTATGCATTTTTTTTTGTTACCTTCTTTGAAATCAGTCCTCCATGCCAATAGTACAGGGGAGGAAATCTGTCATTGAACAGTACCCATACAGTGGTTCCATATTTAAAAAAAAATCAGTCTACATTGCCTACTTCTATGATAGAAAATTGCATCCATACGGCAAACCTCAAACATACAACATTATCCCAGGGTACGAAAAACACCATAGAAACATTTGCGTCGCATTATGGCCTCCAAACAACAAAGGAACTTGTACAGAGCTGTAATAAGGTCGTCTGCACGAGGTCTAGCTAATATAGGGAATCTAATAGAGTTACGTTTTACTGCAGTCTCTCGGGTCAACGCCGTTGCTAAAGTTCCTATATTAACATAATATTAAAGTCGTAGTAATAATTTAGTCAAAAGGAATAAATAATGGTTCTATTCTTGAACTATCACATGGAAAAACAGATAAAGGCTATGTTCACACGGGGTATTTTGCAGGAGGAATATCTGCCTCAAAATTCTGTTTGGAAGTTTGAGGCAGATATTCCTCTCCCTGCACGCCGATTTTCGCGGCGATTTTCGCACCGTTTTTCGCCCGCGGCCATTGAGCGCCGCGGGCATAAAACAGAGCGAAATACGCTTTCTCTGCCTCCCATTGAAGTCAATGGGAGGTCAGAGGCGGAAGCGCCCCGAAGATAGGGCATGTCGCTTCTTTTTCCCGCGAGGCAGTTTTACTGCTCGCGGGAAAAAGACGCCGACGCCTCCCATTGAAATCAATGGGAGGCGTTCTCGGGCCGTTTTTGCCGAGTTTTGCGACGCGGTTTCCGCGTCAAACAACTCGGCAAAATACCCCGTGTGAACATAGCCAAAAGGGTAATAAGCGGTTATAACTGATACAAAGTTTATTTTCGTCCAGCACAGTATACAAAATAAAAAAGTAGTGGCAAAAGATTGGTAATACAGGATATAAAGAAAATAATTGGTGTTTACTTTATTTATAGCCGCTACAGATGACATATAAAGCCTGGCGTCCTCGTCTATGACCTTAGCACTTTCCCCACAGGAACTACATGGACAAAGATTCATTTCAGATATAATTTCCCTGAAGGTAACCACAGCAATCTGCGAAATATTTACATAGATACCAGCATGCAGAATAAAGTGAACATGTGTAACCACAACAAATACATAAGCCTCATTCATTAAAAAAAATATATATAAAAATAAAATTATTTTATTTTTTTCTAAAAAACCAAAAGTCTCACGATGCTTACGGCAACCAATCAGATCATGGCTTGCATTTCCAAACTTTTCTGGAAATAAGAAAAAAAAACTAATGTAATCTAACTGGCTGCTATGGGCTACATTGACAAATTGTTACAACAGTTTATATATGCAGGAGGCTCGTTTAGTAAGCTTTTTCACTACACTCGGCACATATAACCTCATGTCCAGTATAGGGACTCAGCTGTTAACACTTGGGTCCAAAGATCGAACCTGGGGTTGCAGGGTAAGCTCCTAAACTCTGTAAGTGGCCCTCCGGCCAGCATTTGCCCACTAGTGCCCTGCTGTGTGATAGAAAAATTAGATTGTAAACCCAACAAGCACAGATGTGAGTGGTTTTAGTGTATGCAAAGTACTTCGTAATACAGTCCTGTAAACGGTTTCACAAAAGGGGTGGTGTTTATTATGCTAATT
This sequence comes from Rhinoderma darwinii, assembly GCF_050947455.1. NCBI lineage: Eukaryota > Metazoa > Chordata > Amphibia > Anura > Rhinodermatidae > Rhinoderma > Rhinoderma darwinii. Next base: position 122,560,523 of record NC_134693.1, on the reverse strand, counting down.
TGTTGTCAGGGGCATTTCTGGATTGAACTAGGCATGGCATTAATAAGGCCTGATTCACACGAGCGCTGCGCATCTCGAACGTGAAAAACTTCACTGCGGGACACGATGTCACGCATCCACCATTGTTGAGAGTCTATGGAGGGATGCGTGAAAAGAACAGACATGTCTTATTTTCGCATGGACCCTTCACACGGTCCGTTGAAACAACAGCTGTGTGAACGGTCACATTGAATTACATAGGTCCGTGGGACGGCCGCTGTTTCAACGGCCGCCCCACGGACGTTTAACACGTTCGTGTAAATCCGGCCTAAGGGTGTACTCATTTGCAACGTTACTTTGTTCTCCAATAATTACACAGATGTTTTATATAATCCAATTTACACAGCGTGGTTAAAAACCGAAATTTTTAGTGCTTTTTTTTAAAAAAAAATTACATTTATCATAACATGTCCCTATTGAATTTGTGGTCTCCAGCTGAATGGGCACTAGAAATACTAATAACTGTGCACCCTGCCAGTTAATCTCTCTCAGCAGCAAACACTTGATCTCTACAGATTATGATCCGTGTACTGGGCTGATGACCAGGTGTAGAGTGAACAAACCCACCAAGTCAACAGAAACCGGTTATACCCATCCATAACTCATGCCAGGCATGAACAGAGGGCTCTTTATAAGGGTCTACATTCCACCGAGAGCTGTAATAGTCAGTGACGTCATCAGCGGCATCCACAGAAGTCCTGCTACTTTCATCTGGTCGGGCTCACCCTATGTGCAAACTCTCCAGGTATTTGTCAAGGTATCATTTAACGTCAGTAATGTCCTACGCACTGCGCTTTACTGCCTCAATATTGAAAAACTCGGAATATTACAAATACAGAGTATGAAATAATCAATGACTAGAAAAAAAAAAAAAAAAAAGTGTGCAGAGCAGGATCAGTGCTCCAGTGTAAAAGTATTATTACGGGACTCAAAGTATAGTAATATGGGAATAGTACTTTGGGTAGTTACTTCATTCTGGTTTTACCTGTGGATTGAATCGAACACAATTACTCACAAATTATACCCTTTTCGGCTAATTGTGACATAGATTACTTTAATTAACCCCTTCCCGTCGCTGCCAGTTTTGTTTTTTCATTTTAGATTTTTCCTCCCCACCTGCCAAGAGCCATAACTTTATAGTTTTTCATCCACATAACCATATGAGGGCTCGTCTTTTGCGGGGCAAATTTTATTTTTAATGGCACCCATTTAATGCATCATATAATGTATTGAAAAAAACTTTATAAAAAAAAGTAAAGTAAAATTTGAGAATTTTACCAATCGTTTTGTGGGCTTTGATTTTCCAGCATTCACCATGTGGTATAAAGGACATGTTAACTTTACACTGCCGGTCAGTACGATAACGGAAATACAAAATTTAAATCGTTTTTATTATATTTTACTACTTATTCAAAATAAAAACAATTTGTTAAAAAAAAAAAAATAATTGTTGTATTTTATGCAATTTGCTGTGCAGGATCAATAAGGTTAAAATGTAATAGTTTGAATCGTTACAGATGTGTAATACCAGTAATTTATATATTTTTCATGGTTTATATTTGACAAATTAATTTTTATGTTTTTTTATTTATATTCTTAAAAATATTATTGAACTTTTTACATTTTGCTCTTTTAAATTCCACCAGGGGACTAGAATATGGGATCGTTTGATCGCTTAGATAATACACTGCCTCTGGCAGGGATTCAAAAGGAGTACTAGGATGGCAGGCCTGGGGGCCATGATAACCCATTGGCACCCAGCAATCTCGTCACGGAGGGAGGCGATGGGTTGACAGATGAGGGCCCCCCACTGTGTAACAGTTTCAATTCTGTGATCACTAATGACCACGGCATATTATTACACAAACGGAATCAGAGTTATCTCAAATCCCGGACGTTAGTGCAGGGTTTTAGCTGTAATTTACCGCTAACACCCACTGTTGAAGGAGCGGGCTCAGCTCCTGAGCCTGCTACATACTTCACCCTCTGACTATGACGTACACGTACATCAAATGTTGGGAAAGGGTTAAGTCACTGAGACTCCCTGACTAGCAATATGATCCTGAGCAGTGATTTATGTGGGATTAAAAGAGAATTTAACGTAGTAGTCGACTTAAAATATTTGCCCGGTTAACAAAGAAGAGGCTGCACCAAGAACATCACGGCCCTTTCAGTCAGCTGATCTGGGGGCTGCCAGGACCCCCACCGATCTAATATTGATGACTGATCCGATGTATAGGCCAGCAATATAAAATGCCCAGATAACCCCTTTAACTGGGTTGTCCAGAATTAGAAAGTATAGCTTTTCCAAAAAACAGTGCCACACCTATCCAAAGGTCTTGTGTGGTATTGCAGCTCAGCCCTATTTACTGAAATTGAGCGGAGCTGCAATACCAGACAACCCATGGACATGTGTGGCACTGCTCCTGGAAGGAAAAAAAAAAAAAAGCCATGTCTTTTTAATGTTGAACAACTTAATTCTTTAGGACTATAGAAATTATAACATTCTGGCTATGGTGACCTTTTTAGTATCGTTTGTTTCATTGAAATCTATGGTGTGGCCAATCTGCTTAAAACAAATAAAAGTTATTAAGAAGAGGAAAGGACCTGCCTTGGCACAGGCTACCAGTAGTTAAGTACAAAACCACATCTCCTCCTATTACATAAAGTCCCTGGTGTCCACATGTTCACGAAACACATTCCATCCATTCACTCCAAGTGGATGCCAAACTAATTTGTCTAATTAGCATGCAACCAGCATCAACGTTGATCACACAGGTTCTAAATCACAAAACCACAATGCATTCATGGGTTTGTTTTTTTTTCTTTTTGGTTTTTCTTTTTCTTTTTTTTGTATATAGTGAGAAATTCTGTTAGGCATCGCAACTTTTAACATGTGACTTCGGGAGTGCGGGTTGAACACAGAGCCCCTGTGTGCTGCCGCATTGCCACTCATGTGTGGAAATCACTACTGGCTGAATGATCCACTCAGCAGCGACTACACACAAAACACAAGACTCAGAAGTTTCCCATCCTGCTCATTCTTACACCTTGTGTAACATTTCATGCCCCACAGAGAACTTTCCAAATTAGTAAAACTCTACGTTTGCTTTTTGGGAGGAAAAATAAACTCTCCAACGCTTTTTCACGTAAAGAATAATATGCAGCGCTCATATTGTGACGTCGTTCATATGGACTTCAGAAAAAAAACAAAAGCAGCAGTAACAATAGCCAGGATCCTGAGGACTGTCCAAAATCTGCTCCAGATTAAATACTCTTTCAATGATATATATCTAGCAGAAAGGTCAGCCGAGGAAAACGTATCGTCAGCCGAGGTTTGTAGGGAACAGGATCCCAGCAAATGTAAAACATCCTCCAAAACAGAATGAGGAGCTGATTTTGGGAAGATTATTAAATTACTAAAGTCACCTAATCAATAGAATTGCTTTATGTATTTTATAAAAATAGAATTGTAATCCTAATCCAAATAACAGCGCAACACATGGTTTAAAGGGGTTCTCCACTTTTAATAAATGGCAGTAAATTTACATAGCACTTAGAGATAAAACTTGTTAATATATCGTACATCTAAAACCAGGAATAAGCGGGGTAGGAGAGAAATCTATGTTTACATGTGTACGTTCGGCAATTTCCTCCGACTCCACAATAAAGTTTCCCTCCAGGTCAGCCAAATAATCATGTAATATCTAATGGTGCGGACAGGGATGAGCGGCCAAACAAAAGACACATATGGTACCATTTTTCTTGGGTTAAAACAGTAGGTTTGGACTGGTTGAAATGCAACATGTTGGATCCATGTTTGTGCGGTCCGCTGGTCACTATAGACATAAGATTGTCGACAGGAACCATCTACGGTCATCTACATGCGTGAAAAATGTCTTAGGGCCCCCACCTACCATGTGACATTTATAAAACTGGTGTCTTCCTACACGGAACAGTGGCTTTTGTGCTTTCTCAGGACCTGGGTGCGACCCCTACCTTTGCACAACCTACGGGCAGCACGGTGGCTCAGTGGCTAGCACCGTTGCAGCGCTGGGGTCCTGGGTTCAAATCCAACATCTGTCAGGGGGCCCCCCCAGAGCGTTTTAGCTTGGGGACTCATGGTAACAGCCTCAATGTTTTTATTAAGTAATATTCATTTTAAGGTTTTTGTTATGTTCGGCTTGTCGTCCCCCCCCCCCCCTATTTTATTCCCACAGTGGTACTTACCTTATTAAGGTCATCTTTAGGTCAGCTGAACTAATGTTCAAGCAAGTTCCAGAATATGCTAGGAGCAGCTCGCCCTTCTTTTGAAGGGCTGATTGGAGGATTTGTATTTGTGGCGGGAAGTCTCCACCTGTAAAAGACCGGCACTCAGCTGATTCCGTGCCCGTCGTTTGAAGAATTCCTAGAGCAGCGCCACTCCCACCCTCCCTTTAAAATTACTTATGTCCCATATTGTCGCGATGTTTTGTTAGATGGGGTATAGTCTTCCAGCGAATGCTGAAAGGGCTTGTTTTGGTCATTTATTTAATTCAAGCGGATTGGTTATTTATTGGTGTTTCTAATATTTATTTATATTATTATTCATTATTTGTTACCATTAATAAACATTGCGGCCATTTCATCCAAAATTATTGTCTCGTGCTTTTATTTATTAGTTTCTTTTAATGAGTACTTGGGAGTTGTGTTACCATGCATGCAGTTTGTATGTTCTCCCCGAGTTTCCGTGGGATTCCTCCAGTTTCCTCGCACACCCCAAAAACATACCGCTCAGGAATTTAGATTTTGAGGCCCAATGGGGACAGCAAGTGTGGACCTCTGTAAAGCGCTGCGGAATATGTTGGCGTTATATAAGTAACAGAAATAAGTAACAAAAATGAATAACGCTACATAACCGTTCATGCAACAGCCTCTATGGAGAGCCATGTACAAAAAAAAAATAATGGAATAAAAACAAAAAGGAGGAGGGGAGGTCGGCTTCATTGTGATTTTGTAATTTTGCACGACCCTTTATAACCAGTACAGGATGAAAATATTTTGTTTGCCTTTTGTAGCATATCAGCTTGGCATATGTGTGGTTTAGTATGTTACATTTAAAGCATATCACCAGCTAGACGTAAAGGCCCTTTTACATCGGCCGCTGCAGCGAGCGCCGATCAACGAGACATCATTGATCAGCGCTCGCTTGCTCCTGTCACACGGAGCTAAGGATGGGGACGAGCAGTCGTTACCCCAATCGCTCGTCCCCATACATTTTTAACATGTCGGCAGCGCGTCTCCCTGCTTACACAGGGAGATGTGCTGCCTACAACTATAATCTTTAACTTTTTTAAAACAATATGACCAACAGGTGATCGAGTGTTTGCTCGTTCATCTGCTGATCGCTGCCCTTTTCACACAAGGCAATTATCGGTAACGAGCGTTATTTTAACGCTCGCCTGCCCGATAATCGTCCTGTGTAAAACCCCCTTTACATGCGTGTGAATAGGATGGGACTGCAGGTGCTCTAATAAAAGTTACTATATATGTGTTTTTGTGTACCATACAGTATAAATATATCTGGTTCATGGGTCAGCTGGCTCATTATTCTATTCACTATGTCCAGTATTGTAAGGTAATATTTGCAGAAATACTTGACCATTCACGAGAACATATTTGTATTAGATATTAATGGGTAGCCCTAACATGCATCAGCCCATCTGGTTGTGATCACGTAGGACAAGCTGGCCTGAGACCATGACTGGGAGCCTTTGTACATATTTCTGTAACCTACTTCAGGCCTTCCTGCCTCGGAGCAGCTTGTGATGTGGGCCAGCTAATCAGAGACCGTGCAAAACTATAAACACATCTCACCTTTCCTACGGCTACTCTGTGCCAGAAAGGCTCACACATGCCGGGGGCCATTTTGGCTCGTTCTCTGGATTTGAATGACCTAGTTGGGAGCAAGCAAAGCTGTGATTAGTCTCCAGTAAAGCAGGTATTAACCATTCCAGCATCCTTAGAAAGGTGTTTCTGTAATCTCCTGGTAACCCACAGATGCCACTACATCGAGGTGTCAGGCTTATCAGACAGACGTGCCCGGCATGTCGTTTTCTGTGTTTTCTTAATGTGATGAGGAATGAATTAGATTTCAGAGCAAACCCGTCTATGCTCTGTCACTTCTATACAGACGATCCTTAACATCTAACGTTTAGATGTCGCTAGTGTTGCTGTATAAGTAGAAACGTTGCATTGGCATATGTTAACGGCTGTATACCGCCAGACCCATGCAAAGCCACAGATAATATATCATAATATGAAAATGACAAGTTCTGTAGCTCTGCTACAACGGTGTCTAGATTTTACAGTATATAAGTTAAATTATCTATAGACTGTATATAGATTAGACAAGTGTTCTTTTTAAAGGAATGCATCATAAGAAAATGGTTTTATTATACAAGTTTTTTAATTAGTTCACTAGAGCAGACAATATACTAGATTTTCTGTATAGACTGGTACATAATGAGCAGAGCCATCTCATCATTAGAGGGTGGGCAAGTTAAGGACAGCTCTATTGTACTGCTGGAGGCCTAGATAAGGCAGGATTGCAACACAATACACACAGATTAGGCTCTGTATACAGCTCCTTTGTAACTCCCTGGTCTGTGGGGGAGGGGTCCCTACTTTATTACTTCCCGATAAATCCTTTGCAGCAATAAAAAAAAAAAAGGACACTTGCAAGGGAGACAGAAGGGGAGGTTGTTATGACTCACTTTGATTACAGGCTCTCAAATGTATTCTCAAAGGGCGAAGCCTCAGGTTATACAAGGGTTTCCACCATATCCCTATAGATCACTGACTAACACCCTTAGGTTTATTCAAAGACTAAATATATCATTCATAGCAACAGAAAATATTTTCACACCCGAGGTACACAGTTGTTTGATAAGAAACCAATTCCCCAGTCTCTGGCCACCTGAAGCAGTTAATAAGTAACATGTGGCCTGTGTACCTACTCACTGTATTTAGGGTTGAGGCCCACTGAGGTGGTTCGAGTTTACCTCAGATTACACATGTGCCATGAGGAGTTCAGCTTGATAGTATTTGTACCAGCGCACCACTGCCTCTTATCACAGAACATTACTTAGGATCCTGACACAATCTAGACGTCTGTTAATCTCGGACAATTATTTTTTTTATTTTTAAGCAATGGGTGTTGGCATTTCTTGTGTCAAAAGATAAGAAAGGAGTCTTATTTATTAATACACAGACATCCATGTACATCTTTACTTCCAAACTGTCTGGTATTATAGTAGTGTTATAAAAGGTTCACCAAAATTTACTATGACATAAAACACATTCAAAAATGAAGAATTTGTATGCTCTTCAAGAAAGCTTAATTTGTAGTCCAGAGGCTGTGCCGCCCATATTATTTCCAATATAGCCTATCCAACTAAAGAGATTACTAAAAGTTGAAATACTCAAGGCTTGAGGCCGGGTTTCCACCGGTCAGATACGCTGCGAAAAACTACGAAGCGTATCGGACCTAGAACCCACAGCACAGCTGCAGAAAGCATATTGGTTTAGCCTTTTACATCTCTATTAAATTCAATGGGGAAAAAAAACGCTACAGAAAAGCAACGAAAACGCAGCATAAATTGACATGGTACGGATTTTAAATCCGCACTGCAGGTCAATTTATAAACGTTTTCACTGCGGGGTTTTTTCCGCAGCGTGGTCATAAGATTTTCTTAATGTCATACACTTGGCTTATACTGTAAATGCTGCGGAATTTCCACACAGGATTCAGTTGGGGAAATTCTGCCTCCTTTACGCTACGTGGAAACCCGGCCTTAGATTAAGGGCTTATTTAGACGAACGTGATATATGTCCGTGCAACGCGCGTGATTTTCACGCGCCTCGCACGGACCTATATTAGTATGTGGGGCCGTGCAGACTGTCCATGAGTTTCACGCAGCATGTGTCCGCTGCGTAAAACTCACAACATGTCCGTTATTTGTGCGTTGTTCGCGCATCACGCACCCATTGAAGTCAATGGGTGCGTGAAAATCAGGCGCAGCACACGGAAGCACTTCCGTGTGATGCGCGTGATTCGCGTAACAGCAGTAAAAAGTATGAATGAAAACAGAAAAGCACCACGTGAAAACAGAGTGTTATCATGATGGCGGCTGCGTGAAAATGATGACAAACGCACACGCTCGTGTGAATCCGGCCTTACTATGATATTTTTCTATGGAAATAAAGTTAAATCAAAGAGAGCATGTAGTCCTCCTCTGTGAACAAACTCTCCACCTAAGGACCTAATCGGGATACAATTTTTTTCTACAAAAGTTTGATCATGTCTTGTGCTCTATTAATTAAACTTTATTCATACAATACTGCTGAGCACTTAGCAGTTCAATTACTCACTATTTAAAAAGGGAAGGCCCACCATCTTAAGAGGTTTTCCACTTCTGACAACTGATGAACTATCCACTGGACCACGAACCGATCCGCCACAACGGTTGCCTCCCGGCACCGGACGCTATTGCAGGAAGCAGGTGGCTCGGGTCAAAGAATAGTGGCCTAGCTCCAGTACTTCAAGTGAATGGGAGCAGAGCTGCAGTTCTGCCGAACGGCCGCTATGCAGTGGTCGGAACAATCTGCTTCTGGCTCCAACTACTGCATACAGTACCAAATATCCGGTGCACGGAGGCAGCTGGAGTGGTGGATCGGTGCAAGGTCCGGGTGTCGGACACGCACCGATCATATACTGATGACCTATCCGATAGGTCATCAGTTGTCAGAAAGTGGAAAACCCCTTTAACAAAAACTTTGGGTAGTTTGATCCTGCAAACATACGCCCTTCCATCCTGCCCCTAATTCTTACTAACTTACATTTGGCAGGCTAGCAAGAAGCAGAAGACAGATGGCAATAGGACTACAGGATCAGACTACACATGTTTGTAGTCTGTTACCATGGGAACATAAGGTTCGTATAGAAGCTGTAGACACAATGATTTTTAAATAGTTTATAAATCTGCAAAGTTGCTTCATGTTCTCATTTTAAATGAATGGGACTTATTACGAAAACGCTCGGGATCTCAGCGACCTAACCCAACTGAGAACGTATTCTAATAATATTATTTTATCTTCATTAGGTATTAAAATAGTTGACATTTTAAACATGTGGATTATAAAAGCTTCATTTTGGGAGGGCACTGGAAGTCAGATTTCAGTCTACTGACAAAAAACGTGAATGATTAACGGTCTCGGTTTACAAGTCTCACGATTTACTATTCCTTTAGTCTTATCTTTCTGAAAAATCAAGCAAGGGAAAAAAAAATAAAAAATGTTCATTTTGTAAAGCATACAGAGCCGAGAAATTAAAAAGGAAGGTTAACCATAAATTCATCCTTTGGGGCTTGTATCGGATGCAGAGCTTAAACTTGACCTTTTAGAGCGCAAATTAGAGGCTGTAAAATCCAGACGGCGTTACATGGAGTACAATGGAATGTTTTCTGACAAAAGGAAATCCTTTATTTCCAACTGGAAAAAAAATAATATAAAAAATTGACAAATAGCTGTGAGCTCAGAGTTGCACAGTGGCTGATTTCTGCTCAGAAGGAATGACATAAAATAAAGTTCATAAGCCATTCTTATAAAGTTAGGGGGCTGTATGTAACTGAGGCGAATTGAGGAGAAACATAAAAAGCACCAAAAATAAAGTCCTAGTGCATTTACAGGATTAAAAACACACAATGCAACAAAATAAGCTTAGGTTATACAATTATATCTATCACACAATGGCAAAGAGCTGCAAGGATATCATTGTATCTGATCTAATCTCCTCATCATGAGCTTAAGGCCCTTTTCACACCGAGCTTTTTGCCGCGGAAACCACGTCAGAAACTGCAACAAAAAACGCCTGAAATCGCCACCCATTGATTTCAATGGAAGGCGGAGGAGGTTTTTTCCCGCGAGCAGGAAAAAACGCTCGTGGGAAAAAGTAGCGACATGCCCTTTCTTTGAGAGTTTCCGTCTCTAACCTCCCATTTAAATCAATGGTAGGCAGTTTTTCGCCTGCGGCACTCAATGGCCGCGGCCAAAAAACACAGCGGAATATGTGGAAAACGGCGTGCAGGCAGGTCAAAATCTGCCTCAAAATTCCGTCAGGGCCTTAAAACAGGGACACTCCAGCCAAAACTAAACTTGACCATGTGATCCATTATGGTATTCCATGCGTCTCTCACTTGCTGCTTCGCTCTCTATATATTAGACTGGGGTGGTTGCTCAGCAGCAGTGTGAATCCGGTTCCGTGACACTTTCTCTACTTGAGCCTAAGGAGATCAATGTTGTGTCACCAATCACAGGCTTCAGCAGTTCCTGTACCACACTAGTTTCACACAGGGATGGGGGACAGAAACTTCTATCAGCGGCTATCACGGATACTTAGATCCTGTGTGACCCTGTCACACAGGTATAATGTAGAAGAATATAGTGCAACCTCCCTGTCTGTATACTTATGGTTTCTCAGCTTATTTAGGAGAATATAGAGAGAGAATCATCATCACAGAGTCCCCCAGCATGCAGAAATGGTATGATCTTTAGCTGGTCATGTGATGCGGTGCTGAAGAATCATGGGATTGATAGCAAAGCAGAGAGGAAGAGAAAGCTGGGGAAATTTAAGAATCAAGATGGAGGCTTTTTTGAAGAACAGACAAGGCAGTGGATCAAAAAAACAAGTACAGTATATATAAAAGACGTGTAGAGTGTGTTACTCAGTTAGGTGGGTGGTGCAGACGTGGAAAGTTGTGTTTCCACTAGAGGTTTTCTTTAAGGGCTATAGAGGCATCACTGGCAAGGATACGAGGTCTGTGTAGGGTGCGGACCCTATGGGTGGTGTAAAACCGCACAGAGCTCAAGATTAGCAAACGAGGTAGACCAGGGTACAACCATATAGTCCCGTTCCTCCTGCCCCCGTTTGTATTATATGTACTGCAATTTAACACTGTCATAAGAGGCTGGATACTGCGCCTGCATCCAACTGAAAAGGACACGAGGGAGGAGCAAGGTTAGGAAACCAACCAGACAGCATCACTGGAAAATGTTCTCGGTAATGCTGGCTTAAAGCAGCGGACTAACCCTGCTCTCCTCACAACTCTCCCTCATGTCCTTTTCAGTTGGATGCAGGTTCAGTATATAATCAATCAGGACAATGGCACTTTAAGGATGACCTAACACTGCTCTTTTCTGTATGAAATAAGGGTAAGGGAGTGTACAGGTTTTCTAAAAAAAAATAATCTGTGGTTACCGCCATTAATTTTTCTAAATTGCATTGTTTAAACCGAAATTGTACTTCTAGCAGCGCAAAATATGCTGCAAGGGTCCCAGGCTCAGAGGAGTCCCCTTCTACATGTCATGTGCGGTTTTCTTAGCCAAGCACATAAATATAGATGCTTGTCATGGGACTGGCTAAAAGACTGTACATTTTAATAAAGAACAAACATTTTATATCAGCATGTGGTGCCTTTTAAGCCGAAAGGTCTCCTGGTGACAAAATTGGTCACAAAAATAAGGCCATTTTGGGTTGTCACTGGATTGCTGTTGGGCAAAAATAGAAAAGACAAAAAAAATATGTTAAGTAAAAAGGACAAAAATAATGTTTTTCTGAAGCACATCACACCCAAAGTAACATTTTTGTTATTTGCTCTTGAAAGGCGTAACTGGAATGCAGTTTATTGAAGTCATTCAGAAAAAAAAAAAAAAACAGGACTGTGCTTTCTGTGCCATAGATAAAGGCTTTTGGCACACCCTAAGTTCACTCCTACCATACAAACAGAGGTCTTACTCAGAGTCAATGACAAACAGCTAAAGGTCCAAGAAAAGCTCATGTGAAGGCCACATGCCAGACTATAGCGGAGCTCAGAGAACTAATGTCCGTGATCCAAGCATGACTGGATTTATGGTGCCACTGTACTACTTCACAACATCCACAATGAAAACCTCAGCTTTGTCCTGATTACTTATTAACAATTATTGGGGGAGGGGTTGCTATCTTGTAGAACCTGAAATGTTACCCAAAGTATTTTTTGCCAGAAAGAATAAAAAGCCATTTTTAGCACAAAAAAAAACTAACAATGGTGTATAGTGAAGAACAACCAAAATTGTCTTCTAGAGGGATGGTTCTCTGAAAAAGAAAGAGCCAATATACAAAGGATACAGGGGAATGTAAAACCAGTCATTGACATCCAGTCTAGGTCATGGACAGTTATCTAAAAAATATATATATATATGTTGGTCTTTTGTAGTGGTTTCACTATTTATTTTGTCAAATTATTTTGAGTCTGTTTTTTTTTTTTAAACCCAAAAAAATAAAAAAAGTTATTAAAATCGTAAAATAATAAAAATTTCCCAATTGTTGTATCAGCACCATTTTTAAATTTAGAACCTCTCCCCCATACAATTCAGAAGGCTAGTTGACAGTTTCTTGAAATTTTTATAATTTTAATAGAAATCTGGGACCCTAACTAAACTATTGCACTAAAACTTGTTTTTAAAAAGGAGAGAGAGTTGGGTATGAGGGGGATGAATAAACATAACATCTATCCAACTGAATCAATGTGAGACCTACCCAAGGATGCCACCTGGGGCGTCAATAAAGGGGCAAGATTTTGTAAACTAAAAGGAGCACTTGTCCTGCCCCTCGACCTACTGGCTTTTTCAGAATATTAGGGAAGGTCCGAGCTTGCATAGATGTAACCTTTTAAAAATATAAAATAAACCTGGGCAGCAAGTTTTGCTAGTCATTGGGTTTAGATTTTATCATTTAAATGCACCCCTTCCATTCAGACACCAGCAAAGTGATGACCAGAAAAAAAAACACCAGTGTACAAAGCCTCATTCCAAAGCTGGGCAACGCCTAGGAGCCAACACGCCAAGAAATGTGGAAACTTTTTGAGTTGCTTTCTATTGAGGTCTATGGAAGTTCTTATTGCTTGCCTACTAGAAATTCAAATTGGATCTTGGAGTCTATAGTAATTTGTGCCCCCCTGCTGAAGTCATCTGTGAATTAATGCAAAAAGAACAATCTTAACGGATTGGAGGTGAACTGACCGAAAACAAATACTGCAACTTCTAACGTTTTCTACAAGTTGGTAAAATGTCCCCTGCTTGTTCCTGCCAGCGATTTACTAACTAGCCCTGCAGTTTTATTCCTTGTGAATCACAATATACGGGGATTTCAGTTTGTTTGACATTCGTGTTAATTAGTTGAAATTTACAAAAAGTGGAGACGTGAAAATCTCAGCTCATATGGTTTCATAGGGGTAACTTGGTAACAGGGAACATTCAAATGCATTTTTATCTCTGCCCAGAAAGCGGAAAATCACAAGTTCTTTCTTGGGCGCCTCTCAGCAAGCACTCAACTGGCTTTTCATCGTGGGTAAAAGATTAATGGGAAAGGTTGTGTCTTGGAACGTGGGAAATTCAGGAGGAGTGTGATTTTTTCCATTGGAAATACGGAACCAACCTACCACACATAAGATGGGATTCTAGATATATTCTTTTAAAATGTAAAAGCTAAACTCACTTTGACCAGAAAGTCCAAATATATATTTTTTCTGGACTGGAAGGATCGCAAATGGGTTTTAAATGAACAGAATAGACTGTTTTATATTACAGAGGGGGTCAGGTACGGCGACAGCAATGAATCAGTCCCACAGTAATACAACACTAGTAAAATTTGACATGGGGGGGGGTCACGTATTTATATCATATGGAAGCTTAAAGATGTATAACAATCCCATGAGATTAGCAGCATCTATAATGGATAACACATCCAGTCCGCTGTACATATGCTCCATTATTTTTTTGCCTAACTGGCATAATTGGATTATACATACATTGCAATACCATGACCGCCGTCACCTTTAAAGGCGATTTATCACATCATGGCATCTATTAGATACAACTAAGGCTTTGTTCATATTACATTTGGGGAAATAGTTCACCGTGCAAGTTTGAAAAGTGTGAGAGGGGGAGAGCAGGCCACAGCCGAGCGCACCGAACATGGTGCAAGTTTGTAGGCCATATTTTTGGAAATAATAGTGTCCGCAAGAATAGTACTATTGAGATTATAGTCCTCCCAGAAAAAGGTGACATAAGAATTCCCATAAGTCCTTTACACCCTCCTGTGATGAAACAGCCCGGCTGTTGAACTCTGGTTCGTGGTCAAAGGCCACTTGCATGTCTTAAATCTATTTGTCTCTCCCAAACACGACAAATATTGTATATGCCCCAGGAGCAGCCATTATCCAGCTGGTGGGCTGAATGTTTTTTTGACATCTTAAAAATAAATCAGTGAAGCAAAACAAACATATAAATCTAGTTGTACATACTTTGTTCAACATCCTTAGGGGAAAAAATAACGTGTTTTTTTGTTGCAAAAATTCATGTTTGACCAATAGAGACCGTGCAAGATGGGCCCTGATACATTGGAGGTTATGGCCTGTAGATTTTGCAATTGTTTAATTGTAGAAGTATGCAAAATAAAACAAACACACACACACACACACACACACACACACACACAAACCCCACATATTACGGCATCAAAAAAACGTTGGTCTCATGACCCATACCATCATCATAGGTCCTAGTAATGCTGTTGGGGTCACTCCACACATAGCAAATACTGCGGATTTTCCACAACAGATTTAGTTGCGGAAAATCCGCAGCATAATAAAGTAGCAGCAGAATGGATGGGATTTGAACAGATCTCATTCAAACGCTGCGTAAACGATAATCGGAAAACTCCGAAATTTACATGCGGTGCATTTTTTTAATCCGCAGCATGTCAGTTGTATTTGCGTAAATGCTGCTTATTTTTTTTGCGGGATTTCCCCATTGAGTGGTCGCGATTCTGCAACAACAAAAAAACGCAACTCCCAAAAAGATAAAATCTTATGCTTACCCAGAAGTCGGTGTTTCTTCATCTTCATCCAGGCCGGCCTCCTGGGATGACGTTTCATCCCATGTGACCGCTGCAGCCAATCACATGTGATATAACGTCATTCCAGGGCTGCAGAGAGTCAGGACGTCAGAGGGACGTGTCACCATGTTAATTTTTCCACAGCGGACATTCTGGCCAGAAAACTGCATTACAATCTGGTACGGTTTTTCGACCGGAATTCCCTGCGTCACGCAGGGCAGATACGTGGTGTGCTTTTACGCAGCGTATCCGCCCTGTGTGAACATACCCGAGTTATTAGACCCGTGGTCAGGTTGGGATTTGCGGCTCTAAGGCCACACACACACACACGACTGTCATTTTAATCCACAAGCACAGATTCGTAATTGTGGATAAAATACTGACCCATTCATTTCTATCAGAAAGATAGAGAGAAATATCGATATTCACACACACACACGTGTCCGGGCCATAGAACTGACCCACAAAAAAAAAATTATAATATAGGACATGTCATATCTTTCACATTTGCGCCTATATATTTTAAATTGTGAGAATGGTCCGCAAATGCGGGTGACACTCCTTGCATCACACAAGCTTGCTGAAAAATCCTCCTATAGAAGTGCAGAGAGATTACCACCAACAGGAAAGTCCCTCGGTTTCTGATATGCTTATATTAGGAATATTACTAGTAAAATCCCTTGTTTTCCAAAATACTTGACAGGAACTGGCTTGTAAGGAAGTCATTAAAACGAGTTACTGTAGTATAAATCAATGATGAAGTCAGTTTATTATTAATTTAATTTATATAGCACCAACATATTCCGCAGCGTTGTACAGCGGTGTACTCACTGGGGCAGATTTACTAATACTCTGTACGTTTTAGACCGTGTAAAAATAGACGAGTCAGAAAATGCGGAAAATTTATCAAAGTGGTGCATGTAGCGTGATAATAATGGAACATCTAGCTAGACATTTCTCTTCTGGATACCACCTCTTACTTGGCTTAGTTTCCGTAACTTTTTGAAACCAAAATTTGCAGCAATTTTGACACATTTAAGCCATGCCCTTTCCAATAGACCACGCCCCTTTTCCGCTAACTGTCTCAAACAGTTAATAAATGTGGTGCACATCATGAATGGAGACAGAATACTATCCAAATTGAGCCAGAAGTCAGTCGGGCTCACAATCTAAATGCCCTACCTGTAGGATTTTTGCAGTGTGGGAGGAATCTCACACAAACAAACAGAGGAAGGACATACAAAAACGCCATGCAGATATTGTCCTTGGTCGGATTCAAACCCAGGACCCCAGCGCTGCAAAGCAAGAGTGTGCGAATCATTCTACAATTACAGGGCCAGTTTTAGCGGGTGACAAAATGGGCAATTGCTCAGGGCCTCCATTTCCTAGGGACCCACCAAGAAGCAACTTGAAATTTATCAAGAACTCATTTACTGCCCTAGATTACCAGGGAATGTAAAATTAACCCCTTCACTGCCTCAGAATACCAAGGAATTTACAATGAACCCGTTCACTAACCTAGCCCCCCAGAGATTTTGAAATCTCAAGAAAAACCTGTCTAAAAATGGCAAGCGAGGAGGCCCTACTTCTCATCAACCAGGGCCCTATTTTCTATTAAACCACCCTCAGTAAAGTATGAGTCGATTACAGTACAAAGTGGATTTCTACTCCCGTGTAAAGCAGATGGGTCCGGCATGATGTGCTTTTACATGTCTTGGTATTACAAATCCCACTTAAAAGGGAACCTGTCACCAGCATTTCACCTATTGAACTCTAGTCACCCCTCGCTGGCCGCTGCTGTGAAAAGTTCATTGCCGTTATCCCCTCTCCTAAACTCCTCCTCTGACCGGAAGTCTGCAAACATTTTGCACCTTTTATCATAATTATAAGGCAGTCTCGTTCGTTCTTCTTCTTATGCCCGCCTACTGCCGAAAACTGGCCTACCCTGAATGCCAAAATTTAGTTAGCATGCATGTGCCCGTCATGTATGGTCCGATGCCCTTCCCTGCTTCATCCGGGCATCAAATCTAGTTACTGCTATGGTGTCCCGTTGTGGGCATGCACCAGAACATCGATGCACAAGTTTGGGATTTCATGTGTGTTGGGGGGAGTGGGGGAGAGACGAGGAGCTGTCAATCAAAAGTTTGGAGGTGGACCCAACTCGGAAAAGATTGAGGAATGAAGATATGACTCTTCGAACGAAGATATAACTTATTCTCATTAGCATACGGCACGGGCACACTAAGAAAAATAAAAATGGAATACTAAAAAAGGTACAGAGCTGACAGAGGATAATGATAGGTTACATAAAAATGGATTTTCCATCCACTACCACCAGGTATTGCTGGTTTAATAGGTGAAATGCTGGTGACAGGTTCCCTTTAATGGCCTAAATGAAAATAACCTAAAATACAATCACAAGCTGAAAGTATATCAGAAAGAAAAATGTTGGTTGAAACTATTTTGGAACAAGAATGACAAAGTCTATAAACTATTCATTATAGGAAAACTTTATCACTAGTCTTCGTTTTCATTTACATAAATACAGGAGTTCAATCCGCTCACAAGACGAAACAATAAAACTGAACAAATGTGTATGTTTCCTCTCCATAGTGTATGTTTCCGCACAGACCAGTATTTTCTGCAGATTTCTGTTTTGTACATTTGTGAAGGAGATCACCGTCAAGGAAATGTGATTTTTATGACAGATTGTTAGCACAGTATTATACGGCCTGAGTTTCTCATACATGGGAAGGGAGTCAAACAAGTTCAGTAAATAGATGGGAGCAGCATGGATTTAAGGTTTGGCCTGAGACGGCAGAACGCGTCCTCAGTGACTTCTTTACAGAGTACTAGTCATCTAAACACAGCATATTGTATACTACACACTCATGAGAATACAAGAGAAAAATGTGTGTCCTGTGGATGGCTAGAATATAAAAACACACAAACGACCATTGGTTCATACCGAACAGCAATAAGCGCGCACAAACTATATTCCCCTTTGACTCTAAAACCACCCAACTCATTAAAAGGAAGTTATTTATGATTTATCATTGTTATTCTCAAACCCATGTTCATACACCCGATTAAGGAATCCTGAAATAATAGAGCGGTCTTCTGTTCAGGATCCTCATCTCTTGGACAGAGTGGAGAAAGGTCACATAGAGCATCTCTCACTCAGGAGGACCTGTCCTGTAATACGCAGACAAAATCAATGAATGGGCACTGTGTAATGCTCAATCTCCCCTGTGGTGGCGCTGCAGGGAAATAAAAGAGTCATGATTTCCCCAAAGATTCCAGATGATCGCTGGGGGTCCCAGCAGGGGGGACACTTTGTAATCAGCTTAATGTCAAGGAAAACCTTAAAGATAAGGCTTTTATTAAACAGTTTTTTCTTTCCAAACTACACCATGCCCCATGAATTTTTCTGGTGCCTTATTCTTGCTCTGTTCACATTGGTGTTTTTCACTTTGTCAGGGGATTCCTGAATTCACGACTGCAAGAATAGCATACTCTGCAATGATACGCTTGCCAGAAAAGAAAAAATATACTAGTAGTACCCAGATGGACCCTATTACAAGTCGATGGGATCAGGTAGGATTCGTTGGGATCTGTTTAAAAGCAGATCTAACATAGCGGTCATGGCTCTGTTATGATTTGAAGTCATTATATTGGTTTGAACAGAACCTAAAAGTCCACAAGAAAAGGAGTTAGAAAAAACACAATTGTTGTACCACACATTGGTGGATTAACCGTTCGGGCAGTACCGAGGACCAACGTCTAATAGACCCACAGCGAGTCAAATAGAATTAATCGCAGAGTAAACCAAAAAAAATAAAAAATAAATTAACAAACTCTGCTCAAAGATACTGACTGGCCCACATTTACTATGACTGGTGTAGCTTACACCAGTATTAACTTAGATAGTTGGCATGACTTGCTCCAAGCGTATTAAAAGCTGCCCACCTCTTAATAAGGCCTCATGTACACGGCCATGCTCGTCGCCATGGTCCGCGATTATGGGCACGGTCAGCTGAGGACAGCCACCTGCATTTTCGACTCATGCTCCCATACAAAGTACGGGAGCACGGTCCGTAAAAAGCAAAAGAACAGACGTCCTATCTTTTGCAGGGGCTTTCTACAGCCCGCAAATATACTGGAAGGTGTCTGTGGTCAATAGAAGTGAATTGGTCTATAATCGCAGACCGTAATTATGGTCCGCAATTATGGACAAATTCTACGGTCGTGTGCATGGGGCCTAAGTTTGGAGTATTTTGCACTGTGTGAGAGGCAGAAAAACAAATCTATCCCAATTTGTAATAAACTTTTAACTAAATTTAACCGCAAATTTGTTATACGTACCACTTTGCTATTTTCACAGTCTATGCCAAAACCTGACAAATTGCATGATATATGTGGGCCGTCATGTTAACTTGGCGATAACTATGGTGATTGTTAAGGAGACCATGATCATTAATGACTAGCGCCCTGACCACTCAACCTGGACACCCACTTTTTATTATGCCCTGACTCAGAGGCACTACAGTCTGCAGCTACCCTAGGGATTATACAATTACAAATAAAGTAATAAAGTCTTGAAAAAGGAGTTCAGATTGTTTTACACAACTTGCGATTATCGGGCAGACAAGCGTTCAAAGAACACTTATTGCCGATAATTGCCCTGTGTAAACAGGGCAGCAATCGGCAGATGAACGGGCAGACGCTCGATCATCTACCGGTCGTATCGTTTTGAAAAAGTGAAAAATTATCGTTGTCCTTGTGTAAACAGGGAGACGCGCTGCCGACATGATAATAATGTATGGGGACGAGCGATCGGAGTAACATCCATAGCTCCGTGGGACAGGAGCAAATGAGCGCCGATCAACGACGTCTCCTTGATCGGCGCTCGCTGCACTGGCCGCTTATCGCCCGGTGTAAAAGGGCCTTTAGTCAACAGTCCAGCAACAACGGATTGTTCTTCAAAAGTGTCCAGAAGACTTATTCCACAAAAGCAGACAAGACATACGAACCGCACACAAGTCAGCTATATCAGCGTGAAAATAATCAAATCACAGTTTAATCACCGTCTCCAAATCAATATACTGAGTAACCCGAATCAGCTGATGTTATTAGACGGTGGTTTACGATGACATCACAGGGGTCTCTGCTTCCAGCTTTGGGGGATTGATCAAGTCATCATATTCTCTGGATAAAACATGAAGTCTTGCAGTTTCTGGCAAGGTTAGGCAAAAATAAAAAAAGAAGAACATTTAGCTCTATGAAAACACATGTCGACCACATCACTGGATGTCTGTAACAATAGAAACTTTGATCCCTCGATGACTAAGAGGATTTCAATGTAGCCAAATCTAAGTCGGAGTGGACACCTTCCAAGTTATGAGGTACTGGGGACTATTACTTAGAGAACAGGCTGTAAGGGTCTCAATGGGTTGCGATTTCCTGTGAATACTCATCATCACTTTTCTCCTAACATCGAATACTGCAGATTTTTCTTTTTTCAGAAATTACATTCTCCAGGCAAAAAAATAATTCTACGATGGATACAAATATTTTGCAGTAAAACAGACATCACTCATGTTACTATGCGCATACATATACGGTTAGAAAAGGTATAATAAGTTGAGGAGTTGTCCTTTTCTATCAAATTCTTAACATTTATTCAGTTGTTTCTGGGGAAACTGGATTACAAGCAATATGTCTAATTACAGTTCCCTTTCCAGACACCTGAATGGCAAGTCTACCCAGTTATGCAGCGATACAGGAGAAGAGGACGTATCACTGCTTAAAGACCTCCAGTGAAAACAACTTTCCATGTCTGCACCTCCCACCTGACTGTATATCACACTCTACACGTCTTATGTATACCGTACTTCTTTTTTGAACTGCTGCCTGGTCTGTGCCTTAAAAAAGCCTCCATCTTGATGCTTAAAGAGGCGATAGGAGATAGGGCACTTCTAATGTGGTGACAGAGCCTCTTTAAATTTCCCCAGCTTTCTCTTCCTCTCTGCTTTGCCATAAATCCCATGATGCTTCAGCGCAGCATCACACGATCAGCTGAAGACCATACCATTTCTGCATGCTGGGGGACATTCTTTCTATATTCTCCTAAATAAGCTGAGAAACCGTAAGTATACAGACAGCGAGGCTGCACAATATTCTTCTACATTATACCTGTGTGACCGGAACCAGTCTAAGTAATCGGTGGTAGCTGATGATAAAAGTTTCTGTCCCCCTGTGTAATACTAGTGCGGTACAGGAACTTCTGAAGCCTGTGATGGGTGACACATAGATCTCCATAGACTCAAGTAGAGAAAGTGTCACCGAGCCAGAGATCCACACTGCTGCTAAGCAACCATCCCAGTCTGATATATAGAGATAGAAGTAGCAAGTAAAATAACAGGTGAGAGACTGACACATGGAATACCATAATGGAGCACATGGAAAGATTTAGTTTTGTCCGGAGCGTCCCTTTAACTAGTCATTATTGCTGTTCAGGAGTCTGGAAAAGCTGGGTGACAACCCCTGTGCACATCTTTCCAGAAATCAAAAGCAGCTGAAAATGATTTATAACAATTGCAGAGGTGTGGTCTTGTTCAGAAAACTATTTTTATAAAATATTCTATTAGGGAATAATGAGTTAATAGAGGGGTTGTCTCCTAGTCAAAACCCTTATCTATTAGCCAGAGCAGAGGGTGTCCACAAAGTGTCTCTCATTCTGGAGGAGTGCTCAACATGTCTGAAAAACATGAGGCAAACATTGATTTCAATGCAATATAGATGTAATGCTTAATTTTCCCTGCGGAGGCACTGCAGGGGAATGTACCATTTACTTCTGGGTTCCTCCACAGATTACAGCTGATAGCTGGAAGACCCAGCAGGGGGACACCCTGTCATCAGGTGAACCCTCTAACATAAAGGGACTGTACAAAGCAAAGAACCCCACAGTAGGACCTATAACGGCGATGTTTTTATTTTGCTATAACGGATATATTTTTTGTATGCACAAGATTTTATACACAAGACTGATGAGGGCAAAGCTACAAAGATAACTACATCCACTACTGATAAATCCAAACTTTATAAAAGAATGATATTCAAGGAGCTGGATACAAATAAGGACTCTGTAATATATTTAAGTAATTCACTGCTCTTGTTGTGGAGGCAGGAAACAATACGCATAGAATATGGATTTACACCTACAATATTATGACAAGACTTTGCTGATAACTTGTCTTCTTAATAATTATAAAAGTTCTGAAATTTTTTACAAGAAAACCATCTGGATACAGTAACTAAAGCGAACAAACCAGAGATCAGCTGCGCCTCTGCTACGAAGGTATTATGTGCAGCTTCAAGGTTAGTGAAATCTTTTCACATAAATTACGATGAGGTCATCATGTTACTTCAGTTGTAATTAGACTTGGTGCCGGTTAACACCTCATTATAGAGGAGACCGAGAAAAACAATGGAGAGCACTCATAAAAAATGCTCTCATAAAATTTTAGCGTGAGTAAAGCAATTGCTGCACGGCAAAAACAGTGAGGACATTGGAACGGCTGTATGGCTTGTGGCAATAGGACAACTTCCTCTTGTCTAGTCCCATATGCGACTATTCAACAGTTTTGATGGGTGACATATGGCATAGTGCCACCATCAATCAATGATTAGACTCAACATAACCCATGGATATTTACTAGGAAAATGATAAGATTTACAGATAATGTTAGTTGTATGAGAAAAAGCAAACACCATCGAAGGTGTGTGTGTGGGGGGGGGGGGGGGTCATCCAATTTTTCTAGATTCTTATATTGCAAATCTGCTGAGCCGGACCATTATACATTGCCTTCTCATTATTTCTGTTTAATTAGGTAGATGTGCCTTTCAGAAGTTAAAGGGGTTTTCCAGCTTCTGACAACTGATGACCTATCCCCCGGGTAGGTCAGCAGTATATGATCTGTGGGTGTCCGACCCTGCACAGATCAGCTAGTCTGGTGCCGATGATAGATCATCAGTTGTCAGAAGGTGGACAACCCCTTTAAGGAAAGCTGGGTTACCATACTGGCAGCTATACTCGTTTTGACCCAGTTACAGTAGCCAATTGAGGCATCCACTTGGGCCAGACAACCAGCGACATTAGTAATATCAAAACTATAATACATTAGACCAAACCGAATAATAAATGTCAATCTATGCTGCAGAATCGC
This sequence comes from Rhinoderma darwinii, assembly GCF_050947455.1. Classification (NCBI taxonomy): domain Eukaryota; kingdom Metazoa; phylum Chordata; class Amphibia; order Anura; family Rhinodermatidae; genus Rhinoderma; species Rhinoderma darwinii. The sequence goes on along the minus strand of NC_134693.1, from coordinate 122,537,282 downwards.
TGCTCTCCTGTTGCAGGTTTTCCACATTGAATTCAATGGAGAGGTAAAACCCGCAACAAAGAACTATGGGCTGCGACTTTTGTGGTGGAAACGCTGCGATTCTGCCGCAATTTTTTTTAAAAGTAACTCCAATTGGTATTCAAGGTTTATGAGGGTTTTGGGAAATATGAAACAACTTTACCGTGAAAGGTTCATAGACCATTTCTTTGGGTGAAAACAATAATAATACAATTATTTACACCAGTGGATTCTTTACCAAGGATTGTAGAGGGTCTATTCGTTTTGAGGGGCTACATCTGGCCGGTGTAGAACGTGGCCGATTTATCTGGGCCATTATAATGGCAGGTCACCAATAATGAATGAGTAGACAACGAAAACCCACAACATGACAAGCGGTTCCCAGGAGCAGTTTGGTGTGGAGGACGTGTATTTCTGGGTCATCAATCATCAGTGCAGCATGCTCCAAGGAAAAGCCAGAGATTCCCTGTTTTTTTCTTTTTTTTACACCCTTGCGTTATAATGGGTGTGAAAACAATTGGGTCTTCTCCAAACACTAAAAAGGAAGTTGTTTTTCAGAAGCAAAATTTTAAAAGGTTTCTGTCAGTGAAGCACTTCACCTACCACACCCTGCAGCTCATGTTTATGAGGAGAACAGAGTTTGGGTGAGATCATTCCTGGCAAAGAACCTAGTCAATGATACATGTCAGGGGACGGGAGACTTGGAACAACTCCTTCAACCATACGGGTGTCCGTAAATGTTCCAAAACATGACATTTTATAGTATACACTTCTATACATAGTTTAGAGGAGGTGTTTGTGTAGGATCTCCAGTTCCTTACTTCATTGTGTTATTTGGTAAGATTATATTTCTAGGAGTCACTCTTCTTATGAACCATTGAACCTTCCTTTGGATTCAAGGGTCTAGTTGAAGGGGTTAAGTATAATCTAGGGTTATAAATCCTTCTAGAGTCCTTAAATCATAGACAAATACAATGCCCCGGTTCTCTTCTTCCTCATATTGGTTACAATAATGAAGGTTTCCATTGCGGTCATTGACATGATTACGTACAGATTGTCAGATCATTAAATCCATTTCTTCCCAAAGGCTTGGTTTTAATAATTAGTCTCGATTCCTTTTGCAACAACACTTTAGGCCAGCTTTAGAGGTTTAACCCTTTCTAACCCCACAAACCTCAGCAGCTGCGGATCGCCTTGTTGCACTTCCCTCGTCTGTGGTCAGTCGCATTGCCCCAGACCCGGTCTCCTAGAACCTTTTAAACAACGGTTGTATGGTTTTATCTATATAAAAGCAGTTGCAGAGACAAAATACCACATATACAACAACAAATTAGAGTGTGACATGTAATGAAATCTTTAATTCTCCACGTCTCACTGTAAACATCGTCTGATCACAATTCCCTGGACCGCATGAGATATGGACCATATGCGGCCACATTTCCCAGACTGAACACAGTTATCTATGGTGCTAGGTGTCCTTGCCGAACGGCGGGAATACTGTCCCATACTGTAATCAGGTTTTCAGTACCGGGCAGCATTTCCACGGGGAGGCAGCGACTCACGTCGTCATGGATGTCTATGATGCTACGAATACGACTCCTTGAACTCTGTTCGGTCTGGGAAATGCGCCCGAAATGAGGTCCATATCGCATAGACCGAACACGCCCGTGTGAATAAGGCCTTACCAAGAGCGACTTAAGAAAGAGTCAGGCCAGTGAGCTGAATTGAAGTATCCTCAGGTGCATTATGTTGCTACAATAAATCATTGAACGGGGCGAGTGCCGCTGTAAGGGCCTGTTCACATCTGCGTTTGAGGCTCCATTCGAGGCCCGAGTCGCAGCTCCGGACAAAAATACTGCACTCTGCTATGGTTTCTGGTAAAACCACTGACACCCGACGGATCCCATTAAAGGCAATGGGTTCTGTCAGGTGCCGATTGCGTCCATTGTACAACGGAACCGGCGCTTCTGGTATTTTCGCGGGTTCAGCTCCTCTGACGGAGCAGAACTTAAATACAGACGCAGATGTGAAAGAGGCCATATGTATTTTACAATGCAGGTGTAACCTACAAGAAATCCCATTATAATATAACAATAACTGTCACGAGAACATAAAACATTACATGTTATGACAACACATTTCTCACGCATTTCCTTTCATAAACAACTTTGTGAACATTTCAGTCTTTGCGTGAAGAAAATATTTGGATTTACTGCAGACTGGCAATTTCTGGCAGAAACTAAGTTGGTTTCAGGCGGGTCTCCCCTCCCACCTCCTCAGGCAGGTCTCCATAGTAATTCTTGTCAGGGTTTATCAACACAAAACTTTTAGATAGAGGTTAAATACCACATGGCCATTAGTCACAGACTTGTCTATAGTCAGAAAGAAGGAAGACCACAAATGGTAACTCTTCAGCTGTTCTAGGACACCGGATACTGTATATAAAGCTTAATAAATTATAACGATTATTTCTATATTTATTGTATGTTCTGAAAGCATTTAAAGTCTATTTTTTTCTCCCAAAATGTAATACTGCATTGCCTCTGCTGCAAAATATATGGCCGGCCACAACTTCTCCCATCTGATAACTGGAGACTTCTGAAGCCAGACCCGCAGTTATCAGGCGGCTGCCGGAAAGGTACGTTCACACGTAGCGGAAATACTGCAGATTTTCTATGCTGAAATTCCGCAGCATTTTCACGAGTGAAATTGACATACTGCAGAATGGAAATCCACATTCGAGTTTAATTTCTGCACTTTTTTTTTTTTTTTACACAGCGTGAGGAGATTTCTTAAAATGTCATCCGCTTTGCTGCTACAGTAAGGCTTCGTTCACATCTGCGTTGGGGTCCCGTTCTGACGTTCCGTCGGAGCTTTCCGTCAGAACAGGACCCTGAACAGACAAAAACGGAAACCAGCCGTTTCCGTTTCCATCACCATTGATTTCAATGGTGACGGATCCGGTGCCCATGGTTTAAGGTTGTGTCGGTTGTGAACCGGACCCATCGTTTTGCCGGAAGCTATAGCGTGTCTGTTTAGGGTCCCTATTCTGACGGAAAGCTCAGACGGAACATCAGAACGGGACCCAAACGCAGATGTGAACGAAGCCTAATACGCTGCAAAAAGTCAGCACAGGAAAATCTGCAGTGTTTACACTACATGTGAACATACCCTAAAAAGGGATTTTCTTGATGAGGTAAACCCTTTGAAGCACCAGATAGGCAACACTTGGGCGTGTCCGTTCTGCGCGCGTTGCAGGTCCATGTGACATCCGCGTTTTTTTACGCGCCTATGTCACACGTTTTTTACGTCAGCAAAAAAACTGAAGGAGGAGGGGTTTTTCTTTTTCTCATCATTACTTTAACAACTTTTGCGTGAACCACGAATAGCACACGGATGGCGTCTGCGTGCTGTCCGTGATTTTTCACGCACCCATTGACTTCAATGGGTGCGTGATGCGCAAAAAAACGCACAAGTATAGGACATGCAGTGAGTTTCGCACAGCGGACACGCTGCCTGAAAAACACTAAATGTCTGAATGACCCCATAGGTCCGTGTGACGTCCGTTGTTTTAAGGCGCGTAACACGGACGTGAAATACATTGGTGTAAATTGGGCAAATTGTGCTGCTCTGGGAACCACAGGTCCCAGGAGTATAGCACCTACCATCCTAAGCCAAACATTACATAAAGCAATGATTAGACATCTACGAGCAGCTATTGTATGCAGGTTAGCGTTACCAAAGCTACCAAATTCTTACAAAGCGGATAAAAGGCACCGAATCCGTTATCACTGCAGTATAGGTCCCAGGTGATCACGGTATACATACACCGCACCCTCCTGCTACACACAGAGATGTTCCGAGTATATAGATTGAAATATGGCATTACATACACACATATATACAGTATATAAATAGACAGTACATTGTAGTAAAAAATAAAAAACAGGCAGTTGTAAACTCATCTCAAAGCAAAATCGGCTAGGTTTAGTGTAATGATAGGAAAAGGGACTACACAATTTAAGCGGAACGTGATTTTGTCATTAGCTGCGTCCCTGGTAGAGAGTCGGTATGTTAGGAATGTCTAAGCTCCAATATGTCACCAACATTAGTTAAATTATACCAGTTAGAGAGTGACAAGTAGAATAACTTCTGTCAGGGGACGTATCGTAAGGGTATGTTCCCACGGCTTGGATATGCTGCGGATTTACAGAAAATCTGCAGTGGAATCTCAGAAATCCGCATGTAAAACCAGCAATCAAATAGTGGGTTATTCTTTCTCTGCATATAGTTGCGGAAATGTAGCTGCAGAATTGCTGTAAAAATTCGGAACAAAACACATCTGGCTATTTTTACAACTGATTTTATTCTCCCCATACAAGTCTATGGAAAAAAAATGAAACAAAAAGTATGTGCACTTAGAACCCACAGCATAAATTGGTGCGCATTATAAAGTCACACTGCAGCTGCATTTTCACACGAATTACGTGTAGATTACAGCCGCAACGTGGGGATGAGATTTGTTGAAATCTGATCCACTTTCTGCGACTGTAAATGCTGCGGATTTAATCCGTTGCAGAAAATCGGCAGCATATGCGACCCGTGTGAACATACCCTGATCCAGCGTCCTTCAATCTATACTTGGAAACATGCGGAGATAAGATTGCAGGGACCCTTTGAGGTTTCTACAGTTTTATGAGGGGAAATTGAGAGTATTTATGGCTTCGCTCATATCACAAATTCCATCTAGATGACAAAAGTTATTGGGGGTGGACTAAACCTTGGGCCTGGACTAGTGACATCACGTACTGAGAGATGTTCAGCCAGTTGACCAGTGTTAAAATGCAAATTCTTAGAAAATTAATCTGTTCCATTGACAGATTAAGCCTGGGGCCTCTTCTATGACCCATCATCAGTGTGGGGTGGAAAGAGGACCTGTGAGTGACCTCTGCTGCCAAGCCTTTGGGCAATGACCAACCATTATAGTAGTGTTCTCTAACATATCTAAAAGTGAATACACACGATGTGGTTTTACAGTGCAGCCGAAATCCGCACTGAAAAACCTCATGAGTTTTTACAGTGGTTTCTGTGCTAACGCGTTTTTGCAGTGCAGTTTAGGCTAAGCAGCAAAATACGCATCAAAACTGCCCCGTGTGAATATACCCGAAGGCTTTGTTCACATCTGCATTGGAAGTGCCCGGCGCAGATCCGGTGAGAACAGCAGGACAAAGTAGCACAGCATGCTGCAGTATTTAGTCCAGTAAACGACGGACACCATGACGGAACGCATTAAATCAATGGGTTCCATCTGGCACCGTTTGGCTACCCTGCAACGAATCGAGCGTTTCAGTTGTTCTACTCTGAGAAAGGCAAAACCAGAACACAGATATGAACGAAGCCTCGTCAGTTTAGTTACATCACATGTCTACTTCATGTTTATTGTGGGGGGGGGGGGTGCGGTCTCCGATTCACTGAGGAAATAGATGTATATACACTTCTACATGTGCAACTGGATGAGTAGGTTTCCAATGCCTCATGGCTATGTTCAGATAGTGACGACATCTGGATTGTATGAACACCTTTTAATAGACATGGGCGAAATGCTCAAAATCTTTGAGCGAAAATCCCATTTGCGTGCACCGTGGTATCTTTAGAGCGGGTTTCTGGTGAAGAACCGGTCCCAAATCCACATCATGTGAAATGGCCTAAAACACAATGTAGTCCGGACCCGCATGCAGCATGACTGAATAGAAGTATTCTTCCAAAGTTTTCTCTTTGCTTTCACCAGTAGAACAGACGTTAAAGGCGATTATTTCAGGCGAGGCATTTGCCATTGTGTCACAAGGATAGTTTCTCCGGCCGGCTCCTTATCAGCAGAGAACAGTCCTAATGTAGTTTGTCACTTCAACGCCCACATTTGTGCAAACCAAAGTCCAGCGTGACAATAGCAAATGCTCACATGAACTCAATGCATTATACCCACTTAACTTATATATATATTTTTTTTAACATGGATTTTCACAAACTTTGAAAACTTCATTCAACCATTCTGATTGGACAAGTAAGGCCCGGTCATCTGGGCTAATATTTGCCTTTACGGTCACTGCACAACGTTGGACTTTGACAGAGTTTGGAGGTTTTACTGTGTGTAACCTTTGCAGATCGCTGAATCATGACGCATCATATTATACCGTGCGGGTCTGTACGCAGGATGCTCCCTTTGTTTTAGTTTATAGGTTTATTGAATTAGAGACTTGAATATTTACGCAAGATGTCGGTCTTAGAAAGAAGAACAGTGATTTGCATGGTATTTATATAGGTAAACCAGGGAAAACTGCACCGTGACTTTTTTTTTTCTGTTAGGGTATGTGCACACACACTAATTACGTCCGTAATTGACGGACGTATTTCGGCCGCAAGTAGTGGACCGAACACAGTGCAAGGAGCCGGGCTCCTAGCATCATACTTATGTACGACGCTAGGAGTCCCTGCCTTGCTGCAGGACAACTGTCCCGTAGTATAATCATGTTTACAGTACGGGACAGTTATCCTGCAGCGATGCAGGGACTCCTAGCATCGTACATAAGTATGATGCTAGGAGCCCGGCTCCCTGCACTGTGTTCGGTCCGGTACTTGCGGCCGAAATACGTCCGTCAATTACGGACGTAATTAGTGTGTGTGCACATACCCTTACACACAGCAAACGGTATTTGCACTTAATCATATAGGTGCGAACGAGCATCATAAAGGGAATCTACTCTAAAACATCCCGTTGTTAACCAGATTAACACCTATCTATGAAGGCACCCTAAAACTTCAAAAAGTTGTTTCCAAAACTTTTTGAAGTTTTAGAAACAACTGTGCCCTTTTACTCAAAGTTATACAAGTGCTGGATCACTCATGACTTTGCCAAACTGTTGCATCCTTAGGAATACATTGTGTCACTGTATTTAGGGTCCGGTTTTTATAACCGCCGATAAGCCCTTATCGCTAGGGAAAGCCGTGTCCAACTATACATTTCCCGCTGCGAGGGAAATATAGATTTACATTCCAACCATTTAAACGAATGGCCGGTCATGTAATGTATGAAGAAGTTGGGCCCGCCAGAGCAGGAGTCGCTCGTACAGATCGTCTCTCCGTTCTGGCTCATATAGACAGGGGTGCCGAGCAGGGGAACCCCCTTCTATGACATCTATATGCCCTATGGGAACCATATTAATGGAGTTAAAACCATCAAAGACTATTAGTTTGGGTACAGAAATTTACATTATATTTTGTCCTGAAGAAAAAGAAGCAGCAACAGGTGAACAGCTAAATGTAATTTTATTTTGCATGAATCATATTTACTCCGGTTTCATACCACACCCCAAAAACATACCGATAGGGAATTTAGATTGTGAGTCCCAATGGGGACAGTAAGGACCTCTGTACAGCGCTGCAGAATATGTTGGCGCTGTATAAGTAACAGAAATAAATAATAAATTGTAATAATTGTTTACATTGTGACCCCATTATTTTTTACAAGGGCTACTTGTTGCACCAATTTAACTGGCTCCAGGCCGGCATTTGCTTGTCGGACTTCACGTGTACGGAGATGTTTTCTAGAATCAATATGGAGCCCGAATCATATGGAATATCGCAGAAAAAAACTCCATATAAAATCAGAGGCACAGTAGAGAGCTCATGGACCTCATTGGAAGCCCTATTACCCCTAATCTACCCAAACCGGTAGCAGGCAATAAAACTTATGTACAAAATCTAGCGCAGATAAAAAGTCGTGAGCAACCAATGTGATTCCACTTTTTATCTGATTGGTCGCTACAACACTGATGCCCAATGTGGCCTACGTATTAATGCAATGATGCTAGTTGCATTTGTGCCAAGCGACATTTATCGAGCCCCTACCACATTTTCTAACAAATGAATGTTCTGTATGTTGCACATTATATACACTAATGCACTAAAGATTTCTGACACTTTTCTGCATAGATTAGTGGGGGTGGGCTATGCCATGTAAAATGTGGCAAAGCTCCGTAGCCGCACCATTAGTGTGCAGTGCTGAGGCATACAGTGCACACTACACTAAAAGTCAATTCCTGAACAGTTAATAAATATGCACCAATATCTGTAGGGTATGAAATAGTTACACTTAAGCCCCCTTGCACACGACCGTATTTCCACCCATCCGTAAATCATCCGCATATATGTAAACACGGTCCGTAGTGCATCCCTAATGCCTCCCTATTTATGGATCCACAAAAAAAAAAAAACAGGGAGGAATCTAGGATAATCCCCTGGTGTAACATAGCAATGCTTCTGTAATTACAGACGACTACACATCCGTAGCTGTCCGTAATTATGGAAGTGCCCATAGACTTCTATTGAGAGTCCGTGTCGTAATTTCGGTCAAAAATAGGACATGTTCTATCACCTCTACGGCACGGACACCCATCCGTAAAAATACGGAAAGGTGTCCATAGCCCATAGAAATGAATGGGTCCGTAATTCCGGATGAGAATACGGTCGTGTGCATGGGGCCCAAGTCAATAATATTTCTTTTCTACAGTTTTAATGATCATTTGGTATTCCCATAGGAAGGAGCTGGTAGGACTCTAATCTTACTAATCTCCAGGGGCTTATTAAATTCATAACACAAACATAGAAAAAGAAGAAGTTTGATCCCAACAATTAGTGTTTAACCCTTTATGTCAGACGGCTCAGTACTGGCGCCATCAGATATTACATTCTTCCAAGATTTCATAGAGCCGCACCTGCCCTGGACCTCTCCAGGTATCCTGTGTACCTGTACATAGCCACACCCTGCCCCACCTGCACCCGTGCGGGTACAAAACGCTGCAAACACAAATTCTAACAACACAAAAAGGATCAAAACAAAAGATTTAATAACAATTTCTGACATCTGTCAGAGCCGAGCGTGAAACAGACGGAGGTGACACAGACAGCACAATACAGCAGGTGTGCACCGCCAGGCCTGCCACCCCCCTCCCCGGTCACTGTATTACCCAGTGCTTTCTACCTGAACGCAAAACCACATGAGAATTGCAAACACCCAATAGCAAATAATGAGCCATGTAACACGTGAACATAAAATGATAATAACCTTGACAATGTAGCCGCCTTCAATTTTACAATGTGACAAGTCAGGAGTTACATGACCGCCTTCTTGCCAGGAATCAAACCCAATACTAAAAAGTAGTTATATGACCTGGTGATTTCCACTCAATATTCAGGACGTAGTTAACCCTTTCAGGTAACATTGGAGGAGTTTAGTGCACTGCAGAAATGAATGAACTTTCGTCTTGCCCGCCACAACCCAGTGCCACAATATTCATGTGGTGTAACCGGTTACCACGTCCACTTCTATATATAAAGTCTCTATGATAAGAAGAATCGTAAACGCGCTATGGTCCATTCATTACTATAGATATATCGCCCAAATTTAGATGGGGCATATAGAAATAATTTGTCGTTCATACCTATGGACACCAGTTTTATATTCTCTTTCTCCAGAAACTCCAAGGCTACGGACACGTTCTCCAGCTGCATCTGGCTGAAGGTCGGTCTCTGGTGGTACTTTCTGTACATCCTCTTCTGGCTCAGCACCTCCAGTAGGGCGATAAGCCGCAGACCATCGGTCAGGTCGGTCTGCAGGTTGCCTATCCTCTTGTTGACACATTTCAGGTGTTCGTTACACCAGCGGGTAAAGGTGTTCTGCTGGATCTTCTTCCACGGGGCATCCTCAGCCAGGTCCTTTTCGGTCACCGGCATTGTACGCGCTGCTATGTGCGGGCGATATGGGGAGAGCTGCTATGTGTGTGCTGGAGCTGTAAGTCAATGTGATGTCTTCTGGCTCAGCTACTTCTGCACATGTGCGGAGCTCCTCCTCCTCCTCGTCCTCGTCAGGTTCTCCCACCTCTGTTCCTCATTGCTGGGCCATCATTGCCATCTGCTGGGTGCTCTGGAATTTATTTCCATTCATCCTGCATTGTTGCAACGTCAAAAAACCACCATTGAGCTGATCTGGGTAAAAAGAGGAAAAGAGAATGTAGATAATGGTTGAGATTTAAGCCTTATTCACACGAACGTGTCCATTTTGCGTGCATAAAAAATGCAGCGTTTTTCCTGTGTTGCAGTTCCGTGTGGCATCCGTGTACGGTGCGTGTCTGTCTTTTTTACGCGCGTATGTCATCCGTATGTCACGCATTTTTTACGTCAGCAAAAAAAACTGAAGGAAGTGTTTTATTTTGTCCTCATCAAAATACCTCAAAGTATTACAAAATAAAAAAATGCCACCATAACCACTTGTAAAAAATGCATCGAAAAACACTTGACATTCATGTCTTTTTTTCATAAGTAGTTAAAAATCTTGAAAAAATAATGTTAGGAAGGTATCTCGACATCTTTCTTTCTGATTCCTAGTTCTAGAATTTGTACTTTCTTCCACCACCAGTGCTACTCGTGCCCACGAGACATATCTGGGATTGCAGTTCTTTATATTCAAGTGAATGCTGCTGAGCTGCAATACCAAACACATCCCATGAACAAGAGTGGCGCTGTTTCTGGACAAAAGGCAGACCTTTTCTTCTAATACTGGACAACTCCTTTAAGATTTTACCATAAATTCAATGCAGTATCCAATCTATGGGATCCTGTGAGTGAAATGCTCAAAAAATCAGGTAAGGCAAGTTTTTTTTTTTTTTTGCTCCAGGTAAAGTTTTATAGAATGACAAGAGATCCAGTTTAGGACGGAACCTAACCGTGTATTAGTCTGGTTCTCCATTGCACATTTGTCTCATAACTCTGTAGAAAGTCACCTTCACGTCGTGATTTAGTTCACAGTCTGCTACAGTGACACATGCTAATGACACATCTAAAGAACTCGTTTGTCTGGTCCCTAATCAGTGAAATCAACTGTTGTCCTCTGATGTCAGCCATTGAGTAAAGGGCAGGTCTTGGGTAAGGCACAAAACAAGTCCTCAGGGTGGATTTAATCTGCAGATGTAGGATCCCTGTAAGGAAACGTGTGTTTGCCAAGTCTAGACATTGTGTTGCGCTGTAGGATCTGTGAACAGGAATGAACTGTATATATGTGACTGTCCTGATCGAGGATTGTGGTGAAATCACAGATACACTCCTGTACAAGCAGGTGTGGTTCTTCTCATTTATTGTCACACCATAAATCTGGATTAGGCAATATATGGTTTTCTGAGATAAGAAATGAAAATGATTGTTTAATGTATGGCTGTGGCTTCTGGGCAACTTTTAGTATCATGACCTTGTAAACAGCGCAACACAGCCCCCCTTGTAGATAGCGGCGCACCCACTCCCTTGTAAATAGCGCCACACTCCCCCTTGTAGATAGGGCCGCACACAGCCTGCTGCCCCCCTAGTAAATAGCGCCACTCTCCCCCCCCCCCCCCCCTTCGTAAATAGCGCCACATTCCCCCCTTGTAAATAGCGCCACACTCACCCCCTTGTAAATAGCGGCACAGTCCCCCCTTTGTAGATAGTGCCACACACAGCCCGCTGCCACGCCTGTAAATAGCGCCACACTCCCCCCCCCTTGTAGATAGCACCACACACATCGCCCCCTTGTAAACAGCGTCACACACAGCCCCCCTTGTAGATACCGTCACACACAGCCCCCTTGTAAATAGCGCCACACACAGCCCCTCTCTTGTAGATAGTACCACACACAGCCCCTCTCTTGTAGGTAGCACCACACCCCCCCTTTGTAGATAGTGCCACACACAGCCCCTCTCCTGTAGATAGCGCCACACACATCCCCCTGTTGTAGATAGAGCCACACACAGCCCCATGTTGTAGATAGCGCCACACACAGCCCCCCCTTGTAGATAGTGCCACACAGCCCCCCTTGTATATAGTGCCACACAGCCCCCCCTTGTAAACAGCGCCACACAGCCCCCCTTGTAGATAGCGCCATACAGCCCCCCTTGTAGATAGCGCCACTCTCCCCCCTTGTAAATAGCGCCACATTCCCCCCTTGTAAATAGCGCCACACTCTCCCCCTTGTAAATAGCGCCACATTCCCCCCTTGTAAATAGCGCCACACTCTCCCCCTTGTAAATAGCGCCACACTCTCCCCCTTGTAAATAGCGGCACAGTCCCCCCTTTGTAGATAGTGCTACACACAGCCCCCTGCCCTGCCTGTAAATAGCGCCACACTCCCCCCTTGTAAATAGCGCCACTCCCCCCCTTGTAAATAGACCTCAATCAGAACGTCGCCGCATGAACTACTGGCTCTTTCTAACGCTGATCGCTGCTGCTGGTGTTTCGACATAGAGCGCGCCTAACAGCAGCGATCAGCTGCTCTGCGGCGCCCCCCTTCCATACCACCTAGTTGCGCCTGGGGCACATGCCCCGCCTGCCCCCCCCCCTATCTGCGCCCCTGTGGAAAGCCAGTCCTCCATCTACAGCTTCTGCAGACCAGCATGTTTTATAATATGGATTATCTTCATCCACCTGTTCCTTCAGGCCTGTTCACATCAGTGTTGCCCTTCCGTTGGGAGGTTTTGTCGGAGGTTACCATTAGCTAGGTCTCCGTCACCAGTGAGTTCAATGGTGAGGGAAACGAAAGCTGAAGTTTCCATTTGCCGTTCCACTGAGGGGTTAACCCGACGGAAACCTCAGACGAAACCCCTCAGCGGAACACAGATGGTGATGTGAACACAGCCTTCCTCAGCAAAATGTGCCGATACAATCAAATATGTATAATATATGTATGATAAATATAGGTCTCCAATTACACACATATTGTTCAGTAGTGTCCCCTGATGAACCAACTAGGTTGGGGAAACACATTGGGATGGTTATGTAGTGTCAGTGTTGTGGTCATTTTATGCAATATTTGGTGCTTAGAAATTACACTAATTGTGTGTGATAGAAATTATAGAAGAGGCTGGACGGCAGCACAGAGGGCTTAACGGTAAGCCTCCATGACTGCCATAGGAGGGAAGGGAGGGTCGTCAGCCAATAGGAGTGAAGAAGGTTAGGTGAGGCGGGGAGAGGGAAGAGGGAGAGAGGGGAGGAGCCGGGGTGTGGTATCTGTTCCTCCCGCTGTTTTCGGCATTGAGCCGGAAGCAGCGGGAGGAACAACAAGTAAAGATAAGTTAGCTTAAGTGAGTCCTGCTTACCTGCTATGGCGTCTCCGGTCCTGCTGCTTGATCAGCTGCGGGCAGCAGCTGCTTACCATGATCCGGGCTGGCTGGAGGCGACTGTGGTGGCGCTGGCCCGGATCCGTCAGGCGGGCCCGTCTTCTGTGTCGGCAGCCCGCACTGATGCGCTCCCCTTCCCCGCCCCCCTCTCAGATGCTGGTGATATGGCGGTGGGGGGAGAGCTTTTAATTCCTGCCCCTGCTGCGATAAAGCAGAGGGCTTCTGCGGGAGTGGCGGTTGCTCAGGCTAGGTCACCCCGACGCTCCCAGAGGTCCCGCCCACCCGAACGGTTGAGTCCAGATGTGGTCCCATGGGCCCGGCGTCGCAGAGGGAGCCCTTCTAAGGACGCTGCAGGCCAGGCTGCTGGGCCGGGCGCCTCCTCCCAGGACCTGCGTCCTGGCAGGAATCCCCAGCCGCGACGGGGCTCGGCGGTTAACAGGGAGTCGCAGGTTGGGCTCCCTGTCACGCCTCCGCCTTCAGACGCAGTGTTCGGAGTGCAGTATACAGCCGCCCCGCATGGTGATGTTCCGGCCAGGGGGCAGGCTTCCTCGAGAGCATCGTTGAGGACGCCAAGATCAGCGACGACGACGAGGTAACAGGTCCGGTCGGAAGTCTGGGTCCCTGCGGTCGGGCGGCAGGTTATCGGCCCATCTGCCAGCGTGCCGGGATCCCCGTGTCGGAGATGTCGGTGCGTGTACCAGTCGGTAGCGAGAGAGGATTTAGAAGAGTGAGAGCTGGATGAGTCGCAACGCGGTCAGAATTTTCCGGCTGGCGGGAATACAGCGCCTGGGCAGCCTGGTGAGTGTGTAACTCCTACGTTACCGTATCCAGCAATTTTCATGTCTGGTGTTGGGGGTGGGGCAGCGAGCGGGGAGGTATCGGCTGTCGGTAGTGACGTTGTCGGGCGCGATGGCTTAGCGGATTTAGTGGGTTGTTTGCGCGAGTTCCGGCGGGGTCCCCGGTCGTGGTCTGGAAGGTCCTCGTGATGCACAGTCGCGGTCCATGGTGGGTGATGTTCCGGGGGTGGCAAAGGAAGCTGTAGCAGTGTCTGTCCAAACCGAGGCGCAGAAGGATGGGGATAGGATTCGGCTTGACGATCGTGCTCGGGGCGAGGTTTACGTCTGTTTTGAGGGCCCTTTAGGGGCTCACCTTAAGCAGGAGGTCCGTGAACGGATTTGGAAGGATGAGTACGTGGAAATATTTTCTCTTCTGCCGCTTGGAAAATTCTATTTGGATAAGGGCAAGCGGGATGAGAGTAAGAAAGAGGAGGAGGAACGTCGGCGGTATAGGCTTATCCCGCAGACGTTCGTCAATTGGTCGCAAGCTTTCGCTATTTTGGCGAGCGTGATCGAGGAAAAGGCGCCGGAAAATTGATCATCGTTGTTTTGTTATTTTGATGCCATCGGTGAGGCCTATCGGGCGTACGGGGGTCAGGCGTGGTGGCGGTACGATGAGCAATTTCGCAAGCGGAAGGCGGTCCGGCCGGCGATCCGGTGGGATCAAAAGGATATTGCGCTGTGGTTACGGCGCCGGTTAAGCAGTCCTTTCCCAGGAGCGTTGGCCAAAGGGGTCAGTCTAGTCAGTCCGGACAGGGTTCCGGGTCAAAACTTGGGTTCTGCTGGCAATTCAATGATGGCCAGTGTAAGTTCGGGGCCACATGTAAATTTAAACATGTCTGTTCGGAGTGCAACGGCTCCTCTCACGGCACCGCAAAATGTATGAGGAAAGGTAGGCGGTCAGGCCCTCAGTCCTCTTCCGTTGGTCAAGGGGCGGTCGCCGGTGAGGGTGGAAAGGATGGCCCCGTATCTAAGTGAATATCCGGATAGAGTTGCGGCCAAGTTAATTTATGAGGGGTTTTTGTTTGGTTTTGTTATCCCCCCCATCCATATGAGGTTCCGGTTACACGACGCAACCTTAAGTCGGCTTATCTGCACGCGGCGGTTGTTTCAGAAAAGCTTTTGAAAGAAGTGTCTTTGGGCCGGATGGCTGGGCCTTTTGCTGAGCCGCCAATTGAGAATCTAGTGGTATCCCCCTTGGAAGTTGTGCCAAAGCGGGAGCCTCATAAATTCCGTTTGATCCAGCATTTGTCTTTTCCCAGGGGAGCGTCGGTGAATGATGGGATAGATCACGACTTATGCTCGGTTGTTTACACGTCATTTGACAAAGCGGTGGCGTTAGTGCGGGAGGCTGGGCCCGGGGCGTTGTTGGCAAAGACTGACAATGAGGCGGCTTTTCGCTTGCTGCCGGTACATCCAGAAAGCCAACGGCTGTTGGGTTGCTTCTGGAACGGGGGTTTTTATGTCGATAGGTGTCGTCCAATGGGGTGCTCCCTCTCTTGCGCATACTTCGAGGCGTTTAGAGGTTTAGTGGAATGGGTGAAGAAGGGTGAGGCGGGGGTGGATTCATTAATACATTATCTTGATGATTTTTTGTGCGTCGGCCCTAGCGGTTCCCCGGTTTGCGGTAACTTGTTGTTTTCCTTGCAGAGGGTTGCGACTGATTTTGGAATTCCTCTGGCGCCTGGAAAAACGGAGGGCCCGGTCTCTACCATCTGTTTTTTAGGGATCCAAATTGATTCAGTTGCAATGGAGTGCAGGCTTCCTGAGGATAAATTATTGCCATTGCGGCAGGAGGTGAGGCGGGCTTGCCAACTGAAGAAGATCACTTTGCGTGATCTTCAGTCGCTGCTGGGAAAGTTGAACTTTGCCTGTAGAATTATGCCAATGGGTAGAATTTTTAGTAAGAGATTGGCATCAGCGACGGCGGGTATCCGGGCGTCCCATCATTTTGTGAGGATTAGTTTGGATCACAGGGCGGATCTGCAGGTCTGGGATGCGTGCCTCGGGCAGTATAATGGTAGATCGTTGTGGATGTCACCGATACAGGAGATGGGCGAGTTGGAGCTGTTTACTGATGCGGCAGGGTCCGGTGGTTTTGGCGCGTATGCAGGAGGTCAATGGTGTGTGCGGAACTGGCCGGACAGCTGGGTGACCAGTGGTCTTACGCGAAATCTGGCCCTGCTCGAGCTGTTCCCCATCGTGGTGGCGGTGACCATTTGGGGGGACAGGCTCAGGGATAAAAAGGTTTGTGTCCACTGCAATAACATGGGGGTGGTGTTGGCAATTAACAACTTATCAGCATCTTCTCCACCTGTGGTTCAGTTGTTGCGTCACCTAGTTTTGGTGTGCTTGTCTTTAAACATGTGGGTGGTTGCAGTGCATGTACCTGGGGTTTCCAATTGTATTGCTGATGCTCTTTCTCGCTCGCAGTGGGATCGTTTTCGTCAATTGGCACCGGGAGCGGAGCAGTTCGGTTTGGCTTGCCCGGAACATCTCTGGGATCTGATTTCGGTCCCATGGAACGGTTGATTGAAAGGTCGTTGGCTAGCGCGACTTAGAGCGCTTATTCGGCGTGTTGGCAGCAGTGGGAGGAGTGGGTAAGAGTGTTGGGTAACGTCAGCACGGAGCAAGACAGGTTGGTGGCATTGTTGTACTGGTTGGGGGATGCTTGGGAGACTGGCTTTTCCCTGGCAAAAGTGAATCGTTTTGTGACTGGTTTGGCGTTTGGATTTAAATTACGGGGTTTCCAGGATGTGTCCAAGCATTTTTTAGTAACGCAAGCTTTGAAAGGTTTGCGTCGTGGCAGGGCAGAAGCAGATCAGAGGCGACCCGTTTCATTTTCCTTCCTTGGGTCGTTGGGCGCATCACTGGGGTTTTTTTGTAATTCGCCTTATGAGGTAGTGTTGTTTAGTTTGGCCTTTTCCCTCGCGTTTTTTGGAGCACTCAGAATTGGGGAGTTGGTTTCTCCTAGTGTGACGAGGGCTGGGGGATTGCGGCAGGCGGATGTGGGTCTATATGGGGATAGACTCGAGTTGTTCTTGCGGCGGTTCAAGACTGAGCAAGTGGGTCGGGGTAAGCGGATAGTGTTGTTTGCCCTCCCGGGGTCGGCGATGTGTCCAGTTGCTTGTATGGTGGCTTTTAAGCCACAGGATGGGGTGCCTTAGTCGCCATTGCTCCGTCATGAGAATGCTTGTTTTTGTTCCAGGTATCAATTTGGTGCAGTATTTAAAAAATGCTTGGCTGCGGTCGGCGTGGGGCAGGGGTATTACTCGTCGCACTCATTCAGGATCGGCGCTGCTACTGAAGCTGGGCGTTGTGGGTTAGATGATGAGGGTGTGCGTCGCATCGGCCGGTGGGAGTCCAAAAGGTTTCGGACTTATGTGCGCCCTCATTTGTTGTTTGTGGGTAATGTGGCTTTGATTGTTTGACATGTGAGGTGTTTGTTCTTTCTTTTCAGATCATCGCCCTTGCTTAGTGTGGATTTTAGGACATTCTTTTGTGCACTCGGGGGCATTGTGGGCGGACGTTCGCCCAGATGGCCGCCAGCTTCGCATTCCGTGGCACAATGCGGTTTTACACTGGCTGGGATTCCGAGGTATGTTGTGGAGCCGGGTACTGGCCGAGTTTTAGACATACTCTCGGTTAGATAGGGTTCCGGAGGTTCTGGTGTTACACGTGGGGGGGAATGATCTGGGGGTGCGCCCGTTTCGTGAGTTAGTGCGGGATATAAAACATGATCTATTGTGTTAATGGGCATCTTATCCGCGCTTAGTTATTGTGTGGTCGGACATAGTTCCGAGGAAGTTTTGGCATTTAGCAAGATCAGTCGAGAGGGCTAACAAAGCCCGCATTAAGGTAAACCGGGTGGTGTCACGTTTTGTTGCCAGGAATGGAGGCATTTGTGTTCGACAAAGGGATTTGGAATCAGGAGTCGGTAATTATTGGAGGAGTGATGGCGTACATTTGACCGAGGTTGGAATTGATTTGTGGAGCCTGGCTTTAGCAGAAGGAATTGAGAGGGCGGTGGTGGTTTGGAGGGACTCACAAGCTTAAGGTGGTCAAGGCCTGTTTCGCTGTGGCGGGGGGAGTCCTTGAGGTTGGTCAGTACAAAATGGTGGGGGGGTCGCATCAGGGGTATGCGTCCCCCAAAAATGGTAGATCATTTGAAGACTTCATAGGGTGTTATCCCTTTGAAGTGGTCTTCTGGTGGTTGGAGCCATCTGCAGGGGTGAGCGGTGCCTCCGAACTGGTTTACGGCTGGAGGTAAATAGTTGGTGGTGGTTTGCAGATGGCTAATTTAAAGGAAATCGGAAAAAATGGCTTCAAGGACTTCCCCTGCTCTGTTTAGTGTTAACTGACCCATGTTGGGTCATGTGAATTATAGTAGGAATTCTCTGGTCGAATTCCTAAAAGAGTTATCCGAATGTTTCGGATTAAATTGCATTTAATTAATGTTAAATAAATAAACGGCTGCTGTGGCCATTTCACATCCAACCTCGGTTGTCACGTGTCTTTATTGGGAAGGGGGCGAAAGAAGGGGAATAAAAGGTAAAATGGTTAATCAGCACATGACTCTACTTAGGCTAGTCATGTATCCCTGGAGTTTGTCCATAGGACATGTACGATACCACGCCATTTCGACATAATTTTCTGTATACTTCAAGAGATTATTGTGGATTGCTTATTGATTCAACCCTGGTTGTGTCAGAGGTATTTGTATTCAAAAGAATTACCCAGAGTATTTTAATCTGAATAATAAATTAGGCCTAATTCACACGACCGTGTTCGGTCCGTGATATACGGACCGCATGTCGGCTGCATTTCCCGGAACGAACACAATGCGGGGAGCCGGGCTCCTAGCCTCATAGTTATGTATGACGCTAGGTGTCCCTGTCTCCGCGTGGAACTAGTTTCACGTGTTGAATACATGATTAAAGTACGGGACAGTTTGCCCGCAGCTAGGCAGGGACTCCTGTAATCGTAAAAAACTATGATGCTAGTAGCGTTCCTCCCTGCACTGTGTTCGATCTGGGAAATACTGCCGACATGCGGCCTGTATATCACGGACCGAACACATTCGTGAGGACACGGCCTAAAGGTTATGTTTTATGAAGAGTTCCTACTCTGTGATATTACTTGTTTCTTTGAGGAACCCACATATTGATTTCAGTGATAATATATATATATATATATATATATATATATATATATATATATATATATATATATATACAGTGAGAAGTGAGAATCAAAGAGTGTAACACATGTCTGCATTATCAGACTACACTGGGTTTGTATGTAGACAGTAACCATAGAGACACATAGGTAGGAGCTGCATACACAAAACAATAGGAGCTTGAGTTGCCTTGTTTTTTTGTTTTTTGTTATTTCAAAGGTGTTCCAATTATTTTATGGAATTGGTTTATACACCACATTCCAAATTATTATGCAAATGTTATTTTTCGCTGATTTTCCTAAATAGTCGATGCAAATGACAGTCAGTATAATCTTCAAGCCATCAACCGTTGGAGTATAATGCAAATTTTATTGAACAAATCTTCTAATGATAACAGATTTTTTTTTTACAAGTAAAAAACTCAAAATGCACGGTTTCAAATTATTATGCACAACAGAGATCAAAACATTTTAAAGGTTGTAAAGAGAACTAAAATGGTAATTTGTTGAATCTGCAGCATCAGGAGGTCATATTTACAGAAATCTAAAGCTCTTTCAATAAAAAAAAAACTTAACAGGCCAAGTTACATGTTAACATAGGACCCCTTCTTTGATATCACCTTCACAATTCTTGCATCCATTGAATTTGTGAGTATTTGGACAGTTTCTGCTTGAATATCTTTGCAGGATGTCAGAATAACCTCCCAGAGCTTCTGTTTTGATGTGAACTGCCTCCCACCCTCATAGATATTTTGCTTGAGGATGCTCCAAAGGTTCTAAATAGGGTTGAGGTCAGGGGAACATGGGGGCCACACCATGAGTTTCTCTCCTTTTATGCCCATAGCAGCCAATGACACAGAGGTATTCTTTGCAGCATGAGATGGTGCATTGTCATGCATGAAGATAATTTTGCTAGGGAATGCACGGTTCTTCTTTTTGTACCATGGAAGAAAGTGGTCAGTCATAAACTCTACGTACTTTGCAGAGGTCATTTTCACACCGTCAGGGACCCTAAAGGGGCCTACCAGCTCTCTCCCCATGACTCCAGCCCAAAACATGACTCCGCCACCTCCTTGCTGAGTTGGGACATGGTGGCCATTCACCAACCATCCACTACTCCATCCATCTGGACCATCCAGAGTTGCACAGCACTCATCAGTAAACAACACGGTTAGAAAATTAGTCTTCATGTATTTCTGAGCCCACTGCAACCGTTTCTGCTTGTGAGCATTGTTTAGGGGTGGCCGAATAATAGCTTTATGCACACTTGCAAACCTCTGAAGGATCCTACACCTTGAGGTTCGCGGGACTCCAGAGGCACCAGCGGCTTCAAATACCTGTTTGTTGCTTTGCAATGGCATTTTAGCAGCTGCTCTCCTAATCCTATTAATTTGTCTGGCAGAAACCTTCCTCATTATGCCTTTATCTGAATGAACCCGTCTGTGCTCTGAATCAGCCACAAATCTTTTCACAGTACGATGATCACGCTTAAGTTTTCTGGAAATATCCAATGTTTTCATACCTTGTCCAAGGTATTGCACTATTTCACGCTTTTCAGCAGCAGAGAGATCCTTTTTCTTTCCCATATTGCTTGAAACCTGTGGCCTGCTTAATAACGTGGAACATCCTTCTTAAGTAGTTTTCCTTTGATTGGGCACACCTGGCAAACTAATTATTACAGGTGTCTGAGATTGATTACAATGATCCAAAGAGCCCTAAGATACAATACCATCCATGAGTTTAATTGAAAAACTAATAATTAAATGTTTATGACACTTAAATCCAATGTGCATAATAATTTGGAACACGGTGTATGTGGCATCATTAAAACATATTTATATTGCACAAACATATTCTGCAGCGCTATACATCAATTGTCCACAATGGGGCTCACAATCTAATTGCCCAATTATCCTTCTCAAATGCTTATATTAAAAGTAGTATTACACAGCCCGATCTGAGCCGTGTAAACGAGAGCCGATCCACGGGACAGCTCGTTGATCGACGCTCATTTGCTCCTTTCCCAAGGAGCTATGTATGGGGACGAGCGCTCGTTACTCTGATCGCTCGTCCCCATACAGTTCTATTGTGTCGGCAGCACGTCTCCGTGTTTACACCATACCTCCCAACAGTCCCGGTTTCTCACCGCTGTCTCGCCGTCCCGGCCGGTCTTCAAAATGTCCCGCTGTGCGCTGCATCAAAACAGCTGATCGCTGCTGACTGCTGCAGCGATAAGAAGAAGGCAGGAGTCTTGCGGCGGTGTTCTCACTGGGATCGATGCCGGCACGGGAGTGGACCAGTCCAGTCACCTGACCTCACCGGTCAGGTGACTGGACTGGTCCACTCCCGGGCTGGCATAGACACCAGCTAGAACACCGCTGCAAGACTCCTGCCTTCTTCTGACGGTGAGTGAAAGCAGAGCGGAGAGTGGCAGCAGTATGGCCAGCTACCTCTACCGCTCTCCGCACAAAGTATAAGGGGCTGTGTGTGGAGCTATCTACAGGGGGGCTGTGTGTGGAGCTATCTACAGGGGGGCTGTGTGTGGAGCTATCTACAGGGGGGCTGTGTGTGGAGCTATCTACAGGGGGCTGTGTGTGGAGCTATCTACAGGGGGGCTGTGTGTGGAGCCATCTACAGGGGGCTGTGTGTGGAGCTATCTACAGGGGGGCTGTGCCTGGAGCTATCTACAGGGGGGCTGTGTGTGGCGCTATCTACAGGGGGGCTGTGTGTGGCACTATCTACAGGGGGGCTGTGTGTGGCACTATCTACAGGGGGGCTGTGTGTGGAGCTATCTACAGGGGGGCTGTATCTGGAGCTATCTACAGGGGGGCTGTATTTGGAGCTATCTACAGGGGGGCTTTATCTGGAGCTATCTACAGGGGGGCTGTGTGGAGCTATCTACAGGGGGCTGTATCAGGAGCCATCTACAGGGGGGCTGTATCTGGAGCTATCTACAGGGGGGCTTTATCTGGAGCTATCTACAGGGGGGCTTTATCTGGAGCTATCTACAGGGGGGCTCTGATGGATGATTTTTCCATTGACCGGTAGCAGAGTTACACAACTGGAAAAAAAAATCCCCATCATGTAACTCTGCTACCTGTCAATTGAAAAGTCATCCACCACAGGGTCTCCCTCTTGACTTTCATTGTTCTCAGCCTTTTGGTTTGTCCTGCAGCTGCTGCCGCCGTGATGAACAAATGTTATACCCAAGATAGGAAAAGTAACATAAAGACGATATAACCGGAGCCATAATATCTGTGATATCCAGACAGTCCAGAGATCCGCAGTGAGAATGTGCGCGTGTTATTTGCAGAAGGATCTGGCCGTGATTTGATGTGTTTATTCCGGACATTGGGCGTGGTTAGGGGCGTGGCTTAAAATGTCCCTCTTTTCCGAATTCAAAAGTTGGGAGGTATGTTTACACAGCGAGATGTGCTGCTGACAATGATAAAAGTTTATGCACTTAAAATGCTGCAATCAACCAATGAACGAGCACTCAGCCGTATTAATGCTCTGCAATGTACAGAGCCATAATAGGGCTTCCATAGAAATGCATGAAGCCTTCTTCTGTGCTTCTATATCCCTCCGATTTCATACAGTTTTTTTCTGGTGGATTCTGTACGGAAACCGCAGCAAGAAAGGACATGATGGCACAAATCACAAATTCATACATTAATATAAACAGAATTAAAGACACCAGACAAAATAAATATGTGGATAAACAAGGCCGCAATGTTTTTATTAAGGGTTACCAAAAGATATTGATACTTGAATCAATAAGATAAATACTTGAACTAAATAAATAATTAAAACCATTATAAATTAAAAATCACAATAATAATAATAAACCAGTTTAAAACTCAGTCCACCCAGCAATAGCTGGGAGACAAAAACCCCACTAATAAGACATTGCGACAAGCATAAATTAAATAAAATTGGGAGGGCGGGTGGGGACGCTGGTCCTGGGAAATCTGGAACTGACAGAAACAGCGGGAAAGCTGTTTTTTTTTTTTTAAAGCAAAATCTTCCCGCCTTCAGACTGAACGGCCAATCAGCGACGACGTCCAGGTGCTGAGCAAAAGAATAGAAGCTTCCAGAATCTCCCCGGTAATTAGACAACCAATCAGCAACAGTAACCTGAAGCTGGCCAGAATATCAGAATCTTCTGGAAAAGGTAGGTAAGTACCAACTGCAAAATATAAGGGAAAAGATAATAATTAAATGAACCAGCAATAAAATTGATAACATGAATGCCCCTATGCCATCATGTGTCCCCCAAGCAATACTGCTCTGGGGGGCCCTATCATGCCGCTTTTTTTTTTACATGAGCAGCCAACAGCCGCCCGGGAAAAAGAACACCTCTGAATCCCATTGAAATCAATGAGGGGCGATTTTGGACATTTTCTGGCGGTTATTCTGATGCAGTTTATGCGTCAAAATCAGCGCTGAAAAACTCTGTGTAAACTGACCCTAAGAATTATAGTAAATCCTGCTTAGATTGTTACTCAGGTTACACTCACAAATAGAGATTACTGGAGAAGGTAGAGCAGGTCCCCTTGTGATTTTATCTTTTGACTTACCTTGTGGTGAATTCTTTATTGTAACTCAGATACAGACCATAAGAAATGTCAATGGATTTTGCATCTTGAGCGATATGCAAGACGACAATGTGAAAACAGGAAGCAGAGCAGGACTGGGCAGTAATACAATGAACACAAACCGCTGACTGCCAGGTCATACCGCAATGGCTGCCAAGTCAAGGCTTTATCGATCGCATTTTCTGTATGAGAATAAAAATAAGCATTAAACACAAAAAAAAAAATTCGAAAAGGAAGGTGATCACTTTCCTGTGGAATGTGCAGAAAGGAAGCAGATATTAGTCTTATAAAATTATGTAAAGGGCTGTCCAGCAATGTTCGGAAAGAATCTAGATCATACGGATAGACAAATATGACATCCATAGCGTCAGCATTATGGACAAATGTCTAAGATGCTAAACACACGCTGCCCATAAAGTGCCCGTCCAGGAGATCTTAACTGAACAGACAGAATACATAAAGAAAAGTCGCATAGTGGACAGCCATTCTTTTTTCTATGTAAACTTTTCCCAGATGTACAGGCCTTGTTCCCATAATGACAATGTGCCTTCATCGTACACCATCAGCCTTTCCCCTATAGAGACAGCAAAGTGCCTCATGTAAACAAAGGTGCCAGCAGAGTGCCCCATACAAGCAACAGTGTCAGCAGAGTGCCCCATGTTAACAATAGAGCCAGCAGAGTGATCAGGGCCGCCATCAGGAATTTCAGGGCCCCATACAGCTAAATTGTCTGGGCCCCCCTACTGTGGCACCGCCTGTTAACGGTACTCTGTCCAGCACTATATCATGTTCTTTGTGTGATACATAACTAATAACTTTTTATTTGGCTAAAAGATTTTGAAGCCTGCCACCACGACAAGGTAGACTCTTTTGGCAGGGCCCTTCTCTACTCTAACTTAAAAATATATAGACTTTATTCCTTTTTCTGCAGATTTAATGAATATAATACTTAAAGGGGTTTCCCAGCCCCTAAAAATTGATGCCCTATCCTCAGGATAGGCCATAAATAGCTGATGGGTCGGGGTCCAACTACCGGGACCCCCGCCGATCAGCTGTTTTGAAGCGCTGCTTCCCCTTCATTTCTACTTGCTCACTGTGAGTCGTTGACACAGATGTAGTGCAGTTCAGAGTATTGCAGCCTTCTCACATTCACTTCATTGGGAGAGGGCTGCAATATTGTGAATCACCGTTACATCCGTGTCGACGATTCACAGTAAGCAAGTAGAAATGAAGGGGAAGCAGCGCTCGGACCGACCCATAAGCTATTGATGGCCTATCCTGAGGATAGGCCATCAATTTTTAGGGACTGGAAAACCCCTTTAAAAGGAACCTTTTAGCACACTCATGCTGCCCTAACAATGGACACAAGCCAGTGCTTTTTAAAAAAAAAAATTTTTTAATAAAATAAGTAAATGATTAAAGAGGCTCTGTCACCAGATTTTGCAACCCCTATCTGCTATTGCAGCAGATAGGCGCTGCAATGTAGATTACAGTAACATTTTTATTTTTAAAAAACGAGCATTTTTGGCCAAGTTATGACCATTTTTGTATTTATGCAAATGAGGCTTGCAAAAATCCAAGTGGGTGTGTTTAAAAGTAAAAGTCCAAGTGGGCGTGTATTATGTGCGTACATCGGGGCGTTTTTAATACTTTCACTAGCTGGGCGCTCTGAAGAGAAGTAACATCCTCTTCTCTTCAGAACGCCCAGCTTCTGACAGTGCAGATCTGTGACGTCACTCACAGGTCCTGCATCGTGACGGCCACATCGGCACCAGAGGCTACAGTTGATTCTGCAGCAGCATCAGCGTTTGCAGGTAAGTCGATCTTACCTGCAAACGCTGATGCTGCTGCAGAATCAACTGTAGCCTCTGGTGCCGATGTGGCCGTCACGATGCAGGACCTGTGAGTGACGTCACAGATCTGCACTGTCAGAAGCTGGGCGTTCTGAAGAGAAGTGGATGATACTTCTCTTCAGAGCGCCCAGCTAGTGAAAGTATTAAAAACGCCCCGATGTACGCACATAATACACGCCCACTTGGACTTTTACTTTTAAACACACCCACTTGGATTTTTGCAAGCCTCATTTGCATAAATACAAAAATGGTCATAACTTGGCCAAAAATGCTCGTTTTTTTAAAATAAAAACGTTACTGTAATCTACATTGCAGCGCCTATCTGCTGCAATAGCAGATAGGGGTTGCAAAATCTGGTGACAGAGCCTCTTTAAACAGAAAAACATGTGGGGTCCTCCTATTTCTCTATCCAGCCAAGAAAAGCCAACAACCGCAGTCTGAAATTCTCAGGATGGGAAGGTCCATGGCTATTGGTTCCTTCCCATCCTAAAAACACCAGCCTGTGGCCATCCCAGGGGCCACCCATCACATTAGATGGGCCGCTCCTGATATTCCTTGGCTCTTCCCAGTACACCTGGTGCGTTGGGTACTGGGGTAATAGATTGGAGGGCTTGGTGTCAGCCAAAAGTGAACATAGCACACCTCTGACTGACCCCAAGCCCTAGCGATTGTAATGGAGAGGTGTCAGTCAGACACCTCGATTACTAGTTCTGTTATGCAGTGGAAAAATTTATAAAAAACACTTTATTGAAATAAACTGTGCCCCCTACAGCCGGCTTTGATCATTTTATTGATAAAAATTCGATCCTACGACGATCTGACGTAGTCCAAGATACTGAAACCTGTAAAAAAAAACACAGACGATAAAATATATAAGACGAACATGCAATGATATACTTACATACAGAAGAAGATTCATGCCAACCCTGGCGCTGTCTACCTCCGTCCTCCACTGACGCGCTGTCAGTGAGGATGTTGCTGCAGCCGGAACCCCTGTCAAGGACCCAGCAGAAGTGTCAGAAGAGATGGACACAGCGCTGACATCCTCAGTGCTTGTCCTTCTGAGAGCAGTGAAGGAGGTGAGGGCATGTCTCAGACTGTCAGACAACGCTCTCCACATGCAAGTCTGAAACAGCACCAGCCATCTTGGATCCCGGACAACTGGGACCAGAACGAGGGAACGGAGTGGGAAGCAAGAAAGTCAGGCCAGCAGGTAGGTTAACAATAATTTTACAGTTTAATTATTTTATTTTTTTGTGTTTATAAGAACGAGGGTCCCAAACCCCCAGATCCTCCTCACTGCACAGCGAGGCGGACATTGAATTGAGCGGCGGTCAAGCGTGCACGCTTCCATTTCATTCAAAGTGTATGTGAATGACGGAAACAGCAGAGTACATGCTTGACCGCCGCTCCGTACAAGCTCCGCCTGCATGGGAGTGCAAGTTTTATTTGACTCAAACTGCCCAAAATGTAAGGCTGGGTTCACACCTGCGTTCAGCTTTCCGTTATTCTGCTCCATCAGAGGAGCAGAACAATGGAAAAATAAGAAGCGCCTGTTCCATTGCATAACGGACAACACCTGCCGCCAAGAAACCCATTGACTTTAATGGGTTTTGTTGGATTTCCGCTGGGGTGTCCGTGGTTTTAACTAAAACAATAGTGCAAAATGCTGCACTATTGTATCCGGTATTCTTGGTCAGATCTGCAATGGAGCCTCCAACGCAGATGTGAACAAGGCCTAACACAAAAGTTTTGTATTTTTTGAAGCTGGTTCACATAAAAAAACATACAAATTCTACTGGACCAACTGCCTAGAGACAGGCACAGCTTATCCGCCCCGGTAGCCGCAGGGAATTCCGCCAGCAAAACCGCACCAAATAGTGGTGCAGTTTTCGTGAGGCATGTCCGCTGCAGAAATCCTTCAGGGAAAAAAAAGTTTAGATTTACCCCGGCCGTAGTCTAGGCGACGCATCTCTCTCTTCTGAAAGGCCTCCTGGGATGACGCTGTAGACCATGTGACCGCTGCAGCAGTCACATGGGATGAAACTTCATGACAGCAGGCCAGGCTGCGCTAAGAATAGAGGATCGCGTCGCCAGGACTACGGCCGGGGTCAGTCTAAACTTTTTTATAAATTCAAAATAAAAAAATACCTTTTTTTTCTCATTTGTGATTTTTGCGGCAGAACCGCAGCATTTCAGCAACAAAAGAGCAGCGGTTCCGCAGCATAAATTGACATGCTGCGGCATAAAAAACCACACTGCAGGTAATTTTTTTTTGCAGCGTGGATGACATTTTTTCAAATCTCATCCACTCTGCTGCGACTGTAATACGCTGCGTTTTTTGTCTGCGGTCCTCATTCGCCGTGGGCAAAAAATGCAGTAAAATCGTGGCAAAAAAGTGTGGGCAGGTCAAAATCTGCCTCAAAATTCTTAAAGGAATTTTGAGGCAGATTTTTTTCTCCCTGCAAAATACTCTGTGTGAACAGGGCCATACTTAATCAGCACTTTCAGATACTACTAAGGGTATGTTCACACGGCCTATTTACGGACGTAAATCGGGCGTTTTTGCCCCGAATTACGCCCGAAAATAGCGCCTCAATAGCGCTGACAAACATCTGCCCATTGAAAGCAATGGGCAGACGTTTGTCTGTTCACACGAGGCGTATATTTACGCGCCGCTGTCAAATGACGGCGCGTAAATAGACGCCCGCGTAGAAGAAGTGACCTGTCACTTCTTTGGCCGTAATTGGAGCCGCTATTCATTGACTCCAATGAATAGCCGCGCTAATTACGGCCGTAATTGACGCGGCGTTCAAGCGCCTGCACATGCCGGTACGGCTGAAATTACGGGGATGTTTTCAGGCTGAAACATCCCCGTAATTTCAGCCGTTACGGACCCCCGCCGTGTGAACATACCCTTACTGTGTCAGAAGAGTTGCTGGCTCCCACTCCAGTCCTCGTTGTCAGGCGATGATTTCTCCACAGGTCTTCCAGTTCCAGTCTTCCAGGTCCAGGAAATGGCGGGGATCAGAGAATGCCCGCCGCTGCGCTACAACTTGACTCCTCCCCCTCTCCTTACACAGCTGCGCTCTTATGTTGTGAAGGAGGAGAAGGAGGGGGAGGAGGAAGCCCAGGTGAGTATAATGGAGGGGGGATGTACTCTGCACACAGCCTGGTGCGGTCGTGTGCTCACGGGTGCTCGCGTGCGATCGCGGGTGCGCGTGAACGGGCAGCTCACAACTTTACTTTGGTGAATAGAACGGGCCCCATTGCAGGCGTCTGTTTTTTTCTACCAAAGGCAAATCGCGGCAGTTGCTGGGCCCCCCTTTCAATTAGCTTTGGCCGGCCCCCTTACACCAGTACCCCTAGTACTGCCCTGAAGGCGGCCCTGGAGCTAAGGCACTGTTCACACTTAGTTATTGCCTTGATATTTGATATTTTGTTTCCTGTATGCCTCTGCATGTAATAGTGACTATTCTATTCCATACAGAAAAAAGGTCAGCCAGTGCTTTTGAGACATTCTATCCTCTCTGTTCCTCTCTCTCATTACAGTCACACAATCATTGGCTGCAGCCAGTCACATGACACATTGTTACAAATCGTATACACACAGACATGTAGTATAATATAGGTGTATTACTCCATAGCTGTGTGTTTTCTGTGAGGTAATGTTTGCCTGTAGTGTATTATATAACCTGTATATACACACAACACATACAGACACAACACTACTGGCAGCCAGTACACTCCACAGCCTCAACATCACAACTGAGCATGTGCGAGGCTCAAACCAAATGGCGCCTGTCCTAAGTAGAAGTCAGTTATACCTCACTAATCTGTAATCTCTTCACCATAATCCTGATAACTACAAGAATATTAATAATACAGGACATTAGTTATAACCGTGCCTTCCAACCATCCCAGATCCAGATGTCCCGGGACCCCTGGCGCATTTCTGGACATTACCTGTATTTGCGTCCTCAGGAGTCATCAGCTCCCTGCTCCACCATCACTCTGTGACACCTGCGCCGCGCCAAACACAACACAGACCAGAGGAGACCCAGTGGCGAATCATCATTACGGCGAATCGCACGGCCCCCCTGATGCCCGGTGGTGTCGCTAGCACATGCTAATGACATCCACATTCACTTGTATTTGCATCCTCAGGACGCTCGCTAACACAAATGAATACTATAGGCTGCAGGCCACGTTAGGCCGGCAGCCTATAAGGCGCTGGGAAGACTCCCTGCGCAGGCCGGCGTGATGACGTCACTGCATCACGCTGGTCTGCACACGCATCCCGCCCGGAGGATGTGTAGCACTCCGTCCGTCGTGGGAACGGGGCAAGGTAATTTAAATATTTTTTATTTTATTTGTTTTATGTGGGGGGAGCTCTGTGTACCACTATATACAAGGGGGAGCGCTGTGTGACACTATATACAAGAAGGGGGAGCACTGTGTAGCACTATATACAAGAATGGGAGGAGAGCTGAGTGACACTATATATAAGGGGGGGAAAAGTGCTGTTTGACACTATATACAAGGGGGGAAGCACTGTGTACCACTATATGAAAGGGGGGAATGCTGTGTGGCACTATATACAAGGGGGGAAGTGCTGTGTGGCACTATACAAGGGAGGCGCTGTGTAGCACTATATACAAGGGGAGGGGCGCTGTGTGACACTATATACAAGGGGGAGGTCCTGACACTATATACAAGGGGGGAGCGCTGTGTAGCACTATACAAGGGAGGGAGGCGCTGTGTGACACTATATACAAGTGGGGAAAAGCTCCTGACACTATATACAAGAGGGGAGCGCTGTGTAGCACTATATAGCACTATATAGATGGGGGAAGTGACGTGTGACAATATATACAATGGGGGAAGCGCTGTATAGCACTATATACAAGGGGGAGCACTGTGTGGCACTATATTCAAGGGGGATACGCTGTGTGACACTACATACAAGGAGGAAGAGCTGTATGACACTATATACAAGGGGGGAAGCACTGTGTGACACTATATACAATGGGAAACGTGCTCTGTGACACTATATACAATGGGGAAGCGCTGTGTGACACTATATACAAGGGGCAGCGCTGTGGTGCACTATATACAAGGGGGAGCGCTGTGTGACGCTATCTACAGGGGACTGTGTGGCGCTGTCTACAGGGGGAGGTGTGTGATGCTATCTACAGGGGGTCTGTGTTGCATTATCTACAGGGGGTCTGTGCTATCTACAGGGGGGGGTGTGGTGCTATTTATATGTGGGAGTGTGGCACTATCTACAGGAGGATGTGTGTGGCGCTATCTACAGGAGGGTGTGTGTGGCGCTATCTACAGGGGGCACTGTGTATGTGGTGCTTTATTTTACAGTGTGTGACAATTCTATTTAGGGGCACAGTGTTTGGTACTATTTTTTTCAGGGGTGCAATGTTTGGTGTTATTATATTTAGGGGCACAGTGTGTGGCATCATGATAATTTTATCTTTGTTTATAGGTGTGGAAATGTTGGAAAAGTGAAGAGCCGAAGACAACTGAGTGGCAAATTCTGAAGAAATGGATCGTGGCCGGGAGTAGTTGTCATGAAGTCTGGACCGGATGGAGAAGAAAGGAGGAAAAAAAACTACTAAAATCTGAGACATCGTCACCTGTGAGTCACTAGATTTATAGAGAATCTGTCACCTTTCCTGACATGTTTATCATAGGAAATCCTTGTATTTCACAAAAAGTCCTTGTGCAGTCCAGAACTGATAGACAAATTGGTGTTACCGTTCCCCTTGTCAGAAGGATGTGCCCTGTAACAAGGGGAATCGTAACACCCATTTGTTAATGTTTGCACAAAAAGATAGTGTTAACAAAGGTTACGGCGCGGCAGGGCGGCGGTGGAGAAGGGTGACCCACGTTTGGGTAACAGCCCAGGGCCTATGGTCTACTTAATCCGCCACTGCGGAGACCTGCAGAGGAATCTACTGTATTCATTGTGGTAACAGGGAGAGATGAGAATTTTGTTATTTTTTGGGACATTATACTATGTGTGGGGAGAACTATGGGGGCATAATACTGTGTGTGGGGGGCACTATGGGGGGATTAAACTGTGTGTGGGTAGAACTATGGTGGCAGAATACTGTGTGTGGGGGCACTATGGGGGCATAATACTGTGCGTGGGACACTAGGGGGCATTATACTGTGTGTGGGGGCGCTATGAGACATTCTGTGTGGGAACACTATGGGGGATTATTCTGTGTGTGGGGCACTATGGGAGATTATTCTGTGTGTGGGCAACTATGGAGGCATTATACTGTGTGTGGGACGCTATG
This sequence comes from Rhinoderma darwinii, assembly GCF_050947455.1. Classification (NCBI taxonomy): domain Eukaryota; kingdom Metazoa; phylum Chordata; class Amphibia; order Anura; family Rhinodermatidae; genus Rhinoderma; species Rhinoderma darwinii. Next base: position 122,505,283 of record NC_134693.1, on the reverse strand, counting down.
GGGAATTATTTTCTATGTGGGCACTATGGGGGCATTATACTTTGTGTGGGGCACTATGGGGGCATTATACTGTGTTTGTGAAAGGTACTATGGGGACATTATACTGTACTACTTTCTCATATACTTTGTTTTTAATCCTTACCATTATTAAAAAACAATCCTTTGCTTGCTGTCAGCAAATGAAAACATGTTTACATTTAGCTAGTGAAAGTTTGTTAAAATTGTATCCAGTCTAGGCAATCATTTCAGAAAATATATATATATTTTACCTTTCATTTACTTTAAAGGGGTTGGACCATATAAGAAAAAAAGGTCTACTTTTTTTCTCCATAAAATACCACCACTCTTTCACTATGGGGCTGCGCTATTTCTGGGGAAAAAAAAAAAGAAGAGCCTATAATCCATATATTTTCTATACATTTTCTATATGTGGCATTTATGGTCTGATGCACATGAGATGTAAAATACAACAGGTTATACTTTCTGATGTGCTGAAATGCACTAAAATAGCAGTAAATGAGGAAATGACAACACTTCATATTAGATGATATCTTTATATTGTGTTTTTACTTCTAGCGAGGACCAAGTAATCCAACATTGCAAGAAGCTAAAAGGAGGACAAGTCATAGTTTGGTAAGATGTTCAAGTGCAGCTATATCATATTTAAGATAGATAGATAGATAGATAGATAGATAGATAGATAGATAGATAGATAGATAGATAGATAGATAGATTAGATAGATAGATAGATATCCGATGTCCTGCTCTTGTCACACATGATGATCAGCTGCTATGTTCAGGGGGGAGTGCCAGGGGGGAGTCCCCCCTTGGGGACTACATTTAATGTAATGCCACACCATGTAATGCTACATTTTTGGGTTAGGTCAGTCCTTCAGGGGGGACTGCCCTAACCCAAAAATGTAGCATTACATGGTGCCCATTAATATAAGAGGACCCTGCGTGTAATGTCTAGAAGCACTGGGTTCCCCTTGTAGCAGCTGTCCGCTATGACTACTGGAGGGACACCCCTCTACTATCTCTATATACCCTGATAGCACATGTGGGGGGGTAGTGGTGTTATACATTGGGGGTCTTGTTTGGATGGTGTTGTTCTTATGACATGTTCAGTTTCAATGTGATTCTCCATAAATATGAGACATGATGTCACTGGTTGCTTCATAGATTTATTGCAGCTGTAACTGGAGAGAAGATTTTATCACAGGTTCATCCTCCACTGAACTGTATTTCTCTGGACAGCGCCACTAACCTACGTATTGCTGCGGTTTCCCGGGAATCGCCACAAACTCATTCACAATATTCTCCAGGATTGTACAGATAAAGCGCAGGTTATGTTCACATTTATTTATGTCCGGCAGCAATTCATCCCCAGAAGAAATCTCTGGAAGTGTGGAGACATGTGCGGCCATATTTCTATACATCCAGCATGTCCACAGATGACGTACAGTATCCATACATAGAGATTTGTGGAGTCACTCCGGGACTAGCGCCTCTGAGCAGACCCTGTGCCTGGTAACTCCAACTAAATGTAGATAATGCCAGTGGTCCCTGAAAGAATAATATAACAGGAGATAAAATCTCTCCTGCCTGATTTCCCTGCCCCTCACCAGTCCCCATCCCCCAATCAAAAGCAGAATCCATCTACAAAAAATAGACATACAGATATACAGTATATTATACGTAAATAATTTCTTCTGTCCAGCGTTGGGACCAATGGTTTACTTCTCCAGAGAAATACTGGGGGCAGAAGTTCCGGGGGAGTCATCAGTATGTGCCACCACCAGACCCTCCACAGCCACATGGACATCACAGTGGTCACCTGTCACCATATCTAGTCTTATATATATTCATTTAATGCAGTTGTCTGCAGTGTGTTGCCAGTAGATGCACCCAAATGTCTGTCACAATGACAAGCATGGCGTATATTTTACCATGTTGATTATTTTGCATAACAATTTTTTCTTCTTTCTCTGTTACCCCACCTGCAGGTGCATGAAAATAGTAGAAGCTCTGCCCACATATGGTGTCCATTACTACAAAGTAAAGGTCAGTGACCGTTCCCCTATAAACACATCCATAAAAAAGTTATATTCTTGTTCACAGACTTTATTACTAGTCCAGGACGACCCTTTAAGGGGTTTTCCCACCTTGGAAATTTATGGCATATCCAGAGGATATGCCATAAATGCCCGAAACATGCAGGTCCCACCTCTGGGACCCACACCTACCTCCATGACCCCTGTCCTATCTTGTCCATCTCCCAGTGCTCGCAGTCATTGAAAACCATTTCAACCTAAATAATAAAACTTTTCTATAGATACAAGTCCTTGAGTTTTCCTCTTGTGTGAGATTGTTAAAAATTCTTCTTTTCAATCATTTCATAGTTATATCACGTCCTAAGAAAGCCGTATACTGCCGGTATGTCTGCAATGACATTTCTATCACCAAACCTTCCCTGTTACCCATGTAATTCCAAAGTGTTTCTTCTCAATTCTGGAATGGACACTTGAAGAGGAGAATTCTGGCAGTGGATCTTCTGCCACATTTTAGGGTCCAAATTACGGCTGAACTGAACTTGGATCACTAGAGAGCTCTATGGTGATCTAAGTTCAGTTGAGTAGAACCGCATAGGCTCCAAATGTAATAACCGTAATATGCGTCCTAAAATGTGGCTGAAATCCGCCAAAGTTCAAACATTTTCAGATGTGTTGTATTGCTGCTTGTCTGGAGCGGGAGAAGCATCCAGGAGAAAGACACAGTGCACAGCAGGTTCTTAGTGCACACTAGGTGGGGGGTCTATATTTGTTTTACTATAAGACCGTCCCTCATCAGCGCACGCCCCGCCTTACAGCGACTTTACATCATATTATATGGATCTTTCCATCCCCATAATTGGATCTTTGTATAAATGATCTGGCTGACAGATCTCATGTTTATCATCATTTTCCCTATTCATAGATTCTGAACTTATCCGTCTCTTTTATAGATTTGAAGTGAATGTTATTTTGCCATAGAAATTTGGGGTGTTAAATATGTCTGTCTCCTTATGACGGGATAGGTTTGCACCTAACATTAACAGTAACTGACCGTCCTGTGTGGCATGTAAGAGCTCAATCAGGGGCGTAACTAGGAAAGACTGGGCCCCATAGCAAACTTTTGACTGGGGCCCCCCCCTCCCCTGGGTGTCACACAACCCCCCCCCCTTGTAGATAGTGCCTTTTTTAGATAACTCCATACAACCCCCCTGTAGATAACGCCATACAGCCCCCCCTGTAGATAACGCCATACAGCCCTTTGTAGATATCTACGGGGGGGACTGTATGGCGTTATCTACGGGGGGACTGTATGGCGTTATCTACGGGGGGACTGTATGGCGTTATCTACGGGGGGACTGTATGGCGTTATCTACGGGGGGACTGTATGGCGTTATCTACGGGGGGACTGTATGGCGTTATCTACGGGGGGACTGTATGGCGTTCCCTACAGGGGGGACTGTATGGCGTTCCCTACAGGGGGGGCTGTATGGCGTCATCTACAGGGGGGGCTGTATGGCGCTATCTACAGGGGGGCTGTATGGCGCTATCTACAGGGGGGCTGTATGGCGTTATCTAAAGGGGGACTGAAAGGCACTATCTACAGGGGGAACTGTATGGCGCTATCTACAGAGGGGGCTGTATGGCGTTATCTACGGGGGGGCTGTATGTCGTTCCCTACAGAGGGGGCTGTCTGGCGTTACCTACAGGGAGTCTGTATGTCGTTCCCTACAGAGGGGGCTGTCTGGCGTTACCTACAGGGAGTCTGTATGGCGTTCCCTACAGGGGGGTCTTTAGGGAACGCCATACAGCCCCCCCTGTAGGGAACGCCATACAGCCCCCCCTGTAGGGAACGCCATACAGCCCTCCCCTGTAGGGAACGCCATACAGCCCCCCCCTGTAGGGAACGCCATACAGCCCACCCTGCAGGGAACGCCATACAGCCCCCCCCCGTAGGGAACGCCATACAGCCCCCCCCCTGTAGGGAACGCCATACAGCCCCCCCTGTAGGGAACGCCATACAGCGTCGTCCCCCCTGTAGGGAACGCCATACAGTGTCCCCCCCTGTAGGGAACGCCATACAGTGCCCCCCCCTGTAGGGAACGCCATACAGCGTCCCCCCCCTGTAGGGAACGCCATACAGCCCCGCCCCTGTAGGGAACGCCATACAGCATCCCCCCCTGTAGGGAACGCCATACAGCATCCCCCCCCTGTAGGGAACGCCATACAGCATCCCCCCTCCAAAAAAAATGCAACCTACAGTGTGTCCTAATAAAAGACATGTATCCCCTATCCACAGGATAGGGGAGACATGTGTGATCGCTGGCAGCGATAGGGAGAACGGGCGACCGAAAGTCCCCCTGAAGTTCTCCATGACTAACCTCTGACTTCCGGCGTCTGCGCAGCTCTGTAGAAATGAATGGAGCGCTGGTCACGCATGCGCACAAGCGGGATCGGCGCTCCATTCATTTCTACGGAGCTGCCGACACAGACCCCGGATGTCAGAGGTTTGTGGATAGGGGATACATGTCTTTTGCTTAATGGCAGAGCAGGGAGATACCTCCCTGCTCTGCCGTACTGTTCAGTGGCGTCCCGCTGTAGCAGCCATAGCGGCTGCTAGCGGAGCCTCCGGCCATGGTGGGGGCCCGTGTCGGCGGGCGACACGGGCCCCCTCATGCCGCGGGCCCCGTAGCAGCCGCTACTGCTGCTACGGCGGTAGTTACGCCACTGAGCTCAATAAAAACCGCCATGTTTGTGGTCTGTGCTTCAGTGACGAGAAGATGGAAAATGTTTCTGTCAGTGGTTATACAGGGACCAGCGACATATGATTGTCAATAAAATTTTCTGGCCTTCACAAGATCCCAGTGCACATAACTCCTATAACCTATGTCCAGTATATATGGCAGTGAGAAATAAATGCTGGCAGCGCCATCACGTCTCTCCCATCCCCCTCAACTGAAAAAATCAAATCGTTTTTTTTAAAATTGAACTGGTCAACAGCGCAGGTAATGTGCACTACAGATCCCAGCATGCTCTACTGCCAGAAGGAAATTAACTACATGGATGTAATTAGACTTTTAAAACATCTCTATTGGCTCCTCATCGAACAGAGAAGGTGGAAGAAACACACATTGGGCACAATCTGTCCATGCCAATCCATACACATTTTTATTTTCTAACCTACAACTTGTACAGTGGGAGCTAGAATCTGATTGGATGCCATGGGCAGCACCACTTAGGACCTTGTTGCCATGGACAGCATTACACAAGCGTCGTCATCCAGTCACGGAATTCTCAGCAGGAACGGTCAGTGCGAGGCAGGCATCGAGGAGAGAGGAGCGGCTAAGCACTACTGCGATTATCCCGGCTGGGTTCTTGTTTATTTTATTTGTATTTGAATTTTTTTGTTTGTTTGTTTCTTGGATCTACCTTCCAGACCCACACTTCCGAGTGTGTGGAGGAAGAGGCAGCCTGATGGCTGCACCGGGGGCTGGTGGAAAGCTCCAGCCCCGGAGATATCTCCATCGTCACGGGAAGACCCCGTACAGCCGGGAGCCTGAGAGACATCAGAGGCAGACTGGCTTTTTTGGACGGCTAACGGCAGCATTGAGGCATGTGCCATTTCTTAGAAATCTGTGGAGGACACCAGATAAAGATTTGGGCCGATACCTCAGGCTGAAGACTCCACCACCACTACCACGAACATCTGCAGCCACCACCTGCTCAGCAAGGGAGGAACATCAGGTGCCAAAACCCACCATAACATCAGGTGAGGTCCAGGCCACTGCCCCATTGCCCAGGAAACCATCTGCCTGGGAGCTGCCACCAACAGCTGCAGTCCCTACCTGTGCAGCAAGGGAGGAACATCAGGTGCCCATACCCACCATACCATCAGGTGAGGACCAGACCACTGCCCCATCGCCCAAGAGACCAACTGCCTGGGAGAAGTTTCTGGCAACAAAGCCATTAGTCTTTGCCACAAACAGGGGCTCACCAGTAGTGGCTCGAAAATCCAGGGTCCGCAGTGCACCTTATGCCTTACCACCGCGCATTAAAGTGACTGCCAGACAGGTGCATGAGACCCCACTATGGGACACTATGGGTGGTGCATCACGCAGGATGCTGAGAGCCATGCTGAATACGCCATTGGCGGATGATTGCAGGTGCCATGTCAGCGATGAGGGAGACTATGTGCGGTACACCTTCTCCAGAGACACCATCTATCCGGAGAAGGAGTTCCACGGGGAAATTTCATTTCGCTGCAAAAAGATCTAGTGGTGGAGTCTCCTGCAGCGTGCCAGTAACATCAGGGCACTAGCTGCAATTTCAAATGATTGATTTTCTGGTTTTGACTTTGGCTTGTTTATTGGACTACTCTTTCTGACTGCCGCCTGCCCTGACCTATGCCTTTTTTTTTTACTCTTCTTGTTTGCTGCCTGCCCTGACCCCGGACTGTTTATTGACTTTGCTTGTTTGCTGCCTGCCCTGACCCCGGCCTGTTCATCGACTACGCTTGTTTGCCGCCTGCCCTGACCTTTGCTTGACCAGTGACTATTCTTCTGCCTGACGATTTGGTACCTTGTTGTCTGCAGATGTAGGACCCGAGTGGAGCACTCCATAACATTTATTGCATCATTGGGATGATCCCGGGGGAAGGCAGTGCTCTTTTGCCTCAGAATGGGCTCCAGGCTCCACGAGCGTCATTGGCGTGCTGCTTCTCAGGGTGATCCCCAGTACATACATTTAGTGCCCCTCTGCTTTTAAGGCAGGAGTGCACTGATGATCCTCCGTTCTCTCACAGAGTGCTAACCATTACACTATGGAACCTTTTCAGGTCGTAACCCCTAAACCAGACTCCAAGTCTCACACTAGAACTCCCCACTACTGCCTGGTGTCCAATTTGTATGTTCCCAAGGGTCCTCCTAGCACACGGGTACTTTCAGTGTCCCCTGATTTTCAAGGTTGGCCCGCCCTGATTATCCTTGGTTCCCTCCTGCTGATGCTGCTGATGGACAGTCTGGCCGAGATCCAGAGTGCTAACCATTACACTATGGAACCTGCTTCAGGTCGTAATCCCTAAACTAGACTCCAAGTCCCACACTAGAACTCTCCACTACTCCCTGGTGTCCCCTTTGTATGTTCCCAGAGTCTCCTTCTAGCACACGGGTAAATAAGGCGATTATCCTCTTTGGTCCCTTGCCCTGGATGATTCAATCCTGCTTAATTGGAGCCGCCATGTCTTGCTGATAAGGGGTGAAGGGATAAATCAATCCCCAGGCCAATGGGAGGTTATTTGATTAAAGGGGTATTCCTAAAAAATAATATAATAATAATTAATAATGTGATTGACTTGATTTTTAAATAGTTCAGCGTTCTGCAAAATTGCCCCCCTCCTTCATACAACAGGATTCCATAGTATACTTCCTGTAGTAGTTCCCTTATTACAGGACGAGCGTGCGCAGTGTCCTTCCAGCCGGTCAGTGCTGTCTATTCAGGCAATAGATTTCTCGTCTGTCGGGACAGGACAGGGTGGGCATTGTCTTCACACTCCTGCACCGCTTCCCCGGGCAGGCACTAATGGACACTTTCTATATGTATATATATATATATAGATATATCATAAGATGTTCCCTCTGCAACGCTATAGGGCAGTAATGGGTAATGTTTATAAATGTTGTGAGAGTTTTGAAAAAAAACGTTGGGAAAATAGAAAACCCCTTTAAGTGAGCCGGTCACTGCTGCCATTATCCTCCACATGTGCTGGGTGATGTCAAAACCAATGTTGAGAGTGGTACCTGGTGGTTTTTAAGAATTATGCAGATTTGACCTGTTGCTCTGATGTACATTATACTTGATGGCCTTGTGGAGGTATCAGCACTGCACTACTACTCCCACGATGCCACGCACAATCCTGCTATATCATCAAGTCTAAATGCAAAGGCAGTCCTGCCAGACTTACTGATAATTCTCGACTGGGGACTTTGTTAGAGACCTCCTCTTCCTCTGACAGTATGTTATCTAATGTAGGAGACTCCCTCATCCCTGCTTGCCTATCACAAACTGTCTTCTGATCCTCACCCATCTGCCAAGTATCATCTGCCAGTGCTTGTACCCTCGGTGTGCTTCACCGTTGTATTCTGGTCCGCTGGGCCAGCCGCTACTCACACCGGGACCACCTCAAGAGGTAGCGACCTGGTAGTCTTCCCGCAGCGAAGTCCAGATCCCCGTACGGGGGTTAAAGGGTGAAGAACGGGGAGGCTACTTAGATAACGCCCTTAGAGGTGGCCCTAAGCCAAACCGGTGGAGTAGCACAGTGGGTCCACAACCCGCTGGTCATAACACTTGCTGCCTCTTCCTCTGATGAATGAGAGATGGAAATGTCCTATATTGGTGTTCTGACTCTTGAAGGGCCCATGCCTATCCCTGGGACAACTTACTCTAGTAATTTACTCTACTCTGGGCCTCAGTACTGGGATAACTACATCTAATAAGATAGAAGAGGCATCCTTTCCCTCTCACAGTATTCCAGCTGATGGAGTAGACTTGTTTATCCCGGAATCCTCTGCTGACTGAGGAGTTCATGAAGCATCTGTTAAGGACGCAACTAGGACAATGTAATAGAAATTGTGGTCTCTAAAAAAGGAATTGCTCCAATCAGGGACCATTGCCAAATCACAGAATGAACTGATTAATAAAAATGAGGAAATGGAGAAAAACAATTGTGGACATAGGAGACCGATCCCTACTCAACCACAATTGACTTTGAGGAATCCTGGATTTGGTCTCTAAGTCACCGACTTCATCAGATTTCTGCCTCCAGATGTCTCCATTGTAGAAAAACCACTGGCCCCAAGGCGTGAAAAATCCACCCCCAGAGTTGGACGACTTTACACAATCTCATCATCACATCGAGATCATTGCCTACAAATGTAGATTCCCATCAAACTAGTAATGTCCAAAAACATCCATCATTATGTCTTCACAACACGGCCTGCAGCTCTGAAAGTCTGAGAGAAATGGAAACTCCTGTCCCATCACCACCGAGAACCTCCGTCACCACCAACATAAAAGAATAATCCTGGAAACTCAATCATGAATGGACTATAGCTGGACGGCGATGGTAAGTCTAAATACTCACTGTTTTCCCTGATGATAATTTAGGATGTGCTAATACTCGTTACATGATGTCTCTGCAGGATTCTGTAGTCTGAATACATGTTCACACGACCACTCATTGTTTTACCTTGACCTTTTAGGCTGTGTTCACACGTTGCAGTCATGTCACATGTTTTTGCCAAGACACCATGGCAAAAATGCAGCTTCATTGCAAAACCACTGTGTTCTTGTTGAGTAGTGAAAATCGCTGCAAAAACCGTGATCTGACCGCAATGTATGAACACAGCCTTAACTATACACTTTGATGTGATGCTTAATTGAATGTTAGACCCTGTTCACATTACACAGTACCTGTGACGGAAGTCTGCAATGTATCGCACTGTTTAGGTATACAGTGGGAAATGTTGGCTAAGCCCCACGGCAGAAGGAGCTAGAGCTAATAATGAGAATGATAAGTGACATTAACACAAGAGGACAACTCAAAACTTATATTTAAAGGCAATATTTTAATTTGAGGGGGAAATGTTCATTAATTATCAACTAGTGAAGATTTTTATCTTTAGCCCCTTAGTGACCACCAATACGCCTTTTCATGGCAGCCTAGTCTAAGTCCTGCACGGGTGTCTTGCAGGCTGGAGCGGGTACTCGGCTGTCATTAGACAGCCGGGCTCCTGCTCCAACGGTAGCAATCAAAGTTTACCTTGATCGCGGCCGTTTAACCCGTTGAATGCTGCGGTCAATAGTGGCTGCGACATTTAACTTGTTTACAGAGGGAGGGAGCTCCCTCTCTCGCCCATCGGCGGCCCGCAAATGCAATTGCGGGCCTCCGATGGGGTGTCATGGCAGCCGTGGGCCTAATAAAAGCCCTCAGGCCTGCCCTGTCTGTATACATATTAGGACGTGCCAGAGGCACATCCTAATATATTGCCTGTCAGATTTAGGCCTTATTCTCACGAACGTATATTATGTACGTGATACGCGCGTGAAAATCATGTTAGGCTATGGGGCAGTGCAGACTGTCAGTGATTTTCATGCAGCGTGTGTCCGCTGCGTAAAACTCGCGACATGTCCTATACTTGCCCATGATTCGCGCAGCACGCACCCATTGAAGTCATTGGGTGCGTGCAAATCACGCACGGCACACGGAAGCACTTCCGTGTAACGCGCGTGATTCGCGCTACAGTTGTTAAAGAACTGAAGGGAAACATAAAAGCCCCTCCTTCTTTACTGTTTCGTAACATAAAAACAGAGTGTCATAATGATGCCGGCTGCGCGAAAATCACACCGCCACACACCATATACAGATGCCACACTGAACTTTTGCGCGCTCAAAACAGACACGTTCGTGTGAAGGCCTTACACTGAGAGGCAATAATTGTTTGGTAGACTAAGTTACCAAAGCATTAGATGTTAAAAATTATTAATAAAGATTACAGTTGAAAAAATAAATACATTTTTTTCCATAATAAGTGGTTTTGTTCAGTAAAAGTGTAAAAAATATTTAAAAGTACACATATATGATATCGCCCCGACCGCAAAGACCTAAATAATAAAGGTAACATGTAATTTAAAACGCACGGTGAACACCGTGAAAAAAACCTGCAAAAAACAATTGCGAAATTGCTATTTTTTTCCATTGCCCCCCAAAAAGTCATAAAAAAAGTTAAGTCTTAAGTCCGATGTACCCCCAAAACAGCAATCAAAACTACGCCTCGTCTCGCAAAAAAACAAGCCCTCATTTTACTGCATTGACGGAAAAATAAAAAATGACGGCTCTTGGAAAGCGACGATGCAAAAATAAATAATTTTAATTCAGAAAAGTTTTTATTCTGCAAAAGTCGTAAAAACATAAAAAAAACTATACTTCTTTGGTATCATCGTAATCGTACCGACCCATAGAATAAAGGTAACATGATATTTACACTGCACAGTGAACGGCGTGAATTTAAAACGCATAGAACAATGGCGGAATTTCAGGGTTTTTTGTCACGAGAGCGGGATATCCCTCTATGACATCCATATGCCTTAATACGGAATGAGACACCCCTTTAATGATGCTCACCCTGCCAAACCAATGTGTTAACAAGTGAGTTCCCTGCGCAGACTTCCTGTAGGAATTGCTTTATTTCCTAAAACAACTAATAGTTTGATATATTTGACAACTTTTATTTCCATTCTTACCAGGACAAGCAAGAAATCCCCTGGTGGCTGGGAATTATCTACAATACGATGAAGCCTAGGAAGGTATGTTCTCTTACAACCTCTGATGATTAGGCAGAGCCCGTGTCTAAACCAGTGGTCACCAACCTGTGGCTCAACAGCTGTTGTAGAACTACAACTCTCAGCATGCTCTGAGTTATAGTCTTTTCAACATAGTTCTCCGTCATTATGCTGGTATTGGATAACTACCTATTACATAATGGCATGGCATTGTCTCTCCTGATCTCTGTATTTCTTATGTATATTGACACCTGCTACATCTGGCGTTATATAATCCCCTCTCATCAATATATACCTGGTATATGGGGTCTTCTAGGTACAGCATACAATTGCAGCACATTGAGTATTTGCAGCATGTTAGTCATAGTTATTAGCATGATATATGGACAATTCCTCATCAGACAATTACATACATTACATACTGGAATGCCTTGGGGCACGCTGCAATAGTGTGAGGGGCAGAGTTTTCAGACATTTATATTAATCCTTTCCCGCAAAATGAAGTACAAGGTATGTTATAGTGCTGGGGGTGATGTATGGAGCGCGCTCCATACTCAGCGGGTGTCAGCTGTGTTTTACAGCTGACAGCCAGGATTAACGGCCAGGAATAACTGTTCCTGGCTGTTTAACCCCTCAAACACTGCGGTCAATAACGAACGCAGCATCTGAGGCATTGAAAAGAGGGGGGTGGTCCCCTTCAACAGCTCATCGCCCCGGCAGCAACGAGATCGGGGGGTGACTATGGTTGTCATGGCAGCCCAGGGGCCTATTTAAGGCCCCCAAGTCTGCCTTCACTCTGCCTTTCTTAAGCCCTGACTGTAGCACGGCTTAAAGAGGCTCTGTCATCAGTTTATAAGTGCCCTATCTCCTACCTAATCCTAAACAAATGCTAACTTGTTCTAAATGCCCAATTTTTTTTACTTTTGACCAAGTGGGCGTTGTAAGGAGAAGTGTATGATGCTGACCAATCAGAATCATACACTTCTCTTGATTCATATCCAGCTATACTCCCAGCACAGAGTAATCTCGCGAGATCACGCTGTGCCATCACTCCCACAGTGACTTTACCGCACTTATTCTCCCGACACTCCGGTAAAGTTACTGTGGGAGTAAGTCACGGCGCAGCATGATCTTGCAAGATCACGCTGTGCTGTAAGTATAGCTGGACATGAATGAAGAGAAGTGTATGACGCTGATTGGTCAGCGTCATACACTTTTCTTTACTACGCCCACTTGGTCAAAAGTTTAAAAAAACGCTCAGTTGGCCATTTAGAACAAATTAGCATAAAACTAAAAATCGTCATAAGTAACTTCTAGGGGTATGACAATATATGTTTCTCCCAGATGGGATTTGAAGTTGCTGACAATATACTTACCCATGATATTCCTCTTTGGCATCTTGGTAACTGCTATTCCAGACATTTTCTGACTCATTTTCTATTATGGTGACATCATGTACGCTGGTTATTTGGCTAATTTTTACAGATTGCTTGGGGGGGGGGGGGACACTATAAAACTCAGGATTGTTCTCAAACAAAAGAAATGTAAATTGTGTATATTATATAAGAGCCAAGTTTCTCTTCTGCAGGACATTTTTACCATTATAACTGTTGGGATAACTATCTGGCACTATTGTTTTTAGGGGCAGTATTGAGTTGTGTCTGGAAGAAGTCCTCATGGCGATTTAGGACGGATAGAGAAGAAAAGGGAAAGAGAACGACTCCAAACATAGAAGACGTCACCTGTGAGTCCAAACCTTTCCCACTAATGTGTCTAAAAATTTGCCTCTAAATAAAATAGTTCTTATGATGTTTCATTGAATATGTAGACATTGTGAGGCCGGTTTCCTATGTAGCGTAAACGCTGCGGAATTTCCGAATGAAATTCTGTGTGGAAATTCCACAGTATTTACAATAGCAGAAAAGTGAATGAGATTCGAACAAATCTCATGCACACGCTGTAGAAAAAGATCTGCAGCGAAAACCTTCATAAATTGACCTAGAGTGTGAATTTTAAATCATGTCAATTAATGCTGCAGATTCGTTGCTCTTTTGTTGCGGGTTTTCCCCATTGAATACAATGGGGATGTTAAATCCGCAGCAAATAGCAAGTGCTGTTACTTCTGCGGTGGAACCGCTGAAATTCCGCAATAAAAAATCACGAATTAAATAAAAAGAAACCTTTTTTTTTTTAAATTAATAAAAAAGCTAATACTTCTGTTTTCCGTCTAGGTTGGCCCCCTGGGATGACTTTTCATCGCATGTGACTGCTGCAGCCAATGACAGGATGCGGCAGTCACATGGGCTGCAGCATCATCCCAGGAGGCCGGACTGGCCGGCGGTAAGTATAGAATTAATTTTTTTTCGAAGCGGAAATTACACCCAAAAAACTGCACCACAATTTGGTGCAGTTTTTTAGGCGGAATTCTCTGCTGGTTTTAGATCGGATACGCTGCACACCTTTACACCGTGTATTCTGACCTGTGGGAACATAGTCTAAGATAATTAGGAGGGGGCACTCATGAAGCCCTTGTACTGTGCCCACCAATGTGTTAAAATGGCCCTGTACTAGAGGGCGTTCCTGAGCAAGAGATTCTCCACTATGACATCCGTATACCCTAAACAGCCGAAAAATCGGAAGCAGAACGCCTCCAAACATCTGCCCATTGATTTGTTCCGATAGAGCGTAAAAAAACGGCCACGAAAAATAAGTGCAGGACACTTCTTGGGATGTTTTTGGAGCTGTTTTCCATTGACTCTATTGAAAAAAGCTCCAAAAACGGCCATAAAAAACCTGTTTTCCTTGAAAACAGCTCCGTATTTTGACTCTGCGTGTGAACATACCCTTATAGTACATATAGAAAAGGGATGTCTAACTGATACAACCACATCAAATCACTATCCATAAGGCCCCTATAGATTGCAGACAGAGATCTTTTTTGTGTGTCCCCACAGTTCAGCCCTTTAGGAGCCGTTTAGTGGGTGTAATATTATGGTCCCTATAAATTGACCTTCATGGACTTTATATTATTTTTGTATTGATTTGGGAATATTTACATTCAGATTATTTTATTTAGTAAAATGTAATATTGCAGAATTCAGTTAGATTTGGGTTTTCATTGAACGCTGAGAGTGTAATGTATGTTACAGCGACTCAACATAAATCAAATTTTATTTCAATATCTTTCCAGGCACAGAAATCCCAGTCTCTGCCCGTTGTGCCCCTTTTTATATACCAGTGATTTACACATTTTATCACCATTCATCTCAGGTAATGACAGAAAGCAGCGGAGGGATCAGGAAATCAATGTGTAAAGGATGTGATGTTCTCTCAGAATAAGGCCCCATGCACACGACCGTGCCCGCAGGGCACGGCCGGCCGCCGACTGCCACCCGCATTTTCGGGCCGTGCTCCCATATGGGAGCACGGCCCGCAAAATGGAAAAGAACGGTCATGTTCCATAATTTTCGTAACATTTCTACGGCACGGACACCCATCCATAGCGCTACGGAAAGGTGTCCGCGTTCAATGAAAGTGAATGGGCCCATTTTTGCGGCCCGCAAAAACAGACGTTTTTTACGGTCGTGTGCATGGGGACTTATATATATATATATATATATATATATATTTTGTCTTTAAAAAGAACGTCAGCATGGTTTTGTTATTTTTTTTAATTGTCACAAATTATTTCTTTGTTATTATCGAATAATGAATTATATATTCAGTTTATAGAGAAAAAGACAGCAAAAAGTGAATTTAACCGACATGGTTGGACCTGATGAATGCTGGATTATCAACTTTCTGGATTATTGGACAGATATTGTATATACACCTATCAGCCATAACATTATAACCACTGACAGGTAAAGTGAATAACATTAATGATCTGGTTACAATGGCGTCTGACAAGGGGTGGGATATAGGGCTCTTCCACACGTTGCAGAATTGCCTCGTTTTTCTCCGGATGGAATTTCGGACAGAAAAAACGCAGCAGAATACAGTAGCAGCATAGAGGATGAGATATAACAAAACTCATCCACACGCTGCGTAAAAATTCAGAGCAGAATTTGGCCTGCGGTGCGTATTTTTCGGACCACAGCATGTCAATTCCTGCTGCGGAAAGTGTCCAGAATTGCTGTGTTTTTCAGAGGAGATGTCTCCATCTCCTAACATTGTGAAAAACGCCGCAAAATATGCACCATTTTCTGTCGTAAAAAACGCAGGAAATTGTGCGTATTTGCCGCAGCAGAATGTCTGCCCTTTTCAGCTCGAATTGCTGCAGAAATTTTCTGCAGCAATTCCGTTGTGTGTGGACAAGCCCATATTATGCAGTAAATTAACACTCAGTTCTTGAAGTTGATGTCTTGGATGCAGGAAAAATGGGAAAGTGTAAGGGCACATTCACACGTAGCGGAATATCTGTGGAATTTCGTAGCGGACAGTCCGCAGTGGAATTCTCCAGCGGCCGTTTTTTACATTTGTTTCTATACATTTTTAGGAAACTTAGTTCAGACGTTGCGGAAAATAACTGTGCAGAATTTAGGCTGCGGTGCAGAATTTTCCCTCCGCAGCATGCAGATTATGTTGCGGAGAAGAAGCGGACTTTCACTGCGGATCTCAGCATTTGCATTTGAAAGGCTGAAATCTGCAGCAGGTCCGCTGTGATATCCACAACGTCTGAATTACCTGTATCAGGCAGTGTAGAGACACACCCTATTGACAAGGAGCATGGTAACACCCAGTTGTCAGTTTATTCATACATTTTCCGGAGGAATAACAGAGGAACGGCACAATGCAGAGTTCTAAGAAAAGATTCGACAGAATTGTTATTTTTTGCGAAATTTTAGTAACCACTGATGAGTTCCTTTTAATGCAGTTTTCACTACGGGAAACAGGTTCAGGAGCACGTTTATAGGTTGGCGATCCAATGGATTTTCACGATAAAGTTTCAAAACCTATTTCACATTTTTCCAGGTTGCAGGGGGTCTAGAGCAGCAGCGTATTTCCTTTTCCTTGTAACATTGCCTCGAAATCTAACAGAAAATCTCCTTTCCACAGCACAAGGATTTGGGAACCGAACACTGAGCTCATTATTCATGCAGCTGCCGGGCAAAACTGACCAGACGATATAATATCATTCTCTCAGGCCCATAAGGAGATGAAGACATGGAGTGAAATGAAGTTGTGTTATTCTTGAGGGAGTCACACGGTTGTAGACGCAGAACCCCTATAGTGAGGTGAACATTTCAAGCTGATGTGATTATAGAATGAGAAAGACTCCATCGTCTGATATTTCATAATGGGAATTACTACATAAGGCCGGATTCACACCAACGTGGGGAAACTCGGACGTGAAAAACTTGACATTTTTCACATCCGAGGTGCCGCCGTGCGAGTTGATATGAATAAAATGACATTTATCTTTAAAGTGTAGCTAAACGTTTGACAAACTTCTGACAGTTTGGATTGGTGGGGGTCCGAGCACTGAGACCCCCACCAATCTCTAGAATGAAGCAGCTGAAGTGCTCGTGTGAGCGCTCAGCTGCTTCATGTCTGTTTGGCTTTTTCCGGAAAGCCGATGTATCGGAGTACGGGCTCATAGACGTTCTATTGAGTCCGTACACCGATACATTTATTTCTGGAAAAAGCCGAACAGACACAAAGCAGCTAAACGCTCACACGAGCACTTCAGCTGCTTCATTCTAGTGATTGGTGGAGGTCTCAGTGCTCGGACCCCCACCAATCCAAACTTCTGACATGTCACTATGACATGTCAGAAGTTTGTCAAACGTTTAGCTACACTTTAATTGTATAAATTCCAACAAGCAAACCAGCGAAATATAACGTTCCAGTATCAGGTACAGATTTACAGTTCATTGGAGGAGAAATGTGCAGTTCAAAATAGTCAGACGTTGTCCCTGCCATAACCACTCCGTTATATAATAGTAATACCACTATAGGAAAAAACAAAGAGATGGATCCAGCGCTGTGTCCTTTGAGGTTTGTTTAAAATCGGAAACTATTTCCAAGTTTTAATGAAAATAAATATAAAAACAGGTAGCGTTACAAATAGATATTTCTCAAATAAATCGTAGGATTTATGGCAGTATGAGCGGTGCCAACACAGTGCCTAAATAATACTGCCATACATTGCTCACATAACAATGTCATCTAGTATACGCAGAATACTACTATACAGTGCCATATAGTTCATGAAAAAGACTGCCATGCAATGCCAGGCCTCTGTACTGTGTACCATGCTTCCATGCTGGCACTGTTCCAGATAGCAAGATTAATTTTGTCTTACGTATGGAAGTTTAGTATGTACCCCAGACCCCTGTAGTACCTACCACACTTCCATACATCACTTCCAGAAGAAAGTAGTCTTGCTGTCTTGAAAGTGCCAGCATGGAAGTATGGTATGTACCACATAGGCCTAGGGTGAGGGCCAATCTTCCATATGTCACTTTATACTAATTTTTTATTATTATTATTGGGTTTATGATTTCCTTTTCCATTCTAGAACCGTTGACAGTCGGGATGATCCACAAGAGGATTCTGATAAAACCCAAATTGAGGCACCAGTATAGGAATCAGCTGATAGTAGCACCAGCACCGCCCAGCAACAAACCCCTGAAGAGGTCAACACGCGGCCAAGTCGACCTGCACCGCGGCGTAGTATGGGGCGTGGCGACCCTGCACCCGCAACCAATCCATGATTAACACCAGTGTGCCGACTATATGAACCGAAGAAGCAACAAATGTCCAGGGGCCATCATGCTTCGCAGTCTCGTGCCCCAGATTCGACATGGGCCACAAGACCGCTAAGGGCAGTAGTGGAGATCTTTGTTGGTCCAAACGACCCGTGGGACCTGTATCAGCATGTGGAGCAGTACAGATGGCGGGTGGCGTGTCCTTCTACCCCGACACATTACACAGCTGGACCACCACAACACCCTAACCATTACCAGCCGTATAACAGTACTCCAACCCTGTTTCACAGGACGGGTACTATCCATCTGAATACCATGGCCCCCCTCCCCCTGGCCAATCATACATTGGCCCATATCCACCAGCTTAAACTGGACCTGGACATGCAGAGCGCAGCTCAGGAACTCCAGCAGCTTCTACCTCTTTGAACCATGAACTGTTTGACATGTGAACTTTTTCTTTTGTCTGATTGTTCTGCACAGGTCTGTGCTATTGTAAAGTTCGTTTTTGCACCATGTTGGTGATACTTTGTTTATTTTGTTTATTAAATATAAATGTTCTTAAAACAAAAATGTCTGCTGTCCTATATAAGTGACTTGTTTTGGATTGTGGTGTGTTTGGGGGATTATCTCCCGGTATTAGAAATTGATAAATTATCCTCAGAAAAGACACTCAATATCCGATCGATATTAGAACCACACAACACCGCCAGACAGCTGTTCAATTGTCCCGGTGCCGGAGCTACAACGAAACAGCTGATCTGCGGCGCTGCCTGGTGCTGTACCAACACTGATCTGATATTGAGGGCGAGTAAAGGTCATTAATAGCCAAATCATTGCAACCACAGGGTTGGTGGGTTGCCTATACGGGCTTCTTCCCATCTGCGTTGTAGGCTCCATCCGGGGCCTCCGTCGCAGATTCCGACAAAAACAGTGGAGAGAAAATTCCTGCACTAGTCCTATACTTTTGCACTTTATTTATTTACTTCAGATATTATTTTTCAGTAACCAGGGTGTGCACAAGGATGAGTATGGGGTCAACCGCACTGGGTGTCCAGGATCCCAGGCTGCACGCCTCTAAACCACAACAGGGGGCGCACTGCTCCCCTAAGCACCTTCATTAGTATATTGGTGACTCAGAAAGACAGGAATTGGAGGTAAGTGGTTGGATAGTTCTGTGGGCATGTGTACTACAATGGAGGCACCTGGCCCTGTAATGTGGCTGGTGCGAATATAGGTACACTGTGGCTGCTGCTGATAAAGGGGCACTGTGGCTGCTGTTGATAAAGGGGCACTGTGGGTAATGCTGGTATTGGGCACTGTTTCTGATGCTGAAAAGTGGGCAGTATGGCTAATGCTAATATAGGTGAGCTGTGGCTAATGCTGTTATGAGGGCACTGTGGGTGCTGATGATCAGCAAGTACTGTGTACTGGGGGGACAGTGGCTGGTGCTGATATGGGGGCACTGTGGCTGGATCCTTTACATGGGCTATATTGACACTGACTGTGACTGGGAAGTGTGTGTTTGCATTGGACCATGTGTGTGTGTCTTTTAATGTTTCAAAACATAGCGGCTTTGACAAATGAGACTCGTAAACTTTATTAACGGTCGTATAATGTAAGATAAATATTTTTACTGAGAGATTAACCCCTTGAGGACCAAGCTCATTTTGGCTTTCAGGACCAGACCCATTTTTTTCAAATCTGACATGTGTCACTTTATGTGGTAATGACTTGGGAATGCTTTTACCTATCAAAGTGATTCTGAGATAATTTTCTCGTGACTCATTGTACTTTATGATAGTGGAAAAATTTGGTCGATAAATTCAATATTTATTAGTGAAAAACACCACAATTTTGGGAAAAATTGCAAAAAATAGCATGTATCTGCTTGTAAAACAGGCAGTTATACCACACAAAATTGTTGCTAATTAACATCCCCCATATGTCTACTTTAGATTGGCATCGTTTTTTTGAACATCCTTTTATTTTTATAGGATATTACAAGGCTTAGAACTTTAGCAGCAATTTCTCACATTTTCAAGAATATTTCAAAAGGCTATTTTTATAGGGGCCAGTTCAGTTGTGAAGCGGCTTTTAGGGCCTTATATATTAGTAACCACCAATAAGTCACCCCATTTTAAAAACTTCACCCCTCAAAGTATTCAAAACAGCATTTAGAAAGTTTCATAACCCTTTAAACGTTTCACAGGAATTAAAGCAAAGTAGAATTTTCAAATTTCATTATTTTTTTTGCAGAAATTCATTTTTAATCTATTTTTTTTGTAACACAGAAGCTTTTACCAGAGAAATGCAACTCAATATTTATTGCCCAGATTCTGCAGTTTTTAGAAATATCCCACATGTGGCCCTAGTGTGCTAATTCACTGAAACACAGGCCTCAGAAGCAAAGGAGCACCTAGAGGATTTTGGGCCTCCTTTTTATTAGAATATATTTTAGGCACCATGTCAGGTTTGAAGGGCTCTTGCGGTGCCAAAACAGTGGAAATCCACCAAAAGTGACCCCATTTGGGAAACTACACCCCTTGAGGAAATTATCTCGGGGTATAATGAGCATTTTGACCCTGCAGGTTTTTTGCAGAAATTATTGAAAGTTGGCCGTGAAGATGAAAATCTACATTCTTTCAAAGAAAATGTAGGTTTAGCTAATTTTTTCTAATTTCCACAAGGACTAAAGGAGAAAAAGCACTGCAACATTTGTAAAGCAATTTCTCCCGAGTAAAACAATACCCCACATGTGGTAATAAACGGCTGTTTGGACACACGGCGGAGCTTAGAAGGGAAAAAGCGCCATTTGGCTTTTGGAACTCAAATTTAGCAGGAATGGTTTGCGCAGGCCATGTCACATTTGCAAAGCCCATAAGGGACCAAAACAGAGAAAACGCCAAAAAAAGTGACTCCATTGAGAAAACTACACCTCTTGAGGAATCCATCTAGGGGTGTAGTGAGTATTTTGACCCCACAGGTTTCATAGATTTTATTAGAATTGGGCAGTGAAAATAAAAAAAAATCCTTTTTCTTCAATAAGATGTAGCTTTAGCTCAAAATTTTTCATTTTCTCAACAAATAAAGGAAAAAAAGAACCCCAACATTTGTAAAACAACTTCTCTGGAGTACGGCAATACCCCATATGTGGTCATAAACTGCTGTTTGGGCACACGGCAGGGCTCAGAAGGGAAGGAGCGTCATTTGCTTTTGGAGTACAGATTTTGCTGCATTTGGTTTCTGGTCGCTATGTCGCATTTGCAAAGTCCCTGTGGGACCAAAACAGTGGATCCCCCCAGAAGTGACCCCATTTTGGAAACAACACCCTCAAGGTATTCACCTAGGGGTGTAGTGAGCATGTTAACTGCACAGGTGTTTTGCAGAAATTCGTGTGTACACGATGTGGGAGAGTGAAAATGGGAATTTTTCCTTATATATGCCAATATGTGGTGCCCGGCTTGTGCCACCATAAGACAGCTCTCAATTATTATGCTGTGTTTCCCTGTTTTAGAATCACCCTACATGTGGCCCTAATCTTTTGCCTGGACATTCGACAGGGCTCAGGAGTGAAAGAGCACCATGTAAAATTGAGGCCTAATTTGGCGACATATAAAGTATTGGTTCACAATTGCAGAGGCTCTGATGTGAAATAATAAAAGAAACCCCTGACCTGTGACCACATTTTGGAAACTGCACCCCTCAAGGCATTTATTAAGGGGTGTATTGAGCATTTTCACCTCACGTGTCTTTTCCATAAATGATTGCGCTGCGTAAGGTGCAAATTAAAAGTTTTCCCTAGATATGCCAATTCAGTGGCAAATATGTAGTGCCCAGCTTCTGAAACTGGGGACACACACCCAAAAATTGTTAAAAGAGTTCTCCCGGGTATGGCGTTGCCATATATGTGGAAGTAAACAGCTGTTTGGGCACACTGTAGGGTTCAGAAGGGGGGGGGGAGCGCCTTTTGGCTTTTGGAGCGTGGAATTTGCTTGGTAATAGTTTTGTTTGGAGTCTTACTTTATAATGTGGTGGTACATGTAAGCTGGGCAGAGTACATCAGGGCAGGGCCGCCATCAGGAATTTCAGGGCCCCATACAGCTAAATTTTCTGGGCCCCCCTTTTACTGCTTGCGGGAAAAAGACGCCGATGCCTCCCATTGAAATCAATGGGAGGCATTTTCGGGTCGTTTTTGACTAGTTTTGCGACGCGGTATCCGCGTAAAAAAACTCGTCAAAATACTCCGTGTGAACATAGCCTTACACGTATAAATTCACTGCGAGTGGTGCAGCACCCCAGCCTACTGTATAATGACATGCTGCAGCTTTCTGTCTTCCTGCTTCAGTTCCTCATGATTTTCAAGATCTCTGCCTGCTGTCTGTGAATGAGAACATTAAAACCAGTCCTGGTTTATTACTTTCACAGCTGATGGTCTTGTTACAATGTATCAGTGTAGATAAGAGCCATCTGCCTGGAGTCCAGCACATTAGAGGGGTTTGTGCTGTTGCTGCGTTTAGCTCACAGATGATTGACTGATACATTGTAATAAACTTTCTTATATACAACTTTAACGCTATACAGCCCCCCCTGTGGGTAACGCTATACAGCCCCCCCGTAGATAACTCCATACAGCCCCCCCTGTAGAGAACTCCATACAGCCCCCCCTGTAGAGAACTCCATACAGCCCCCCCTGTAGAGAACTCCATACAGCCCCCCCTGTAGAGAACTCCATACAGCCCCCCCTGTAGAGAACTCCATACAGCCCCCTCTGTAGAGAACTCCATACAGCCCCCCTTGTAGAGAACTCCATACAGGCCCCCTCCTGTAGAGAACGCCATACAGACCCCCTTGTAGAGAACGCCATACAGACCCCCTTGTAGAGAACGCCATACAGACCCCCTTGTAGAGAACGCCATACAGACCCCCTTGTAGAGAACTCCATACAGACCCCCTTGTAGAGAACGCCATACAGCCTCCTCTGTAGATATCTACAGGGGGTCTGTATGGCGTTCTCTACAAGGGGGTCTGTATGGCGTTCTCTACAGTGGGGTCTGTATGGCGTTCTCTACAAGGGGGTCTGTATGGCGTTCTCTACAAGGGGGTCTGTATGGAGTTCTCTACAGGGGGGGCTGTATGGAGTTCTCTACAGGGGGGGCTGTATGGAGTTCTCTACAGGGGGGGATGTATGGAGTTCTCTACAGGGGGGGCTGTATGGAGTTCTCTACAGGGGGGGCTGTATGGAGTTCTCTACAGGGGGGGCTGTATGGAGTTCTCTACAGGGGGGGCTGTATGGAGTTCTCTACAGGGGGGGCTGTATGGAGTTCTCTACAGGGGGGGCTGTATGGAGTTCTCTACAGGGGGGGCTGTATGGAGTTCTCTACAGGGGGGGCTGTATGGAGTTATCTACAGGGGGGCTGTATAGCGTTACCCACAGGGGGGGCTGTATAGCGTTACCCACAGGGGGGGCTGTATAGCGTTACCCACAGGGGGGGCTGTATAGCGTTAGCCACAGGGGGGCTGTATAGCGTTCTCTACAGTGGGGGCTGTATGGCGTTATCTACAGAGGGGGATGTATGGCGCTAACGCCATACAGCCCCCCCTGTAGGTAACGCTATACAGCCCCCCCTGTAGGTAACGCTATACAGCCCCCCCTGTAGGTAACGCTATACAGCCCCCCCCGTAGGTAACGCTATACAGCCCCCCCCCCTGTAGGTAACGCTATACAGCCCCCCCGTAGATAACGCTATACAGCCCCCCCCCCCCTGTAGGTAACGCTATACAGCCCCCCCCTGTAGGTAATGCTATACAGCCCCCCTGTAGGTAACGCCATGCAGCCCCAGCCCCCCGAAAAAAATCTGACCTACAGTGTGTCCTACAAAAGACATGTATCCCCTATCCACAGGATCTCCACAGGATAGGGGATACATGTGTGATCGCTGGCAGCGATAGGGAGAACGGGGGACTGAAAGTCCATCGAAGTTCTCCATGACTAACCTCTGACTTCCGGCGTCTGCGCAGCTCAATAAAAATGAAAGGAGCGCTGGTCACGCATGCGCAGAAGCGCGACCGGCACTCCAGTCATTTCTACGGAGCTGCCGACACAGAAGTCCGAGGTTTGTGATGGAGAACTTCAGGGGACTTTCAGTCCCCCGTTCTCCCTATCAATGCCAGCGATCACACATGTATCCCCTATCCTGTGGAGATCCTGTGGATAGGGGATAAATGTCTTTTCTTTAATGGCAGAGCGGGGAGATACCTCCCTGCTCTGCCGTAGTGTTAAGTGGCGTCGCGCTGTAGCAGCCATAGTGGCTGCTAGCGGAGCCTCCGGCCATGGTGGGGGCCCGTGCCGGCGGGCGACACAGGCCCCCTCATGTTGCGGGCTACTGGCCGGGCCCCTTACAGAAGTACCCCTAATACCCCCCTGATGGCGGCCCTGAGAGTGATCCCCAATATGCAATAGTGCCAGCAGAGTGTGCCCCAATACGCAACACTGCCAGAGTGCTCCCCAATACACAATAGTGCCAAAAAGGGGCTGTCCAATAAACAATACTGCCAGCAGAGTGTTCTCCAATATGAAATCGTGCCAGCAGAGTGCTCCCCAGTACACAATACTGCCAGCAGAGTGCTCCCCAATACACAATACTGCCAGCAGAGTGCTCCCCAATACACAATACTGCCAGCAGAGTGCTCCCCAATACACAATAGTGCCAGCAGGGGGCTGTCCAATACACAATACTGCCAGCAGAGTGCTCCCCAATACACAATACTGCCAGCAGAGTGCTCCCCAATACACAATACTGCCAGCAGAGTGCTCCCCAATATGAAATAGTGCCAGCAGAGTGCACCCCAATACACAATACTGCCAGCAGAGGGATCCCCGATAAATAGAGCCAGCAGAGGGATCCCCAATAAACAATAGTGCCAGCAGAGTGTTCACCAATAAACACTAAGCCAGCAGGGGGCTCCCTAATAAACAATACCACTAGCAGAGTGCTCCCCAATAATCAATATTGGCAGCAGTGTGCTCCCCAATAAATAATGGTACCAGCAGAGCGATCCCCAATAAACAATAGTACCAGCAGAGCGATCCCCAATAAACAATAGCACCAGCAGAGCGCTCCCCAATAAACAATAGGGCCAGCAGAGCATTCTTCAATAAATAATAGTGTCAGCAGGGGGACTCCCTAATAAACAATAGTGGCAGCAGGGGGACTCCCTAATAAACAATAGTGGCAGCAGGGGGACTCCCTAATAAACAATAGTGGCAGCAGGGGGACTCCCTAATAAATAAATAGTGGCAGCAGGGGGACTCCCTAATAAACAATAGTGGCAGCAGGGCGCTCTCCAATAAATAATAGTGCCAGCAGGGGGCTCCCTAATAAATAACATTGCCAGCAGAGTGTTTTCCTTTACAGTCATACAGTCAAATGCTAAAATTCTTATTGTCTGCAGTTGATACAATGGGGAGAAGACTGAACACATATTTATACATGAAATCAATAGGAGCAGTACAATTCATATACAGTGGACTCCCCCTAGTGGTGATTTGCCTGCTCTGCCAGGAATTTAGGAGATCTCCCCAACTTCAGGAGACTCCTGGACAATCTGGGAGAGTAGGGACGTTATAGTGCTCATAGTATGCAGATAATGTAGTCCTGTATTGGGGTGCCGTCACACGTAGAAGCCGTGCGGTCAATTACCACATCGCAATGTCTCAACCAATGTCTGATCTTGTCCAGGTGCACATGCACTGCCATCCTGTCACAGGTGACCTCCCTGTACCACATTGTGAAGATGACAGGTGATAAACGTTACATAACACATATGAGGGATATGGGGGAAATCATTGGATTAAACATATTTGAGAGAGTTTACCTCATATCGAGCTGGAACTAGAGATAATTACCTGGGAACCATTCATAGAGATTACCATTACATGTCTGCAGATGTCCAGACCCGTCACCAGCAGCCGGGCTGAAATATAGGTTTAATATTACAAACATGTGGCGGAAGGGAACGTCTCATGCGCTGTATTTCCTTCCTTTGTCCATACACAATACCCTGTGCTCATAAGATTCTTACTTCTTATGCCACTGCAAGAGGGGTTATTAGTTCAGTCTTAGGCCTTGTACACACGGCGCTCAAAAAAAGCCGACGTGTAAATGCGGCATTTTTGGCGTGTAATTAGGACTCCCATTGACTATGGGAATTAGGCGTGTTTTTGGTGCGTTTTACGTGGCAAGAATTGACCTGACGCTTCTTTTTTTACACAACACGTTTTTTTTTAAACACACGAGTGTTAAAAAAACAAATTGTATGAACCTCAATGCATTTTCCCATTAATGTCAATAAGAAGCTTAAAGCAAGCCTTTTTTTTTTACGCGTTTTCGGTGCATAAAACATGGCAAAAACACATTGAATACATGCCGTGTGAACAAGGCCTTATATAGTTCCTAAAATGTCTTCATCCTGTATAAATGTTTTCTGAAATGAACTCACTTTGCTAGAATTAAAATTTATAGGAGGAATCCTACAAGTTCGAAATAAAACATCCCTAAAGGCCCTATTCACGCGACAGGGTTTCCCGGTATAACGTCCTGCCGCACCACGACATATAGTGGTATAACGTCCTGCCGCGCCATTACATATAGTGGTATAACGTCCTGCCGCACCACGACATATAGTGGTATAACGTCCTGCCGCACCACGACATATAGTGGTATAACGTCCTGCCGCACCATTACATATAGTGGTATAACGTCCTGCCGCACCACGACATATAGTGGTATAACGTCCTGCCGCGCCATTACATATAGTGGTATAACGTCCTGCCGCACCACGACATATAGTGGTATAACTTCCTGCCGCACCACGACATATAGTGGTATAACTTCCTGCCGCACCACGACATATAGTGGTATAACGTCCTGCCGCACCACGACATATAGTGGTATAACGTCCTGCCGCACCATTACATATAGTGGTATAACTTCCTGCCGCACCATTACATATAGTGG
The DNA here is from genome assembly GCF_050947455.1 of Rhinoderma darwinii. NCBI lineage: Eukaryota > Metazoa > Chordata > Amphibia > Anura > Rhinodermatidae > Rhinoderma > Rhinoderma darwinii. The sequence goes on along the minus strand of NC_134693.1, from coordinate 122,478,166 downwards.
TATAACTTCCTGCAGCACCATTACATATAGTGGTATAATGTCCTGTCGCACCACGACATACAGTGGTATAACTTCCTGCCGCACCACGACATATAGTGGTATAACGTCCTGCCACTCCACGATATATAGTGGTATAACTTCCTGCCGCACCACGACATATAGTGGTATAACTTCCTGCCGCACCATTACATATAGTGGTATAACGTCCTGCCGCACCACGACATATAGTGGTATAACTTCCTGCAGCACCATTACATATAGTGGTATAACTTCCTGCCGCACCATTACATATAGTGGTATAACTTCCTGCAGCACCATTACATATAGTGGTATAATGTCCTGTCGCACCACGACATACAGTGGTATAACTTCCTGCCGCACCACGACATATAGTGGTATAACGTCCTGCCACTCCACGATATATAGTGGTATAACTTCCTGCCGCACCACGACATATAGTGGTATAACTTCCTGCCGCACCATTACATATAGTGGTATAACTTCCTGCCGCACCACGACATATAGTGGTATAACTTCCTGCCGCACCACGACATATAGTGGTATAACGTCCTGCCGCACCACGACATATAGCGGTATAACGTCCTGCCGCACCACGACATATAGTGGTATAACTTCCTGCCGCACCACGACATATAGTGGTATAACTTCCTGCCGCACCATTACATATAGTGGTATAACGTCCTGTCGCACCATTACATATAGTGGTATAACTTCCTGCCGCACCATTACATATAGTGGTATAACGTCCTGCCGCACCACGACATATAGTGGTATAACTTCCTGCCGCACCATTACATACAGTGGTATAACGTCCTGCCGCACCACGACATATAGTGGTATAACTTCCTGCAGCACCATTACATATAGTGGTATAACTTCCTGCCGCACCATGACATATAGTGGTATAATGTCCTGCCGCACCACGACATATAGTGGTATAACGTCCTGCCGCGCCATTACATATAGTGGTATAACGTCCTGCCGCACCACGACATATAGTGGTATAACTTCCTGCCGCACCACGACATATAGTGGTATAACTTCCTGCCGCACCACGACATATAGTGGTATAACGTCCTGCCGCACCACGACATATAGTGGTATAACGTCCTGCCGCACCATTACATATAGTGGTATAACTTCCTGCAGCACCATTACATATAGTGGTATAACTTCCTGCCGCACCATTACATATAGTGGTATAACTTCCTGCAGCACCATTACATATAGTGGTATAATGTCCTGTCGCACCACGACATACAGTGGTATAACTTCCTGCCGCACCACGACATATAGTGGTATAACGTCCTGCCACTCCACGATATATAGTGGTATAACTTCCTGCCGCACCATTACATATAGTGGTATAACTTCCTGCCGCACCACGACATATAGTGGTATAACTTCCTGCCACACCATTACATATAGTGGTATAACTTCCTGCTGCACCACTACCTGACGTTTTGGGCAAGACTATTAAGCAGAGCCGGCTCGCTTGACGAGATAAAAGAAATATTTAGCATTACTAGAATAAATGGCGCGTGATACATGAGACGGCATTAACTAGAGCACCATGGGCAGTAAGTGAAGTCATTTTCTTCCTGTGCTTTGTAAACCAGTTACCTCATGGTCTATAGCAACGTCTAAAAATCCTAAATAAAGCAGTCAGGAGTCTGGTATGCATAGCGCAAGGTGACAGGATGCCTCTCATTACTCACACTGTAAATCACTCGCACTACCCCCATTCCTGTAGTAGCTTTGTGTGTGCAGCTATGGACATGTCCTATAGAAAATATTACCAATGGGCGTTGTGAGCCGACATCCCTGCAAACCTATAGAACCAGTGGTGTACCTACCATAGAGGCCAGGCCACCTATGGGGTCCAGCACTGTACTGCAGCCCTTGCTTCCTGTGAGACTGACAAGTAATTCCTGTACACACCACTAGAGGGAAGGCTCACTCACTCCATCCAGATTTATGCAGTTTAGAATACTAGCTGTATAAATCGATATGCGGTGAGCTCCCCCTAGTGGTGACTGGAGGCAGACAGAATTCTATCATCAGAAAAACAAAGCTCCGCTATACAGATATATTAAGAAATGAATCAGCACAGAATTCTAAACCTAAAAGCAGAATTGAGCATATATATACCAGTCTAGAACAAAGGCTGATTTAGGCCTCGTGCACACGACCGTAAAAACTCTCCGTAATTGTGGACCGTAATACGGTCTGCAATTACAGACCCATTCATTTCTATTGGCCGCTGACACCTTTCTGTATCGCTACGGATGGGCGTCCGTGCCGTAGAAATGTTCTGAAAATTATGGAACATGTCCATTCTTTTGCATGTTACGTGCGGCCGTGATGAAGGGGACTGCCGTGTGCATGAGGCCTTAGCAAGTGATGTGCCCCTTTGACTCTTCGTGCCTTCTCTCTGATTATTTTGGGAGTGAAGATCATTTCAGTCCTCATCTCCTTTGTTCTTGAGATTCTTAGGGTATGTGCACACACACTAATTACGTCCGTTACATACGGACGTATTTCGGCCGCAAGTTCCGGACCGAACTCAGTGCAGGGAGCCGGGCTCCTAGCATCATAGTTATGTACGACGCTAGGAGTCCCTGCCTCGCTGCCGGACAACTGTCCCGTACTGTAATCATGTTTTCAGTACGGGACAGTTGTCCTGCAGCGAGGCAGAGACTCCTAGCATCGTACATAAATATGATGCTAGGAGCCCGGCTCCCTGCACTGTGTTCGGTCCGGGACTTGCGGCCGAAATACGTCCGTATAATACGGACGTAATTAGTGTGTGTGCACATACCCTTAGCTCACAGACCTCCACTGATAAAAGCTTCTCACATAACAGTAATATGTGGGGATTTAATTAAGGTTCGCGCACCTTGTAGGCCTTGCTCACACAGTGCAGATTTTGCAAGCATTTTTTTAAGCCAAAACCAAAATTGGATTTAGGAGAGTAAGCCTGTATGGCCTTCCTTTATATATTTCTTGATTAGGTTCCGCTCCTGGTTTTGGCTTAAAAACAATACATGCAAAATCTGCACTGTGTGAACAAGGCCTTAAAGTTCTCTATACATTGCTTCAGCTCATTATCGATCATTTTCTGATTCTCTCATCAGATATAATCAGGTCACCAGTCCCTGTAGCGCACAGGATACTGAAGCTGGCATGTTAGTATGGTAACACAGGGTCTTACACAGAAATCATAGAAAAACTGGTCCCAACTAACGTTGACTGCTCCACCAAATGATGAGGTTTATTATAATGTATAACCACCATTCTATTTTTAGATACAAAATCCTGCACAGATTAATTTCATAATATATTTGAGGGTCAGAGTTCCATTTTCATAGTGGTCCAAAATCCCCTTCAATTTCCATTCACACAGACATTATGTTGCAGCCTCCACTAGGGGGAGCTAAGTGCATAGGGGTGTACAGCTATGGGAGCTGCAAATGTATGTAGGCATGAGCTCCCCCTAGTGGCATCTTTATGATGGAAATAATAATTTATGGTGTATATGACAGCACAAGCTGCTACATTTACCCATCAACATATGTAAATGTAAGACAGGTAGATCCATTCCAAGCGTAAGTGAGTGTCATCAGGATAGAGCAGCACCTGAGACGGTTTGTGTAGAGCATGTATATGTGTATATATATATATATATATATATTTTACAAGTACCTACACTGACGGAAAGACTAATATCCCTTCTGGTTTTAATCCAGATCCAGTTTGGGTAAAAACACAGGCAAACTAGCCCTTCAGTGTGTACTAGATCCTGCACTTCTGTGAAGGCATCAGTCACCCAGCCCGGATGGCAGCATATATATATAGTCTATGACTGTCTCTAGGGAAAATGACCTCCTTTATACAGCATTTAATGGAATGCACCATGACATGGGCGGCATAGTATAGGCACACTGACCTCTATGGCACGGTCTTATTCTAATCAAAAGGACAAACTTTAAAACCCTGTAGTGTCATGCCAGTGCACTGACCGATGAGGGCACAATAACAATAAAACCAGAGAGCAGTAGAACGCCCTCTGCACACGTAGCGGATGTTACAGAATTTCCATCTGGATTTGCAGGTGGAGAATAAATAGTGGAAGACTGACAGGCAAGTGGATGACCATTTAAAAAAAAAAAAATCTCATCCATATGAAGCTGAACATTTTCCGCCCAGAAATCAAAGCATGCTGCGGATTTTCCGTCCCATACTTACTCTATTCCAGGACGTTCACTGCAGATTTCACCCTTTTTTTTTTGCAGAAGCGGTAAAATCCAAAGCAAAAACTGCTGCGTGTGTGTACATTAAAGCCGGGTTCCCATATAGCGTAAACTCTGCGTAATTTCCGCAACGGAATTGTGTGTGGAAATTGCGCAGCATTTACAGTAACAGCAGTGTGGATGAGATTTAGAAAATCTCATGCCCACGCTGTGGAAAAAATATGCAGCGTAAACGTTAATAAATCCACCTGCGGTGCGGAATTTAAAACCGAGGCAATTCACACTACCGGCTACATGGCCACTGTGTAGACCCCCTCGAGTCCTCTCCTGTTTTGGATCAACTCCTTTGTCATTGCTGCAATTTACAGCTACTCCTAAATGCATGTATCCTAAGTTCACAATCACAATGGCGCATGTAGTATGCTTTTGACACATACACCCGTATTATGCTCCTTTTTGAGTAGCCACGTGCTCGTGCGTAACACTTTCCAGAACGAGTTTGTTTTTGTTTTTTGCTGCAATTTTGCGTGGTACTGTAACTCTCCCGTAGTGTCCGCTTCATTCATTCTGTACACTGGTGGTTCAGACCACACCATTTAATATTTCCTTAACCCCTTCCCGCTCCTTGACGTACTATTACGTCATGGCAGCTGTATCGTTCGCGCTCCATGCCGTAATAGTACGTCTCGGGAGTAACGGCCGTTTCGGCCGTCCTCCCGACACATACAGGAGCTGTGACAGCTGCTGTCTTGTTCAGCAGCTGTCACAGCTCCTACAGGGGGGACCGATCGCTGTGTCCCCGCTGATTAACCCCTTAAAAGCCGCGTTCTATAGAGATCGCGGCTTTTTAGGGGTTAAGCTGCCATCGCCGGCCTGCTACGCGATAGCGGCCGGCGATGGTGACTATGGCAACCGGACACCAAACAATGGCGTCCGGCTATGCCATAGACGGAAGCCTAGTGGGTCCTGACAACGTCAGGACCCACTATGCTTGCTGTCAGTGAGTAGCTGACAGTTCTAATACACTGCACTACGCATGTAGTGCAGTGTATTAGAATAGCGATCAGGGCCTCCTGCCCTCATGTCCCCTAGTGGGACAAAGTAATAAAGTAAAAAAAAAGATGTGTAAAAATAAGAAAAAAAGGTTAAAAAGTAATAAAAGTAAAAATCCCCCTTTTTCCCTTATCAGTCCTTTATTATTAATAAAAATATATAAACAAACAAATAAACTATACATAATTGGTATCGCCGCGTCCGTAACGGCCTGAACTACAAAATAATTTCATTATTTATCCCGCACGGTGAACGCCGTAAAATAAAATAATAATAAACCGAACCACAATCACAATTCTTTCGTCACTTCACCTCCCAAAAAATGGAATAAAAAGAGATCAAAAAGTCGCATGTACGGAAAAATGGTCCTGATCGAAACTACAGTTCGTTACGCAAAAAATAAGTCCTCGCACGGCTTTATTGATTGAAAAATAAAAACGTTATGGCTCTTAGAATAAGGCAACACAAAAAGTGAATGATTGTTTACAAAACGTATTTTATTGTGCAAACGCCATAAGACATAAAAAAAAACTATAAACATCTGGTATCGCCGTAATCGTATCGCCCCGCAGAATGAAGTGAATATGTCATTTATAGCGCACGGTGAACGCTGTAAAAAAAAAAAAGAAAAAAAAACAATAGTACAATTGCTGTTTTTTAGTCACCACGCCACCTAAAAATAGAATAAAAACTGATCAAAAAGTCGCATGTACCCCATGAAAACTACAATGGATTCCTCAAGGGGTCTAGTTTCCAAATTGGGGTCACTTTTGGGGGGTTCCCAATGTTTTGGCACCATAAGACCTCTTCAAACCGGACATGGTGCCTAATAAAAAAGAGGCTTCAAAATCCACTGGCTGCTCCTTTGCTTCGGAGGCCGGTGCTTCAGTCCATTACCGCCCGAGGGCCACATGTGGGATATTTCTCAAAACTGCAGAATCTGGGCAATACGTATTAAGTTGCGTTTCTCTGATAAATCCTTTTGTGTTATAAAAAAATGGTATAAAGAGGATTTTCTGACAAAAAAAAAATGTAAATTTCACCTCTACTTTGCTCTAAATTTTTGTGAAACACCTAAAGGGTTCATAAACTTTCTAAATGCTGTTGTGAATACTTTGAGGGGTCTAGTTTCTAAAATGGGGTGTTTGATAGGGGTTTCTAATATATGGGCCCCTCAAAGCAACTTCAGAACTGAACTGGAACCTAAAAAAATAAATAAATGAGGCAATACTTTGCTTCTTACATTATACTGATAATGAGCCGTGCCCACCCCGAGATGACCCCAGTTTTGACCGTTTGTATAAACGGAGACCCCTATTAGACCGTTCCAGTGTCCGGTTTTCCCAAGCATACACCCCCGAGAAGTGTATTTCTATTGATGAGTCCCTAGTACATTTTAAAGGGAGGGTTCAATTCCGCGAGTACCTGCCGGGTAAGAGGGCAAGGTATGGCGTGAAGATGTATAAGCTGTGCGAGTGCATCAGGGTATACCTACAGGTTTAGGATATATGAAGGAAAGGCCACCCCCAAACCAGACTGCATCCTGGACTACAATAGGTACATGGGAGGGATTGACTTGTAAGATCAAGCCCTGAAGCCCTACAGCGCCATGCGGTGTGGTATAAGAAGCTGGCCGGGCACATCATACAGATGGCATTGTACAATGCGTACGTGCTACGTCGATGTGCAGGCCAGAGGGGAACTTTCCTGGAATTTCAAGAGGTGATTATCAAGAACCTAATCTTTAGGGACCAAGAAGGGGGGGCACCCAGTACTTCTGGAAGCGAGCCCACACGCATCGTACCAGGGCAACACTTTCCAGGAGAAGTTCCCCAAACTGGCAAGAAGGGAAAAAGTCAAGAGGTGCAAAGTCTGCTATAAGGGATGACACAGAATAACCAGAGCTCTGTATGAAAGAGTGTTTTAAAATGTATCATACATCCCTTGGTTTATAATTTACCCCAATTTTACTTACCCTGATGTACTCAGCACAGCTTATCCCCCCTCGTCTTTCCCCTCTGAGCCCTGCTGTGTGTCCAGGCAGCTGATAACAGTCACATGTAGGGTATTGCCATACCCGGGAGAACCCACATTACAGTTTATGGGGTGTAGGTCTCCGGTCAAAATGCTCACTACACCTCTAGATGAATGCCTTAAGGGTGTAGTTTTTAAAACGGGGTCACTTCTTGCGGGTTTCAACTGTACTGGTACCTCAGGGGCTTCTGCATACATGACTTCGCACTAGAAAATCCCCAGTAGGCCAAATGGTGGTCCTTTCCTTCTGAGCCCTCCCATGGGCCCAAACGGCAGTTTATCACCACAAATGGGGTATTGCTGCACTCAGAACAAATTGCGCAACAGAATGGGGTATTTTGTTTCTTGTGAAAATAAGAAATTTTCAGCCAAAACTACATATTATTTGAAAAAAATAATTTTGTTTTCATTCCCAGCCTAATTCAAATAAGTTCTGTGAAAAAACTATGGGGTCAAAATGGTCACAACACCCATAAATGAATTCCTTGAGGGGTGTAGTTTCCAAAATGGGGTCATTTGTGGTGGGTTTCTATTGCTTTGATACCTCTGGGGCTCTGCAAATGCGACATGGCACCCGAAAACCAATCCAGCAAAATCTGTACTCCAAAGAATACACAGCGCTCCTTTCCTTCTGAGCCCTCCCATGGGCCCAAACGGCAGTTTATCACCACAAATGGGGTACTGCCGCACTCAAGATAAATTGGGCAACAAAATTGAGTATTTTATTTCTTGTGAAAATAAGAATTTTTGAGCTAAAATGACATATTATTGGAAAAAATATATATATTTTTAATTCCCAGCCCAATTCAAATAAGTTCTGTGAAGAAACTATGGAGTCTAAATGGTCACATTACCCATAAATGAATTCCTTGAGGGGTGTAGTTTCCAAAATGTGGTCACTTCTGGTGGGTTTCCATTGCTTTGATACCTCTGGGGCTCTGCAAATGCGACATGGCACCCGAACACCAAACCAGCAAAATCTGTACTCCAAAGAACACACAGCGCTCCTTCCCTTCTGAGGCCTCCCATGGGCCCAAACGGCAGTTTATTGCCACAAATGGGGTATTGATGCACTCAGGAGAAATTGGGCAACAAAATTGAGTATTTTGTTCCCTGTGAAAATAAGAAATTTTGGTAAAAAATTACATCTTATTGGAAAAAATTTCATTTTTTTAATGTCACAGCCCAATTGAAATAGGTGCTGTGAAAAAACTGTGTGGTCAAAATGCTAACAACAACCATAAATGAATTCCTTGAGGGGTGTAGTTTCCAAAATGGGGTCACTTTTGGTGGGTTTCCATTGCTTTGATACCTCTGAGGCTCTGCAAATGCGACATGGCACCCGAAAACCAATCCAACAAAATCTGGACTCCAACAAACATATAGCGCTCCTTTCCTTCTGAGCCCTCCCATGGGCCCAAACGGCAGTTTATCACCACAAATGGGGTATTGCCACACTAAGGACAAATTGGGCAACAAAATGGGGTATTTTGTTCCCTGTGAAAATAAGAAATTTTGATCACAAATGACATTTTATTGGAAAAAATGACATTTTTTTCATTTCAGAGCCCAATTCAAATACGTGCTGTGAAAAAACTGTGCGGTCAAAATGGTAACAAAAACCATAAATGAATTCCTTGAGGGGTGTAGTTTCCAAAATGGGGTCACTATTGGGGGATTCCTACTGTTTTGACACCTCAACACCTCTTCAAACCTGGCATGCTGCCTAAAATATATTCTAATAAAAAAGAGGACTCAAAATGCACTAGGTGCTTCTTTGCTTCTGGGGCTTGTGTTTTAGTCCACGAGCGCACTAGAGCCACATGTGGGACATTTCTAAAAACTGCAGAATCTGGACAATACATATTTAGTAGTGTTTCTCTGGTAAAACCTTCTGTGTTACAGGAAAAAAAATTAATAAAATTGAAATTCAGCAAGAAAAATGAAATTTGCAAATTTCACATCCACTTTGCTTTAATTCCTGTGAAATGCCTGAAGGGTTAAAAAACTTTCTAACTGCTGTTTTGAATACTTTGAGGGGTCTAGTTTTTAAAATGGGGTGTTTTATGGGGGTTTCTAATACATAGGCCCCACAAAGCCACTTCAGAACTCAAGAGGTACCTTAAAAAAAAGGCTTTTGAAATTTTCTTAAAAATATGAGAAATTGCTGTTTATGTTCTAAGCCTTGTAACGTCCAAGAAAAATAAAATAATGTTCAAAAAACGATGCCAATCTAAAGTAGACATATGGGAAATGTGAACTAGTAACTATTTTGGGTGGTATAACCGTCTGTTTTACAAGCAGATGCATTTAAATTCTGAAAAATGCAATTTTTTCAAAATTTTCTCTAAATTTTGCAATTTTTCACCAATAAACACTGAATATATCGACCAAATTTTACCACGAACATGAAGCCCAAAGTGTCACGAGAAAACAATCTCAGAATCGCTTGGGTAGGTTTAAGCATTCCGACGTTATTACCACATAAAGTGAAATATGTCAGATTTGAAAAATGGGCTCTGAGCCTTAAAGAGGCTCTGTCACCAGATTTTGCAACCCCTATCTGCTATTGCAGCAGATAGGCGCTGCAATGTAGATTACAGTAACGTTTTTATTTTTAAAAAACGAGCATTTTTGGCCAAGTTATGACCATTTTCGTATTTATGCAAATGAGGTTTGCAAAAGTACAACTGGGCGTGTTGAAAAGTAAAAGTACAACTGGGCGTGTATTATGTGCGTACATCGGGGCGTGTTTACTACTTTTACTAGCTGGGCGTTCTGATGAGAAGTGTCATCCACTTCTCTTCACAACGCCCAGCTTCTGGCAGTGCAGCACTGTGACGTCACTCACAGGTCCTGCATCGTGTCGGCACCAGAGGCTACAGTTGATTCTGCAGCAGCATCAGCATTTGCAGGTAAGTAGCTACATCGACTTACCTGCAAACGCCGATGCTGCTGCAGAATCATCTGTAGCCTCTGGTGCCGGCACGATGCAGGACCTGTGAGTGACGTCACAGATCTGCACTGCCAGAAGCTGGGCGTTGTGAAGAGAAGTGGATGACACTTCTCGTCAGAAAGCCCAGCTAGTAAAAGTAGTAAACACGCCCCGATGTACGCACATAATACACGCCCAGTTGTACTTTTACTTTTCAACACGCCCAGTTGTACTTTTGCAAGCCTCATTTGCATAAATACGAAAATGGTCATAACTTGGCCAAAAATGCTCGTTTTTTTAAAAATAAAAACGTTACTGTAATCTACATTGCAGCGCCTATCTGCTGCAATAGCAGATAGGGGTTGCAAAATCTGGTGACAGAGCCTCTTTAAGGCCAAAACTAGGCTGCGTCCTTAAGGGGTTAATGTATAGGAACTGAATTTAGAGAAGTAAATAGACTTCTATAAACATGGGGCAGCCCCTGCTAAATTTTCCCCCCTCCTGGGAAATCCTATACCTGTCCAATGCCAACTATACCGGCCATTGTTGTGGCGGTCTTCAGAGAGATCCCTATCCCCATGTTCCACAGGACCTAGAGTGTAGAACCTGAAAGCGGAGTTGACCCTTGATGTTCTCTCCGGTAAGGGTATGTTCACACGCAAACTCAAAAACGTCTGAAAATATGGAGCTGTTTTCAAGGGAATAGGAGCAGAGTTGCTGTTCTGCAGGATGGTAGTCGGCGTCATCTGCTTCCGGCTCCGGAATAAAATCCGGTGCCCGGAGTTAGCTGATTGGTGCAGGGTTCGGTTGTCAGACCCCCACGATCATATACAGATGGACCTATCCTGTGGATAGATCAGCTGTCCGCACGTGGACAACCCCTTTAATGAGGGGCGTCATTTAGCAAAAATGTTGCCCATAGCAACCAATCCGATCTGGTTGGTTAACGGAAAACCGAGGTCACTTATTCTTTGGATTGAACATTCGGGAAATAAATGTTAGAAAACACAGAACAGCTGGTATCTATACACTTGTTAAATCTGCCATATTGGCAGGGTCCTGTTAATATTAGAGGCCACTCACACCGTCCCGCACATACGACAAATCCACATTCGCACAATAAAATCCCCACATGGAAATTCCAGAGTAAAGTTATTTATTAAATCATGCACATCACAATTGTTAGTGCAAATAGTTTAATCTGTAATCTGTGCTCCAGAGATTCTATGGAACCTTTATATCTTTACAAAATAGATTTAAAACAATTATTTACTTAAAAAAATGTAATTCTGAAGTTTAGCATTTCAGAACAATATTTGCAATAACCTATATACAAGAGGTACCGAGTACCACTGGCATATGGGTGTTGTGGTTGGGGTGGCTTGCGATGGTGGACAGTTAATGAGAAAGGCATTATTTGCGTGCCAGTCAAACACCCACGGAAAGGAACAAACTACGTAACTCCCTGGACGTCGCTACAAGTATTACCCTATATATTCCTATGCGTTTGCAGTAATACAGTACACAATAGATCTGAAGGCAACATACTATCGTAGAGCTAGCAAACACACATGAACAGATAAAGGCTCATCGGATACCACAATGCACATGGACACCAGGAGCTGTAACCTAGCGAAACGAATAAGCTTTCCATATAGCTGAACCGCCACTGGACTCCAGAAAGCGGATTTGTTGCTATGGTTACAGCACTACGTTAGGTGATCACGACTGGCGATTCTTGTGTAAATGTGGCACCATGCAGGCAATAGTGAACAACCACCAATGAATGCAAGATTTAATATACTATAATTTCCCAGAATGCCAAAAATGGGTTCAAATTTTGTTTTTATATATTTCTTCAAAAAATATCCACCAAGGAAGCGCTTACACCATAAGAAACCCACTTACCAGGGCACGGCCGACCAACCGCTTTAAAATAAAGGTCAGAAACCTTTCATCCTCATATTACACGGATACTATATACACAATGCACACCAGATGTGCAGCCATCCCAGGCATTTACAAGAGAAGTTGTAGTGATGTGGCATGAAAATACGCAAGAACGCGTCAGGGCTTTTTGTGTCACTACAAAAGGTTGGGGAAAAATAATGGCGACTGCAGAAGATACCGACATTATCCATAATCACTATGAGATCTCTCCACAAATCCTACGGGTAGAATCTGGATTTCTTGTGTCCTCCATCCAACGATGAGGAGGGTCCTCAAACGGGAAGTCGTCCATAACGAGAGTCGTACAAACAACAGACATAAGAACATTTCGTCAAAGTATTTTACATGATTGGGACACATCTTGAGACATGATCGTGGAGAACACAGCCTTTAAATATGGATACTATGTGCAGAGGTGTCACTCGTTTTGGCCCCTGATAAATCCAGTCCCACAGCTTTGATCCGTTGGTTAAATTTAGTCCTGGCTTTCCAAAAAGAAAAAACACAAAAAAACAGAAACAATCCAGAAGAATTATGAATTTAAGGGTCATTTTGAGCCACTGGCGGGGCCCGAACATCTGGTTACTGGGAAAGTGCAGGATCATACATCTCTTCCCTTCCACTCTAAAACCAACCATATAAGTCAAGTGCTTGTTTGGGGTCAGGGATGAATATTGTCCACCTATACAACCAATTTATATAGGTACAAAGCAATAACAAAAAATAAAAAAGCAACTTTGCAAGTAGATTTGAGTAAAAATGTCCTAACTCTTTAGGTCTACAGCTCCTATGCAGACCTATGTGTCTCCTTGGTTACTTAAAAAAAAACAAATAAAAGCCTGTGTGTCTGATGCTGCTCCCTGCTATTTGTCCCTTACGACATAAATTTGATAGGTGACAGATTGAAGAAAGAATCACTGCAGGACAAGACTACACAGGGTTTGTTTGTAGTCTGTAACCATGGAGACACATAGGTCTGCATAGGAGCTGTAGCCACAAAACCGTACATTTTTGATTGTGATTATTTGCATAGTGGCTTCATTATTTTTAATGCACAGGACATATAAAAAGGTGGACAAATCCTTTAAATAACATTTTTGATCCATTCCAACCAGTAAGAACTTTAGTTACATTGGTGAAACCAAGGAGAACATATATTTAACTGGTTCCTCATCTTTTCTATGTAAGTCATGTTATTAAAAAGGAATCCTAACATTTTTTAAATTCCCACCTTTAAGAAACCTATACATTTGGAATCCTGCACGAACGTTAAGCTCTGGAAAATTTTATTTTCTATATACACTTGAGAATGATACCACTCCCCTTCAATATACATACAGAATGAGATTAGAAATAAGACTGCTTTTTTACAGAAACAGCGCCACTCCTCTCATTACGCTGGGTCTGGTATTGCAGCAAATTCCCTTGAATGGGGCTGAGAAGCAATACCAGATATCCCTTGAATAAGAGTGGCGCTATTTTTACCTAAAAGTTCTCTAAGTGACGTCATACTTTTCGATGACAGTCCAATAAACCATCTGACCCCACTAATGCTAGATTAAAGGAATTTTCCTCTATTTCCTCTTTACTTTTTTCACTTCTTGCTTCACATGATATGAAAATAAAATTCACTGCATTTGATCTGGGATCTGCTCACGTTGATTGGCTATATATATATATATCCTAAATATCTTATCCGTTGAATTTCTTCCAACTATAGTAACAGCTAATTTGAACATTTTCCTAAAGAGACAGTCCAGCTAGTCAGTTCTGACAAGTTTTGGTTGGTTACGCGGGAAACAAACGCAGGAGTCAGGTGAAGATAGGATCTAGTACTGAACTATGTTTTTGGGTTATTGTTGTAATAAACCTTATTTTGGAAGGGAAAGGGGGGGGGGGGGGGTCAAATTAACTTCCATAGTGGTCAACAGTATTTTGTCCATCCCTGTAATATGTACGGCCTTCAGATGTTGATCCCATAGATACATATAGGAAACATACACATGGATGTTGACTGCTACGTGTGCAGTGAGTAACAAATACGGATAAAGAAGGGTTCATATTTAGAAGGAGCATGTGCCGGACAGCTCTGTCACGTGGGGGGGGGGGGGCAGCAGGCCGACTGGATCAGCTTATCACTGCTATACTGGACGAGTGCTTCTTATGGCAGCAGGAAAAAAAATAAGGAAAAAAAATAAAATAAAGATAGTCTCATTCTTTACAATAGGATTCTACAGTAAAACAGCCACAAACCCAAAATATCATAAATAATTTGGTACCAAGAAGCCTGCTGGAGGCCATAACAGTATTTCCAATACCACCAAACTAGACTTAAAAATCACATGAACGTTGCAAGCAAAGTTTTGCCTACCGTAGGATAAAGTCATGTGTTTATTCCCCTGTTGGACAAATACATATATTACAGTTTAAAGCAATTGCCCTACTGCGGATCTCTTTCTGAGATTTGTGAGTTTATAAGAGGTAAAAAGGAAGAGTAAGGATCAGTTTTGTGTTCTCCGAGCATGAGCGGTGTCCGCTTCAATGGAGGACGGTACATGGCTTGAAAAGCGGTCTCATTGTGCGCCTCTGCTGAGGCCGGGGTACAGCATCACCGCGGTCACGGCAACCAACACCGCTATCCCGGTCATCCAAGGCCACTGTCTCTGTTGGAAGAAGACCGTGTTAACATTGCGGGAAAGGAATCGGAATAATCTTTAGCTTTATTATGTCTGGAAGAAGAATGTATGTTTCATCCATTAATTTAATCTTTGACACCTTTTTTGTATGTTTTACTGTCTTTCTACTGAAGGTCCTTGAATCTCCTAGCTGTTCCTATAAATATACATGTCACATAATAGAACCAAAACGGCAGTGAAGCCACTGAATAATCTGTTGTACTGCAAAACGTCTTCCAGCTCAGGGTGGGATTACGGGGATAACAAAGGTAAAGAAGAAGTTAACACAACGGTGAATTTTACAAGCAGACTTTTATAAAAAAAAAAAAATATATATATAAATGGGTAAAAGTTCTTTAGAACAAGGATATTTGGAGTTCCTACAGGGCCAATCACTGGTCACCGCAATGACATCACTAATTATGAAATGGCAACAAGCCAATGCGGGTATGCAATGTTTCATCACTATGGAGGAGACGTCCGCATACAGAGAAGGACATGGAGCATTGGAGAACAGGAGAGGAATTAGTAAACTAAGAATATTGTGACGTTTTCTTAGGGCTCTGTTCGCACTAGCGTCCCGGCTTCCCCTTATAACTGTTTCGTCAAGCTTTCCAGTATTTTTGAGGGCAAGCACAGCGGTCTGCAACGCTACTCTTGCTTTCAAAAACATTAAACCCCCGAAAGGCCCTACAAAATTTAATGGAGTATTTCTTGGAGTCAGAAGTTTTGATTGATGGGGGTCCGATCAGTGAGATCCCAACCGATCGCTAAAACAAAAGTGCTCAGATGAGCACTGCACCGCTTTGTTTATGATTGGCTTTCCTTGGAGCGGTGTACGGGCTCAATAGAAAGTCTATAAAGGTGGTATACCGCTCGCTCGGCCTTCCAAGGTAAGACGATCAGAAATGAAACGCCACAGCGCTCACCCGAGCGCTTCTGCCGCTTCGTTTTAGCGATCGATGGGTGTCCCCGTGCTCGGACCCGCACAATCAAAACTTCTGAAATGTCACTATGACATGTCAAAAGTTGTGTTACCCTTTTATTAACATTTTGCAGACCCCCTGCTGCTCTACAGATGCGGCATGTCCATAAAAAGTTCTAATCAAAGTGGGAAACCCACACAACACATAGAAACACATTTAACAAACAGAAGTTTTTAGTTTTAGGATAAAGGATCCAAAAAGGTGGAAAACTCAAACACAGGTTACATCCATTCCGAGGAAGACTTCTCTGTACAGCGACAGAATAAACCCCCCCCCCCCCCCACCCAAAGCAAACGACAGCAGGCATCTGTAAAAGAAGGATTACAACCCTTCCTGTCAGACACATAACATTGGGTTATTCTTCAGACTATTTAGCGCCAGAGAGTTATTGGAAGACATGAAAAAACTCAGACAACAATTGCTGTGATTTTGAAGTTAAAGAAAAGAAGCATTTAGAAAGGTGCCGAGTCCAGAGAAGATCGAATAATCCGACATCTTATACTATAAACGTGAATGTGCAATGTGATGATATATTCCATGTACTACAAGAACCAGCGTCAATGAAGATATATACTGCTGTAGCGTTTCTTGGGGAGCTCTGCAGAGGATATAGTCCGTGCTCTATATACTGTACATGTATAGCGGAGCTCCACCAGTACCGGCACCTTTCTATAAACACTTCATTTCCAGCACTCAGAGACCATGATGAACGGGGGGAATGTCAGTGTTTAGCGCACACAGGAAGAGACAGACATGTTAGATGATTAGTGGATCCCGGGAGAGATCTTGTCCGGCTACCTGACCATGCACTAATATTACACAGATGGGTCATGTAGGTGGACAGTGAAGGACAGACAAGAGCAGCGTGTACCTTTCTCTACCACAACAGGCCGTAACACCAATACAGGATGACCACGAATACGCCGAAGAATACGGCTGGGACGGGAAGTAACGTGGAAGGCTGAAGAAGGGAAGGGATATTAAAAATCACTCGGGTGCTTAAATCAGAATAAAGCTAGAGAATGTGATTTCACTGGTAATAGGAAACAGATCAATCAACAGCCACCTGCAAAAAGTGCATTTTAGAACATCTCAGAAAATATATTAGTAATGCAAATCAAGTAGATTAAAATCCGTTACTCAATCAGGTAATTCAGAAACCGCCATTTATCTCGAGGATCAGGTGAGGACTGGAGAGAACACTCCTAATAGTATATATGGTCATTGGGCGACATGTACCTGGATGATCCCTTACATGATCTGAACAGGAAAACACCAATCACATTACACTAATCTCTATATATAAAACATTTTCCAAATTCAGCTATTCAAAGTTATAGAAATGGCCCAGACAGAAGCCGCTCAGAGATTAATGGGACCTGCCGGTACTGTATGCCCACGGTATTAGAAAATGGGCAGATTTACAGCATGTGGCTCATATTTGCCGTGACCTCATCAGCCCTTCCACTTTCTTTAAGACTCCACATTTGATCCGCCACATTAACAGTTTCCTCGGCTTTACCTGGCGCAGCTAGAACAGACATGGCGGACAGATTTAGTCACACATACAAACATCAGATATTCAGTGAGAGAAACAATGCGTCAATCACATCTCACATGACAAGCTGGTGGCATTACATAGGTGACACTGCGATTACAGAACAGAGTTATTTTCGAGGTTTGTGTTGGATCAAACTACGAGCACGCAGATTCTATAACAGCCTGTTACTGATCAGCAAGGTCTTATCTCGTTTTGAATGGCACCTCCACCTGTATCGATGCCATGAGGCACCATGGGAAATAGCTGGGAGCAGATCTCATTAAAAAATGATGCACGGAATTAGTTTTATACTGTAAATAAAAATAAGGAATGTGACTGTGTAGGAGATGTCTTAATGTAAACGTTTCAGTCAGTATCCGAAACGCGTCGTTGTTATGAACACAAGTAAAAGAATTGTAGCGTAAACAAACTGGTTGTTTTGACATCACTCCTAGAGGGGGCGCTGTACAAAATATGTAGAACATCAAAAGCCCTGTGTCTCTAATGCCAGACAACCTCTAAAGCTGGACATAAAGCGTGAATGTGTTCTCAGGGAGAATGCCACCGCCAGGCTTATTCCATGACAAACAAAAAGTTCGGCCATGTTGAATATTAACAGGTTTGACATTTCTCTCCCCAACATTCGTCGTCAAGGGAGAGTCGGGACGCCGCCGTACACATTAGATGGTCGGCCGCTCCCACCGAAATCGGCTGAAATACATCTCGTGTCTTATTCTGAGGGTTCTTTATAGAGGTCAATAGCAGGGCGTTGCCTGTAGGTCACGGTAAAGTCGCATTATGGCTACTTTTTCTCAATGTCTAGGTTTCCCTTTGGGGAAAAAGTCACAAGCGACCTTGCAATTATTGCAAAAAAAACAATATTGCAAAGTCGCTTGAGATGCAGTGAACATGTTTACCTTGACGCATGGTGTACACGCCGCCTCGCCTTATGGACAGTATTTTCCAGTGTACTCTAGCGCCAAGCACACCACAACGAGTGGCTTCACATGTGCTGCGTGCCAGTCTAGTGCATTTTACATAACATGCACATCCCACAGGAACATTTAGGCCGCTAGGTGCCATCTCTATACAGCACATAACCCTACATCAGATACATGCGAGGAGGAGTTCTCAAGGATTCATACCCTATGGACTAAGGGACAAGGTAAAAGTAAACTTTAGAATGGCGAAGGTACAAGCCATCTTTAGACACTGCAGTAAAGGGTCAACTGGCATAGCGGGGGTTATCTCATCTACAAAGCAGAGCCGGTCTCACTACGTAAAAATATCCTAAAGGAGCCGACACTATAACAAGCACTGATGAGATAAAAGAAGGAATAATGGACTGGAATAGAGGCCGTGTGATATGAGACGGCATGAACTAGAGAACAATGGGCACTAAGTGAAGTCATTACCTCATGGTCTATAGCCCATATAAATAAAGCAGTCAGGGGTCTGGTATGTATACAAGCTGTAGTGGAAGGTGACGGGATGCCTCTTAATACTCATGGAGGAGACCACTTACATTATTCCCCTTCTCCTGCAGCAGCTTGAGGTTCTCTTTACATTGCTTGAGCTCTTCAGCAATCATTTGCTTTTCTTCCTCTGTTTTTCCGAATGTCACTTTCAGCTCTGATAATTTTGCTTGAGTGTTTTCATACTAAAAACAAGAGACGAAAATCAGAAATCAGGTTACCAGTACAGTGTCATTACAGGATAGCGGGCACATTACAGTGAAATTCTTTAATTCGGCGCACAATGGTGTGAGAAGGCCTCAGAATCGGACATCTCCACACCGGAGCTCATCCAGGGTTGGGACAAATCATATTTATTGTATAAAGAAAAAGTGAATGCAGCTTTCGGATGTACGTGTGTGTGTTCCAATTGCTCACAGTTTTCAAGATCTTCAAATGCAAACAATGAATGTTTCCATTCACTGACTGCAACCAGAGGCTGAAAATTGGTTATGACCTTGTATTGCTGACCCAGGTGCACAGCTTTTTAAGCGGATCAGATCTGAATCCTGTATCACACACAGATTTGTTGCAGAAATTTGGACGATATATCTGAAAGGGGTTGATTCTGCCGCATGTACATGGATTTCTGCAAGCTCCACTCAGATTAATGGGACAGTCACAGAAATTTCCGCAAGATATCTGTCATGTGTGAACATACTCTAACAAACCGCACACCGTTTCATCAAGCAAGGCTTCCAGCCTCCGGATGTAAACATTGAAGCTTCCATTCACTGACAGTAAACACATATCTTGGAAATAGTAGGAAATTGAAACCGAGTATATTAGAAAGTTACATAACATTTCACTATGCAATGAAAGTTTATTTAAATATATGTACATATGCATGTATCCAGGCTTCCAATAGATCAGAATTACTCATTTTAAACTGTCAGAACACGATCTCGGTCGCCAACAGTATCGCTCCGCCCGGTGTGCTGACTAGGCTGGAGTAACAATACATCCACAGTGCCGTAATGACAAATGACCACGCTGTCCAACCACTCTGAGGTTTTGGCCCTAATGATATGTCTTGTGATGTAACTTGGCTATGGACTACTACACTACGGACTACTACACCACGGACTACTACACTACAACAATGCATCCAAATCCACACATTAGACAGAGAGAGACTGTTGGCGGGGGACAGTAGAAGAGGGCTGACAGAAAGTATGTTACAAAGTTTTATATGTTTCTATTTTTTACAAGTTCCCAGCCACATCAAGATTCAGAACAACTTAAACTTTCAAGCCAACTTCCTCAAAGATTCTAGGATGCCATTACAATAGAATAAACATTGTTTTAATCTTTCACTTAAGGTTAAATTGCAATTGGGATTTTTACTAATAGGTTTATACCACTAGAACGGTGTGCTTTATGTATAGTACAAAATGACATTGTGAGTACTTCATACTGCGAGTACCTGCGCTCTTTGTATACGTATTAGTACAGTGGGCGTTTGTCAAACTCACTTCTTGCTGAATGTGGAGTACCCGCTTCTCCGCCCCTTTAAGTTGAACTTTCAAGTTGTCCGCCTCTCGCTGACTCTGTTCTTTTAAGCATCCCACCTGACTTTCAAGTTCCTTCCGAGTGCTCTCCAAGACACCCAGATCACTAGAGAGGTCCAGAGAATGCTTCTGAGAGCTGGAAGGGGGTACCGAGAAATACAAAAAATAAAAAAGTGTCAATATATATTTTAAATAGCTTGTCAGTGGTAAAAACATCTTCATGATACTGCTGAAAGTTCATAGAACAGAGGAAGTGTCCGTACTACTGAAGGCATCATTTACACTGGCACCATGGAAGACATTGGCCCCTATCCCACAATTTAGGAAATAGTTCGGAGAGAAACAGCACTGTCCACCCTATTTTTATTTTACAGGGACAAATTATGGTGACAGGCTCTCTTTGTAGCAAGTATGTTTTTATCTTAAAATTCCTCATCCGGAGATTATAACTGCTCAGGTTAGTAACGCCCTGTCAGTCCATCTCACCTTCCTGGTGACACAATCCGTTCTGAGAGAGCAGAGAAGAAGCCACCACTCACTATTAGGCCAGGTCCACATGCATCAGAAACGCTGCAGATTTTCAGTGAAAATTTGTGCATTGAAAATCTGCAGCGGATGACATGACCAGCCATGTGGAGGAGATTTGAAAACAATTCTCATTCACATTTTTCTGGAATTTGTTTGCACAGAAATTGACCCCCAGTACAGATTTTAAAATCTGCATCATGTCCATTTCTGCTGCAGATTTTCACCCATTTCAATGTAGAGGAGTGAAATCTGAAACAAAATCCACATACAGATATGCTGCGGCATTGTGCCAGACTGTTTCTTCACATGTGGACCCGGCCCTTATATTGCCTGCATCGTGCCAGTATAGGGGTTGTACTGCTCACAGCAGTAATCTAGCTAGAGGAAACCTAAGGCCTTATTCATTCACATTGTAGATTGTCAGTATTTTGAAGCCAAAATCAGGACTGGATGCAAAGAGAAGTATAAATAATTTCCCGTGTTTAGGATCCAATACTGACCAAATCTGCAATATGTGAATGACACCTTTCTGTTGATGATCAACAACAAATCTTGTAATGGCAAAGCCCTTCCTCACCTGCGAAGCTCGTGCTCCATCCTCCGGCACTCTCCAGTCAAAGAAGCATTCTCTTTCTGTAAAGAGGAACATTCTCCCTCCAGAGCGTTGACACTTTTTCGGAGTGCCTCCATTTCAGCTGTGAACAACAGGTTATTAATCAGTGTGTAATAAAAAGTTATACTTTAGGTATCAATTCCTCATGATTTTCAAGATCACCGATTGCAGTCATTAGGAACCTATATTATTTAGTTCCAATGGAGAAAAATCTGTCCTGGTCATGTGATGAACACACGGATGTCTGGCTTGTTACAAGATGCATCTGTGATCACCGTACTGTAACGAGCTCTGCCACTGTGTGATCTTCACATGACCGGGATAGAATTGTATCCAGTGGTAGTAAACAAAAAAAAGGTTCCTACAGAATAACAAAAAAGCAGAGATCTTGGAAACCTTGGTTGGCCGGCACACTACTGACCTTGTAATCTTGCGGACTCAGACGTCTGCTCGTCCTCCCGATCCTTGCACTGGGCCTGGAAACTGGCCTGTAGATTGACTATTTCGGTCTCATACTGACTGGCTGTTTTACGCCAATGTTCAAGCTCAAACCGCACCTCCTGTAATTCGCCCTGAAGTTCTGCTATATCTCCTTCCCGTTCAGTAGAAACCTGTTCAGAGACGTGTTTCAGGATGGCGATCTCTTCTTGAGCATTCATCAGCTCTTCCCGAGTACTAGAAATATCATTTTCTTTTTCTTCACGCAAGATTTCAATCTCTTCTTGTAACCTGTGCAATTGAGCTGGGGAGAAATAAAAACAAAAACTATGCGATATCAGGGTGTCAACGTCTCCAGTCACTCAAACTTTGGGGATAGATCTGCTTTTTGCCCTGAAGTGAGTATTCTTAGAGAGGACCCGTCACCTCTCCTGACATTCGTTTTAGTAAACAATTGTTTTTCCTATGAAATAACAATTTTGAAGCATCTTTTCTTGTGCTGCTCCTGTTATTCCTCCTAGAATTTTATGAATAAATTGACAATTGGGCGTTACGAGTTGGGGGTGTGTCCCTGCACAGTCTGACCATGTCCAATCAGTGCTGACCGTGTGAGACTGTAGGGACACATTTGGCATAGGTGTTTTTAATAGCAGGAAACTCCATAGAAAGTGTTCCTACCTAATTTTTCTCAGTTGGCCCCTGAGACTACAAGGAAAGGTGAACTTTTTCCATCTGTTCATTTTTGTTGTGATGCTGTACCTGTGGGGGGACGTGGTCCAGAGCCAAGGTGGCTTATAATAGAAGCATGGGTGCTGTTGGTCTCCTGGGTTGCTCCCCCTGCAGGTGCTGTGTTGCAATGGCATACTACACTTGGTAGAGGTGGAACCCACTTCAAAGAGGTCGCCGTGAAGTGGCAAGTGGGCTTATACAGCTTGATCAAAACGTTTACTAAGAACCTCATGTTCGTACATTTTATTTTGCGTAGCCGCAATAGATCAAGTATAGCAAAGCGGATGTGCGGTCCAGGTTTTCGTCTCCCCTTGTGGATGTGTAGGGACACAGCCTTTGACAAAGGTACCATCCAGTTATTAATTTATTCATAAATATTCAGGAGGAATAACAGAGGAACGGCACAATGCAAAGTTATAAGAAAATGCTCTAGAATTGTTATATCATAGGAAATATTTACTAAAAATAGACATGACAGGAGTGGTAATAAGTTCTCTTTAATCATTTATTCCTCTGCCCTACTAGCACTTTGCCAGCTGGACTTTACAAATGAGCCTAAATTGCTCAAAAAAAATTTTTAAGTGATATATTTCTTAGGCTCGTTTCCCCATCAATTTGACTGGACCAGTA
This sequence comes from Rhinoderma darwinii, assembly GCF_050947455.1. NCBI lineage: Eukaryota > Metazoa > Chordata > Amphibia > Anura > Rhinodermatidae > Rhinoderma > Rhinoderma darwinii. Next base: position 122,454,756 of record NC_134693.1, on the reverse strand, counting down.
TAAGTCCATGTGCGGCTTGTTTACTCTAATGGCAGTTGTGGGTCGCCATAATTCTTGTATGTAACTGAGCTGACGGCTGCAGGAGATTCAGTGCTTCGTTTGGGGAAAAAAACTAAAATTGAATATTTTTTTTTTTTTAGCACAACCTTAAGCTTTAAGGATATAAAGCTGCTTTGAAATATGTCAAATAGTCACATAACATAGGCACTGGGTCTTTGGTGAAGGCTTACATTAAACCTAGTACCTTGGAGGTGCTGAATCTGCTTGGTGGAGTCTTCGGCCTGCTTTCTACTGGATTTCCGCTCCTCTTCTAGAAGTGCTGCAAACAGAAGCACAAACAAAGCTCTATCACTGCACATAAATGAAAACCATCGGACGTGGGCTCATATTATACATGGTCGGCTGGAGGAATGTCCTAGTTTCAACTGTATGTGTCCTCAGTTGGAGCGCTACACTGCGCGGGGGCCACCAAGGGAGCGCTACACTGCGCGGGGGCCACCAAGGGAGCGCTACACTGCGCGGGGGCCACCAAGGGAGCGCTACACTGCGCGGGGGCCACCAAGGGAGCGCTACACTGCGCGGGGGCCACCAAGGGAGCGCTACACTGCGCGGGGGCCACCAAGGGAGCGCTACACTGCGCGGGGGCCACCAAGGGAGCGCTACACTGCGCGGGGGCCACCAAGGGAGCGCTACACTGCGCGGGGGCCACCAAGGGAGCGCTACACTGCGCGGGGGCCACCAAGGGAGCGCTACACTGCGCGGGGGCCACCAAGGGAGCGCTACACTGCGCGGGGGCCACCAAGGGAGCGCTACACTGCGCGGGGGCCACCAAGGGAGCGCTACACTGCGCGGGGGCCACCAAGGGAGCGCTACACTGCGCGGGGGCCACCAAGGGAGCGCTACACTGCGCGGGGGCCACCAAGGGAGCGCTACACTGCGCGGGGGCCACCAAGGGAGCGCTACACTGCGTGGGGGCCACCAAGGGAGCGCTACACTGCGTGGGGGCCACCAAGGGAGCGCTACACTGCGTGGGGGCCACCAAGGGAGCGCTACACTGCGTGGGGTCCACCAAGGGAGCATTACACTATGTGGGGGCACTATGGTAGCAGGATATTGTGGGGGCTGAACTGGGTGTGTATGGGCAGGAATAGGGCTGGGTTAGAGGCGTGTATGGGCAGGGTTAGAGGCGTGGCTTAACAGGAAAAAAATTAGCCGCGACGTGATTCGCGTTGTCCCTCTTTACAATAATTGAAAGTTGGGATGTATGCCGGTGGTTGTTATTTCAGTTTAGAATAAATATTGGGATGCACTCCTCTATGGTACGGTGTGGTGCTAGTAGGGTTGGGAAGAGATCCCTAAATATGTAGACATGGAACCCCAGCACACACTGGCAGGTCTGGCGGACATCCAATACACATCTCACTCCATTAACAGCGACAGTGACAAAGGCTGTGGATTGGCCGAAACATCAACCAAGTCGCCCGATACTTAATGATATACTATTTCAGTTTATACAGCTTTAATAAATATTTTGCCTGAGACTTTACGCCCACCGTTCTCCAGAACACAAATCTTACCTTGAAGTTCTAAGCATTTTTGTCTGCTGGATATTGCAAGATCCTGGGCGTCTGACAAGTCCTTGCGCAGCTGCTGTAGGTCCTGCTTTGCATCATTAGAGCCAGACTGTACATTATGTAGCTCATCTAGGAGACACATCGCAGAGTATTTGATTATTTATTCGCGGAACCAAAATCGTAGTAGACCACGTGACCGGGTCAAGATTACCGGACAGTTCCGAGGGTGTGGAAAGATTTCAGATTACAGGAATGATCTTAAAAATGTATCCCTGCATACTGTAATTCCCAATGTTAGTGCGTTACTGCCAATGAACTATAGTGGGCTGTATGCCACGCGGCAGCACGTTTTTAAAGCTTGTATTCAGCTAATGAATGTAAATAATTAATTCCATTCACTGAGAGCAAGTAGAAACTTTGAAAAATGTTGAGAAATTGAAACAGAAAGACTAGGCTCTGGTTCCACTTTTGTTGGTTGTTTTACATCATGTTTCATATTCTGACAGCTAAAATAGTGTAGTATGCCGTACTGTTATATGTAGTTAAAAATAAGTGATGAACACAAGTCGAAAAGGGGAAGGGCAGGACGGATAATGGTGATTTATAAATGGATCACAACGGATCAGTCACACAGATCAGAACAGTACACAATAAAGTTATCACAACAGGACACAACAGATGGAGCAAGCCAATAAATTAAAGTGGTTCTCTGCTTCGGACAAGCCCTTCTTGTGAAAATTGATCACAAAGCTTCCCTCTGCTAGGACTCCAGTGATCAACTGTAATCTGTGGGGAAACCTAGCAGTAAGTGTTCCATTTCCCTGCAGTGCCACCACAGGAGAAAAGAAGAATTACAGAGTGAGCATTCAAATCAATAGGTTGACTGTATAATGAATGCAGGACAGGAGAGGTCCTCCAGACAGAGGGAGACACTGCACTCTGAGATAAGGATTCTCAACAAATTCCCTCTATTACCTCCACATTAGGGAATAGAGTTAATAGACATAAGGCTGTCTTTTTTGCGACAAAAAACGCTGTGGCCAGATGTTATAGCGCTAGGCTAATGAGGAAATATAAAACAGCGTTTTCTTTTAATTTGCCTTGCGTTTTTTGGCTCCATGCCATTTTTTACAAAATCGCCACAAGGCTGGCTTTGATGTTTTTCCAGAATTTAGTGGCAATTTTCTTCCACAGACCTCCATAGTTTTTATTTTTCCTCTTCCAAAAAACACAAGTGTCAATTTGTATTGCGTTTTTTCATGGTGTTTTCAGAAAAAAAATCATGTACTGCAAAGAGTCGTCTTACCATCACATGACTTGCAATGTAAGAATTGCCACCTAAAAAACCCTGCAGGCAAATACCTAAAAACACATGTACCAAATTTCTAAAAATTTTCGAAAAATACATTTAAATAAAAAAACCCTGTGTGAAGGAAGCCTTAAAACCCTGTGTGAAGGAAGCCTTAAAACGCTGTGTGGCTCTTAGCCAATGTAGTACACGCTATGGGTTACAGAAGTTTCTCATTATGACTAGATTCTTGTGTGCCTATTTCTATTCTTTATTTCAAAAAAATCTGTGGCCAGTGTTAGCAGTGGCTGAAAGACGACTCACCTTTTAATATAACTTTATTGAGTGGTTCATTCAGCTCTTGTTCATCCATTTGGCCGTCTGTAAGTCAAGAACACGAAGAAAAACCTTTCATGAAATAGTTTTGCACAATTCTTATGCCGACATTGCCAAGCCACGTGCATGGACCCTGAATGGTGGAACCGAGTCCCTGCAGTTCTGTGTTGTGGACCTGTTGGCACTCCGTGCAGCTGCAGCACCATATGGTGTCTCAGAGCCATTTTTTTTCTATCCTAGGCTAGATACTTTTAGGATAGAATACCATGAAATATCATGAAATGCTGCCTGCCGTGGTATCAAATCGGAGCACACGGAAGTACAATATGGACACCATATAACGGATCTATTCACATGTACATGAGGCCTTACAGACATGCAGCTCAACATGAAGTCGTTTTTATTATAAGAGTTCAGTACTTTGATATGTACAGCAATGGTGCAGATTACAGATACACAAGGACACGTCCTGCTAGGTCTCATCCAAGATGTGGTCTCCTCCTATATGCAGAATCGTCTTTTCTTTAAAGACTAAAGGCAATTTTTTTTTTTACATAAGTAAAATTTTACATCAGTGTGTTTTGAGTAACTTTGTAAATACTTTTTATTAAAAATTACTTTTACTTTTTTTAGATACAGCTGCTCTGTATTCTCTATACGGAGATGCTGCATCTAGCGCTATTCACTGTATCAGTCAGCCCCGCGGACCCGGACATGCAGGATTCACTTGTAAACCATCACATCTAAATTACGGTATTGTGAGATTATACCTCGTCAGGTGGCTATATCTAAAAGCAGCCCTTGATTCAGCGCTGTTCCCCTTTCAGCGTAGTTATTTTGCAGGTTTCCAGTGTTGTATGGCCAAAACCGACACTAGGTTAAGTCAGAGTAAAAAGTCCTTTAATGGTAATAAGGATACAGGCGATGAGTTTCGGGTCTCCTGTATCATCATTAAAGAACTTGTTACTCTGATTAACCTAGTGTCGGTTTTGGCCATGCAACACTAGAAAGCGGCAAAATACTCCGCTAAAAGGGAACAGCGCCGAATCAAGGGCTGCTTTTAGATATATTCACCAGACAAGCAATACCACTATCGATTGAAACCGGACAAGCGTTGGTATCCTGACAAACCCGTGGCTTGCAGTTCCCCGGATTTCCACATCATAAAGACCGTATCTACAGGGGTGTCGTGCTCTTGGCACGACATCCCCAGGTGAGCATTACCTTGACAGAATCATCCTTTCAACACTCAAATGTGGGATTATGCCCTATGTCTGTGCCGTTGTGTACTTTTTTTTCCCTTCTATTGAACATCAGAGTTATGAACTTAGATGTAATAGATAGACATGAGGGACCCGCCAACACTGAACCCATCAGGTCCACGGGACTGACTGATTCAGTGAATAACGCTAGATATAGCTGCTCTGTATAGAGAATACAGAGCAGCTGTATCCAAGAAGGTAAAAATAACTTACTAAAAAGTATTTACAAAGTTACACAAAACACATTGATACACCTTTTTATAAAAATAAAAAAAAATGTTTGCCTTTCAAAGGTGTACATTGCCTTTAACACGGACTTCTGCACATATGAGATCACTTACCTGTAGTGTCGTCACTGCTTTTCTCCTTGCTAGGACTGAGCGTGTCTGATAAATCTGAATCCTTCACTTCTGCAGGACTCCCTTAAATAGTGAAAAATAAATTAACTGGATGTGAAAGTCAAAGGGACATGAATAATGGCTACAAAATACAGAAATAAAAACCCTTTTGGGATTTAAGCGCATCTTTTTAATCCATGAACTACAAATTAATTTAAGCAGTGGCATCAGGGCCCGTACATGCCACCCCTCTTACTTATAGCAATAGATCTACTAGATGAAGCAGTCACGTGAAGAGTTACGGGTAGAGCCACAGCTACAGTTTTCAGATGTGGTACCATGATGAGGATTTCCATAGAAAACAAGCTAAGAACATTGACTTACAATGGTTTATTTTAAGAAAACAGCAGCCACGGGAAAAAACTGCATGTATCGAGGAGCTGAAGAGGCGCAGTTTTCTGCTCTACGACTATTTGTACATAAGACTGCAGTGAAAGTAGCAGAAAGCAAAGCACAAAAAGAATAGCACAACCCAATAGAGAAGCCAGTGAGAAAAAAAGACGAAGAAATACGGTCGCTGACAAAAAAAAAAGAAAAGAAAAAAAGTTCAATAATTCTAAAAGCAATAGGATTTCACTGTAAATAAGAAAAAGGGATTGTATATCAACATGTAACGTGACCAGCAGAATTATAGGTGGGGGTTAGAAAGTTTCTTTAAATAATTTCAACAGGTGCCTAGTATATGGAAACCTTCCTTTCAGTCCCATATTTTACGGTTACAGTCTTCAGAATTGGTTTAAAAAGAACCTGAGTGCAGCATGTAATGGGGAGAGCTGCACGATCCCTGGGGCACTTTACATCTTTCTCCTACCCTCCTTCGTTATTTAGATATCGGTGCCGTTATATTTGGCACCCGATATTTAAATAACCCCCTGAACCATCAATGGGGCGTGCTTAGGCAAGGGGGCGTGTAACATCGCTGTGACACTGTCCAATCCGCTACGGACAGTGTCACAGGAAGAGCTGGAGAGAGGAGAGCGTGTGCGCGCAGCTTGGAGCTGTGCGTGCATGCGCTTTCACTCACTTTTCAGCTCTCGGCAGACAAGGACAAGACTGTGCGATCTCTCGTGCGTGCGTGCACATGCTCCTCTCTCCAGCTCTTGTTGTGGCATTACCTGTAGCTGATTGGACAGTGTCACAGCGATGTTACACGCCCCCTTGCCTAAACACGCCCCATTGACAGTTCAGGGGGTTATTTAAATATCGGGCGCCAAATATAAACGCACCGATATCTAAATAACGAAGGAGGGTAGGAGAAAGATGTAAAGTGCATAGGCTGCGTAACCTCCTATAGTCACTGTAGTCCCCCATCCCATTCTCTGGGGGGGGGATCATGTTTCACATGCTGGGCAGCAGATTAAAGCAGCAGAACAGAAGAGCTGTGTCTCAGTAGCACAGCGAGTAATTACAGCACTACCATACACCTTGTAATCGAGGGGCATCCGTGCAGCTGTAAATATAGGAAATGTCTTGAGGAAAGGGAATCCTGGGAACCTTTACAGGGTAAATTAGCCCACAACAAGCCCTAGTAAAATGAAAAAAACAAAAAAAAGTCCTGCACAGAGATGGGCAACAGGAAAAAAAACTACTTCTGAGCTATGGTACTATCTGGTGACCATTCGGACACATGCAGTAACTGTAATTTTCTTTTTCATAAGCTCAGATAACGTCTCTAATATTCATGGATTCTGGATTTGTAGTTGTACAGTGTCCTGATGGCACATTATACAGACGGGGCACAGATAAATATTTTAGGACTCAGAACTTTAAAAGTCATTTAGAAGGGAAACTACAGAGTCCTTTAGACACCCTCATGAATATTTAATGTACCCTGCCGTTTGCTAAGCAGCTGCCTCAATCTCTGGTGGAGAAATTAATGTGTCATCCACATTATTTGCAAGCGCTGGTGGCGTATAGTGATAAGGACCGTGTTCATGGGAGAAGCAGGGGAATCCGTGTAATCTGTCAGGTGGATGACCATGTATTTGATGTTTAAATGCTGCTGTGATTTCCATAACTCACCTACACAAACTTAAGAAATCCGGCTTCAGAAACATCAACCAGTGCCAACAAGCAGCAACCTCAAAACAATGCCGCTTATCAGTTCTGCAAACAGGCACATCCTGCAGAACCATTTAGGGACAAAACAACTGGTGCCCTAAACACTTAGGAATGAGATGTGGAAGGAGGAGGGAGATACAGCGAGGGGGGCACTTCCATCAATGCCAACACTCACACTGCTGCCAAACAGCTTTACCCTTTCTGTGCTGGCAAAATCTAGCAATAGAGGGGGTATTACGTCAATTCACCCCAGCAATCCACCTAACATATGGAAGATGTTCAAAATAGAACACATATGGTGTCATTTTATATGGATCTGCAGCAGCTGTAGAGTCGAGTACCCCACTGCATGCGACTGTGATAATGGCGACTGATCCCCTAACTAACCCTGCTCTCCGACACTAATTCTGCAATACACAATAGTAATATTACATGTAAAAGTAGTAAAAATGAACTTATAAAGATGTGAAATTCAAAGCATAGAAAAGGAACATAAGGGGTCAATTTATAAAAATTGCCAATTTATATTGCCTCGTGTATACCAGGTGCCCATTGCCACATGATTATGGGAAACAGAATCCAATGTTTCTCAAACGTCTGCAACCAGTAGCTGTCAAGTTGTCATCAAACTACAACACTGAGCAAACCCTGTCCGCTGTTGCTGACCACTGAAGACTATAAAGTAGTGATCTGCAGCCCGTGCCTCTCCGGCTGTGGCGGAACTACAACACACAGCACGCCCTGGCAGGGAGTTGGGAGTTTTAATACAGTAGAAAAGGCACAAGTTGCAAACTACGACTATAAAGTGTTTAGAAAGTTTTGAGCGCTTAGATCAGTCTGTCCATACTTCACAGGACTTCTGGAATATAGACTAGGTACTAGAATCAAATACAGCTATGGGCATACATTAAAAAAGCAAAATCACATCAAACGTATAGTATGAGGTTAATACGGAACTATGAAAGTTTACCGAATCATTCTTCAATAACTATCAAGATATGGCCGAATCATTCCATACGGTCACAATGTATAGTCTATACCCCCTACAGTACCTTTCAGATGCAGAGATTCTTGATCGGCTCTAGTCAGATGCTCCACTTCTATGAGTTTGTCTGTCAAACAGGAGAGAAGCTGGTGAGTGGAGATGAGGGAAGCAACACACCAGAAAGTGGAGCACATTCCATGCCCTTATTTAAAGCAGAGACAGAGTCCACCCATTCACACGAGCCGGGGAGAAACCTGCCCACTACCATACAAGCTGTCCAAATGATGAATATTCCTAATCCTCACTTTATCGGGCAATTCTCCAATTGCGTCGATTTATAAAATAGGTGAATTTATATATAAAACATTCACAATGTGGAGCCTGGCCAATAAATGAGGGATATAGCTTGTGCTTTATACACATAAAACTAAACTTTCTTAGATGATCTTCCCGACATATTCCCTAACATATGCCGGCTGCTTTTTCACACTTCATACAGGAAAAAAAAAAAAGTTGGCTCCCAACCTTCAGCTGCTTTGGATGAAATACAGTTCCATTAATGGTCAAAAATGAACAGCTACTCAAATAATGATAACATTTATAAGAGATAGAGGCGAGATATTCCACTGCTGAGCGCTAGGAAGTATTAATTGCTTGTTATATGATGCTGAAAAGATGCCATAAGCCTGATGGTAACCGCCGGTGATATAGCCCTGGAGTTAATGGCTATAACACTGGTAAACCATACATAGTACCTTCAGCCACCAACAGCTAGGGAGCCTTATGAAGGGAACTTATGGGCCATAAGCAGCTAGGGAGATATATCAAGTGTACCTATGAGCAGCTAGCCAGCTGTATAAAATAAACCCATGAGCCATAAAAGCATCTAGGGAGCCATAAGCCGTGGATCCATGAGCAGAAAGGGAGCCATAGATTAATGGGTTTACTTTATATGGCTCCCTAGCTTCTTATGGGTCCATATCATATGCCTCCCTAGCTGTTTATGGCTAATGGGCAGCGCCGGCTCTAGGTTTATGTGGGCGCTTGGGCGACACAGGCTTAGTAGGCCCCTTTGCGGGTTAACTCACGGCAGCAGTAAAATGGCAGAAAACTTCACTTTGTGCCCCCATATGGACATTAGGCCCTGTTTGTCCCCCATAAATGTAGATCGCGCCACTCGTGCCACACCCCGCCTCCCGGGTCGTGCCACGCGGCCTGCCCCCCACACTCCCGGGTCGTGCCACGCGGCCCGGGCCCCCCCACACGCCCGAGTCGTGCCACGCGGCCACCCCGGCCCCACACTCCCAAGTAGTGCCACACGGCCGGCCCCACACTCCCAAGTAGTGCCACATCATATGGCTCCCTAGTTGCTCATGGGTCCACGTCATATGCCTCCCTAACTGCTTATGGCTCATGGGTACAATTCATATGGCTCGCTAGCTGCTCATGGGTTCACAAGAACCAAAAGCAGCTAGCGAGCCATTTGAAGTGGACCCATGAGCCAAAAGAAGTTAGGGTGGCATATTATGTGAACCAATGAGCAGCTAGCGAGCCATATGAAGTATGCACATAAGCCCCTAGGGAACTATATGAAGAGGGCGCATGAGCCATAAGCAGCTGCAGATGCTAGCAATCACTGGCAACATGGTACCAGCATTGCTAAGTCTGAAACACAAAAGTATCGAAGTTCACATTAGGCTAGGAAGCACGGAAAACAACAAATATACAGAAATGTAATTGATCATAAAAAGTCGACGAAGATCTCGAGTACATAAATATGCTGGCCGTAAAACCGTGCAGATGGGCACAATATAGAATTAATTGGGTACACAAACTCTGTAAAATTCTTCTAAACCTATAATTCTTCAAGATAGAAATACTCCATACATTATCTATAAATAAAATCTCTAAGTGTTTTTTTTTGTCCGCAATACATAGACCTCTTGCGGCTGTACTGAACCGGACTTGGATCATCATAGAACTCCATAGTGATCTCTATATGGTTCACTTCAATAGAAACGTTTAGCTAGTATAAGCTACAATAAATGAGGTTTGTATGATATATTTTATAGTCTACATCCTCGCAAATATGAATACATATATATATCTAATCTCACCCCTCCCCACGCACACAGCATGAGGCCAACGACAGCGTAATCAATACTTCTATATTACTGAAAAAGGTAGAGGCCGCCAAGTCAGAGCAAGAGGACGGGCAGACCCAGAGATCACCTGCTCTCTCTAGGGATTCCCTGACATACAATACCCTGAACCTTCTGCAAACATTTCTTCTTTCCCTTTCCTATACAGCCCCGTTTCCAAGAGTGCGACCTTTCATACCTTTCCAAACTCACACTTGCTTTAATTATAGCGCCACGGAGTGACAGCTCAAGATGGGCGTTTGCTGGTCACTCTGCACACAAGACAAATCTTGATGAATCATCGCACATGCATATGGAGGCCAAAGGACTTAACAGGGACAGAAATAGACATGAACTGTCACTGGTGTAGGCATGGAAGGAATGACCAGGCTCATACAAGATAGCAGTACTGTGATTGGATCCACTAGTCAGTGAGAATATCACAACTAGATACCGGCGAGATACAAAACATAAGGCCGCGAATGACTAGGCAACTTAAAATTGGGCGATCTTCACTTAAAGAGGCTCCGTCACCACATTATATGTGGCCTATATTGCACATAATGTGATCGGCGCTGTAATGTAGATTACAGCAGTGGTTTTTATTTAGAAAAATTATCATTTTTGACGGAGTTATGACCTATATCTGCTTTATGCTAATGAGTTTCTTATTGGACAACTGGGCGTGTTACTTTTTGACCAAGTGGGCGTTGTAAAGAGATGCGTATGACGCGGACCAATCAGTGACCAATCAGCGTCATACACTTCTCCCCATTCATTTACACTGCACATAGCGATATAGCTATATCGCTATGTGCAGCCACATAAACACACTATAACATTACTGCAGTGTTCTGACAATGGATATACATTACCTCCAGCCAGGACGGGATGTGTATTCAGAATCCTGACCACTTCTCCGTGATTTACAGCATAGCAGGCGTAGTCTCGCGAGATTACGCTGTAAGCCGTGATTCACAGCAAGATCTCGCTGTGCTGTAGTCTCACAGAGACGCTACAGAAGTGGTTAGGATTCTGAATACACATCACGTCCTGGCTGGAGGTAATGTATATTCATTGATCGGTGGGGAGCTTTTCTGTAGCAAGGAATGAAGAGTGGATGGGGGCATTAAATCAGAGGATGAGAATGGATGTGGTGGGGGAGGGGTCGCGTATCAGGTCTAAGTGAAACTGTTCGTAACTAGCGATGAATTTTCCACCAATGAGGTTAGTATGGTAGTTAATATGCTACAAAGTCAATCGCTTGGGTAGACCATCCCCTGAAAGGTTTCTATATTTTTCCCATCTTGACATGTTTCCTGTCCTACAACAGCGAATCCCATTTATAAATGGCCTCTAAGAGGTCACATGTGCTCAGTAATGTTTAATGCAATTTGTCACCTTGTTCCCGATCTATATCCTGTTCATCTATGAGAGATCATCTCGTTTTCAGTTCTAGCATACACTTTCTCAAGACTGTACAGAAGTAGACTATGACATGTCGAGAAGCCAGCCTAGGAATGAACGGTCTAGCTTTGACAGCCTGACTCCGCTTCCATGTAAAGCTGTCAGAATGTAATATGACCATTGCTGGGCTGCCATCCTCTTCATGACTGCACTGATGCTGGGCAAGCCTGAAGAAGACCACATCGAAACCAGCCAAGTACATTAAACCGTCTCTAGATGAACCCACGTATGAAAAGTGAAGTGCAATGAATCAAACCGTGCAATTTTCTGTTACCAAAAAAGAAAAAGTGAACCTAAAAGTAATGATCATCAATGATCGAACGATCACATGGCTCAACAAACCGAGACAAATCCAAACAGCCTAAAAATCGATGGAGCCCCTAAAAAAAGACCAATCAATATAAGAGAGTAAATGGTCTCACGTAAACAACACCTTCTCAAAAATACTACGCTGCTTCCGTAACTGCCATTCACTACTATGGGAGTTACGGAAACAGCGTAGCTCAGCGAGCTACTCTGTTTTCGTAACTCCCGACCAGATAGTCAGGAAGTAGCCGAGGCAGAAAAAAAAAAGAAGAGGGACATATCCTGAGGATATGTTTTAAATGTGTCTCATGGGAAAACCCCTTTAATTTTCAAAACGTGTATTACAGTTCTTTTGAGTTCAATGAGAGATCTGAAAAGGAACAGTTCAGTGGATCCCTGTATACCAACCCTGATGACCTCTTTGGACGCGTCGCTGACATGTCAGAAGAATAAAAGTGAACACTGTGATAATTCAGGGAATATACAAAAATTATGTAAATGACCAAGATATAGACTATAGGGCATATGGATGTCAGAGTAGAGTCCCCTGCTCGAAACCAAACAGTAGCTTCTCACTCTGGCAGATCTATTACATTGACGGCCATTTATCTGTGGGTAGCTGCTTGGCAGCCGTTTGCTGGGGGTCTAGGGAACTGGATTCACAACGGATCACTACCATATTAAAAGAAAAAAAAACACTTGGGTATATTTCCACATGAGGTGAGCAACTGGTGGGCTCTACACATTTATTGGAGACTCATCCCCAAACATACTGTGGTGGACCCTTCACATATTGGATTTTTTTATGCTGCAATTCCCTATTATGCCTCTATTATTAGGATCGCTCACTTTGTGGGAGCTTACAGATCCTGGAAGCAGCCAGAAAACCAACGTTCCCCATTGATTCCTTTTCAACCCATCAGCAGACACAGGCTAAATACAGGCTGCTGTTTTCTGCTGACGGATTTGCAGGCAAAAACGTCGGTACTTAAACTTCCCACCACTGTTTTGATCTATTATTGCATTGCTTCTGTCTGAGATCCTGCACAGTATTTAAATTCTCCAATATACGAGTGCAGGTGAACCCACAAAAATCAAACATCCGCACCTATAAAACAGACGAGGGAAGTCCTGATATGAATGTGCATCGATACGTGTCCTAGGTTTGGTGAATGTGAGTTTATTAAAAAAAAATCATGACAATGTATGACCTCAAGAACGGCAATAACTCCACCCGGATGGTACCCTAGCAGGAAACGCAGTCACTGGAGCCCAGTAATAGCAGCAGCTGCCACATTATTTTTTCTATATTAAGCCATGTGGTTAAAGACCTGGTGACAGGGAGGCTCGAACCAGACATCGTTGATCGGCGCTCGTCTGCTCCTGTCACGCGGAGCTATGGATGGATTGTTACTCCGATCACTCGTCCCCATCCATTATTATGCTGAGATGGAATGTGCTGCAGAGAACTATAATCTTTTACTTTTTTTAAACGATACGACCAGCAAATGATTGAGTGTTTGCTCGTTCATCTGCTGATCGTTCCCCTTTTTACACAAGGCAATTATCGGCAACGAGCGTTATATGAACGCTCGTCTGCCCGATAACCGTCCTGTGTAAAAACCCCTTAAGTCAAGTTTCAGACAATCGTAATATGGGCGCATTATTAACCCAGTATTAAAGGTCGAAAAACCCTCGCCCATCCTTATTGGACTCTATTATATATTTTATCAATAGTCACAGAAACCGCATGAAATTTTGGTTTGCAAGAAATTTATGAAAAAAACGACACGAAAGTTACAAGCGCATTTAAAGGGAACCTGTCACCAGCATTTCACCTATTAAACCAGCAATACCTGGTAGAAATGGGTGAAAAATCATTTTTATATAACCTATAATTATCTTCTAAGTCGGCTCTGTGACTTTAGGGTAGGAAAACACACAGCGTATTCAGGGCGGATACACGGCGTCAAACTGCGCAGCATATTCGCTCTGAACACCGCAGGGAATGCCGTCTGAAATCCCGCACCATACAGTGGTGTGTTTTTTCGGGCGTAAATTCCGCTGCGTAACTTATCGCACATACTTACCCCCTCGCTCCTCTGATGTCCACTGCAGCCCATGATTGGCTGCAGCGGTCACATGTCCTGCAACATCATTCAGGGAGGCCGGACTTGAGAAATAGCAGGGAACTCTGGGTAAGTAGAACATTCTTTTTTTTTCTTACTTGTGAGTTTTTGTGGCACAATCCCTGACTCTGCCGCATATATTGCAACACACACCACTTTGTTGCGGGTTTAAGAAACTGCACCGCAGGTCAATTTCTGTGCGTTTTTTTCAGCGGCTTTTTTCCGCAGTGTGGGGACAAGATTTGTTGAAATCTCACCCAAAATGCTGCGGATTGTCCGCAGCGATTCTGTTGCGGAAAATCGCAGTGTTTACGCTGTGTTTGTACCCTTAGTATTTTGTTTATTTTATTTAGTGTTCCTTTGCCGTATGCTAATGAGCAGAAGTCATTTCTTAATTTTTAAAGTCATATCTTCATTCCTCAAGCCTTTACTAGTTAACCCCGCCTCCTTACTTTTGATTGACAGCTCCTTGCCTCCCCACAGCACACACGAAATCCCGCGCTTTCGCAGCGATGTCCTGTTCTGGTGAGTGCGCACAACGGGACACCATAGCGGCGCATGCGCAGAAACTAGATTTGAGGCCCAGACGAAGCACGGTAGGGTGTTGGACCATACATGACGGGCACATGCACGCTCTCTCAAACGAGATTTTGGCATTCAAGACGGGCCAGTTTTCAGAGCAACGAATGAGACTGCCGGATTATTACCATAGAAGGCGCAAAATGTTTGCAGACCGTTATTTAGGTGGGAGGAGGAGTTTGTGAATGTTTGTTTACCCCGTCGTAGGGAAATCATGGTTTGGGCTGCCAGAACTAACTGTTTGGACCACATTACATCACTGGGCTTCATTTATCATCTACAATCATTTATCTTAAAGGGGGTTTTCCCATCTTGGACATTTATGGCATATCCACAAGATATTCCATAAACGTCCGATAGTTGGGGGTCCCATATATGCAACTCTCTAAAACGAGCCTCCGGGACCTCTGTCCTACCTTGTCCGGCTCCCACTGCTCACTGTCTGAAGAGGTGGTCGAGAGTTACGGAAACAGCCGCGCTCACAGGATTACAAAAACATGTCCTCCTTCCAGAAACCGCGCCACACCCGTCCATGGATTGTGTTTGGTATTGCAGATCAACCATTGAAGTAAATGGGGCTGAGCTGCAACACCCCACACAACCTGTGAACAGTCGTTGTACTGGTTTTGGAAGAAAGCAACAATTTTAGTGATCACGCAAAACCCCTTTGGCTCCCATAGAAGTGAATGGGAGTTACGAAAACCACGTAGCACAGCTAGCTACACTGTTTCTGGATCTCGGGAGCTATGGAAATAGCGTAGCTTGCTGTGCTACTCTGTTTTAATTGTAATTCAATTCTCTGCAATGAGCTTGGCTGTTTCCGTACTCCCAAACACCTCTTTAGACAGTGGCCGGGGAGCAGCGGGTGCCAAACAAGGTAGAACTGGTCAGGGGAGCCCCATTCTAGAAAGAGGTGCAGACCCAGAGGCGGATCCATTTCTATCGGACATTTATGGTATATCCTGTGGATATTCCAGAAATCTCCAAGATAGGAAAACCCCTTTAAATATACCAGCATCTGATGTTTGGAGATCCAGCAGTGCCTGCAAAACGAATTATTTCCCATTGCTTATATAGCTAGCGCCAATATATTCCACAGCATTGTACAGAAGTGACAATAAACATCAGTTTTAGTAACTACTGGAGCGCACAATATAACTTCTCTCTTCCTCATACACACTAGGGCCCCGTTAACATATGTCAAATTTGATACGGATCTTGGTGCAGATGCCGTGCTGAAATCCACATAAGGACCCACAAAACTTTGCATCTCATGCATCTAAACGGGGTTTCCGCAACTCCATTCACATGTTGCAGTAAATCTCCGAACTGATTTTTGTCTGCAATGCAGAAAAAAAAAAAACCCTGCAGAAACAAGTAGCATACTACCGATTGGTGCGGATGCCACATGAAAAACTCCTAGATTAGCCACTTTGACTGACAATGAAGCCAATGCTCGTACGGACCTGCTACACAGGTACGGCAAAAAGGTCTCAAAATTCTGCCGTGGATAAAGTAGGGATTTGTGTGGGATTTGCAATATGCAAATCTAACACATGTGAACGTAGCCTAGGGCCAATTTCCTAGGTAGCCAATTGACCACCTATGAAATCAATTGGCTTCCTTCAGTTGTGGGTTCCCTGGGGGAAACTTATGCAAAAGAAAAACCCTCCAGTACTTCATAAAAAGTTTCTTCTGTGACGTTTTCTGACATGTCTCGGTAGCAACCAGCCCAGCCCAATTGAGGAGTTCCAGGTCAGTATTGCAAAACCTTGCATTCAGTTGCATTAGATCTTTTTCCTTACTGTACTCGCCTACGGAAAAATCGTGCTGATTTGTTTTTTTATAAGTAGATATGTAGATTAGCAAGCGGTGTGCTTATTCTGGTCCTCTCGACATGGGGTGTGTGATGAAGAACAGTAAGTGGGTGTACAATCTTATCTCCTTGTCTCCTAGTAACAAATTCTCTTTGAGTTACGATCCTTTGGGAGCACCAGGGGCGCGCGCACACCTCCGTCTTTTAGCATTTAGCTTCTACTGCAGTGAATAAAGAAACATTGAGGATCAAAATCCACCGAGCTACAGAATGTTTGATCATTTCTAAACCTATGTATACACTGTGCAATAAGTTATAAGGTCAACGCAGAAAATAATAATATTCTTCACACTGTAATATTTGGACTATAAACCCTACCACATATAGATTTACAGCGGAGAGGAAGAGACTTAATTTTGGGTCCAAAGTCCCTCACTCCAGATCTCTTCAATCTTATATCCGAACAGCGACTGAAGATCTAAAAGTATATCCATACAATTCCGTAATAAGAAACATAAGATTTTCAGTACTTGCTGGAACCACGACTCTAAAAAGTCACATATACAGCATGGACCACAGACATATATATATATGTATATGGTCTCCCAGTTCAATTTGCAGAGACTACAGCTGGAATGATCCTTTTGGCAAATACTGCCCTTTAAAACTGGCGCATAGAAGGGGAGCCAGGGCAACGGAGCGCACAACAGGATTACATTTCTCACAGGTTAACACCATGAGCTTGGATTACCATCAGATCATCCCTGCCAAAATCAATACGAGTTTTAAAACATCTGCGCCTACTGACAAGTGCCCGGGCATTCAAACGCACCCACTGTGCAAGACACCTGTGCCATCATGTGCCCATCCCTTTCTTTACCATCTTCATAAAGGATTCATCAGTTAAATAATCCCCCATAAATCCTGTTCTCTGAAGTTCAGATACATAATTTTATGTGTTTAAGACGCCAGCAATTAGCATTTCACTTAGAGCTGGATACGCTTTTGACCACCACAGCGCCATATGAAATGCCAAGACGACACACGCAAATCACATTCAGAAAATGCAAGAACGTATCATGCGGTGGTGGGTGAAAAATGTAATGATGGCATGAACTATGAATACAGCATTCATGAAATGCAGGAATGAAGTGCTCATAAATGTCCAGCTGGAACACATACCGTTATCTGCATTGCCGTTGATTTTAGGTATGAAGTCATCGACTTGTATGCCTGTGATTACAAAAGATTGTTAATGCTATAATAAAAAAACCAAAACGATTTTATCTAGTACCTGATCAGAATAAATCAAGTAGATCAAGTCCAAAAACATGCAGTACACAACAGTCCCCTCTGCTGGAAAAAAGCAGTACTACAGACTCCACCAAAACACTTGCATTGTTCGATAGAAAATGTATAAGTATTTTATTACAATATTATGGGACATAAAATATTATATTACACTTACAGAAAATAAGGTGCTTAAATGTGATCTATACCTCCAGTATTCACAGCAGTGCCAGCATAGATTTCAGAAACGTAACAAAACACGGAAAAATGCGGGAATACTAAACATTTACAGATCCCAGGTCAAGACGATCCAGACCAATCATTTTACGGTGCAAATTCTAGAATCAAGTATTTAAAAAAATTCCAAATCTCTCTCCATCATTTTAACTAGATTGGGTAACATTATGATCTTAAAGGGGTTTTCCCATAATCATTATTTATCACTCGTCCACAGGATAGGGAATAAATACCTGATCGGTGGAGGTCTGTCCGCTGGGACCTTCACCGCTCACGTGAACGGCCTTACTTTGCCGCTGCGGCGAGCCCCATTGGAATGGAGCGGTAGATCGCATGCTCAGCCACCGCTCTTTTCATTTCTATGGGGCTGCCGAAGATAGCGCTCGACAGCCTCATAGAAACAAATGAAGCGCTGATCGAGCATTCGCACTACCGCACCATTCCTTTGGGGCTCACAGGACCAGCTAGGTAAGCCCGTTCTCGTGATCGGTGGGGGTCCCAGCAGTCGGACCCCCATCAATTAGATCCTTATCAACCAACCTGTGGATAAGTTAGAAATAATTATGGGAAAACCCCTTTAAACCAGACAAGCAGAATTCTTAGGGATGCAGATGATTAGTGAGAGATCTGCCAATATTTACAGAGATTAACAAATTTCGCCACATGTAAGAGGATCTGAGTGTAACAAAGCGCTTCCTCCCTCGCCTCATCACTGCCGGATATTCTTCTTATCGTATGTTTAGGGTAAACTTTCGGGCTGTATACGGCCAGTTTTAGTAAGTCTGAATTTAAGAAGTAATAAAATAAGCCCCAAGTGCTCCTTGTGATCGTGAGCGGAGGATCACGTCAGTAATAAGATGTTTTGCAGGATGCGTCGGTCTCCAAGTTCAACAAAAGTCCACAGTATTAATAATTACTGAATGGATTCTGCACAGCAGGAACCATTCCCTTCAGGAGACCGTGTGGAACTTTGCTAGGTCCAATGTTACACTACATAACCCTTCCTCTACATCATTCACTCATAGTCCAAAAGACACGGCAGTCCCATGTAAGTTCTGCATCATTGGTACAAACCCGTGTGGTAATGTTTTCCCATCAATGAAAAGCTGTACTTCTTCTATTCGGATTATTTTTAGATGGTCATATTCACTAAATAGATTTTTTTTGTCACATACCAGCATTCACACGCCTGCATTTTCTTATTTATTTGCTATGTGGAAAGAAAAGGTCATGAAATTAAGTTTCAAGTGTATGCTGACATTTTAACTTCCATGGATAACAAGCAGAGTTACTATATAAGGCATTCAATTACTAATCCGGAGTAACAGCCCAGAGCTGCATTCACAATTCTGCTGGCTGATTTTGGAGACCGTCAGCAAGCTTGTCAACAGGAACAAGGCTAACAGCTTAGCTCTCCAATGTTGGTATCCCTTGTTTCAAATATGGTTTCATGTTTTATCTTATTGTATAGTTTCCGACAACAAGAAGTCTCTGCATCTTTGCACCATAAGAAGGAGCAAACTTACCACGGTGCAACAACTTTTATGGCAGCTATGGGGTCTGTGTAGAGCGAGTGCGGTGTAAACCTAAGCCATGTCAGAAAGAGGGAGCTTAAAAAAAAAAAAAAAAGGAGGAAAGGGGGGACGGGACTAGACCTGGACTCTAAGTGTTTGTAGTCCAGAAAGTTGCAAGGAATTATTACCACACCAAGACCAGACCTGTGCAGGGGCCACGGAAGAATACAGAAGCCAAAAACTGCAAATCTTACTAATAAGGATAACGTTCACTCCACATTATCACCTGTACGCAGGACCCGCAGACAGCCGAGCGATCAGTGTACGAACTCCCAGACTTTCTATTGAGTCCCTACAACGCTCCAAGGAAAGCTAATCACAGAAACTAGGCAAGACAGCGATCACCCGAGCGATTCTGCCACTTTGTTTTAGCGATCAATGGGGGTCACAGCGCTTGGATCCTCACCGATTAAAATTTCTGACATGTCACGGAGTTACTCTTTAAAGCAAGAGGTTCGTTAATCCTAATTAAAACCTCCTTGGATTTAGGCACATTTCTCACGTGTATTATGCCTCCGTACAGAAAAAGTTTGCATACAGCCAAGGATGGTATCGGATTACATTCTGCGAGATTAGAAAAGTCTTTCCCAAAGACTATGTTGGGACAGGAATTCTTCATCTAAAAAAAAATGGGATCTAATCGTTGGCTCTTTAAAGTCCCAAGAAAACGGCAATTGCTTACATTTTAGTTCAATAAAAGCAAGCCAGGTAGTGATTAAAACAAAAAACGTCATCTCAGAAAACATGACAATATCTCTGTAAAAAAAAAAAAAAAAGTGTACATTTTACCAAATCTATAGCCCCACCAGTCTTCTTCCAATACCATCCTAACTATGGGTGGCACTTACCCAGGGCGCTGTGCTCCTTAAGTGTTTTCTCCTGAAGATTCTCTAACCGTACTGCAAGCAGAATTCCAAAAATAAAAAAAAATGGCAAACAAAAAAAAGACGACGAAAGCAGCGAGCGCAGAGGGAGGACGCACCTTGTAAGGCAGTGAGACGCTCATTGGTGAAGTCGTTGTCCGCTTGCAAGGCCTCAATTTTAGCTTGTAATTCCTGTTCTTTCTCCTCCATCTCATCAATCTTGTGTTGTAATTCTTTCTTCTCCGCTAGGCCTTTCTGTTGAATTTCCTCTTGGCGACCTTCAGCTGCCTGTGGAGTAAATAACGTAAGTAAATAATATGAACACCTACACGTGGGGCAGTGAATATTATATGTACTCCTAAATACTAATGAGTCTTCTATACTAGTGGTGGAACAGATTTTATTTATGTCTTATTGGATCTTAAGGGGCACTAGACCAATACACACCCAAAACCTAAGACTGTCCACACGTTCCCGTTATTGCTTCACGTACTTTAGCACTGGAGGGGATGTAAGGAGTGAGAAGAATGGAGCGGTGATCACACATGCTTCCTGCCGCTCCATTCAATGTCTATGGGGCTGACGGAAAGAGCAGAGTATAAAGGCGGTTTCTGCCGGCCCCGTAGACATTTAATCGAGCAGCATGGCGCACGCGTGACCGCCGCTCCATTCAAACTCCTCTCTACGATCGTGCAGCGAGGAGGAATAGGGGTTCTAATGATTGTGGGGGTCCCAGCAATCAGACATTGATCACCTATCCTTTATGGGAAACCTCCTTTAATCAATATTAGGATCACTCTCTAATTGCTAGTTTGTTTGTTTTTTAACACTTGAAGCGATTTGTTTTAAAGGGATATTCATTTCAGTTAATCCAAATGACAGCAACGCAAATGTAAAAGGTAAAGAAAGAATTAAATACTAGCCTGAAGATATTCAGAGGGGAGAACCGTCACATACCAGATTGTAAATCATTCCGTGTGCAATGTGCGCTCTCGTGTGCTCTCTAAATATCTTACCTTAAAGAGGAAGTAAACTACTTGCCACCTGTGAAGGCGACAGGGTGGGTGGCCTATAGCCCATTGCTCACAGTCGGGTGACAGCTCAAATCTTGAGAACGTGGAATGCAACATTGACAGTATAACATTACGTTCTTAAAACCTCCCCCCTCGCAGGTGTCTCAAAACTATGAACATGTTTTGATGTCCCGCTGGTCTTATGATACATTAATAGCATGTAGTCTCCTAGATGAGCTGTTTAGAACAAATAAGATGAAATATCTAGGTTTAAAAATGGATAGAGAGTGCAGAGCAAGGCAGCCAGTGAAATGTGACCTTTCTACATCCCATATGGTGCAGGAGTAATGCTAAACCCGTACAACACACTCCCCCCCTAGTCTCGGTACACCTGCTACCCACCACTTATAGATGTGATCACACTCACTGATCTACACGCAATTTAAAAGATTTTTTTTAAAGTTTGGGATTTTAGGTTACCAAAGATATACGGCTTAGTGTAGTTATAAGGAAATTCTATCTACAGCGTGCCACAGGTTTTTATGACCATAAGCGCTTGTTAAGTTTAACCTTATGAGTATCTACAAAAAAATTGCTTTTATTTGACGGTCAGTGGCGGTCTGCACTATGTTCCCCCTTCAATTTTAAACCCCGGGTTTTTCATATATACATATTACGCATGTATACATCTTAGTGTGCAGCCGCGGATGAGAATTTGATACATATTAGATGGAGGGATTTATATTGACATTAATTTTTGGCTTCGCTGTGAAATCAGATCACTCCTCGCTGCTGTATACGGATTGTTTTGTAAAAACGTAAAATCCATTCAAGAGAAGTAAAGTGATGTTAAATGAATGACTTATTTGCCAATCACGTATAAAGCAAATTTTCAGAATTTTGCCGCCTTCTTTTACCAATCACCGGGGCATTATGAAAGTTCCCCGCCAGGCTTTATTCACCCGCTGCAGCGGCGACACGTTGACCCCAATGTCGTCACCACTGCGGCCAGTGATTGGCTACAGCGATCACATGTGAAGATGAGGTGAGTCGGTGTGGGAGCAGTGGGGGATGGGTCAGGTGAGTAATGCTCCGTTTAAGATTTTATGCCATAGTCAGCCACTTGCAAAAAAGGACATGCAGTTGAAGAACCATTTTAATTGATATTCCTGTGACCCATAAACCTTTAGAACATTTAATAACCGATTACGTTGATGGCTTAGAGAAAAGCTTTGTTAATTAAGTCCAAATTCCGAAACAACCAGGACTTCAATAACTTACCTTCAGCTTGTCAGTTAGATCTTTAATTTCATTCACTGCCGCATTGTATTTGTTGGCTAGCTCTCGCAATTCTTCCTGGGTCCTCTCGTTCATCTCCTTCAGATGGGTACATTCATCTTCTGTGTTACTTAGACTTCTCTGAAAATAGTAAAATGAGGTAATGTACGCAACGCCTAAAAATACATTATAAACAATATAAACGTGACCTCTTTAGACATTAACGGTGAGCAGAATGTAAGGGCGGTTTCCCATACTGATGACTTATCCACAGGATAGGTCATCAGTATAGGACACGTGGGGTCCATCACCCCACAGCGATGAGCTGTTCTGGCTGCCTCCGGGCATCGGATGTTATGCAGGGTTTGGTACCTACAGCAGATGCTCCGGTTACAGTATAGCGGCCGTGCTGCTGATCTGCTCCTATCTAAGTGAATAGGAACAGAGCTGCGGTACGGCTGCTATTCCAGTAACCGGAGCCATCTTCCAATACCGACCACTGAATAACTTCCGGTGCCTAGAGCCACACCGATCATATACTGATGACCCATCATGTGGATAGGTAATTTGCATGAAAAACCGCCCCCTGCCTGGACAACCCCTTTAATGAAATTGCAACCACCGGAGTGCCTATGTTTCCATAAATGACCCTTTCCTAGATTAACTGAGGATCCGGTTATTGTACCCTCAAATTAAAGTTGCTTTTCCCACTACCCCTTAATTCTATCTAGACTGGCCCAACAGTCTGCCTCCGCAATCAGTATTTCTTCATCACTTCAGTATGTACTATTACTGTTCATACGATATCTTACCAGTTATAGATACATAAAAGTATAGAAGTGATATAGAAACCTATATTTGTATTGCTTTGAAGTTAAAGCTCCTGTCACCACCACGTCATACCTCCACTTCAGACAGCTTCCGCACCACCTCGATTTTCTCCTGAAGAACTCGCCTCAGAGACTCTTTGGCTGTTGTCTCATAGTTGTGTTTGTCCTCCTGTAACGCTATTAACTCTTTCCGAATCCCATCATCAGTCTGACTCTAAACAAAAATAAAAAAACGGAAAACTTTAAAACTTTTCCCATAATATATAAAATCGCTAGAATCACTAATAACATTAGTATGTGACCAGAAAAAGATGTTGAGTATCGCAGTTTAAGATTTTACTCCTAAATAGGAACAACTTTGTGCTTGTTTGCTGAATCTTCCTCAACTCTTCCAAAAATTTGTAAAAGGTTATGGTCCGTTTTCCTAAACAAATGTCAAATATCCTAAGCTCTGTGTAGGTTCGGCTCGGTTCAGATCATCGACAGAGGGTATATCAGGAGCCTCTGTCGCAGATTTCGTCATACTTGCCAACCAAAAAAGCGAAACATGCAGCGATATTTTGCGCAGCTCAATAACGTAAGGCCTAAGAAAACATTTACACATGTATTTAAAAGGGGGTTTCTCATAACGATCATTTATGACTTATCCACAGGATAGGTGATAAAGGTCTGATCGGAGGGGGTCCGAACACTGGGGTTACCAAGTGCCCTGTGTGAATGGAGCAATACTGCGCAATCTCTGCCACTGCTCCACTCACTTTCTATGGGGCGACCGTATCGGTCGGCCCCCTACCGGACATTTATAAAGGATTAGGAAAAAAAGAACAAGACCTTACCAAAAGCTTTTTAGCGCAACACATTTTTATCTTAGCAATTCTGTCAATGTTTTGCCTCCACATTATACAGTTTTACCAGGAGGTCACGTGTGGAGGGATCAAAGAAAGAAATTAAACCCATCGACCAACAC
Source organism: Rhinoderma darwinii (assembly GCF_050947455.1). Lineage (NCBI taxonomy): Eukaryota > Metazoa > Chordata > Amphibia > Anura > Rhinodermatidae > Rhinoderma > Rhinoderma darwinii. The sequence goes on along the minus strand of NC_134693.1, from coordinate 122,430,362 downwards.
AAAAAACACATCTACATGTCCCCTAAAATATATATATATATATATATATATATATATATATATATATATATATATATATATATTTATCTATTTTTTTTATTTTTTTTTCTACTAGCCACATTATACCCCTGAAGGCGCTACGTTTGTAGCCAAACAGGTCGCGGGTCTGCTTTGCTTTACTTTCTTTGTTAGGCTAGCAGTTGGAAATCCCAAAGTTACTTGGTGCTAGCATAGCGTACTGCAGCAGCCGGCTGATTCACCTATACACCTATGCACCTATTCAATACATTCCAGCAACGTATTCAGATTTACTACCCCCTACTAGCGAACATGGGCTACTTTTAAACATGTGTGTTATATGTCCTATTTGGAAGTGTTTTATTTAAGTTATTAAAAGTTATATTTTAGTTCAATTTAACATGATCATTTAGGTAGCTGGAAATTAGGGTCTTTATTGTGCCTTAGGCATAACACTTTTTCCTGGAAAATTATATTGGGAGCTGTGACAATTTAGGTTAGGGCTACACGATGACACAAAGTCTAACACAAATCACGGTCACGACGCAGCTGCAGAATGTCGGAGACAGTCGCAACTTTCTATATCACAGGATAATAAAAGTTGTTTTGAGACAGCGATTTGCACGCAACGTTATGTCATTGTGCAGCCCCTGTCTTTTGCTATAGACCCTAGTAGTTTTGGGAGCCTCTGTAAGGTAAACACAGCAGCACTAATTTCTCTCCAGTCCTGAAGGTTTGCTACAATGTATCAGTGTAGGTAAAATATCAGTCTAGAGTAGCTGCTATTTAGCTCACAGAGGATTATCTGGATACAGTTGCAGCTAGTTTTCAACTGAAAGTCGTATTAGGTCTATATGGGTTTTCTGGAACACAAAATATTGCAGAACTTTTTATTGTACAATTTTATTATTATTTTTTTTAAATAGAATGGGAAAATGTCATTAATTTCAGTATTGGTACTTTTTGGTTTATCAGACCATTGTCCCTGACTAACATCTGCCATGACTGAAAAGTAGCGCAACAAATTCAGCTGGCAATGCGGTGCCAGGATCTTTGCAGCCAGGCTCAGCTCAAAAGACTTAATACTACACATCGTAACCTACTTTTGAATAAGCTTGCAACTGGTTCCCCATGACTTCTAGTCGTGATAGAAGCCGGTCTTCATCTATTAGAGCCTGAAAAGAAATAAAAAAGAGAAATATATCCAATTTCCATACAAAGCAGTCTTTGGGTATGCTCACACGGCCTATTTTGAGCCGTTTTTCGGGCCGTAAACGCCCGAAGATCGGAAGCAGAACGCCTCCAAACATCTGCCCATTGATTTCAGTGGGAAAACGCGTAAAAAAAAAACGGCTGCGAAAAAGTGCAGGACACTTTTTGGGACGTTTTTGGAGCCGTTTTCCATAAACTATTGAAAAAAGCTCCAAAAATGGCCGTAAAAAAACGCAGAGAAAATCACGAGTGGCACAAAAAAACGTCTGAAAATCAGGAGCCGTTTTCTCTTGAAAACAGCTCCGTATTTTGAGAAGTTTTTGACTCTGCGTTTCAACATACCTTTTCAGTCAATGTCTCCCCTTCCGACTACTGAGTGGTAAGGAGGTTGAACAGAACTTCAAATTGGTTAAAGAATACTTAAATTAAAGGGGTTGTCTTATCAAGATGTCTATATGCCCCTGTATGTACCAGAACAGAGAGAGTATCAAAGCGGATGCCACAGACCCAGTGCGTCCATGCATTACAGGGACGACCAATCACATGCAGCGGTTGCTGCAGGTTAAATGTGTGGATCGCCAAGGGGTGGAGAAGGGGTACCTGTGGCAATTAGCTGATCGCCCGCTGGCCTCTTTTTAAACAAGGGATGTCTTGATGAGAAAAGCCCCTTAAGAGAAAATGTTTAAAAGGGTTTTTCCAGCATAGATATTTATGGCATTAAAGTCTAGGCAAGATCTGGAAACTGTAGAGTATAGAATTTTTAGAGAGTTGCTGCCCATGTATGACCATGGACGAGAAATAGACATTGCAATCCTTCAGATCAGAAATGGTCCCAGGGACTGGAACTCCTACAGATCTGCCGTAATGGTCTAGTACGTGACAAACCCTTTCATAAATTCTTGTACTTCACAGCAATGGAAAAAGACATGACGGAGGGCTTACGACATTTGGTCTCTTAGAATGGAAAAATGAGGACAGGAGGACAAAACCAACCAATAGGCTTGTATCTTCTACAAAATGAGATTCAGAACAAAGCGGTCGAGTGTGACACTAAAGACAAGTATCCGAAGTAGTAGAGGATGTGAAAAAGTCTGATCTCTTTCTGATACCTGCCAACTAGTATCTGATGCTTCTTGAGTATTGGCTAGTAGCCTCTGAAGAGTGGCCAACTTCTGTTCCAACATCTGTTCCCGATGTAAGGCCTCCTGCAGAAACAAGGGATATAGAAGACATTATTCCCCGTAAGATATAAGATATTTAGACAGAATTGTACAATGTGACGACCCCGCCAGGAACGGTTATGGCTGTTGTCACGTTTGCACATTCTTCCTTAAACACCCAAATCACTAAAACAGAAGATTTATATTTTACGGCCAACGAATGAAAATGGCTAATCTCCACACCACGAACATGTCAAGCCTCCCACAGAAACGCACGTCAGGTTGGTGGCTGCTTATCAGTGTAATGACATTTAGATCACCTTCATTACAGTAACATGGTCAAGGAAATGACTGGCTTTTACCTGTAGATACTGAGAGAGTTGGAACAGTTCCTGAGAGTACATACTGGGAGTGTGAGCAGCAACCTGATGGAGACAAAACAAGAACATAAATCCTGCAAGAAATACATGTAATTGTCCAAAATCATACTTTTTTTTTAATTTTTTTGCTTACTTGTAAAACAAAACGATGTATGGCTATATTTTGTCTCTGTTCACACTTCCATTCAGAGCTGCAGTCAGGGGTTGCAGTATTTTTGACGGCAGTCTGCAGGGATATCCCTGCCGCCAAAAATACCGGGACAATTATAGATCCTATTAAAGCCAATGGGGCAGATTTAATATATTGTTTGCATCCAACACGTTAGGTGATCTGATCGATGAGGGTCCAACCACTGGGTTCTTACCAATCACAAAAAAGGGCTTAAATTGCCATTCCTGGGAGACCCATAGCAATGGAGCGGTAGTGTGAATGCCTGACCACCGCTCTAGTCATTTCTATGGGGCTGCCGAAGTTAGTGCTCGGCAGCCGAATAGAAATGAATGGAGTGGAAGTCGAGCGTGCGCACTACCGCTCCGTTCCTATGGGGCTTCCAGGAACGGCAAGATAAGCCCGTTCTCGTGATCGGTGGGGGTCCCAGCGGTCGGACGCCCACTGATCAGATAATCATCACTTATCTTGTGGATAGGTGATAAATGACTATGATGGGAAAACTCCTTTAAACTTCTGGAGCTGTAGCCACTAAAAACAGATTCGGTCATTAAAGGGATATTACTGCCCTCAGCATTTTTCATCTATCCACTGGTAGGTGAAAAATGCTGGATCGGTAGGGGTCCGACCGCTGGAACCCCCACCGATTGCCAGAACGGGGGAAACGGTCTCCCGTTCCCTCTGCCGCAGGTTAGGAGGAGTTTGAATAATGTGGAGGCCGGGCGTGCGCGGTACTGCTCTATCAGAAGTCTATGGGGCAGACGGAAACAGCCGAGCATAATACTAAAATGAATGTGTCCCTTTATTATAAATGTCCTGCCTGTCTCTATAAAGCTCAGGCTGGTACAGTCCTGTTTACCTGGGACCATAAAACATTGTTTTATGTAGAAAACTTATAGATGGAAATGTTTAGGAATGTGATTATAGGACAATGACCGGGCAGGCTGTAATATCCAGCTGTTGCCAGAGTGAGTCAACCCTTCACATGGAGTCTTGGAGCGGAACCAACGTTGGCAGGAGCTTTGGGCACCATTCGTTGTTAGGGGGCTCAGAGGTAGCAACTTTGACAACTTTGTTTGCAAAACAACGGAAAAACTTCATGAGCCATTACCCTTTAGAAGTAATGAGAAAATAAAATCACTGAACTGTAAACCTATAATCTATACCAGTACTTAAGCGCAATTCCCTTGCTATTACGTACTTGTAGGTGAACCATAAATAGTATCGATGAGCTGAAAAACCTTAAAAAAAAATCTTCAGGCTCTCGGACATCTACGGGTCTATGTTCTATAGTGCCCAAGACGACAGCATTCACTTAGAAATCGAGAAGGCATGCAGACAAGAGAACGATCAAGATCCCCGGGCATAGACAAGTCATATAACGGATCAATTAAGAAAGCGTGAACGCCTTACCTTGTCGACAGGACTGGATAATGGAGCTTGGATGACACTAGAAAGGAAAGTCAGAATGTAAACACACAAAAAAAAGCAAGGAGCAATAGTTCAAAAATCCTTCTTGCAAGCTCTGTAAATATTTAACTGGATTTGGTGAAACTCACGTTGAATCCAAAAGGGAGTGGCAGCAGGAGAAAGAAATTAACTCTGCCCTGGACTTCTTCTCCCCTACTTTATATCAGAGCTGAGCGCACACAGCCCTGGCGGCACACGGGCTCCGGGCTCTACTGTGCTGTTAACCACTTCACCTCCCCCGCACTCCAGAGGACACCTGAGTGTCAGCGGTCCAGAGCAGGTTGGAAATGGTTAAAAAGGCGCGGATCTTCTCTTCAGGCACTCAATCTTTCAACAAGTCTTTTCACGCCGAGTTCCCGAGATCACTTCTGTTATATAAGAGCCTTTCAGGATATTCCGTGATTAAAGGAAAGCTTCACAATACACAAAGCGAGACTGCCCGCTTGTGTACGCACCGTAATTATAGCAACAGAATAATATACCACAACCTTTGCAGTCTCGACTACAGGGAGGCAATATATACAAAACATTAAATGTTTCCCCTATTTATACATCTCCAACCCATGATCCAGTGCTGGACCTAATTTCCTTATATTACATAAGCATTACTTCAAATCGATCACTAAGAAAAAAAGCTCTCCCCAGAAAGAAGGAAACGTTCTCTAGTGCCACCTATAGGAGACTTGCCTGTACTAAAAGGGTCGGACATTGACATACAAGGTAGTCCCCTGTAGGTTGCACTGGAGACTTTTCTTCCTTCTGGGTGAGAGGTATTTTGCATACTTTTTTTCCCAGGGAGCATTGCCCGTAAGACTTCTCATCAACTGGATCTCCACAATCCGAATCAGTACCTTTCGTGAGCTTCACTCGCCAGAACGGGATGGACCAAATCTTGTTTTACCAACTCTTGTCATATAGAAAAACAATCTAAGGGAATAGCTCTAGGAGGTGCCAAGGTATTAATCAGACACGTGCCCTGGTGCCAGGGAGGGCCCAAAAGAAGACACCAGTAAATTGCACATAGCAATTTGGGGTTCTGTTACAGATTTTATATTGGGGCCCTAAAGCTTCACGTTACGCCTCTGCCTACGGGTCCGTCCCCCTTTACTTTGCTATGGAGAGTGGTAGCCCTGTGCAGTTGCACACCACCCATGGGAAAGGAGGATGGAGCCAACCTGAACTGGGACCATGCCCCTCTCATCTCCAGGTTTGTAGATCAAAAGTAATCGATATTCAGCAGATCAGATGTCTGGGTTATAAACACCGTTAATGTTCCCTAGAAAGAACGGAGATTTGGCTTGGACAGATGGTGAAGAAAATAAATACACGTAGAATTGTGGGTGAATGAACAAGACAGAGGAAACTGGGAAAAAGAGAAACGAAAAAAAGCGTAATTCCTCATTGGTTCTTTAGTAGCGACAATAGGGAAATAAACCGGTCTCAAGAAATTTAATATCAAAATCGGCCATGCCCTAGGTTTAGATAATGTATATAGTAAAAAAAAAGGAAACAGTGGCGCTGCTTAGTATGAAAATGAACCCAAGTTCATGTTTAATAATGATACATGCTACGCGTTTCAACACCGGACTGGTGTCTTCGTCAGGCAAGAGAAATACATACCAAATCGACATAGGTATTTAGGTTTGTTCCCGACACATACAAGGTGTGACTATCAGACCTCGATTAACCAAAGCGACCACCCTCAGATCATCTACCACTCAGACATCACTGCATACAACCCATTGTTTATTTTCGCCTTATTCATTTTTTTGCAAAATTTGCCAGTCCATAGAATACAATCCCTCAAACCTAACCACCATAATGACTAGCGAACAGCAAACCGATTCATAAATCAGCTAAAAACTCGAATGTGGCAAAATAAAATCCTCATCACTGTTCACGCAAAACTTAACATTGGTTTAAATGTTCCTGGTAATAATTGAGTATTTCTCCTGAAATTCAATCTAAAAATAAATAAATAAAAAAAGCTGTCCTCTTAGGTCATGTTCACACATTGGTCGTTGTGTGCGGCGCAGTCAAAATAAGCACTACAAAATGACATGTGTTTAAGCCTAAATGCACACGTCACGGACTTTGGTGAAGAAAACCATAAGGTATATGCAGGTAGCACCGTAGTTAAAAAAACGCAGCTAATAGTGCATATTTTTGTGCGATTTTAGATGCGGTTTTTACATTTTATTGCGGAAATCTGTACGTTTTTATGCTGCGGATTTTGGTGCGCTTTTGTTTTAAAAAAAAAAAAAGAAAAAATACTAGTCAAATACAATTTGCAAGCGGAAACGCAAGATAAATGGACATGCTGCGGATTTTAAAATACGCACCGCAGGTCAATTTACGTGCAGAAAAAAAACCTTAACGTGTAGATGAGATTTCTTGGGATCTTATTTACTTTGCTGGAGCTGGATTACGCTGTGGGTTTGCTGCGCGGCAAATCGTGTGCATTGGTTTTGCAACGCTTTTTTTTTTTTTTTTGTGCGCGGAACACAACCGTTACATGTAAACACAGCCTTAAGGGGGAGCTTCGCATATTGATCACAGTCATTTCAAAATGATTTTGGTTTCCTCCCCAGGTAACAATTGGGTGTCAACCACTAATGGCGGAAATTACAGAGTCCATAGCAGATCACTCAACTGAGACATATAAAAGGGCACTGTTAGGAGGGGTTAAATGTTGCCTTTTCATATGCACTGCCTGTGTGTCAGTCTATACTATAGTCCTGGAATTGTATTCAGGCCAAGGAGATCAGTATGAGTGCCATAGGTGACTATTTTAAAACCCCGACAAAGGCCATACTTGCAAATGGACACAGCCAGGCCAGAAATGCTGATGAAAGGGCGTGCAGGTGCTTTAAATAATAATAGCCACTCCCACTAGTCTTGAGGGGAGTGGTGTGTGGTGCATGGGATGTGTAGTAAGAAATAATAAATGAATAGTGTGTGTGCAAGTGTAATACTATAAGTGAAATATAGGGGGCAGTAATAAATGAAGTGCCTCAATAGAAATAAATGGATAATGGGGTGCAAGTGAGTGAAACATGGAGGGATAGTGTGTACGTCATGAGTTAGGGACTCGCAAGTCTGGGGATCCTTGTCGTGGATTGCGAGCTTGCGTCCTTTTGGCCAAAATGATTACCAATACCCCAGGTATTTTTCATTATTATGTATATTCGCTTCTCTTGGACACAGCCGGGTCTTTGATGCTGGGAGAGCATGGAGTGTTGTTGTTTGGCATAGCAAGCAGGGTAGCCCGCTCTATGAATTATCAAGGCGTCACAAATAGGCTTCTACCTGGCTATACACGTTGTGTCTCATGACGTACACACTATCCCTCCATGTTTCACTCACTTGCACCCCATTATCCATTTATTTCTATTGAGGCACTTCATTTATTACTGCCCCCTATATTTCACTTATAGTATTACACTTGCACACACACTATTCATTTATTATTTCTTACTACACATCCCATGCACCACACACCACTCCCCTCAAGACTAGTGGGAGTGGCTATTATTATTTAAAGCACCTGCTCGCCCTTTCATCAGCATTTCTGGCCTGGCTGTGTCCATTTGCAAGTATGGCCTTTGTCGGTGTTTTTGTATATGTCCCTGTGTTTTTATCGGTTCTGTAGGTGACTATTTTGCAGCTATAGTTGTTTTATACTATATACAACCATCCATAAGGGGAAGCATACTTTTACATGCTCCGAGGATCAGGTCACTACAACACCAAGGGCACAATACTCAACCTTGTTCAGTGAAGCCAAGACCAAGCTAAGAGGATTTTAAACTCATTTTATTTTGGGGAGCCTCTCCAGCTGCAGTAAAGTGTAGAGGATACTGTTGTTTCATCGCTGAGATAACCAGAGCTATAGACATCTGAAATGGCTTCCCACATTTTCGGTGTATGGCCAGCTTAATTTATAACCTATGAAGTTATTTTATTTTTAAAATAGGGAAATGAATGAAGTTTGATCTCCATGAGCCACCGTACTACCATCTGACATCGCTAGATACTTGCAAATTGTGCGGTGACGTCACCGATCAGGGGTGTTGTCGCCTCATATTCCGGAGACACCCCGAGAACAGCGCCACAAAGAAAAGCAGACCCGAGTCTCCATAGGATACAAAACACACACCGACTTGAGACAAACATGTGTTACTAGAAAAGTGTTATTATAGCAGTTTGTGATTGTGACCTGTGTAACACAACGAGAGAGATTCCAAAAATTTTGTGTGCATGTAGCCTTAGGTAAACAAAAATAGACCACACGCTATGCGACCCTATAGGTGAACGCACCACAGGGCAATGCATCAGCGCTTATACAGTTATGTACGTGATCGACCAGCAAGAAGAGCGAAGTGCTAGGCCTTGTTCACACAGCGCTCATAGAAAACTACATGGGTACGGGTCAAAAACGCTAGCGTTTTTGTAAAGTGCTTTTGAAAATGGGCATTTGTCCCATGGTCAATTAGGACTCACATTGACCATGGGAATTAGGCGCATTTTTGGCGCCAAGAACAGACCTGACGCTTCTTTTACACTACGCGGTTTTTTAAACACGCGTGTGTAAAAACGCGTCGTATGCACTACAATGCGTTTTCCCAATGATGTCAATAAAAAGCTTAAAAACATGCGTTTGACACTTTTTCGGCGAGTAAAACGTGTAAAAAATGCATCACATACACGCTGTGTGAACAAGGTCCTAAACTAAAATTGCAGACGTGATCATTATGGCTTATTCAAACAGGGAAAGTCGGCCGTGTGACAGCTGGTTTTTTTAATTGACGTCACACGGCTGCATTAAAATTAATGCATGTCTATGGGGCTATTCACACGTCCTATTTTTGACCGTTTTCCCGGATCCCTCAATAGGGTCAAGTCTATGAGGGATCTGTAAAAACTTGTCACGCACGGGTGCGAATTGGCCATGAAAAACGGCCGTTTTGCCACTCTGTCGTGTGAATAAAGCCCATGTATGTTACTTTTACGGCTATACAGTTAAATCGCAGAAAACTGTCCACGCTTTACAGAGTAGATTTGTGTCTGCCGGATTGAGATCTATCACATAAAAATGAACACTGCAGAACGAGGAAACGACAGTCCACTAAGGGGCGCTACAGGGAAAAGATAAAAGATTATGAATGGAATTTGTTTCGCAAGTCCTAGGACCGCACCTACTGAACGCTGATCTTACAAGTGTCATTGTGAACACTGCAGGGAAGTCACTACATACAAGTTCTGTTTGCTTGTACACTTCAAACTAGCAGTAATAGGACCCTGCAAGTGCCGGAATATTAAATATTCCAGATTATCAGACGATCAGAAAAAAATAAAATCTACAAAAACAAGATCTATCGTAATTCTCCAGCAAAAAGAAGCAAAAACAAACAGCTAAGACAAAGAAAGCTACAAGACCTCTGTTTTATAATCAGAAAGGACCATTCATTGCCATTCTATGAATAATGCTCTGGATAGAGAGAACAAAATGGCACGCCAAGAAGAATGTAGAACAGCGTAGGCCGAGATCGCCGCGTTATAACAAATAAAGATCTCCGACATTATGTATATACCCACAGAGGACTATGCACTTCTATACAGGCTGCTATACCAGGCACTAATAGTAACGTGGGCGAGTGCGGCAGATCACGGGATGGGTCTGTAGGTTGGCCGCAAGTTATGCTTTTGAAATCGATTTTTAGAGTGACGGGGAGAAAATTTAAAGGGTTTTTGGGGGGCCCAAAACAAACAAAAACAACTTTTTAATATACCATAACTATTCCTGTTCTGGTCCCCTGCCATCATTGTCCTGCACGCCAAATAGCAACTTGTGTCCCTCCGTGCATGCTGATCGCTGCCGCTAGTTGTGCAACGGTGACCATGGACAATTCATCAGCACCGGCAAAGGGGCACAAGGAGGGTGGGGTGCAGGACCAGAAGGGAATTTGTATGCCAAGTATATTTCTGTTTGGGAACACCCAAAAAAGTTTTTTACATTTCTAGAAAACTTCCAGCTATTTACTCAATATTTCTTGTATAGGTGTTCACGGTCTATTAGGCCCTGTTCACACAGAGGTTTTTTTTACGAGTTTTTGGGCGCGGAAACTGCTCCGCAAAACTCATCAAAAACCGCCAGAAAATGCCTCCCATTGATTTCAATGGGAGACGGACGCGTTTTTTTTTTTACCGCGAGCGGAAAAACCGCGTCGCGATAAAAAGTGACATGACCTATCTTGAGGCGGTTTCCGCCTCCAAAACCCCATTTCAATCAGTCAGAAACGGGGGGAAAAAAACGCCTCGACGATTGTTTTGACGAGTTTTTGTCAAACCACTGTGCACAAAAACGTCTGGAGCAGTTTTTGCAGGAGGATTTTTCACTCTGTGTGAACACAGCTTCGGGTTCTCCCATCTTGGTCATATCACTGTTTTCTGCAGTGTTTTTTGCAAAATATCAAACAGTGAATAGACCCTTAGGCCTAATGCACACAACAGTGGTGATTTTCCGGTCCGCAAAACCACAAATCCGTTGCGGTCCATTTGTCTGCAAAAAAAACCTTCCTTTGTGCATCCGTGTCTCATCAATATTCACGGCTACGCAAAAAAAACAAAAAACGGACAGCCATGGACAATGGGCGACTCCATGCCACTATTGCGAACCGTAAAATGACTTGTCCCGAGTCTTTAGGAGCTGGACTCGCAGCCCTTACACGGATCTGTGATCATCAAAGTTTTGTGCATGGAGCAATATAAATTGGGTCTGTGTAGCTGCAAACATGGACAAAAAAAAAAACGGTCGTGTACATTAGGCCTTCGAGATGAACAGAGAGACAAATCACACGTATCTGATCTGCTGTATCCTGGTTTCATCCTCATCTTCCTCAAATAAACCATCATTGATTTATTGATGTTCGCACCTCCGTTCTTTCTTTCCAGTTAGGCTTCACTGCTTTTTTTTTTTTTGACGATCAGAGTAGTGTAGCATGTACCCGGCAAAGAAAAAAACCCGGCAAAGAAAAAAACTAAATTAAATAAACATATCTGACGGTCCATTGGAGAAAAAAAAACCTGATCCGTCATAACGGATCATGACATTGAACAACGGAGACAACCGGTGCCCAACAGAAACCATTGACTATTTAATGGGTACGGTCGGGTTTCCGTGGTTATACCAAACACAATAGTGCATCAAGCTGCGCTGTTTCCGGTATTTTTGTTGGAATCTGCGTCAGATTCCCCTAGCGAAGCCTCCCACGCAGATGTGAACTAAGCCTAAAGCCCCCTTCACATCACGCTATTGCCCTACGCTAATAGTGTACATCGGGAAAGCTTATCCCTGTTCTCAATGATATTTCTGTTTATGGGAAAGTGACTTTCAAGTCTCTTACCTACTGTAGTGTGTATGAAGGGGGCAAATACTTGTTACCTCCTATCAAAGAGACAGCATTTGTGATTCTATTAAAGGGGCATTCCAGCTTATTACATTTTTCCCCTATCTATTAGATAGGGGAAAAATGCTAGATCGGTGGGGATTCGACCGCTGTGGGCCCCACCGATTATCCTGGCCCAAATTCCCCTCAGCCGAATGACTAAGAGGAGTCTGAATGTAGCAGAGCCCATCTTGCGGACAGGGGAGGGAGGGGTGTGTAACGAGTAACCGGGGTCCCCCGCTCTGGTGACTGGTGGGGGTCCCAGTGGTCAGACCCCCACCCATATAGCAATTGTCCCCTATTCAGTGGACAGATGAAAAATGCTAAAGGCTGGAATACCGCTTTAAAAGAGAATGTATCTCAAGCAGTTCACTTCAGATCAGCGACTTAGCTGAGGCATAAGACATCTTAAAGTGTTACTCCTGTCATGTGATCGCTTATCGCTAGGATATGCCATGACTTTATGATTGTGGGGGTCGGATCTCAGGATCGTGGGGGCTCTAGGTCACGCAGCTGCCCAAGGGAGCTGCAGCCGGCCCAGTTCACTTAATGGTGCTGGGCAGTTCCCTGCAGTAACCACTGCTAAAACAGAAGGAGACAGAGGTCTAAATCATCCACACCCCACAATCAAAGTGATGGAATATCCCACAATCCCTTTATAAGATGGGAATAACCATTTAAATAGGACAATGGCAAGAGGTCTCATGTCTCAGCTAAGTCTCGGAACTCAAGTGAACGGACAGATACGTTACCTTTACTGGACACAAGTTACCTCCTATTAAAGTCACAGCATTTAAGTATTTCCTTCCTTTGTACACATGACAGTAGATGTGTTTATGGGAAAGTGACCTTCAAACCTAAACTATGATTGAGAACAAAGATAAGAATCAGCTGACCTCATTCCTCAGCTACGGGTTCCGCATAGTTCCCTTTTCCAGTATTCAAGAACTGTACAACCAGCAAAACTGCCTCTGTACTGCCAGGTTAATGATTTAATACCTCCAGGTATAATCGTGTAAACTTGGTGGAGTGCCCGACAGATGTGAAGAACACCGAAAATAAAAAGCAACCATCTACAAATAAAGCTCCTGACTGATTCACAGGATAGGACAGATCACGGCACATAGCGGCTTCTCAGAGCGCCCACCTCACGTGCCAGTGAGAAGATGCCGCTTCTAGTGCGCGGGTTCTGAATGTCTGGCCTGCGCAGTAGAAGAGATCATTCCGCCACATGTGTACATGAGGATCCAGGTGGTCGGACTCCACTCCACCAGCACTGGATACATTTGATGGGCATTTTGAGAAGGGAATCAAAAGAACACCAGGGGGCGCATCACGCATGTAATAGCGATATCTAGACAAGGGCTTTATTTTATTTTTTTAATTATTCCAAATAAATTTTTTTTTTTTAATGTTTTGCGTAATCTAACAGAGACATATAATATTTATATTACTTCATCCACCTCTGCTAATCCTTTCATGTTAGATATTGTTATCCAATAACACTACAAGGAATACCACAACCTGCTTATTTTTAATAGAATACATTAAAGGGGTATTCCGGTTACGTTGCTTGCGGTTTTTGAAAAAAAAACAAAAAAAAACAGTATTATTCACCTGTAACCTCTCTAATCCAACATGTGTGGCTGTTCTTCTATTCCTCCTCCGCGTGTTTTGCTCTCCAACAGCGATGAGCTTCCTTGATCAAGTATCATGGCGCCTTCGCTGCTACCCACATATCCCATCATACCCCGCCACACAGAGCTGTCTTTTTGCGCGTTCACAAGATTCTCTGCTCACTCATTGGTGCCGGTTTCAGTCCAATTGGAGAAGATGTAATGAACTTGTGGCACATGCGTATGTCAGAAAGAAGTCCTTCTGGAAACTTCACATGCACGCTAATGCGAGTAACCGTGCGCGTTCGCGTGCTTCATGGATTACTGCTGAGACTAAAGATGCACTCAACGCACATGCTCGACCGCAGACTACAGGTCCTAGGTATTAGTAACCGAGGCCAAACTACAGGATTTGGGTACTATCATTTTTTTTTTTATAACAGAATGATGCTAAATGGCTTATTAGAACCAATTTGAGACTTCGATTTTGTAGAGATGCAGGACATCGGTCCAATTTCAAGTAACCGTAAGACCCCTTTAAGTAACGTATGAAAAACCCCAACCGTTTTCTCGTTGTTGCAAAAATGTAACGTTTTGCGAGTTAAAACTGGAAACCACTTAATACAAAATTGTGTAGATGATGGGTGCACTTCAAAATAAGAACATGGGACCCTCAATGCAACATAAACTTTGTCCCAGTCAACGCTGAGAACTTGAACTCCCACAAGCGGCATTTCCTATAGGGGAGAGGAAGACTCAAAATAGACACAATAACTGGAGAAGATTCATTTGTGAATAAGTGACATGCAATAAACGGCGATTTCCTGCTACATCCCGGACTGTAACCCGTGCTGATGACCTTTCTGGAGTCTTTGACCCTCAGATTCGGACCATGTGTGACACCGGCCCAAACGCAGATGTATAAACTCCTACCAATGTCAATCACAACGAGGAAAGAGAAGAGGAAAATAAGATTACGAGTGTCGTGTTGGATTTACAGTAGGACTTTTGCTATTAAACACGCAGATCTATGAAAATGCTATAAGACAAACATATTTAATTCCTAGAGAGTCTTTATTTCCACGTTATTCAATACTGCCAAAGAAACTTCATGCAAAGATATCACATTTGTGTTCATTTCTATAAAGGGGCATCTACAAAGTACAGAGGAATTGCCCTTTTATCCCATATGCAAAAAGCATGGAGGTGCCTAGGCTCAACCCATCGTAGGCAAATCCCTGGGTGTAGGTGCCATGGTTCTGGAGGGTACATACAATCATACAATGGGGGCACGTTAATATCCTAGCCATTTTCTGCAGATCTTTTCTCCAAGGTCTCCCTCATATGATAAGGGTATTACTGTGAGTGCCCTCTGATCGGGTGCTCAGTGCCAGGGGCATGGCAGCGTTCTTTCTACTTTACGTCACTTTTGATTTGAGGGTCTACTCTACGACTGCAAATTTTATGGCAGTCACTAAGACAGGCACTGTTCTGGTGGCCGATTTAGAAAGTGCAGTTGTGGGATCACTGGGACACCTGTACAATTTGCCTCTTTATGATGTCACTAAGAGATAAATAGATAGTTATCGCTTTCCTTCCGTCAAAACTGAAGGAATTTGAGATGGAGGTTCCGAAAGAAGCTTTGAATGCAAATGTGAATAGGGCCGTAAGCTGAGCAAGCTGTCACGGATCGCAGCCTTTGAGGTACTTGACTGAAATATCTTTGACAAAAGGGTTCTAGGTTCTATAGCAGTTCGCGGGCTTCATTTTTCCCGCCACCTACGCAGTGTTCCCTGTAAGCTATACACTCTGAAAAAGGGAACATAAAAAACCAAACAGAACGAGGTTAAGAAGCCCAATAGTATCAGTGCCAGGTCTGGAACTTTTAACCCCATAATTTCCAGATCACAAAGCTTAGAGGGAACAGTGCTATGAGCTCCCAATGCAGAGAGAAGTTTCAGAAGTATTCTTTATTTTATTATTTTACTTTTTTGAATAATTAAGAACAAGATAGTTAGATCTGTTTTTACTTTTGGAATGTCTGAGCTGCTGTTAACAACATTTAAAGATATGCTTTACAGCAGCAACATGGACCATAGGAACCTGGGGACCCATTAATTTCTGGGGGAGTGTTGTGGGCATGTTCTTTGACCTGCGTATTGGGCACTCTGCAGGGAGGGAGAGGAGGGGAACTGTGTCCATCACCTTCAGTCAATGGTTGATCATCTTATCTATATATAGGTGTTACCTGTCAGTGTAATCCTGCCTGTGATAATGAGATGACTGCTGAGAAGTGATCTCTATAGAACAGGAAGTGTCAGTCTACTGCGAGGATCAGTGGCCAGAGGGAAAACTGCAAGATTTTAGGATTATTTTTATATATGGATTATAACAGAAAATAAAAATAAAAATAAAAAAAAAGTCACCAAAAATTCTTAAAAAACAGACGTTTAGCACAAAAACTTGATGTAAACAATAGGTCATTTTCTAATGACACATTCCTTTTAATATGTGAATGGTTAAAAAATGCAAACATGTCAATTCAAGCGAGACTTCCCTTTGTGTGTGATTTCTGTAAACCTAATTTGCATAAAATTTGGGATTTTTTTGTTTATATATTTACATGAATTGTAAAAAATGTTTTAGATAACAGAAAACTGCAATTATTACTAATAGAGGATCGGCACACTCCACGATGTTTATTTAATAGGGGAGAAATGGGGACACCTCTTTAAACTAGCAGGCATTACAGGATTGGCAATGCAAACTGGCCAAGTGCCACTCAACTACATGGTGGAAGCGATGCATCACCAGTTTTCTTTTTCGTTTCGCGTTGTCCCTTGTGCAAACAACTTCTTACATATATTATTGACAGAACATCAAGATACTTACTCTGACCGTCGTCTTGTCTCTAATCCATCTGGCAAAAATAGTTTTACGGTGGACACTATACAACCATGGGTCACTATGAGAAAGAGAACAAAAGAAAATTCTCGTACATCACTCCGATAATCTTGTATTATACTAATGGCTCTACCATCAAGTTAGAAATAATAATAACAACTTAGGAGGGTAAAACAATTCTTGTCTTCTCACCATACAAGTATTATTATATGAGCTTGAAAATCTGCCGCTAAACAATTTATTACGCATGGGAATCTTCTATAGAGCCGGTATAGGCCTGGTCTCTGGCTGCCTCAGATAGGATGGCAGATGCTGACTGGTGTCCATTACGAGCACCGTAGTAAGATATGTTCTTACCTTGGAGTGGACATAAGACAAAACTGTCGCCTCCAAGCACAGAACAGAAACCTCCAGGGACAGCAATATAAAAACGGGTTAAAAAACAAAATAGACCCCACAATCTGACAAATGAGAGACTATGTGGCCTGCTTGTAATGTGGGTGACACAGGTGGCCATACGGTGCCCCTCTACAATTGCTCGAGAATTCTCCGATCAGACCCGGATATAGTTTGGTGATTTCAAGTACGGTAAAGAGATAAGAACCTCTATGAGTGAAATAGTCACCACTAGTGTCGCCACATACCTTTCCTGGTGTTTTCTGTTACATCAACCCCAAACTGAATGATGTCACCCGATAGGATCTCACACGGCGGGCTTTCCTCGGAACCTCGACTCAACCTCTGGCTGTTTATGAAGGTACCATTACTACTCTTAGTGTCTTGAAGGTAGAACTGTAAGAAAATAAAAAGACAGATGTTAAGTAAAAAAGCACAGACTTGTGGGACAGAGAGCAAATATATTTCTATTACATGAGTCCTGTACTCAGACTACTGCAGGCATCACAAAGCTATTGTTAAATGGCAAAAACACATGGCGGTTGGGATTTATAAAAGCGTCCCCATACCTGTAAAGTAATGTAATGAAGATCGTGTCCCTTTTCTTCAACACACATTGATGGCATATTGCTCTGTGATGTTCGGACCTGGGACCCTTACCAATTCCCACAAAGAAGGGGCAGCAGGACTGCGTAAAGATCAGTGACCCTTCAGCGTTACTCCTACACAGTACGACTACCAACCTGGCGCTATGTAGGTGCTGCAACACAAACCCATTCCCTTGAAATACAGCGCATGGTAAAGATTGGTGCTGTGTTGCGCTGCCCCTTATGGGAGTCCCAGCAATTGTGTTCCCACCAATAAGACAATGTGCCATGATAGTCTGTGGCGACAAAACCTCTAGGACTTCTGATGTGCTACCTAAATTAGCCAGGCAGGTCTGGCTTGTTCATGAGTTAAGCCAGCCATACACCTGACTGACCGCTATTTCTCCAGACTTCCCCATAAACATTCAGGGCTTAATAGGTGTACAAGTGCCTTCATTAGGTCCTCAGGCTGCCATAACGACCATCGTCGTGTTGTAGGGGGGGCCGACGGCTCAGCGGAGGGGGCCGCCCCTCGTTCTAATGCCTTAGATGCCACAATCACGGTTACCGAGGCAAAGCCGACACCCGCTAAGTATGGAGCGCAATCAGCCGGTGAGCCCACTTCATATTTCACTCTTGACTGCTGCCACATACATGTATGTGGCATGTCGCTAAGGGGTTAAAGTGGTTGCCATCCGTCGCCCATAGTTAAAAAAAAAAAAAAAATTTATAAATCAGTCAGCCAGTAAAAAAATAAAAATGTATATGTTAAATACTTACATTGGGGTCTGTCGCCCATAGACTCCCATGTTTAAATAAACTTAAATATTTAATGTACACTTTTTTTGTTACTGGATGGCGCAAGATTGTATTAAATTGGTATCGTGGCAAGTTGTATACTTAAGAAAAATTAAAAAGTGGACATTTCTTACATAGCTTACGTGGTTAATCAATCATACAGGACCTATGTTATACTGATGGACCCCACCTACGGACTTGCGGACTGCCGATTGCAAGGATACTAAAAGTTATCACGGAGATGTGCACATAATATAACAATACTATAGACCAAGCAATCCGAAAACTCAGTGATTATTTATCAACACTTCTGCAGTGAAATTTTTGGTTTTAGTTTAGAATATATGTGGACAGCGCCCCCTCTGGAGAGCAGTAGAAAATGTATCTGACGCTTTACCATAAACATGAAGCATGTATAGCATTACTATGGAATGGTAAAAAAAACGTTTCAAAAAACTTCTAACATGTCGCAGTGACACGTCAGATCGGTGGGGGTCCGAGCACTAAGATCCCCACCGATCGCTAAAACGACACGGCAGAAGCGCTTGGATGAGCGCTGAGCCGCCTAGCCTCTGATCGGCTCTTCACGGAAAACCGAGCAATTGGTGTACATGCTCAATAGAACGTCTATGAGTCCGTTCACCCCAACTGCTCGGTTTTCTGAGAAAAGCTGATCAGAAAATAAGCGGCTCAGCGCTCATCCAAGCGCTTCTGCCGCTTCGTTTTAGCGATCGGTGGGGGTCTCAGTGCTAAAAACTAAAAGTTTTTTGAACGTTTAGTTACCCTTTAAAAGAGCTTTCCTGGTTCTTTAAAATTGGCCATCAATATTAGAACGGTGGGGTCCAACTTTCTGCACCTCTGCCGATCAGTGGTTTGTAGGGACTGCAGCGCTCCCGTGAATGCCTGAAGGGGAATGAGTCAGTCCCTCGTCAATCCTAATGGCAGGCCATCAATTTTAAGGAACCGGAAAACCCCTTTTCATTATGATGTGTGTGCCCACTGTAATTTCTGGAAAAATAACTGGCATAAGAAATTGATACATACATCGTGCTCACCTAGCAAGAATGACCACAATCGGGCTGATAAAAATGTGATTTTGTCAGACATAAGATAATGAAATCATATCCCCAGTCCTCAGTTATTGCTTACAACAGCTATCGGTTATTTCGAGCCCCACAGTCCGTGTGTTTGGGACGTCATTGAGTTTTAGCTCTTTGAAGGCCGCAGACTTATGTCAACACGTTCCAATTTACTTGAACTTTCACAAAACTTCAAGCGTTATTCTCTTGTGCATCCTGAAGTAGAAGAGACGAAATCTCTACAGAAATAAAGCGCTATCCCCTCATTAGCCCGGGTTGTGTCAGGCGGGATTACTAATCACATGTAATTTAATGTATCAGCGCTCCCCTCCGACATCCTTCCACTTGTGTCTGATGAGTAATTCTATAGGATCTAAAAGAAGAAGCTTAAATGAAGACCGAAGAGCTCGGCATAAAGAGGTACACCGCTATTTATAGTCAGTCTCCCGGAACACCCCTAGGATGAGGACGGTCCGAAAAGGAAATCCATTCGCTTTTAAGGTTTGTGACAGAATATATGAATGAAATTAGTTCTTCGTATATAGTGTTCAAGCAGAGTACTAGATATGCTCCAACATTAAGGCCCTGTTCACAGTTTTTTTTAGCCACGGAAAAAGCATCAACTACGGTATTTATCCCGTCAAAACGACGGAACCCTTGCACAACCGAGACAAACTGAAACCATTGGCACCAGATCAGTCACCACTGAAATCAATTGTGATGGAAACGGAAATCTACGGTTTCAGTTTGTGTCAGTCAGGGCTCCGTTCTGACGGAAAGCTCAGACTCAGATGTGAACGAAGCCTCAGATGTCACTTAAAGAGGCTCTGTCACCAGATTTTGCAACCCCTATCTGCTATTGCAGCAGATCGGCGCTGCAATGTAGATTACAGTAACGTTTTTATTTTTAAAAAACAAGCATTTTTGGCCAAGTTATGACCATTTTTGTATTTATGCAAATGAGGCTTGCAAAAGTCCAAGTGGGCGTGTTTAAAGTAAAAGTCCAACCGGGCGTGTATTATGTGCGTACATCGGGGCGTGTTTACTACTTTTACTAGCTGGGCGTTCTGACGAGAAGTATCATCCACTTCTCTTCAGAACGCCCAGCTTCTGGCAGTGCAGACACACAGCGTGTTCTCGAGAGATCACGCTGTGACGTCACTCACTTCCTGCCCCAGGTCCTGCATCGTGTCGGACACATCGGCACCAGAGGCTTCAGTTGATTCTGCAGCAGCATCAGCGTTTGCAGGTAAGTAGCTACATCGACTTACCTGCAAATGCCGATGCTGCTGCAGAATCAACTGTAGCCTCTGGTGCCGATGTGTCCTCGCTCGTCTGACACGATGCAGGACCTGGGGCAGGAAGTAAGTGACGTCACGCACATAATACACGCCCAGTTGGACTTTTACTTTAAACACGCCCAGTTGGACTTTAGCAAGCCTCATTTGCATAAATACAAAAATGGTCATAACTTGGCCAAAAATGCTTGTTTTTTTAAAATAAAAACGTTACTGTAATCTACATTGCAGCGCCGATCTGCTGCAATAGCAGATAGGGGTTGCAAAATCTGGTGACAGAGCCTCTTTAAGGACTTTCTACCAGGAACATTGACAAAACCAAAGGTGCCCAGAATCGTGATAATAGAATATTTACAGAACGAGCAAACTTTCCTTCAAGAAAGACAAACATCTTACTTTCTCAGTGCTTCATCAATACGGACGTACTCCCTGGATACAAATAATATTGTGCTTTATACTAATTTATAACAAGGGACGGGTAAAAGAGGTTTTAAGTTTCAGAAAACACTTCAGAATCTGGGCCCCTTCATGATCAGCCGCAAGGGAGAGGGAATTCGTGTAAACACCCATAAGAGAATCTACTTTCTTTAATGAGATGTGTCATAGCTTTTAAACATTTTAAAATGTTCTTTACTTTTAGCGATGCAGCCTCTATGTATGCACTATATATAGAAGCTGCATAGCGCCACTGCAAGCCAAATCCGTCAGTCAGCTGTGCCTCTAACACACAGAATAACCCTAAGGGTCCATTCAGACGTTGCGGTTGAGGTGCAGTTAAAACTGCATCGAAAAACCGTACACGCTTTTACCACAATTTGGTGCGTTTTTTGATGCGGTTATGGTTCCTACTGCAAAATGCATCAAATTGTGGTAGAAGACGCACACGGTTATCGGATGCGGTTACCCCTTATCAAGTGACAGGCGTTACCCGCCCTCTTAACAGTCAAAGGCCTTATTTGCATAGCGGCACCAAAACTAAAGGCACCAATATCTCAGCAACGGTGGGGGCTAAAAGATAAAAACAAAAAGCGTCAGAATCTGTGCGGCGCCTGCAATCTAACGGAGATGTCAACTGCAGTTTTTTGGGCAGGTGAC
The DNA here is from genome assembly GCF_050947455.1 of Rhinoderma darwinii. NCBI lineage: Eukaryota > Metazoa > Chordata > Amphibia > Anura > Rhinodermatidae > Rhinoderma > Rhinoderma darwinii. Next base: position 122,408,732 of record NC_134693.1, on the reverse strand, counting down.
AGGTACTCTTTCAGCTGCCACCCTCCGCTAACCATCACTGCTGCACTATGACTGCTGGACACTTATTTTATGAGGTACGACAGGTTTCACGTATATAAGAACTGCCACAATGGGCTACGTCCCACCACCCGAAACAATCTTACAAATGATCATTTTTTTTATTTGGATGATTGCAAAACTGGAAATTATAAAGTGACCCTGGTCTATTAATGGAAATGACAGAATGAATGTCAGTCAAAACTTCCTCATGGAATTTGCCAACAGTCCAGATAGATAAAAGGAAATTGAATAGAGAATAGTAATTAAAAAGAAAAATGAACGACAACAAAAATGAAATACTGACGCCTAGAACTGTAAGATTCCATGGAAGAGACTCAGTAGTGGCAAGTCCTCAAACGATTCTCCAAGGAAAAAAAAACGCTGAGTGCACGTCTTCCTCAATGAATAGTATAACGTTAACCCCTAAAGGACGTGGACTATTTGGCACGTTCGGGACGCAGCCCCGTTTTTCAAATCTGACATGCGTCAATTTATGTGGTGAGAACGTCAAAATGCTTTTACCTATCCAAGCGATACGGAGATTGTTTTCTCGTGACACATTGGACTTTATGTTACTGATAAAATTTTGTCGATACATTCAGTATTTAATTGTAAAAAAACACCAAAATGTTGCGAAAAATTGCAAAATTTTTCTACATTTAAATGTATCTGCTTGTAAGACAGGCAGTAATACCACACATAATAGTCGCTAATTAATATTTCCCATATGTCTACTTTAGATTGGCATCTTTTTTTGAACTGCCTTTTATTTTTCTATGACATCACAAGGCTTAGAACTTCAGCAGCAATTTCTCACATTTGAGAAAATTTCAAAAGGCTATTTTTTCAGGGACCAGTTCAGTTGAAGTGGTTTTGAGGGGCCCATACAATGCAATCCCCTATAAATCACCCCATTTTAAAAAATGAACCCCCTCAAAGTATTCAAAACAGCATTTAGAAAGTATATTAACCCTTTAGGCGTTTCACAAGAATTAAAGCAAAGTAGGGATAACATTTACAAAATTTATTTTTTTTGCAGAAATTTTTTTAATCCATTTTTTTCTGTAACACAGAAGGTTTTACCAGAGAAATGCAACTCAATATTTATTGCTCAGATTCTGCAGTTTTAGAAATATCCCACGTGGCCCTAGTGTGATAATGGACTGAAGCACCGGCCTCACATCTATTAAATATTATTTACCGCATTATTATACCCTCTTATTATGCCCTGATGTACTTCGCACAGATTACACATGCCCCCACATTATAAACAGTGTGACCGTTCCGTCAAAAATAGGACCGGTCCTACTCCTGTCCGTTTTTGATGGAACAGTCTCAGCCTTTTCGTTGATTTGGTCCGTGAAACAACGTACTGCACACGGAAGCCATCCGTGTGCGGTCTGTTTCACGGATCAGTCATTAACGGCCAACGGAAGTGTGCATGAGGCCTTAAACATTTCATCAGATGAGATTTTTTACTTTAGGTTAAAAATATTCATTTACACAAATTACCTCCTGCAACCAACCAAAAGTCATCTTGATCTTGAGGTCAAGAGGTTTTTCTAGAATCATAAATTACCACCTATCCACAGGACAGGTGATCATTTTCTGATCGCTGGAAACCCACCGATCAAGAAAGGGAGACCCGAACACCGAGATCCTCTTCATTGCACCCCCTGCCATGAGAAAGAGTTTGAGTGGAGCGGCAGTCAAGGCCAATGTTCATGAGAATCACAGAAACAGCCGAGCACTGTAATCCGCTATTCCCGTCAAAAAGACTTCAACTAGTACTGCAGCGCGCACACTCGACCAGCGCTCTGTTCAATGGCCACCTCAGTCAAGCAGTCAAAAGGAACAGGGGGGTTTGGAACCCCCGTTCTCACAATCGGTGTGGGTCCAATCAGTGGGGTAGCCAGAGGCCAGAAAATGATCACCTATCCTGTGAAATGGTGATGATTATAGAAACTGCTTTAATACTAGTTGTAAGACCTTATGAACTTGAGCTAAACAAAACCCTGCTCAACAATGAGTCTACCTATATGGAAGGTTGCCCACAGCCATGACTAGTACTACATCTCGGACACCAAGTTTACAGGGTGCAGATACTGAAATACTAGCAGTTATCGGCAGTAAAGTTTGGTTAACAAGACAAAAATAACGAGGATTAAAAATCTGTGTACATGAATTTGGTGTCCAAAAAGAAGTGTAACACCTGCTAAATGTGGAGGCTATTTATAAGTGTGTATAGAGGTCTAGCGGGTAAATGTTCGTCACTGCAGACCTTGTTTCACAACTTATATACAGTATTTAACCTATTAGTGACCGCCGATAGGTGTTTTTACCGCGGCCACTAATGAGCTTTATTCTGATGCTGCTGCCTTATTACGGCGCTGCATTAGAATAAATAAACGCCTCCGGGAGAAGTTAAATCACCATGCTCTGGGAGCAGACCTTCTCGAACGGGCAGATTCTAAAGCCGTATCGATCGGGCCCGTTTACCTCGTTAGATGCAGCGCTCAATAGCGAGTGCCGCATCGGAGTGATTTTAGAGGGAGGGGGCTCCCTCTCACCCCATCGGCACACCGGTGATGTGATCGCAGGGTGCCGATAATTTCTATGGCAGCCAGAGGCCTAACAGATACCGGTCAGTTATGGCTCCCTAGATATAGCGACACAAAAACAAATTAAAAAAAAAAAATCGTGTTTTTACTTTGTAAAAGTATTAAAACATAAGAAAGCCATAAATATTTGGTATTGTGGCAATCTTAACGACCCGCTGAATAAAGTTATTATGTTGTGTATACCACACAGTAAACAGCATAAATTTAGGACGCAAAGTAGAGTGGCGAAATTGCTGGGACTTTTTCTATTCCCCCCGAAAAAGTTAATCAATAAATTATATGTACCACAAAATATTGATATAAAAAAAAAAAAATTACAACTTGTCCCGGAAAAAACAAGTCCTTATTCAGCTATGTCGACACAAAAACAAAAAAGTTATAGCTCTTTGAATGAGGCAATGGAAAAATTTTAAAAATAGGCTGGTCACTAAGGGGTTAATGCAACTGTCCAGTCATGAGCACAAAAATAATAGGTCAGACAGTATATGTAGGTCAGAGTGGGCAACCAGTAGATCAAGATCCACTGGTAGATCTTTGGCAGGTCCCAAGTAGATCCCTGGTGCCTTATTTGATCAAGGATGACGCTTCAGTCCACTAGTTTTGGAGTAAGGCTCCATGCACACGACCGTAAATATCACCCGTAATTACGGACCATAATTATGGGCCCATTCGTTTCTATGGCCGACTGACACCTTCTCGTATATTTACAGGAAGGTATTCGTGCCATAGGAACTTGCCCAAATAAAAAAATAATAGGACACGCCCTATTTTTTTATTTTACGGACCATGCACCCATGCTTTATGATAGGAGCACGGCCCGTAAAAATGGATGGCTGCCCGCAGCCGGCTGTGCCCATAATTAGGGGGTCGTAACTACGGGCACGGTTGTGTGCATTGAGCCTAAAGCAGCAGTAATTGTTATCGCCATAGTCCACAGGAAACCTCTGTTTTTGTTTGCTACCATACTGACCGACACATTCTTTCCTCCTCTAATCAAACAAATTAGGACCTCTTCACATCTGCGCTGAAGGCTCCGTTAGGGGCCTCCGTCACTGTTCCAGCCGAAAATTCTTTCTGGTAAAACCACAGATATCCAGACGGAACCCATTAAAGAAAATCCGTTACGTCAGGCACTGGTGGTGTCCGTCATACAACAGATCCAGTCCTTCCGGTATATTCGTTGTTCTGCCTCAGAACAATGGAATGACCAACGCAGGTGTGAACAGGCCCTTAGCTTTTTTTGAGAAAACATGCAGACTTCGGGTATGTTCAGACGAGGTCATTACGTCCGGAATTGACGGACGTATTTCGGCCGCAAGTACCGGACCGAACACAGTGCAGGGAGCCGGGCTCCTAGCATCATACTTATGTACGACGCTAGGAGTCCCCGCCTCGCTGCCGGACAACTGTCCCGTACTGTAGAGTTGTCCGGCAGCGAGGCAGGGACTCCTAGCGTCGTACATAAGTATGATGCTAGGAGCCCGGCTCCCTGCACTGTGTTCGGTCCGGTACTTGCGGCCGAAATACGTCCGTCAATTACGGACGTAATGACCTCGTGTGAACATACCCTTACAATGTGATTGGAACATTTGTGTTTGTGAAAAACCTAAATCATGATGTGAAAATAGCACCTGGTAGTACAAGTGTATGGCGCATTGTAGTGTATTGCCCATGAGTAGATGTCACTTAATCTTTCTTCAATTTATCTACCCATTCGTGAAAATGGGAACACATCGCGTGCGCTAAAATCACAGAACTGAACGACGGTACAAACCAGGGCTGGCCAAAAACGAAGTGTCTAGAAATTTGCTATTTGCACCTAACATTTTGGGTTGTTTTCTATGAAGGTCTTTGTCAGGCCACTAAAAAGAAATAAGTTCCTGGAGTGATCAAAACCTAAAAAGAATGAGGTCACATTGGCTTTTAAAAGGAGTAGGATATGGAATAAAACATATTGTACCGCAACAAGTACAGACATAAGAAGGGCGGTCTAGATGGTGCCGCTCCTCAGAACCATAATGGGCACCGACTTGACCTGGGAACTCATCTGGGCTCTTGTCGACAACGTTTACTTTGTTGTTGCTGGCGGACTGAATGACGGAGAACATTCTTGTCAATGATTCTAAGACGACGAAGAAGTGTGTAACATACAGATTATAACCGGTTATACACAGAAACTGCAGGGTGTTGCCATAGATATCCAAAGTCTATGTGCATCTTACAGCAGTGGCTGCCAAACTATTTATATTGAAGGACTCTGTAAAATATTATTTTTAACTGTTTGAGAACCCCTCTTCTTCCCTTAAGCAAGATTGGTGTTGGCAACGCATCACATAATTCTTGGTCGCTGCCATGTTGGGACGGTTAGATTTAATTTTTATTTTTTTTTACTGCTTTGCCTTCCTCCAAGTTGTCACGCGAGCGTCATGGAGCAGGCACAAATAAACTTACCATCCTTTATGTAGGAGTGACGGCTCTTGTCCTTGCGTTCTTCTGGGGAACCCTGGTGAGTTTTAAGGAATCCCATTAACCCTTACAGCCCATAGGCACTGTAGCCTAGACGCTTAACATACCGTATACTGCATAGCTGACGGGTCTCGCTACATTAGGTCATCACCTGGTTCCTCTGATCACTCCACAGTGTCCTGAAAAGTCTGACAAGCGAGCGATCACTTCTTACTAAATGACCTTCTCCACCATCTGAAACCGTATCAGAGACTAAAAAAAGCTTTACTCTCCAAGGAATAATAACTGTTTCCACAACAAAGACAGAAATATTAGAAAAAACCTCCACCATCCACGCCAGGAAGTTCATGTAGAAAATTCTTACGATCGCTATTCATTTAAATCCCTTCTTATCTGGATTAAAGCACTCAAACTGTATCATGAAATCACACAGATGACCGATAATGGGAATCCCAGCGAAAACAACCAAAATATAAAAATAAAAAAATAACACAGACTTGAAGATTAAGGGAATGCTCCATCAGGACAAATCTCTTTCACATGCCCTATTAAGACGTCAGAGGGATGTCCCCTTCTATGAGCGGAGAGTCACCCTCGCTATGGCGGACTCGGGCCGTCCATATATTATAGCAGCAGGGGAAATAACTGACTAGCTGCGACTTCCGCTGGCAAAATCAGATGTTTGCCCGGAATCTCGGGAGCAAGACCCACGGATCCAGATCCATCCATGATGAGACAACCCCCGAAAAATCCTCCGTTCATTAATTATGAGAAGCTCTCCAACCTATTTGGTGGTGCTTAAAGAGGTTGTCCAGGTTTAGAAAAACATGGCTGCTTTCTTCCAAAACAAGTGCCACATCTGTCCACAGGTTGTATGTGGTAGCTCAACTACATGCACTTCAGGGGAGGAGATGCAATACCACACACACAACACAGTCATAGGTGTGGCGCTGTTTTTCTAATCCCTTTTATCTAATCCTGTGCAAACCCATTAAAAATCTGTGTACTTCCTGAAGGAGCAGGGCAAGACCTTACCACTTATACGGAATATTTTTCTACTTAAGGAACCAAGCTTTCAAACTAAAAGTAGCGAGACCCCCTAGGAGTACCAAGATCCCTCCTGAAGATTGAGGGTAAGTAAACAGATTCCCAGACACCCGGTAAGTATGAGTGGGGAGCGTTATACTCCGCAGTATTGATGTCATACTTCCATACGTCAAAAATAGTTTTATTGTTACCGGTGTCCTGGAGTCTGTAAAGACAAAGGACATGAATAGATCAAGTTTCTGCAAGTATTCAGAACATTACAGCGTCCTGTGACAGCCAAGACAATGAGCTGTACTGTGAACAACAACATGTCCAAGACTAGCGATCATCTCCTGTATTCACCTGCCGATACTGAAGCTCCAGATTTGCTCATCTTTGAGATGTACATTTAGCATTTATGCCAGGAGAGCTCCCAGCGCACACGATAAACGTGTCCATAGGGCTCCATAAGCCTGATGAAGGCCAAAATAGTGTCCTTTTGGCCTCCTGTACACGTCGGTTTAAACTTTTTTTTTTGTAAGGGTATCGATTAGCATAGACTAAGCAACTCCATCCAATGGTAACCAACTATGAAGTGGTCAGGGGTGGAAGCAGATGGCTCCAGTCACAGTATAGCAGCCGTGCTGCAGCTCTGCTCCTACTCAAGTGAACAGGAGCAGAGCCGCAGTAACCCAGAACGGCCGCTATGCAGTGTACGGAGCCTTCTGCTTCCAGCACCAGCCACTGCATAACATCCGGTGACCAGAGACAGCAGGAAAAGCTGATCGGTGCGGGTTCCGGGAGTCGGACCCCTTCCGATCATTTACTTTTAACCTATCCTATGGATAGGTCATCAGTATGAAACACCACCCCCCTGCCTGGACAACCCTTCAAGGCTAGGGGCTCTACAGGATCGCCCATGAGTCGAGGAAAAGTTGTGGAATTATTGCAACCTCAAAGTTCCTCTATGTGAAGAAAAGTCACAAACCCGGCCACCATCGCGAGAAAATACCTGTGATGTTTCTGCCCCTAAAGCGTTTGTCCAGCCTTCTATAAATAAATCTTTATCATTACAAAACGTATTCAATGCTCTAATTTACATTGGGGGTGTAGAAACGTTATAAAATTGTTTTGATAAATGAAACCTTTTGCGCTTTACTTCATCACTTTCAAGTTTTCTGCTTCCTGACAATGAATAGAAGCATTGAAGTACTGCTAACGCAGTTGAGGGTTTGTGTATCAGTGAACCACATAGCACTACGCCTAAAGTTAGGGAGGGGAGGAATTTGTGCTGCTGCTGTGTTTAGCTCAGAGAATAGTCTACGTGGATACACTGTAACAAACTACAAGTACGGGATGTTTAATAAAAAAAACATCTAGAAAACGGTAAATTTATAAGTAGCAAAATGTTTCAATATGCAACGACTAATCTATATTTAAAGGGGTTATCCAAAATTTTGAAATTGATGGCTTACCCTCAGAATAGGCCATCAATAATAGATTGGTGGGGGTCCAACTCTCAGGCAACACCGCCGATCAGCTGTTTGAAGGGGCCCAGGCACTCGTACGAGCACCTTTATTGTCTACACTGATATAATTTTCGTTTGCACTCGCACACGCCGTTACTAACGCAGCAGCTGTTTAAGGTATTGCACTGTTGTCCCATTCAAGTGAATTTTAAAATCCTGGATAACCCCTTTAAGACTGGAGAACGCCGTCAAAAAGTGACACACGACCAACATACTGGCATCTTGCCAATAACCATCAACGTATGGTTTCTAAAACAAAGGCACATCCAGGAACCAAAAACCGAGACCCCCAAGGTCAACCATGCCAATATCATAGGAGTAAAAGGCTTATAAAATCGCTCATTCCTAGGGGAAAAACTAATTTTAAGCCGACAAACTCCAAATTTTATCCATAACATGATGGGGTGAAAGTTTTATCCCAGGGACCCAGAAGACCATGTAGCAACGAGACCACGGCTTTGGCCAACGTCAAGAACGTATTACATACTGTGCACCAAACCGTCATGGTACTGATCTACAACCTGTGCCTCTCTAACTGTTGCAAAACTACAAATCCCATCATGCCCTGATAGTCTTGCAACAGCTGGAGAGCCATAGGTTAAGAAACACTGCTCTAGACTATTTGTTCAAAACGAACATTGGTAATGGTGGGTGTCAGAACTTTACCGTACTGTCGCCACCTTTATGTCTCCATCTCAAAACTCTGGCTGAGTGTGAGAAGATCCGGGACAAAAAAAACTTAAAAAATAGATTTTCTGTAACATTCTATGAGGAAATGTTGAAATTTATTGTGCATAAATGTAGCAACAACCTGCCTTTTACACACAGCACTGCAAGATCCATCACATTACACAGCTCGCTCTACCGCCAAAAGAAGGGGGACTGAGCCAGAGCGGGTGCAGGGACAGACGGATTTCCTATATTCTCCATACAGTGCTATGGAAGAGATTTTTTTATAGACTCTCTAAACAATGGTAGTGGATAAATCCAACATTATTATGGATCATTCAACACAGATAACATTACTGTGTGCATGATAGACTGGGATGAGCTTGTAATACGTTTTTCTACTCCCCTCTCCATAAATTGTACTAAACCTGCATCCAATTCCTATTACTACAATACAAGAGACCCATGAACAGCTCACCCAAAAATTCACACTAGTTTTACAAATGGCCTCCATTAATACCAGCTGGAACGATGGATCCATAGCGTCGGCTTATTTTAATCTTTAATCTCAGACTAACCAGGGTTTAAATCCTTTTACTGCAGTTTCCAATCAGACCTGTCAGGAGTTTATTCTCAGCATCTGCCGCTATGCAAAATCATATTTTCAGACTAAAGCCCCCTGCACGTGAAGTCGGTTTTCCGTCCAGATTTGCAGGCGGAAAATCCGCAGCGAAAGACTGTTGCAGGAAAATGAAAGATTTTTAAAAAATCTCATCCCCATGAAAAGCAGCGCTTGCTGCAAATGTTCAAAGTGGTGAAATTCACAGGAAAATCCGCATATGACAAAACGCTGCAGAAAATCCTCAACAAAAATTTGCTACATGTGATGGTACCTGAAGGTCACCCACCCACGTAGAGGATTTGCTTCCGTTTTCTACAACAAATCCACCTGTGTTTCGTGCGGATTTCACCCCTTCTACATTGGATAGGATGAAATCTGCTATGACCATCCAGGACGGATTAAGCATGCTGCGGATTTGTATATCCGCGGTATTCTCAGATTCCACAAGGAAAATGTTCCGCAGCACATGGATGAGATTTCTTCCCATCTGGTCTACGTGTCTGGTACGGTAATCCGCTGCTGATTTTCCATCCAAAGCGTTTCAGTCCCATGTGCATGGAGCCTTATGGTTATGTGCTCTTTAAAGTCCAATTTAGGCTTTGTTTTGACGGAATGAGTAGCGTAGTCGACTTTTGTATTCATTTAGTCAAAGCGAAGGAACCCTCGCACAACTGAAGCCAACGGAAACCATTTGCACCGGATCCATCACCATTGAAATCAATGGGGATTCATGTTTCAGTTTGTTGTTTGTCAGGATTCCGTTCGGACAGAAAGCTCCGACGGAACGCCAGCACGGGGCCCTGACGCAGATGTGAACGCAGCCTTAATCTAGCAATACACTGATATTTCAAGCTATTGCAAGGGTTGGTCTGAGGATGGTGGATGAGACCAGAAGATTTCAATATCCAATATTTTAGGCTGGACATGGATAAAGATAACAAACTTGCCAATTTCCTCATAAACAAGCAGCCATGTTATTTCTATGGTAGAAGGGGATAAGTGGCTGCCACACATCCAGGCTCCACTTTTCCCGCTTAACACGAATGAACCTGTTAAAATCAAACCCATCAGATACTGGAATACTGAGTGGGGTCCCCAAAGACCTGATTGATGGCAGATCTCACGTCTATGTCCAGTTTAATAAGAAGTTGTCTGACCAGCCATAGGAGCCGGTGAGATCTTTAACCCTAAGTTGGTTTTTTTTTTATATTATTTTGACGCTCCTCTTAGGGTATATTCACACGTGGCAGATGTGCTACAGAAATGGCTCAACTAAAAAACCCATTTCATATATCTGAATGGTGTGGTTTCTGCAGCATACGCACGGATTTCTGCAAGTCTAAGGCCTCATGCTCACTTCAGTTATTTTCTTCAGGGTGCGATCTGTTTTTTTTTTAACAGATAGCACCCTGACATTTATTTCTATGGGGCCATGCACACTTCCATTGTTTTGAGGGTTGTGTTCATCCGTTCCGTCAAAAGTAGTGCATGTCCTACGTTTGTCCGTTGTTCAGTGACCGTTGGGCCCATTGAAGTCTATGGGTCCCGTCAAAAAAACGGACGGCACACGGAAGGCACCCGTGTGCCGGATGTTTTTCATGTCCCCTGTTTTTCATGTCCCTAAAGTCCCCTGCATTCCACACACAAAATGGATTTTAATGGACTATTTAAAACGGAAGCACAACATCCGTTTGAAACGGAGCAGAAAGGACGCGGAGTGACAACGGAAACCACACGGATGTCACAACAGACACACGGATCGGTTTTAAACGGACGTGAAAACGGTGAAGGATGTGCGCATGAGGCCTTATGTAGATGTATGGGACAGTGGCAGGAATTTCTGCAACGAATCTGCCATGTGTGAATATAGCCTTCCTCATTGAGGATTTGCACTAAGGCTGCATGCACACTTCCGTCGGCCCCCTAAGGATGGTTCCGTGAAATACGGGCCGCACACGGATGGCTTCTGTGTGCAGTCCGTTAAATCAACATAAAGGCCGAGACCGTTCCGTCAAAACCGGGCAGGAGTAGGACCTGTCCTATTTATGACGGAACGGGCGCGTGATTCCCATAAAACAACGGATGTGTGCATGGCCCCATTGAATTGAATGTGTCAGGGTGCTATCAGTTAAAACAGATAGCACTCTGAAGAAAAAAACTGAAGTGGGCACGAGGCCTAAGTAGAAGTTTCTTTTTGGACAGCTCTGATGTAGGTTAACCATACTGTGCGATGAGGACATTTACTTAAGTAGCAATGGCAGCTTCTATAAAAGTGAGGTATATCGTCATACAACGCAGTAAGATTTTTATAAATCTACTGTGTAATACTGAAGCCCCTATAGTAATAACCCCGACTATAATGCATCGTCGCCTACTGCCGAACAATCTCAGGAGAAAGCAACATCAGCGAGGTCTTCGTATACTGGACTGTATATATGGATTACGTTTCAGTGATGCCTTCTGTGCAAACGATTATTACGTATGTCAGAAAGCTATTTAGCGGCATCAAGTCACTGATTGGATTGATGGTAACTCTGCGTAAATATTAATAACAATGGAGCCCCCATTATGAGGAATAGCACAGCTTTTTTGCGGTTAACCCGTTCCCAACCGCCCACTGTATTAAAAGGCGGGCGGTACAGGTCCGTAGTCAACAGCGTCGACAAAAGATGCTTATAAACGCTACAGTGAGCGCTTTTTCTCTAAGCAGCAGCGGTTACTAACAGCTCCAGTCCTAAGAGCAGCCTGATGAATACAGCTGGGATCGGAGGAAACGCCGATCAGATCACAGCTGTTGAACTCTTTGATTGCCGCAATCGATGACCGCAGCATGATGAATGGGAACTGCCCTCTTCGATCGAGTCACCGCTGACTAGATTAGGGACTGCCGAACCCTCTGCAGTCAACCCAACCCTGCGCAAAATAAGGTGGTTAAAAGCTGAAGAATTCATTTAACAGTTTAGAGTGAAATGTATACGGGATAAAAAAAAACAACAAACATAAAAGATATAGAAATAAGCTATTTTTTTTTATTTACAGCACAAAAAAAAATCCCGCAGTAATTGGATTTGTATGCCCACACTGCGCAGGAAAAAGAAATAAAAATTCTCAGCCATAAAACAAGGCCGCATGTAGCCATGTCAATGAGAAAAATAAAATTATAGAGGCGAAAATATGTATCTGGTCATTAAGGGGTTAAAGGGTCTTTGAACTGTTCTGGTCAAACAGAAATCAAAATATAAAAAGAAAATACAGGGCAGAGGTTCAGTAATGAGAACAGTCCTGGCAGACGGCATTCGAGTAAAAACATTACAGTGTGAACTTGTAGCCCTGCGCACGTGAGCGATGACTACAGGCCGGGTAATCTCCGGGGATATTAGGAAACTTAATACCGGAAACATATTGGTGAAACCTCTGCACTTGGAAACCAACGTAAAAATCTAATAATGTAAACAAACAGGAGGATTTTTTTTTCTGCATGTGAAGAACAGGAAACAGTCCCAGCACGGACTCTGATCTAATCACTTGGCGAGCGCGATGTGCTGCAGAACGCACATGAATCAACACTGTAGAGCTTGGTTACAAGGAATCTCTGCCTCCTAGATCCACCCTGAAGGTCTGACAGCGAATCACAAGGAGTAATCAGAGAATGAAGCGGTGATCTCATCTTAAAATCCACCAACATGTAAACCTCACAAACACAATAACCACCTCCTAAAAATACGCACATACGGGGTCTCCAGTCTATTGGTTACCTGCTTAAAGGGATACAAAGATAACAGGGAACATAATAGATACGATGTTAGACTCTGCTCCATATACACCAACCCTCCTATAGATGATCTAACAGCACTAACATATGGTGCTTACTATACGGTCACCAAAAGTGCCCCCCATGGGGCTGCAAGCAGCTTGCCACATTTGTCCCTCCCCATCCATTAACAGTCTCAGCCGTCCAGAAAGGCTGAAATGGGGGCTCGCGTAATACAATGGAATGAAAAGGAGGAGACCATTTGGGCTTTCGCAGTTAGAATTGCTAGAAGGATTGTTACAGATACAGCGGCAGATCATTAGAAAACACAGCTCGGATACACATACGGCAACGAGCCGGACACCAGTGTGTACATCACGTGACAATGGACAGAATGTTATCCACTGGGAGTAAACAATGAATCTTCCTACTGAACAACAAGCAGAGATCTTGAAAACGGTCGCATGAAAACAAAAAGTATATTGTAAAATTGTATAAGTTTTTATTATACAAAAAAAACAACATAAAATTACGGAAACCGGACAACTCCTTTAAGGTTTCACAGTATCACCTATGACTATAGGAAAAATAGCGGGTTTACCATGACATGACCAACAGGTTTCTCCATTTACAGTTGCTAGGTCGCTTGTGACTTTTTCCTGCCAATGCCATGCTGCCATGGAGCCCCTAGCCTTAAAGGAGAACTCCCACAAAATGTTTTATTCTCTGGCCCATTATGTAAACTGTGGTGAAGGTCATTTTCTTACCGGTGACTGTATTTGTGAGTCATCCCCTCCCTTCTGGTCCTCAGCTGTGTCATGTGACCAGCAATAGGACTCTACAGTGGACACCGCGTCTCATGTGTAGACAGGAAGTCCGTTTCTCTATTCATTACTAGCACAGCCTCGATGTGAGTCTCATAGGAATGAATGGAGAAACTGACTTCCTGTCTACACATGAGACGCTGTATCAGTTGGAGAGTCCTATTACTGGTCACATGACACAGCTGAGGACCAGACGGGACTGGATAACAAACACAGCCACCGGTAAGAACCTTCACCACAATTTACATAATGTGCCTTTCCAACAGGCCACAGAATGAAAAAATAATAATAATTAGCGGAGTGCTCCTTTAAGGCTAGGTTATGCAAAACTCTGTAGACTTAAAAAGAGAGTCGGTTAGAAGTGTTTTCACAGTTCTGTAAGTTGCCTAGTAAAAATACCAGGACAACCCCTGTCCATATGACCTATTAGGGCAAATGGACATCATAAAGGGGTTCCCCAGTCAGAACCCCACTATGAGCGAGAGGGGAGAGCTGCCACGGACTACTACATTCCCTTTTCAAAAGCCAAAATGTCAGCTGATGGCGACTTACCCTAGTAAAACCAGTTATTCTAGCTCCCATATTAAAGGTGCTGTCTGTGATAAAAACAACCCCTTTAAAGTGTAACTAGAAAAGTTTTTTGACATGTCAGAAGTTTAGATCGGTGAGTGAGGAAACCCCCACTGATCGCTAAAACAAAGCAGAAGTGCCCGGGTAAGCGCTGTGCTGCCTCGTTTCTGATCGGCTTTCCTCGGAGCTGCGTACTGGCTCAATAGAAAGTCTATGAGCTCGTACACCGCTTGGTCAGCTTTCCGAAGAAAGCCGATCAGAAACGAAGCGGCACAGTGCTCACCTGATCAAAACTTCTGCCAGGACAAAAGTTTTTTAAAAGTTTAGTTACCCATTAAGCATCAGTAACAAATTTCTAGGGGCAATGGCTAACTAGCTCCTGAAATTTGTTCAATAGCAAAATGAACTTCATAAAAGGAGTGCATTTGAGATAATAGAGTGTGGGCACCAAAATCCAACTCATGGAACCAACCGAATGCTTATGCACCATAATAATAACCATGAACTATAATAGAGGTTTATAAAGTAAGTAAATATACAGAAAAACTCTAAACTGGCTGGCAGAGGGAGATGAATGAAGGAGCGCTGCTCACAAAAAATCCCTGTACAGAATTACTGGTACCAGCATTGTAATGGTTAAGGATTAATACAGCAGACAACGACTGACTTCACATACGGACATCGCATTTGTCACAGAAGACATTTTGACAAGCCTAAAAGAATAAGGAGCCTGTTCTAAAAACACCAACTAAGCGCATCCTCCTCAGAGTTTACAATTCCAACATTACATTGGTCGCAAATTCCTGCAACGTGTGAGTGACACGTCCAACACGGACTCACAAGCATCGATAACAAGAGTCGTACGTGTCGATCCATTTCTCCATTGGGAATGGTGAGAGTAATGGAACGTTAGGTCGGGTCTAAATGCGGCTTTACAGTACGTGTATCAGAGCCGTGTCTTCTAGCTGCGAGCGTACATCACATGACCAGGACAGATTTGTATCCACGGGAAGTAAACCATGAAGGATCCTATTGCATGGCTGAAAGCAGAGATCTTGAAAACCAGAAGGAATTGAGACAGAAGGTAGATCGGAAAATTGTATCACTTTATGATACAAAGAATAACCTTTATTTGCTGTAACCATAACACCATTTTAATTGGAACAGCAAGACCTTATTCACATGTTGCAGTTGCTGCGGAATTCACAAAACCGCCCCTTTTGTAAAACGATTGATCGATCACCAATCCTAGGTTAGGGCTTGCATTGATCTGTTTTGATGCTGCATTTTATAGTACATTATCCATCGTGTCACGCTAGGAGATGAGATAACTGCTGTACTCTCATACGTAATGATCTCCTGAGGGGGGCTCTCTGTGTTCTCATGGGTGTGGGAGGGAGGTGGGCGCTTCTCCGGCATCTATGAGGTACAGGCAGAATTCTTCCAGCTGTAAAGCATTATTTTTCTACACAGGAAATTGCAGGATCTTGTTCTGTCATCCATGTTTTTACATATCAGAGAAGAGCTGTTATGGATTACAGTCTAAAGTCACTGAGACCGGACTTGCTGGCTCGCCTCCTCGTCTTGGGGTCATTACCGGCTGCTCGCTTAGTGCTCCAGTTACTCAGAGCACGGTATTTACGCTTTAATGCCCGCGCACATCAAAAATGCAGTTTTCCAATTAACAAGTCTATTGGGCTCTAAGAGGGTGGTTGCTAATGGCACTGGAGACGTCTGGTAGGGTTTTAAGGCGGCCCTGTACATGTTTTTCTATTAAGGTCTTTAAGGCTGGGTTCATACGGTGCATTTTTGTCACGTTTTTGTTTTTTTTGGGCTGTTGAACTGAAATTGAGAAAAATGCTAAAAATCGCACCAAAACACAGTGTGAACCCAGCCTTCCAGTAATAGAAAAATAGTGTTAGAGGAAGTATCAGCATACACAATAGTGGCCAGTCAGCTCTAGGCTAATATTGGTTCTAGGGCAATAGCCCAGACCCTGGCTAGACTTTAACGATGTTGTTCAGTCATAACAAATAGATGGCCTATCTTCAGGACAGGACATCAATATCTGATGAGTGGGAGTCTGGCACCCGGCAATTCGCTGTCTTTAAGGGGCCGCGGCGCTCGTACAAGTGCTGCTTCCCCTTCTTTCCTTAGCTCATACTGTGAATGGCCAACACACTTCTTACGACTGGACAACCCCTTTAAACAGTGCGTCCAAAAGCTGAAATGCGCACCAAAGTCCGAAACCCTAAGAATAGAAATTCAGCAGGTGCGGAAGTAGTTCGTACATACGAAATGTAAACCACCAATGTACTAAAGTGCTCACAAAGATTAACAAATTGACCATAGTTGTCATTAAATACAGAAAATAGGAAAAATTCACCTTCAGCGATGAGCTACTGGAGACCACCTTATTCGATCACATAAGAAACCTCAAAAAAATTGCTGTTTTAATCTTTTTACTACCTTACTTTTTTTTTATTGTAAAACGGTTCTCAAAAATTATGAAAAAAATAAATAAAATCTCAAAAATGAGAAAACCTTCTTAGGATTCGCTATGTGACAGCATTGGCGCATGAGAAGCAAAACAATATAATCAATCTGCTGAAGCAACCGGACCGGAAATGTCGAGGCCAAGAATACAAGGACCATGGAGATCTCCGTCAGTGAATACATTGGATTATGAGAAGATCGCCCTACAAGTTATGGGAGGTAATGACAGGTTGGCTTTTAAACTGCCCAATCTCATGGTTTTCCTTGAGGTACCCGATTGCCACTCATTTCCTTTCCATTGATTTTATATGTGCGTTCAGCCAGACCAAATGGAAATGTTGGCGTTTATAGCAGATTGGCAAACTGCTATCCAATTTTTATAAAACTTAAAGGATTTGTACAGGCTTAGAAAACATGGCTGCTGTCTTCCAGAAACAGTGCCACACCAGTCCATGGGCTCTGGTATTGCAACTCCGCATCATTGAAGTGACTGCCACACACAACCTGCGGACAGGTGTGGTGCTGTTTTTGGACGAAAGCAGCTAAGGTTTTCTAATTCTGGACAACCCCTTTTTAAGGACTCGCTTAGTTTGATGGACAATGTAGTCCGTGCAAGAAAAATAAAATGATTAGTAAATACTGTTGTATGTAAGTAAATACGAATTTCAAAACATGGAAACTTGCCTTGGAGCACAAGCTTTCATTCTTCCTGGAAGTAGGTAAAAAAAAACATCAAAAACTTCAAAATGTTATCCAAAATCACAAATATGACAGTAGGGACATTTAACTCTTCTTAAAGGGGTTTTCCCATCTTAGACCTTTACGGCAAACCCACAGGATATGCCATAAATGTCTGACAGGTGCGATACCGGTGCTGGGACCCGCATCCTTTTTGAGAACAGGGGTCCCCATCCGGGCAAATGCTGCAGAAAACACCCCATTCAGTTGTATAGAATTGATTTTTCAGTCAAAATCTGCCTCGTGTGGATTCACCGCAACTTCTGATTACTTGCTTTGTTTATCCTATATTAAGGAGAACCTGTCACTAGGTCACTTAAATTAAAGAGACTCTGTCACCACATTATAAGTGTCCTGTCTCCTACATAAGGAGATCGGCGCTATAATGTAGGTGACAGTAATGCTTTTTAATTCGAAAAACGATCTATTATAAAACCACTTTATGAGCGATTTTTAGCTTTATGCTAATGAGTTTCTTAATGCCCAAGTGGGCGTTTTACTTTGGACCAAGTGGGCGTTGTACAGAGGAGTGTATGACACGGACCAATCAGTGACCAATCAGCGTCCTGCACTCCTCTCCATTCATTTACACTGCACTAGCGATATAGTTATATGGCTATGTGCAGCTTTATACACGAACACTAAGACTGGGTTCACAGGAGCATGTTACGTCCGTAATGGACGGAACGTATTTCGGCCGCAAGTCCCGGACGGAACACACTGCAGGGAGCCGGTCTCCTAGTATCCTAGTTATGTACGACGCTAGGAGTCCCTGCCTCGCTGCAGGACAACTGTCCCGTACTGTAATCATGTTTTCAGTACGGGACAGTAGTTCCACGGAGAGGCAGGGACTCCTAGCATCGTACATAACTATGATGCTAGGAGCCCGGCTCCCTGCAGTGTGTTCAGTCCGGGACTTGCGGCCGAAATACGTTCCGTCCATTATGGACGTAACATGCTCGTGTGAACCCAGCATAACATTACTGTAGTGTCCTGATAATGAATATACATCACTACCAGCCTGGACGTAATGTTTATTCAGAGTCCTGACACTTCTGAATCTTTTCTGTGAGATTCCAGCAAGGCAAGCGTAATCTCGCGAGATTACGATGTAACCTGTCATTTCAAAAGGAGATTACGCTTGCCTTGCTGGAATCTCACAGAAAAGATTCAGAAGTGTCAGGATTCTGAATACACATCACGTGCAGGCTGGTAGTGATGTATATTCATTATCAGGACACTACAGTAATGTTAGTATTTGTGTATGAAGCTGCACATAGCGATATAACTATATCGCTAGTGCAGGGTAAATGAATGGAGAGGAGTGGATGACGCTGATTGGTCAGTGTCATCATACACTCCTCTGTACAACGCCCACTTGGTCTAAAGTAAAACACACCCACTTGGGAATTAAGAAAATCATTAGCATAAAGCTAAAAATCGCTCATAAAGTGGTTTAAAATAGATCGTTTCTCTAAATAAAAAGCATTACTGTCACCTACATTACAGCGCCCATCTCCTTATGTAGGAGACAGGGCACTTATAATGTGGTGACAGAGCCTCTTTAAACTGGTTTACTGACCTGAATAGCGCTTTCTCCCTTATTCCAGCGGTTTTCTTTTTATTCCTGGACACCCAAGCCCCCCCCCCTCCTCGTTCCAGAGATATGGCCCACTGTTGTGTTGGCTCTCTATATGCTAATTTGATGCAGTTAGCCAACAGGGTGGAGCTAGCTTCCATGCCGCTGATGCTGACCAATCAGAGTGAGGCTGCTTGAGGGTGGTTCACACCCTGTTGGCCAATTACAGCAAACAAGCATAGAGGGAGACAACACAACAGGGGGCCATATCTCGGGAATGAGGGGTCCAGGGAAAAAAAAAAAGAAAAAACAACAACAGCGCTGGCATCAGGGAGTCAGCGCTATTCAGGTCGGTAAACCAGTTCAACTTATAAACGACCAATGACATGTCCTCTTTAATCTTGCTGCCATATTGGCTCTTCTCATCTGGACCTGCATTCAGAAATACTCTATTCCTGACACTCTACAATAAGCTTCTATTTAGCATTATAGAAGATCAGCGGAGATGTTCGGAGTGTTCCTCTCAGCAGGGCTGCCTGAATCCAAGTACCAGCCAACAGAATTCTATATCCAGGGATAAGACGTGGTGTAAGTTCAGATCAGTACAAGTACAAAACTACTGAATATCATATGTAGAACCCACAATAATCTAGAGAAAACACGCCAACACTTTTTACTGTGCACTTCTGCCACACGCATGTTGTTCCACATCTGCACTCATGGCTCATGTACGTAGATCTTCTGAAAAATGACAGCACCAGATGTCTGTTGCAATACGGAAAATCCATCAACCTCAATAACAAATAAACAAATCAACATCACACAATATTAAGTGTGTCATGCAAATACATGACATCAGGGATATCAGCTCAGGTCAGGGTTGTGTTACCGGGAAGAGTATGACTTGATGAACCTCAACACGCAACGTGCTTATTACAGAAAAATCTAAAATACGGTTCCCATCAAAACTAAAACTACAGTCTGCATTAGTCAGCAAAGGTTTATTCATTAAAAAGTGCCATGGGAAGGCACCGAATCCAGTAGCCATTAGGCCCTGTTCACACAGAGTTCTTTGACACGTTTTTTTGACGCGGAAACCGCCAAAAAACGGCCGAAACCGCCTCCCATTGATTTCAATGGGAGGCGGAGGAGTATTTTTCCCGTGAGCAGTAAAAAAAAGGTCTCTCGGGAAAAAACAACATGCCCTATCTTCGGGCGTTTACGTCTCTGACCTCCTATTGACGTCAATGGGAGGCAGAGAAAGCGTTTTTCGCAGCATTTTTTACCGTGACACTCAATGGCCATGGGTGAAAAACGCCACGCAAAACGCGGCAAGACAGAATTTTGAGGCAGCGTTTTCTGCCTGCAAAAAACTGTGTGAACAGGGCCTTATTAGGCAGCCACTGATTGTCGTGAGCAGAGTTCTCCAAGTGTATAAACATTGGTATGATAAACATACGGGAAGAAAAAGTTGAAAGGTTATGTACACCTTTTTTTTTTGTTTTACTAAAACAATTACTGGTAGTGTTTAATGCAACTTTCTAATGGTTTATTAAAAAAATTTTTTAAAAAATAATACTTTGAGATACCGCTGCTTTGTATCCTGGATACATAGAAGCTGTATCTTGTGTTGAAAACTGAATCCGTCAGATCAGCGGGACTGATGGCCTTAGTGACCACGGGTCATGCGTGTATCGGACACGCAGGATCCACCTGTTATCCATCGCATCTGAGTTATGAACTTAGATGTTATCGATACCAGCTGGATCATATGTAGGAACCGCTGTTACCGAAGCCGTCAGTCCCGCTGACCTGATTGATTCGAGTTGAAGCGCAAGATACAGCATAGAAGCTGTAGCTCAAAAAGTAAAACTTTTTTTTAATGAAACCTAATTACAAAGTTGCATTAAACACTAGAATACTTTTTTTTTTACTAAAACAAAGTCTTCAATAGGTTTGCAAAGCCTATAAAGAGGTTGATCGGGGCTTAAACATTAATAACGCGTGCACGAGACCCTCTGGGCGTAGTACCAAAGCCTTGGCAAATTTATCTACCAGCGTGCACCCTGCAGCTCCCCACACCCAATTTTAGATTGTGTAGTATTGAACTGGACGGACAATTCGTCTCGGAGAACCCCATAACTTGAAGATTCCGCTAATAACACTGCGCCCCCATTACACTTGTGTTAATGCACCCTATGTTAGGGCTTTGCTTACAATGCAACGTCACATGCGTAAAAAGACAAACCCTTTTTTATAAAGATTTTTCTAACATGGGAGCTCACAGATCTCGGATGCCACTATTAGGCTATGTTCACACGGGGTATTTTGCCGAGTTTTTTGACACGGAAACCGCGTCGCAAAACTCGGCAAAAACGGCCCGAGAACGCCTCCCATTGATTTCAATGGGAGGCGTCGGCGTCTTTTCCCCGCGAGCAGTAAAACTGCCTCGCAGGAAAAAGAAGCGACATGCCCTATCTTCGGGCGCTTCCGCCTCTGACCTCCCATTGACTTCAATGGGAGGCAGGAGAAAGCGTATTTCTCGCTGTTTTATGCCCGCGGCGCTCAATGGCGAAAAACGGCGCGATAATTTCCGTGAAAATCGGCGTGCAGGGGGAGGAATATCTGCCTCAAAGTTCCAAACGGAATTTTGAGGCAGATATTCCTCCCCCAAAATACTCAGTGTGAACATAGCCTTAGGCATTCAACACAGACGTTAGTCGCCCACCTGCTATTAAGGCATCCATTAGGTGTATGTGTCATGAAAAGCGAATTATGAATACCTTAAACTAATGCCTGACACGGATTTCATACAGTGGCATCAGTCACCCAAAGGCTACCATATTAACAAAAAAACAAGGGACACTCTTTGGTCTCCATCGGGCTAATGGAGCTCTACGGACACATTTAGTTTGTATGCCGTGAGTTTTTTTTGGTGTACAAGCGTAATCTCCATCACAAACACGATGTGAACAGGGTCTAAGGGTCCCCCAACAAAAAGTGGATCGCAGGGTGTGCTGCTTCTGGTGGTGGCCCAGCAGCAAGTGTTCAATTTCCCTGCAGCACCACAAAAGGATAAGTCACGCAGTACACACTTACCATTGAAGTCAAACGTGCCAGATCCCACTGAGCAAGAGACTTCTTGGAGCATCCTGATATCAACATAGAGTTGTCTTTGAAAAACCCTTTCTCTATGTTTTCCCCTACCACGCTTACATGGGTTTTCTCCAGGTTGTCTGCTTTCCACCCGCACACTAATAAGGATAATCGTAAGTTAGATTGCCTTCTTATAAAATTGGAGGGGGGAGACTAGGGGTTCCTTTTGACCGGCCAATTTTGGCCGTAACATCGAGTGTTGATCAACCAGACAGCACGTTCATTGGCGCTCGTTTGCTCCTTTCACAAGGATCTATGATCAGTAATGTATGGGGACGAGCAATTGGTACTATGATCGCTCGTCCCCATACATTTCCATCATGTCGGCAGTACATCTCCCTGTTTACACAGGGAAATGTGCTGCCGACAACGATATTTTCTACTGAATAAACGATACGTTCATTCATCGGCTGATCGTTGCCCCGTTTACGGCCCTTTGCCCGATCATTTACCCGAGTAAAAGGGCCTTAAGACTGTAAGATCTACTAAAAATCTGATATATACCATCAGATAATTTGTTCTTTAAATGACCAATACGAAAGTGTCGATCATCTATTTATTGGCCCTCAAGGGAGGGCATATATTTCCCTTCTTCCGCGATTTCATGTGCCCAAACAGGAATAAGATTGTGCCATCGCGCTGGTGACAAACTGTAGTGAGTAGATAGATATAGGTCTACAGAGTATGATGGGAGTTTTCCTTTAGGCAATTCTCATTTTCTGAAGAGTACCTCTTAAAATTCAAGGACACACGTTAAACATTGTAAAAGGACCTTACCAGTTTTCAAGTGTCTAGTAAAGTAAAAGACCAGGACCCTGGTTACCATCGGCCCTGGCCCTGTTTTTGCTCTTTGAGACACAGAAAGATACAAAAAAATGAGTTAAGTATGAGGAAGACGGGAGGATCTCGTAATTTGTATCCAAGGGTGTGGTTGGCAAGACATGAACTATGAAAGTACTAAAACATTTCCCATAAGGCTGTATGTTTTGTATTATGGAGAGTCAATATCTGAACCACTGCAAACTGCTGAACGGGATAGATCTGCTACAAACGGGATAAAAACAGGACAGGGTTTATAAGATCAGTCACAACGCAGATAGTATAATACACATTATAAACAATCTATGTACAGTAAATATTCCACAGGTTGTGTCATTTATATACTACCTAGCCAGATAGATATCAGAAGTGATGGGAGGGGTAGTTGCTGCATTACGGGACCTATGAGCGAGAGTCCCTTACTAAAGTCGACGTGTCTGCATTTACATTGCAATCTCTAGTGACGTACGGGGTAATGTGTCTTAGGTGGTTTTTTTTGTAGAGGCACCAGAGCAGAAATATGCATTTGAACGTGACCAAAGGTTGATTTCTTGTTCCTCTCAACTCCCTAGATACAGTCCTTTTCCAGGGTGAAGTTCATCATTCAGTTTTTCATACAGCTAAACAGAACGGTCACTGTACGACATGCTCCACGTCACTATTTTTTGGAACAGAGACGCCATTTTCACACGGCTTTGGCAGTGTTGGTTAGTGCTATAAATCGGTAGATACACGCGACATATACCACCGTATAGGCATATAGGCATCCATCGCCCATAGGCTTCCATTGTAAACCTTGCGCTATATTTTTTTGTTTGTTTTTACTGGATACTACAGCATGGTAGGGCATAGTCGACTGCACTTCCATACAGAGGAAAAAAAGTTATACCAACATATAACAGCCCGATGGGGGCCAAAAAGGACACACTTTTGGCCTCTGTCGCATGAATGGAGGCCTACGGATAGGTTTGATATATACTCCGAGAAATTATTTGGCGCATACGGTAAACGTAGACTGCAAACACATTGTGAAAAGGGCCTTACAGGATCTAGAGACCACCCTCTGAACTTCTACACAACATCTGGAAGAGAGCAAGTCTCATTTCTCCAAAACAGGGAATTTGTCAACCTTTCTACACCAGTTCTCTTTCTACACCAGTTATCTGGCGCAGAAAAGTTGCAAAGGCCTTTTAACGCCACCCTCAACACATCTGTCAAAAAGGGACGTGGCTTCCCAAAAGGGGCCTGACCACATCTATTCTACAAACTTATTATAATCTACTCCAGAGAACGTGTAAAATATGGTGGAAATCTCTATGTGGGGAGTAGCATGTTAGAGGCCTGTGCCAGGCTCGGTACCTCACCACTCCTTTTGTTTCCTCCGGGACCCCTTTAGACGAACAGCATGTTGCGGCTCGCGGCTCATACAACGTACGAACGCCAGGCAGCGTCAGGACGTCGTATGCGACAGCGCTACTGACGTTGAGTGCTGATCGCATATACGGCCCTAAAGTTACTCAGCATCAGGACCGTGTATGGGCCGCGCGGCATGCTGAGGAAGCCGGAGGAGGGGAGAAGAGAAACCGTGAAGAGAGTATGCTTTTATATTTTTCACGGCCAATGGGAAGGGGGAAAACTTCACGGTTGGCCGAAAGATGACACATTTATTAAGAGGCGTTCACCTCTTAATAAATGTTTCTCATCTTACTTCAACTTTCTATTAAGACTGGTGTATAAAATGCTAGTCTTCATAAATTCCCACCCTTGTGTTTTGGAAATGTGCAAGGGCCCATAGATTAGCAAAAAAACACATCCGATATTATAGTTTTTCGCTGCACATCCAACCTTTTTCAAAGCTTCTGATGTCACTGTTCATACATGAGCAGGAGCTTCTCCAGGACTGGAGTCCCCAGCCACAGAGCTTGCGAGATGGGCTGGACCTCTGCATCGAAAAGCTCTTGACATCACGGTCCATATATGGACAGGGCTTTCACAACGCCAGGGTCCTCGGGCACAGTGCTAGTAGATGCGGTGCCAGGGGACTTCGGCCCTGGGTAATCTACTGATGTCACTGTCCATAAATGGACAGTGACTTCAGGAGTTCCCCCAGGCGACATATCCCACTGTATGCCATACAGTGGGAGTCGTTTTTATCTTCCGTCAAAGATATACGTTGGGAGTCCTCTCGACGTATACCTACGACTGAATCCCTTACGCGTTGTGAAGGGGGCACAAGAATAATAGAATTTAATTGACATTTATATTGTTAATCACTGCCAATTGCAAAAGTAGCAATAGAACTGCAGTGTTCTTACACTAGGTTCACACGCAGAAAGAGAAAACCTCACCTGCAAATCCGTAGCCATGCAACAGCTGAAATCCGCAGTATAATTCTACAACAGATCGGACAAGCTGCGGATTTAAATATGGGAAACTTGCCTAACATTTGTGTCAGATTTTTTTTTTTTTTTACAGCATGTGAAAAATCCCAGCAACATGCACGGTGATGTCCCTTGCATATTTTCTGAGTGAATTCCACATTGCGTAAACCCGGTCTTAAAGTATGCAAGGCTGTAAAGGAATAAAAATGTGGATGAACAGGGTTAACCAGGCCTTGACTTATGAATCTAATAGGCAAACAGTCAAGGATAAATTCACACACAGTGGATTTTTTTTCAGACACATAATCCGAAAAATCTGCATTATTACAAAGGGGTTGTCTACTCAGAATCATAGATGGCATATTCCTTGGATAGGCCATCAATGTCCCATCGCTGTGACTTTCAAAAACAGCAGTGGTAATAGGAAAACAGTGACACTTTGCCTCCTGTTGGCTCTGCTGTGTATTTTAAATTGGCGCAGCACACCTTCAAACGCATGCTGTTTTTATCCACATCATGTTGTTGAGGAACAGATAAGTTTATAGTGGAAAGTTACTTGCTCATTAATTTAAAAAAATAATAAAAATAACTACTAGTTGCCACATAACCCAAGTCTAAAGCCCTGCTAATGATATACCCCAAATCAACTCCAATCACACACTAAATAGAATTCTAAGACTGTAAAAATGAAAGAAACGTATAAATTCTGGAAGGTAGTGCACCTTTAGGCACTGGCGGACCTACAGGGCACCCTGTTACGGTACGTCCACACCGATACATTTACTTTCAATGGGGTCTGTCGTTTTAATAATCAAAATTGACAGGATCTGCAACGAATGCTTCAAACGAACAGCCTCTGAAAAAGGTGTCCTGTAACCTAAAGCCAAGCCATACAAAAAAAAAAAAACGACTGCTATGTGTGCCCTTACCCTTAGGCCTCATGCACACAGCCGACCGCAGCATGCATTCTCGGCCCGTCCTCCCATACAAGGTATGAGAGCATGGCCCGTAAAACGCAAAAGATAGGACATGTCACATCTTTTGTGGTATACTTCTACGGCAGACACCTATCCGTAGCGATTTTGCGTACCATATTACGGAGATTTTTTACGGTCGTGTGCATGGGGCCTTAGAGGTTTAGGAATAACACAACAGTAAGGGAATGTTCACACGTAGCGTAAAAACGGCCGCGTAAAAAAAGCCTCGTAAAAAGAAGTGCATGTCACTTCTTGAGCAGTTTCTGGAGCAGTTTTTCATTGACTCAATAGAAAAACAGCTCCAAAAACGGCCGTAAAAAACGCAAGTTGCTTAAACGGATGAAAATCAGGAGCCATTTACCCTTGAAAACAGCTCCATATTTTCAGCTGTTTTTTGTTAAGCGCGTGAACATAGCCTTATACAGAAGCAGAGGAAGTTATGAGATTTGAACAAAACTCATCCACACAGCGGAAAAAATCAGCCGAAAAAATGTTCAGATGGTATTTCTTGACATTGTTTTGCTTTTCAGAAACAGAATGAGTAAATGATTGTTTTTGCAAGAGGTACCGTATTGTTCGGACTATAAGACGCACCCATGTTTTGGACAACAGAAAAAAAAAAGTACATTTACTACATTCAGGCCTCATGCACACGACCGTAGCCATGTGCACGGCTGTGATTTTCGGGTCGGCTGGCCACGGAGTGTCAGCCGCGAGCCGCCCGCTGCAGCCATTATTTTCAATGAGCCCAGACCGCAGAACACGGCCGTAATAAGACATGCCCGTTCTTTCTGCAGTCCGGGCTCCGGGGCAATGCACGGACCGTGGAAACCATGGTCGTGGTAGGAATGAATGGGGCCGCAATTCTCCCGTGGATTTTCGGGGGAATTGCGGCCGCAAAAGCACGTTCGTGTGCATGGGGCCTTACAAAGAAAAAACTATTTGTTAAAAAAAAGAGTTTGTTCTGTTTCACCACATTCTGAGAGTCACAACTTTTTTTATTTTTTCATCGATTGGGCGGTGTGAGGGCTGATTTTTTTGCGGGACGAGCTGTAGTTTTTATTGCCACCATTTTTTGGTACACAATTTTTTTTTATCACTTTTTATTTCATTTTTAGGGCTAAGGTGACAAAAAAAACTATTCTGGGGTTTTAAATTAAAAAAATTTACGCCGTTCACCGTGCGCGTCAAATAATGCTATATTGTAATAGTTCTGACTTTTTCGGACGCAGCTATACCAATTTTTACATTGATCTTGGGGAAAAATGGGAAACGGTGTTTGTTTTATTTTACTTTTAATAATTTTTTTACACTTCTGAAAATTGCTATAACTTTTTTTTTTTTTTTTTTTTTTTTTTACACATTTTATTAGTTCCCCATAGGGGACTTGAACCAGAAATTGTTAGAGCTACGCCGTTTCCTTAAATCCCATAGTAGTGAATGGCAGTTACAGAAGCAGCGTAGCATGCGAGCTACGCTGTTTCCATAACTACTATTAAGTTCTATTGGAGTTACTTAAAAAGCGTAGCTCAGCGAGTTATGCGGTTTTCGTAACTCTACCATGTACACTGTTTTCGTAACTACCGAGTTCCGGAAACGGAGTAGCTTGCGGTGCTACGCTGTTTCCGTAACTCCCATTCACGTCGATGGGAGTTTACGGAAACAGCGTAGCTCAGTGAGCACTCGGCTGTTTCCGTAACTCCCGACCACCTAACCAGTAAGCGGCTGGGAGACAGCGGAGCCACGTAAGATAGAACGGGGTTTAGGGGGCTCCATTCTAGAGATAAGTGCGGGTCCCAGAGGTGGGACCTGCATCTATCTGACATTTATGACCTATCTTGTGGATGTCAAATATCCTTCATGGGAAAACCCCAATAAATACTGCGGTTGCTATGGACTGCGGCATTTAACTAAATGGCCTGGACGTTAGTGCAGCGTGTCAGCTGTAAAACACAGTTGACACCTGCAGTGTATGGGGCGGGCTCAGTGCGTGAGCCAGCTCCAAACATTATTCCCTCCCCGGTCCATGTAGTTCCGGAACATCATGGGTCGAGAAGGTTTTAAGTAAGGAAGCGGTCAGGGGGCCCGGGACATCCAGGTCCCTTGACAGCCGACTACAAGATGCAGGGACTTTTTAGTAAGATTTATTCTTGCTAAAAACTGCGTATTATAGTCCGAAAAATACGATAAGTAAAAGATTCACTTTGGTTCTTTTAGAGGGAAAATTGGGGAGAATTCTTCACTTCAGTGATCTGTACGAATTCTTCGTAGTTGACCTGCCCTTCTCCACCTCATTGTTTACTGATTGACAGCGATTAACTCCTCACGAGTCGGCCGCAACAGTATAACTCAGCAGTATATACTCAGCATTATCCGTATATAGGTGCAGCGAGTTTTTTTTAATCCGCAGCATGCCTATTTATGCTTCGGAATGGCATAGACTTTCCATTGAATCTGTACATCACTTGCTCGGCTGTCAGAGAAAAGCTGATCAGAAACAAAGCGGCACAGCTGTCACCTGAGTGCTTCTGTCGCTTCATTTTAGCGATTGGTGGTGGTCTCAGTGCTCGGACCCTCATCAATCAAAACTTCTGACATGTCACTATCAAAAGTTTTTTTTTTTTAAGTTTAGTTACCTGTCAAATCTGGCCCTGTACAATCTCACGTGTCCTGGAAACCACCAAATAAACGCTGTGTACTGAAACACAATAGACGTGTCAAGGAAACCACTCCGCATCAGAATCTTTCCTATAAGCTCACTGGTTCCAGGGATGACACAGCCGAGACCTCCAGACTGGCACATTTTTGCCTAAACACAATTCTAAAACTTGTTTAAACAGTCACATGACAGGCCAAACATCACGTTTTTACGGTCCACTTCTGGCAGTATGTCAAGTATTCGCCTCTGTATTCATGGAGAATGTATACACACGCGGAGCATTACTCACAGATTCTTACTCATTACAGGAACTTGTAGAGGTCTTGGTAAGGAATATAACCCACAAATATAGAATAATTATTAGCACCAGCCGACACCAAGCCATTATAAAGAAAGCGTATTTGTAAGGAAAACCTTTTGCTTTGCATCGGAGAGTAAGTACGCAGTTTTCCAAAGCTAAGCCCGTCACGGCTGCTAGAGAGTAGATCAGGGGAAATCCTTACGTAGACGACACATTTTCTATTATAGAGCAGAACTTGCCACATAGAAGTCAATGGAAGCTGCGGTCAATACAAAGAGGTATCTGTGCATTAAAGCCATCTGCCGTGCACCTGAACGATCTGGCCCCCATATTGGTACCCCGCTTTTCGCTCTCGAAGATGGCCGCCAGTCTCAGATTTTGCTACAGAGTGCCCTCCTATGGACGAGCACTGATGATCGGGCCCTGTGTCGGAGCGGTGTTCAGCAACGCCGTCGTCATCAGGGGCTGTCCATCGGAGGGGGTAGGTGCGCGCATCAGACTTGTTCCAAAGAAACTCTCCATATAGAAGTCTGAGACTACGGTGGCCAACTTAGAGAGCGGAAATCGGCGGACCAGAACGCAGGTACGGCAACCATATCATTCAGGAGCAGAGCAGCAGGTAAGTTGAATATATACTTCCAATGTATAGTAAAAAAAAAAAAAAAAGTGGAACTCGAGGGTCGTTTTAAGGACAGGTGGTCACTATGACAGACCCCTTTATATTAGAGCATCAAAGTAATATTATAATAATTATACTGGAGAATGTAACTGCACCCCAAAGTATCAAACTAGGGGGCTCAAAAGAAAGCACTTCCTGGTTCTGCAGTCACATGGTGTATCACATGATTCCTCTCACCCATTCAGCAAGTGATTCAGTCGGTGACTCCGTTTGAGGAGACCTGGAGTTCATGTAAAAGCTCACGTGATATATTTGCATTGTGTTTCCGCAGTGTAAAAATATTCAGAAATAAAATTTAAGTAAGCCGCATGTGAGCGCACCCCAAGAGCGGATGACTGGTTGAGAGGGATCAAGTGATACATACACCATGTGACTCTATAGACCCTGAAAGTGCTTTCTTTTTAACCTTGTTTGGCCCTTTGGGGCTGTTTAGTGGGCATTATCGTACTAATGACCTTATTTTAATAGTTTGATCATACTAAACAGGCAAGATAAACGTTGTCAAGGAGATACAAAGAGGCTTATTTATCAAAACTGGTGAAAAGAAAAAGCTAAGAAGTTGCTCAAGACATGGTCAACTGGACTTTTATGGAGGAAACCCTCTTACGTCTTGGCCTTAGATCTCATATGCTGGGATGGATAATGTCCCTGTACTCGTGCCCATCTGCTAGAGTTCGCGTGAATGGCATCCTCTCGGAAGGGTTCTCCATTTACAATGGCACCAGGCAGGGGTGCCCCTTGTCCCCCTTGATCTTTGTACTGACATTGGAGCCTTTCCTACGCCATGTTCGAGCTAATCCAGATGTGAAGGGCTTGGAGACACATAACTCAGTCAGCAAGGTAGCTGCCTATGCTGATGACCTACTTTTCTTCTTGACTAACCCAACCGTCTCCCTCCCAAATCTCATGCGGGAATTTCAGCGCTTCTCCAACTTCAAGATTAATTTTTCTAAATCCGAAGCACTGAATATTTCCCTTCCTCCCCCCCTCCTCTTGTCCCTGAAACAATCTTTCAGTTTTAAGTGGGCTCCGGTAGCCTTGAAATACCTGGGTGTCCATGTTCCCCCAGATTTGAAGGATCTTTTCCATTTGAACTTTCCTCCACTTCTTGCTGATCTTAAGGCGGACTGCGCACGGTGGTCTAAAGGCACTTTTACATGGATGGGCCGGTGCACCATCTTCAAAATGAATGCACTTCCAAGACTCCTCTATCTTTTCCAGACCCTTCCCATTGCTATACCTATTAAATTTTTTAAAGCGGTCAACTCTCTCCAGATTTCTTTTATTTGGAACGGTAAAACCCCTCGACTTTCACGCGCGCTCCTATGTCGATCTAGGGAATCAGGAGGGCTAGCACTTCCTGACGTCCGCTCTTATTATACTGCATCCCATCTTACTCGAGTGGTGGATTGGTGTAAACATGAAGGTTTTAAACCATGGGTGGGCCTGGAACAGAGTTTCTCATCTACACCCCTACAGGCTATACCTTGGCTACATCGTAACCAACTCAAACACCTCCGTCATCACCCCACTATAGGCCCAACA
This sequence comes from Rhinoderma darwinii, assembly GCF_050947455.1. Taxonomy (NCBI): domain Eukaryota; kingdom Metazoa; phylum Chordata; class Amphibia; order Anura; family Rhinodermatidae; genus Rhinoderma; species Rhinoderma darwinii. The sequence goes on along the minus strand of NC_134693.1, from coordinate 122,377,285 downwards.
CTGTTGTGCTCCTCCCTTCTCTCAGTTCGGTCATCCCTCCTCCCGGTTCACTCCTCAATGTATCCCATACTGGGCAACCCCTCTTTTACCACCGGTATGACGGACCCAGATTTTCTGCTCATGGCAGACCTCGGGATGGTTTCGAGCAGCCCAATTTCTTAACGGCAATGATTGGTTATCCATGGCAGACATGGCCCAGGTCCCTGACCTCCCGCCGCTAGGGCATTGGCGTTCCCTCCAACTACATCATTTTTGCTCTTCTATTTCACCCCCTACTTCCTACCAAAGGGACAGGACTCCTCTAGAGGTCCTTTGTACTGGCTCTGAATTGACTAGACACACACTGTCCACAATATACAAGCTTCTCATAGACCCCCCCGGATCTCCCCCTCCCTGTCTATCTTTCTAAATGGGAAACGGATCTGGGTATCTCCTTCTCCCCCACACAAAGCCAGCGTATACTTACTATGGCCCATAAGACCTCGATTAGTTCACGATATCAAGAAGCGGGCTTTAAACTGTTGTCTCGTTGGTACAGGACCCCAGCTCGATTGCACCACATCTTTCCTACAGCATCCCCTTTGTGCTGGAGATGTGGGCAGGACAATGGTACCCTCCTCCACACCTTCTGGTCATGCACCCTTCTTACCCCGTTTTGGGAAGGCATAAAACGAGTGATAACTGAAGTCACAGACACAGATATAACCTTGGACGCGGCCCTCTTCCTTCTTCATCACTGCGACGTTCCGGTGAACATATAGAAGCGCTCCCTGCTTCACTTTTTAGTGATGGCAGCCCGTCATTGTATCCCATTACGATGGAAAGACCCGTCTCCTCCTACATTGTCCCTCTGGGTTTCACAGGTGAACGACATTATGCATATGGAGGACTTGACCTCCGTTATCTACGACTCAAGCACCAAGTTCTGCCAGACATGGGCTTCATGGATTGTTTTTCAGGACTCAGACTCCTACAAAGACATTATACGAGATCCGCATACCCCTAGGCAACCTGACTAGTGCACTTTGCCAATGGGATGTAGTGGAGGACCCTCCCCTCCTGCATATTCTCCCCTGTTCTTCCTCCCCCTTGGCTTTTCTCTTCTGTTCTCTCTCTCTTGGTCCTTCAGTGTGGACTTCATGATCCGGACCTCCGTGTCGGAGGCTTGTTCTTATTTAGAATACTTCCCTATATGGGAATGATAGCTTTTATTATTTTAGCTAATATGTATGTGAAGGCTGACTTTACTTTCTATACTTTTTCTGTATTTTGTCATTTGTACCCCGTATGTTGTAAAATGGACCTTTTCGATCAAAATAAAGAATTGAAAAAAAAAAAGAAGTTGCTCAAGGCAACCAATCAGCTTACTGCTCATTTTTTAAATCGGCAAACGGATTGGTTGCTTTAGACAACTGGATTGGTTGCTATAGGCAACTGCTGCCCTTTTCCTTTGAATCAATTTTCATAAAAATCCCCCAAAGTCTCCTGTTGGTTCCATCTCAAGGAAACCAATATATTTGATGGATCCCGTCCACCAGCTCTAAACATGACAATATGGGATTTCCACAATAGAACAATATGGGAGTGCGCACACCACAAGCAAAGCAATGTCACCCACCACAAGAGTGGCGATCCAGCACTGTGCCCACCAGCCGCCACCTCTGTTACTAAGCAAGGCATTGCACATATTCAGGCTGCTCCTTAGCAAATAATGCATTTACCCATTTACACCACCCCAAAAGTGGGACTGGAAACCAGGGAAGGAATAATAAATCAAGCTCAGATCTAATCACTTAGGCTTCGTTCACATCTGCGTCAGGGCTCCGTTCCGACTGAGCTTTCCGTCCCGAACGGAGCCCTGACACAAACAGAAAACAATAGCACCGGATCCGTCACCATTGAAAATCAATGGTGATGGAAACGGAAACCTCTGGTTTCAGTTGTTCAGTCAGGGCTCCGTTCCGACGGAACGGAGCCCTGACGCAGATGTGAACGAAGCCCAACAATCCTTGTGATTCAGTAAATGACTGATCTGCTGAAAGGAACAGGTAAAGGGATTATTGACCCAGATCCTCAAACAAACACATATCGGTTTGATCTTGGTGACAGCTCTTTAATGATTCGGTAACATTTTCGGATGTATTTGTCCAACCCTAAAATGATTCCGGATCGTTATTACTCTAAATACAAACGTACCTTCAAGTCCAGGTGAGTCAGGATCTAGTTGGCTTGTTTGTTACAACTGTCCATTACTGAACGGTTACGTTACCAGGGGTCATTGATAAGAAAACAACAAGCACCTACAAGTACTTACTATGAAGTAGACCCAAAGAAAACAAACTACCTCCACTGTGCCCATAAAGCAGAATAAATAAAACTAGTTTATTGCCGTCAGCACTATATATAATATGTACCATATGTAACAACACTATAAAACATACTCTGTGTAGTAAACTGGTCCATGACAGCAAATCCCAGCGAACACGACTAGAGGCGGTTGTATACGTGGATGACATCCATAGACAAGGAAAGCTTGTATAATATAGACAAACACCCTCCATATTTATACTCTTGGCCGGTGACTATCTATACGTGTCCCCCAATATGTAAACTTCAGGCAAGGCAACAGTATTGATACATCCCCCCCCCCCCACCACCATATAAACCTAACCGTTGGTCAACAATACATGACTATTTCTGTTCCAGTATCGATATAAACCCCCTCCTCAACTATTTATACTCGAGGCCAGGCGATAGTACGGATACCTGCCCCCACTACGTAAACGCCAGGCCAGGCGATAGTATGGATACCTGCAACACACAATTTATGTACCTTAACCGGTCGATAGTATTATTACATGACCCCCACTATTTGTACTCCAGGCCGAGAGACTATCAACATATCCCCACTATGGCTAGGTTCACACGTTGCAGTCAAAATGTGTTTTGGAGGCAATAGCACGGCATATCGTGACATGGGAACCCAGCCTATGTATATTCCAGGCTCCAGGACAGTATCAAGATGTACCCCATGATGACTAGTTTCACACGTTGCGTTCAAAATGCATTTTTTTTCACCGAACCATGGAAAAATGGTTCGGTATGGCAGCCGAAAACATATTTTGACCACAACACGTGAACCCAGCCTATGTATGCTCCAGGCTCAAGGGCAGTTTAGAAACGTCTCCCATTATGGCTAGGTTCAAGTTGCAATCAAAACGCCTTTTTTTGCCGCGACCCGTAGAAAAATTGTAGTTTGACAGCAACAAATATGGATTTGGACTGCAACGTGTAAACCCAGCGTATGTACACTCCAGGCTCAGGGATAGTATTGAGATGTCCAGCATCATGGCTAGGTTCAAAGGTTGTGGTCAACATTAAAAAAAAAAAATTTGCTGATTGTCGAAAAGTGGTACGGTTTGGCAGCAGAAAACGCATTTTGACCGCAACGTGTGAACCTATGTATACTCCAGGCTCAGGGACAGTATTGAGAGGTCCCCCACTATGTGAACTCCAGGTAACAGTATCAATACTTCGCACAATACTTTAGGTCAAGACACAGTATTGATACCAGCCCCCCCCCCCACTATTTATACTCCGGGTCTCCAGTATGTCGGGTGGGAGCAGCTGGAAATGTAAGTCTAAACCATCACAAACGTACAGACATTTCCATTTTAAGGAAATCCAATCCCCGCTCTTCCTAGGCAAGTAAAGTGGCACTGACCTACACATCCAGAATAGACTAACATGAATAGTGCGAGCGCTCTTGGCATCCAGAGCGACTATCACAAGACTTTAGTGGAGCGCTATGTAAATCTATCTGGATCCATTCAAATCGTTTACCTTGCCAGTCTTGTGATCAAACCAGACCAGCGCATGATTCCTGGACAGCACCTTACAGTCAAAGGTGGCATTATTCTGCGCAGGGCGGCAGCGGGCCACAGAGCGCCCAATCTTGACAGGCTCATCCAAGTAGACGTGCCGCTCCTGGAAAGGATGGGAATTTGGACGGCAGGTGAAGATCGCAAAGGCTGAAGGCATGAGGGACAGCGTCGGTGGAGGAGCGGAGTCACTCCAACTGGAAAAAAAAAATTAAAGGAGGAAAAGAAAAAAAAATCCCAAATCCAGACCACCAGCTGCTGGGAGTGACCGAACCTCTGCAGAGATGATCACCAATTCATAACACTTAGGACTATAGGGACTGCGGGTCAGTCTGTATACTATCCTTCCAGTTCCACAGCCAATACCCCATACTGGTCCCATAGAAAGACCACCAGAATACACACAGCTTCGGTCTCAAGGCATCTAGATTTTAATCCATCATTAGGAATGGTTGAGAAACCAACATGTGCCAGTCTGAGGTCCACCCTGTGCCAACATCCAGATCATACACCCCCCTGGCCCGATTACTCTGATGCTGCAGTCTGGGTGACACTAGGGCCAGTCACAGTAAAGGACGAGGAGCTGCAGGTGATTGACAGGTAGACTATAGCTGATCCCCAGCAGTCCCCATACTCGGAGCAGGTGAGGAGAATCTGACAGGTGGGAGACAGTCAACAATCCGGAGCTCAGAGAATGGGCTGTGGACCGGGCGGCATCCTCAGCAATGATAGGAGGAGAAGCTGGGACACGGCCCTCCCTCCGGGGATAGGCCCGATTTTTCACCCGCTGCAGAAGACCTGGGGCCCGGTGGGAAGTTACGTGAGCACCGAGGATGTGGAGGAAACCACAGCTGACGCGAAGGAAAGTTATTTATCCGGGCGTGAAGCGGCTTCTGTCTCCCGCCGCTGCCTAGATAAGAATATTCTACGTTCCAGTGACCGAATCCGGCAGTTTATTGGAGAACAGCCCCACCGCGCTCCCCTTCCTCCCGCGCCGCCATGTTGAATACGAGCGACCTCCCCGCAGAGCCGCACAGCAGCCGGCCTACTGCGTCACCAGAGCAACGGGCGGGGATTGCAAGGGGCGGGGACTGGAATAGGAGAGACAAGGTCACCAACCAATCAACATTGGCGCCCATCCCTTGCTGGTCTCCGCCCACTCTAAACTGTCAAAGAGAGAACCTGTGGGAGGGGCTGTAGTTTCCGCCGGTAGTGACCCTGTGTGGCCCCGGTACATAAAGGGAATGTATTGACTAACTCGCCATTGCTGCGCTTAACAAATGTTGCGGGGAAATAAGTGGTTTATTATGTTAAGACTTGATGAGTTTATTAGACAAATGACTTGTAGTGTTCATTTAAAGGGATATCACTGAATATTAAAGTGCGTCGTATCTGTTTTTGCTGCACAGTTAAATTCAATCTATTGTTTCCTGTTATCAGCCATTTCAGATTGGGTTGAGGCTTTTAGGAAGTCCAGAAAAATATCTTCCGTTTCACATAATTCCGGTTCTGAGATCCTCTGGTTCAGCAACCTCCGGCACTCCAGCTGTTGTGAAACTACAATTCCCAGCATGCCCCGACAGCTTTTGGCTGGAATAATATAGCCTTTTGCTCTCGGTGCATGATGGGAGCTGTAGTTTAACAACTGCTGGGGTGTCGAAGGATACCGATCCCTGACAACTCTTCCTTATTAACCCTTTAACACTTGTCTCACACTTATGGCTCCTTCACTTTTGCATAAGAAAATACGAATGCGAATACAAATCTTTTTTTTACAATTTGTTCCGTTTTTATTTTCTATTTGGTTGTGAGTTGTCACTTTTTCATCCGTATTCGTTATGTTTTTTGTTAAAGGATTAACAATTTTATGGTGTTATTGTAATGTTGAATGTTGTTGAAATAAAGATATAAAAAATAGAAAAAAATAAACACATGCGGATTATGCAAAACGGAACATGTGTTTTAAATTCTACCCATTGACTTCTGTGGGTTAAAACGCAATAAATACGGATCCGTTGGAGCATGCTGGGTATTGAAAAAAACACAGCAACTCCCAGGGACTTCAGCGTTCATTGCCGAGCTTCTTTAGTGTATACCAGGCACAGCGCAGTACAGATCTGTAGCGGCTGTGCCTGGAATTGCAGCTCAGTCCAATTCAATTGAATGGAACCAAAACTGCAATCCCAGGCACAGCCGCTACCGTCGTGTATGGTGTTGTAACTGTAAGCTGTAAAAAGGCTGCGGCAACAGATCATTTGGCCTCTTCAGTCAGTTGATCGGCGTAGGTACCGGGAGTCGGACCCCCACCGATCTAATATTGACTACCCCTCCATCAATATAAAATGCCCCTTTAAGAGCTCATACACACAATCGTATTATGGCTCTGTAATACGGCACTATGGGAGAACACCCATACTGCGGTGACGTACGACGGCACATAGAGTGCCTCCATACAATATCTCCCGGGTGTGTGACTATATTTCGTTTTAATCTGGCTATAGGCGGCCACAGTTTTCAATAACTGCACTAGAATCAGGCGATCGCGGTAGTTAAGCAGCAGTTTCCACACTACGAAGCATTTGCTATCATGCAAAGATTTTGAAAAATCTATATGCTACTCATTCTTCGTCATTTTACATACAACTATAAAGTAATAACCTGTAATAACCTATAAAGTTTGCATCAGAGTTGGATGCAGCTTCCTCTACACTGCCCTCTACTGTACAAACCGTGCACAAGTTTCTGTCATCTGTGCAGTGTGCACCAGATTCTAACATTTCGGATCTGGCGTTGCAATCCGTCACTTTTCTAAGTAGATGTGGGAGAAAACCAAATTAAAGTTTTATTTATCACTCCTAAGGTTGTGTTGTCCGCTTTCAGCAAATATTTTTTTTTTTTTTGTATAATTAAAAGTTATACAATTTTCCAATATACTTACTGTATGAATTCCTTACAGTTTTCAAGATCTCTGCTTGTTGTCATTGAGTAGGAACATTCACTGTTTACTTCCACTGGATAAAATGCTGTCCATGGTCATGTGATGGTCACACAGGTGCACGGCTCATTACAGGGTCATGTGATTGTCACACAGGTGCACCTGTGTCCATCACATGACCGTGTAACGAGCCGTGCACCTGTGTGTCCATCACATGACCATGGACAGAATTTTGTCAACTGGAAGTAAACAGTGAATGTTCCTACTGAATGACAACAAGCAGAGATCTTGAAAACAATAAGGTATTGATACAGAAAGTATATTGGATAATTGTGTAACATTTTATTATACAAAAAAAATAAACAATTATTTGCTGAAACCGGACAACCCATTTAAGTAATGCATGTTTTACACCAGAAGACCATTCCGTGCATGACAGACCCTGACAGATGGCAGATAGCAGTGGAAAAGTTGAGCCTCCATGCTGAATGTTTTGGGTCATTGTCGGGCGCACTCTTTGGTAAGTCGTTCATGCCAAGCAACAGATCCGCCTCAATAGTGGCCCAGTCCAGGCCATCGATCAAGGCAGCGTTTAGTGATTTCCTATTTTAATTTATGTTGTCATTCAAAATTACCTTCACAGACCGACTGTAAACGACAGGTCATACAGAAAAACATCCGTCTGAATAACTTACTGTATGTATGGCCAGTTTAACCCTTTAATACACCCAGAAGCCATGTTCATTAACACATAAATGCCCAAAGCAACCAATAGGTATTCATGTGTTTATGAGCTTACTTGGATGTCCCGTTATAAGGGGCATCGTCAGTATAAAAATAAAGCCATAATAAGATCCACTAACAGCAACAAAAAACCCAGATCGCAAAATATTATACTGCACAGGTAAAAACAAACTGAAAATAAGTCAAGAGCAAAAATAGTAACGAAGACACATAACAAATATGTTTTCAATTGCTGATTATATGCTCAATAGATGGAAAATGGCGCTTTAGGCCTCGATCATATCTGCGTTTGATGCTCTGTTAGGGGCATTCGTCACAGATCTGGCCGAGAATACCGGAAACAATAGCGCAGCATGCTCAATATTGTTTCTGGTAAAACCACTGACATCTAGATAGAACCCATTAAAGTCAATGGGTTCCGTTGGCCGCTGGTGGTGTTCATGGTGCAATGGAAACGGCGCTTCCGGTTACTCCCTTGTCCTGCCCCTCTGACGGAGCAGAACAACGCAGATGTGAGTGAGGCCTAATTTTAACGTTAACACGTTTGATGTAATTCATCGAGGACATGCTAGATCTACTGGCACTGAGCTGAAAAATGTCATTTGTACCATGGGAGGCCTGATGATGCAGAGCTACCTAAAACAAAACTGTAGTACATTGCCAAGTGCTGGCGCCCGTTCAATACACTTTCACTGAAACTTGGCAGCGCCGGTGGAGTTCAGTCATCTAGATCTCTCCAGGAGCCTGGGAGGATTTTGATCATTCTAAGTCCTGAAGGAAAAACAAAGTCATACTTGAAAATTGTAGCGGTAGCAGTATATACTCGCTGACCACATGCATGTTCTAAGTGCAGGACTCAGTATTAATCTTCTTAAGAACATAAGAGAAACCATGACAGAGATTACTGACGGCAGGGCCTGAAGTGTTATATGCAGTAGTACACACTGTACATTAAGGATTAACCCCTTCCCAACTGCCCACTGTCTTTTGACGTCGCTGTAGACCCTTTGTTCGCCGCAGTGCGTGACCAAAGGGGACTCCCCTCTTCGATCTTGTCACTAGAAACCCGGTCATATGATAGGAGACTGGGGGAACCCTATGCAGTCAGCCCAGGGAACCTAGAAAGGATTCCAGGACTTGATTACAATGGGAGGTCGCAAGCGGAAACCGTGGCAAGAAAGGACTAACACTTTTTTTTCTTCTTGCGAGAGACCAAAAGCCACCCGGGAAATAAAACGCCTCAGCCTCCCATTGTAATCTATGTGGTTTCTGAGTTCAAATCAGTGCCAAAAAAACTCCATGTGAACTGACCCTTAGGGCTTATTCAGACGAACGGGATATACGTCCGTGCAACGCACGTGATTTTCACGCGCGTCGCACGGACCTATATTAGTCTATGGGGCAGTGCAGACAGTTGCGTGATTTTTCCGCAGCGTGAGTCCGCTGCGAAAAACTCACGACATGTCCGTTCTTTGGGCGTTTTTAGCGCATCACGCACCCATTGAAGTCAATGGGTGCGTAAAAATCACGCATGCCACACGGAAGCACTTCCGTGGGACAAGCGTGATTTGCGAAACAGCTGTGAAAAGGATGAATGAAAACAGAAAAGCACCACGTGCTTTTCTGTTTACAAACATCCGAACAGAGTGTCATAATGATGAAAAGCATGCAGCCGCGCATCATATGCTGATGCCACACGGAGCTGTTAAGTGCCTTTTGCGCAGGCAAAACGCCGCATTTTTTGCGTGTGCAAAAAGCACACGCTCATGTGAATCCGGCCTTAGACTGCTGCTAGGGTCCTTCTGTGTTGCCCTAACAGCAGCCTGTGTCATAGTAACACGGTATAAAGTATTAGTATACAGGAGTACAAAATAAAGTTCTTAAAAAGTTATCCCTCCATGGGTTAAAAAAAATGGAACCAAAAAAAAACCCTGCAGATTTCATTTAACAGGCTATTTAGCGTGAAACATGAACGGTATAAAAAATAATCAAAAAAATAACGCCGAAAATCGCTTTTTTCTATATTCACTCCACAAAAATAAATGACATGGTAATTTATTTGTACTCTCAAACTGTGCAGGAAAAAAATACATTTCTCTGGAATAATCAAACAATATTATGACTGATGAAAGGCAGAGACAAAAATGAAAATATTTAGCTGGTCATTAAATGGGTTTTCCCATAATCAATATTTATCACCTAATAATAATACCACCTGATATTCATCCCAGCGGCCAGACCCCAACTGATCAAATATTCATCACCTATCCTGTGGATAGTTAATAAATATAGATGATGGAAAAACACCTTTAGGATCTTTTCAGGAGTTAATTATTAGATGTTTTTATTTCCAGTACGGCTATATCTCACCCTGGCATTTGCATACACCGTACAAGAGTACGATTTATTTTAAAAGAATCCATCTTAATTTTATAAGTGTCGCAGAGTGATGACATTTCTACACCCATGCTATTATATAGACTATTAAATTCTGTAATCCCTGTTAATATTGGTGTCAGATCTCTGTGCAAGGCAATCTGTTGTAGACTAAGTGCTGGGTTTAGGGGTAGGGGGCCATTGTCCGCCTGCAAAATTAAAGTTTGTCTACTCGGACACCTCCGTGATACTATTGCGTGATGGTGAGAGTCTACTTGTACAATGAAGACTCCGTAAGTTCTTACCAAATCACCAATCATCAACATAAGAAATGCAGAAATATGGCCTCCAGGATGGAACCTCCACTATGGTTCATTATTGGCCTCAGACCTTATCCATGCAGTGCTCATGTCCAGCTCTATTCACAGTCCATAAATGAGAGCGGCAGGGTCTTACTAGCCCACCAGAATACTCGAGGATCCAGGCGCCGACACAATAATACAACAGGGCCCAGTAGAAGACAACCCCATTTGGAGGTAACTTTGGAGCCAATCACTTACCACTAGGGTATATTTCTTATGGGTTGATTCAAAAATAATCTATTAGACCTTATTGATGATATGTCCAGTATGTGTAATGATAACTATAAAGATGATGATGTAATTATAAGTGGACGTACACATGTTTTGTAGAAACGGAGGGTAGAGCTCAAAACGATTTAATTTGCTAGTTCAATGCTGGAGAGCGGTGTTGTGTCTGATGAACCACAAAGGAGGTTTTCCAAGCCCTTTACTAAGTACCGTGGCCCCTATTATGATCAGTGGGGTTCCCAGTACTCGGACTAGCACCAGTCATACATTGACGGCATTTCTAAGGTATATGCCATTAATATGTAGGCCCACACAAGCCTCTTTAAGCTATGAAACAGAAAACGAGACAATGACAGTAGGACTATCACATATACTGTATACATACAATCATTTTCATAATTAATAGAAAATCTACATAGTACAACCTTAGAGAAGCGCAGTCATTGTATTTAATGGTATATAATGAAATGTTACCTATCCTTCACGTTACTTTCATTGAGGCGGCTGAGATGCCTTAATATATTTTGCACTCCAGTTTTTTCCAGACATCCTTTTTCTTTTCAATAATTAAAATTACCTCTTAAAATTTTAGTATAGGGAGGCAATATTAACATCTAAACACAAGACTTGACCTCATGCATTAATTAAACATTATCTGTGGATATGTATTACGAAGGAATCAGAAAACCCCTATAACATCTTGGGTTCCCCTTGAAGGTCTTACATCCGGGAGTCCCTGCAATTAACAAGGAAAATGAAGCATTAGGCTCTGTTCATACGGCATGTATTCGACGCATTTTATGATTTAAGCTTCCCATTGACATCAATGGGAAAGCGTGTTGTTAGTGCATACAACGCATTTTTGTACGCAAGAGTATTTAAAAAGCGCGTTGTGTAAAAAATTTGCCTGATTCCCATACTCAATGGGAGTACTAATTACATGCCAAAAAACGTCCAGAAAGCGTGCACAAAACACGTAAAAAAAAGACGAAAACGTGTCAAAATCGCCTATACATTGTACGTGTCAAAGTAACAGCAACATAATTGCCAGAACCTGTGTTTCCCGAGCAGAACATCACACTGCCTCCGCCGGCTTGTCTTCTTCCCATAGTGCATCCTGGTACCATCTCTTTCCTAGGTAAGCAAGGCACACGCACCCCGCCATCCAGAATATGCACCTTCTTCCATTGCTCTATGGTCCAGTTCTGATTCCCACGTCCCCAAGTAGGTGCTTTAAGTGGTGGACAGGAGTCAGTATGGGCACACTGAGCAGTCTGCGGCAAAGCAGCCCCAAATACAGCGAGCTGCGATGCACTGTGTGTTCTGACACTTTTCTGCCATAGCCAGCATGAGGTTTTCCAGCAACCGGTTCTACAGTAGCTATTCTTTGGGATCAGACCAGAAGGGCACCCCTTTGCTCCACATGCGCATTAACGAGCCTTGGGCACCCTTCGCTGGTTCACCGGTTGTCCTTCTTTGGACCAGTTTAGGTAGGTACTAACAACTTCAAACCAAGTACACCCAATCAGACCTGGTATTTTGGAGATGCCCTGACCCAGTTGTCCATATATCACAATTTGACCTTGTCGCTCAGATCCTTACACTTGCCCATTTTTACTGTTTCCAACACATCAAATACAAGAACTGACTGTCCACTTGCTGCCTAATATATCCTACCCCTTTACAGGCGCCATTGTAACGAGACAATCAATGTTATTCGCTTCACCTGTCAGTGGTTTTATTGTTATGGCTGATCGGTGTATGACTGCTTTCGCTTTTTCATCTTATTTTATATAGATTCTAATGGTTATGCTCAGTAGATTTTTTCATTGCAGTCTTTTTTGTAAAGTATTTGCTTCTTTGTTCCCAAAATCTGGGTAATGGTTTATCACAGTTTGTTTGCACATTATCCAGTGGAAACAGAAAAAGGACTCCTTTTGGATGCTCCTGGGTGCACAATGACCCAGTGTGTTGTTGTTTTTTGGATAGGTGGAAAAAGGTTCGTAATTCACAGGAAAGAAATTTTGTTTAAAAGGTTCTTTATTTTCTATTCAGGAATACAACGCGTTTCGACCTTGCAATAAGGTCTTCATCAGGCTTGTTTGCACATTATGGGGCGTTTTTACTAATAGATCAATGAACAATTTACAGAAACAGCAGGGGCTACATTACAATGTCTGGTTTCAATTAACTTTATTGGCTAACAATTGTGGAGAAAGTAGGTGGTAAATGTGTTTTTGTTTAAAGCGCAGTGTTACTTCAGAGGAAGCTACTGTTTATTTCACATAAAAGGTCACAGAACAGATGTCCCCCAATCTTCTTATAATAGTGATAATGAGACGTTCAGAGGTCTGCTTGACCTAGCCATGGAACTAGAAGCACTGAGTGCGTCCCCCATGCTGGTAATTTATAGGTTATGTACTATCTGCAAATTCTAGAACTTTTTGAAATGCAATGTAAAGCTGATGTCTTGGGCTATTGTATTTCACAATGTTTCTATTTTTACTTATTATAGTCCCGGCTACTCAACTTAAGAAAAGGTACGACGCTAGAACTGAGCATAGATAGGGCTAAATCTGTTGTTTGAGACTAGTCAGTCTGTGATGTGGCTACCAAAAATGGAAACTGTACAAATCCATTGTGTTGTCTTTCGACACCAAACTGCAATTCCCTGTGTCCAACTGCGTGTTCATTGGATCACACCAGTGGCATCCATGGAAAATTATAGTGCCAGGTTTTGCCACTCCATACCCTTTTCATTACCCATGGTTCAATTCCTCACCAACTTCTTTGTAGAGTGGAGTCCGTTAAAGGATCTCACCACACAGTAGAAAAAAGGAATGGGACTAAATAGGGCTGGGACACCCTCCAAGTGCCCTATGATGGTCATAAAGGGTGCCTCTATGTTACATACGTACTTGGGTCACACTCCGAGACCTAACACTGAGAAAGTCTGTTGCTTAATGCAATGTCTTAGCACAGTAATATAGTGAAATCCACTAGGTTGTACTGTCCAGTCTCCTGACACACATAAGTCTTCCATTTTTTGAACTGCACGTGTGCTAAAGGCTGAGTGGTAACAAAACAAAAATCTGTGTTTTAATATTATTACATGTATAAATATGTTTAAAAAGCATTTTCCAATTGTTCTTATGCTATATTCACATATTGCAGTCATTTTGTGTGTTCTCTAATTCCTATAACATTGTGTTAAAACCGGTGATTTTGACAAAATGTTGGCAAAAACTGCAATTTGATCCCCTAACGCTTTAAAGGCGTATTCCGATTGTAACAAGTTATTACCTACCTACTGGATAGCTGATAACTGGTAGATCAGTGGGAGGCCGACCACTGGGACCCCCACCGATCACCAGAACGGGGGTCCTGTGTCGCTCTGTTAAACCAGCAGCAAAACCGCTTGCTGGAAGGAGTTAAATGGAGCGGCAGCCACGCATGCATCATGTCACTCATTTCAAAGTTTATGGGCACTGCTACAAATTGCCTAGCGCTGTACTTGGCAGTTTCGATCACTGCCATAGACTTTGAATGGAGTGGCAAGATGATGGGGGGAACGAGGGACACGAAACCCCCCTTCTGGCGATCGTGGTGGTCCCAGTGGTCGGGCCCCCACCAGTTTACCAGTTATCACCTATCCAGTGTATAGGTGAATACTGGTGAATACTGGTAAAAACGTTTCACAACCAGAACATCTCCTTAAGGATTTATGAAGCTCTTAAAAAATAAAGAATAAAATTAGCAGCAGAACTGTAGCCCAATGCTAGAGGGGTGAGTGAATCCATAGCAGAAAGACAAAATCATGTCGGAATAGGATTCTGAAGTGTCCAAAGTAAAATTAAATAATATAACATTACCTTTACACCTCCAGATGACCTTCACAAATTCAAGCAATGTCATCTACCAGGTGCTTGACAACACATCAGCAGAATGAAGGATTCCTGCAGACTGGACCGGCCACGGAATGAAAGTCTTTATTCCAGTAATACAAAATTGTGTCTATTATTTGACGTCAGATTAATTTAGTTTCTTGTAAAGACAATGCATTGATTTTGGTAAAACATCATGGTAGAGAATAATGGGCGCATAAAACTCTGAATTACTTTTCTGTATACCTTGAACAAGGGCATGCATAGGGTAGAGGTGGCCCCAGTCCAAAACTCCTACCACCAGATCCCCTCTTCCAGGGGTAGAAGTGCCTGGTGGTATAAACTGTAGGAGAGAAGGGCAGAATGTCTATTGGGTAGACTAATGTTCAAACTTTCCACCATCCATAAGGAAGCGTTATTGAGCCAACCAGACCCCTGGACCCTTTCTATCGGCCCCATAGTAGCTGCAGGGTCTTCTTCTAGAGCATGTGAACCTTTGATCTGGAGTCTAATATCCAATATACAGATAATGTACAGATCTTAATGCTGGCATTTATCTGCGCTGGTACCAATCAGTATTCTGGGTTTGAAGATGCACTTCAGTAATCTGGCAAATTAACATTTCCAATTGATCATTAGCTGAATTTTCGCTGCACAGTAGGCAAGCTGATTTTTTTCACTGGCAAAGAAAAATGTATATATGCTAAATTTAATAAATTTGAAATGGTCTGCATTGGATAGTAGAGCTGTTCTGTAAAGATGGATGAGTTTGGGCTTGGATGCTCAGAGATTCTGATTCTATAGGTTCCAATATTAAAAAAAATCAGCTCCAGATATTGCTCATGTGATCACAAAGCTTTTAGAATACAAAGTCCTGGTATCGACAGTAATCAAAGGGACCATGGCACCTTTAATTTTCTCCAACAGCGCTCCATTCAATTTACGGGTCCCATTCACTACAATCAGTGGAGTACATAAAAGAAAGCGGGGCTCATAGCAAAGCTCAAAATGGGCCCCCCATTTGGATGCCAGGTTTACCACCCAGGACAAAATGACTTGATGTTTGTTTGTCCCTTTCATACTATTTCCGTCACCCTTGGGCCAATTCCCCGACCCCTTATTTGCTAACAATGTAGTTGCTCTGGAGAGGGGAGTCTGTACAGGTTCTCACCATCCAGTAGCAAAGGGCCCCAGTAGAGATCAAAAAGAGCTGGGCCTCCTCTCTCCAAGGTCCCGATAACAGCCACAGGGTCAACTTTTATGGTATGTACACCCCTGACTATAAAGTAATAACCAGTACATGGGAACGCTGTTGAAAACCAAATCATGCGAATACGAGGTATAGATATGGCTGTGGGAGCTGCCGGACATAGACAATAGTTTTATTCTAAAAATTGTACGATTATCTGGAATGTATTCAGTTTTGTCAAACAACTTTGACAAAACATAAATTTGCTCAACCTGGCCTGGGAGCATAAGAAGCTATCATTGACATCATGGTGTTTACGGACATAGTGGAGGACAATCGTGGGAACAAGTTATTGAATCTTTTTGTGACTTTCAGCTGCGGGTTTGATTTTATATTTAGCTGATTATGAATGAGAGAGGAATCTGGTCCGACAGGTACAGCTAAGATATGAAGCAACAATAGCTCCAGGTGTGTCAGTGAGCAGAACGTGTCATCTTTATTATTTCACTTTCTTGCAGGTAATCCTTGTTCTCTCGCGTAGCACCCTCTGGAGTTACTTAAATATCATGATTTCTACTAAAGAAATAAAATATAAATCCTTCAGTTTTCTCTTGTGTCAAGTTGTCAAGAATTTTATTCAGGCAGTTTTGGGAGAGCTGGGTAATGACCACAAAATAAAATAGACATCTACAATAAAACAGTAGAAAGAAGAGTCAAACAGTAATCTTTTTTTCCACATTCATAAATCCACAAAAATATCTCCTGAGTAATTTTTGGTACTGTACGGGTTGCTTCAATAATGGCAAGATGTCCATGTCCTGAGCTAGAACTACCCCCAACGTGTTTGTCAATATGATGTTCTTTATGTGTTACAGGGGCAGACTGACCATTTGGGCATTATGGTATGGTAAAGCCCCTTGTTACAGTTCCATTCACAAAACTGAATTACAGGGCATGCAAAAAATAGTGTATTATGGACATAGTAGATGGTAAGGGGTCCATGACCCAGATCACTCCAACTCTGCCTGCTGTAAAATGCTGCTTTTGCTTTATATCAAGTATACTAAGGCCTGCGTATTCCAAAGCGTTACTTTTTGACTTATCAGCTCATAGAAAATTATAATTAATAACTTAGGAATTACTCAGTTCCTGGATTGATGCAGTGAACTTGGACAACTTGTGGCAGCAAAGATGGGAAGACTCACCGAAGTCCCATGACTACATATGGAAATAATGGTTTTCACTGTGATTTTAAGGAGTTCCAGAGAAAATTGGTTTACCATTTCTTCTGAAATTATTTTTTTTAATATAAATGTGAAATATGTAATTTCTCCCAAAAAATCAGCCACGTGTGAATATACCCTAAAAAGAAGCAGGAGAAGCAGCAGAAGACTAAGCAGCACTATCTGCAGCTATTTGGTTCCACAATAGCAGTAGATCAGTGTAACGTCCGTGGTCGCTGACCACAAACTCCTTCCATCCAGTCGACGCCCTTCTCTCAAGAGATGTTTGCACATACGGCCGTCCTGCTCCACAGTGACCACCAGGGTGCGGTCACGAGCTGAGTCCAGACTTGAGAAGCCAGAGCGCAAGCATGTTTGTGATTGAGCTTTTTGGTCCAGATTACCCTGGGCTATAAGAAGGTTCCAGCCCATCCTCCCACGCCTGAGCTTTGTTGTGTATTCCTAGTCTGTCTTGCATATGGCCCCCTAGTGTTTCCTGCTCCCAGTGTTCCTGTTCCTGTATCCTATACTTGTATCCTGATGAACTGTAGTCGTGCTGTGCTGTATACCACGCCTGTCCTGCTTCTCCATGCCTGACGTCCACCTGCTGCCAAGTTCCTGCCAAGCCTGCCTTGCTACTGTCCGAGCTGCCACAGGTACCCTATACGAACTATAGACTTTTACCTGCGTCCTGTTGGCCAGCTGCCTTACCGCCAAGACGGTACGGCCCAGTGGGTACACGAACCCTACGTTACAGTAAGCCCAGGCCATAGACCCTGCTGGTCGATCCAAGACCATGACAACATCACAAGGGATGCGGGCGGATATGCTAGACCTCCGGTCTCGACAGGACCAACTACTCCAGGCTTTGAACATTCTTGCATGTCGGCAGGAGGCACGGGCTGCCGTTCCTCCTACTACACCTCCTGGCAGTGTTGATCCTTAGACTACACCTCCTGGCAGTGGCGACCCGCGTTTTTCTTTGCCACTTCCGTACCGCTATGATGGAGACATCTACTAGAGGGCGCAGTTCATCCCATCCTGATTTTTACGGACCATAAGAATCTTACCTATCTTCAGACGGCCCAACGGCTGAACCCTCGTCAGGCCAGGTGGTCACTGTTCTTTACCAGGTTCCAGTTTGAGCTCCATTATCGCCCGGCCGACAAGAATGTGAGGGCCGATGCCTTGTCCAGGTCTTTAGAGACAGAAGACACCATGGAGATTCCACAGAACATCATTGATCCGTCTTGCATTGTCTCTGTCAATCCCCTGCAAGTCGGGGACATTCCTCCAGGGAGGACTTTTGTGCGCCTGGCTGACCGTGGAAGAATCCTCCACTGGGTACACTCCTCTAGACTGGCAGGTCACGCGGGGACCCGTAAGACTCGGGATCTGATTGCTCGTCATTTCTGGTTGCTCGTCACTCTGCAAAAGGACATTATGGACTTTGTTTCTTCATGTTCAGTATGTGCAGCCGACAAGGTCGCTCACTCCAGACCTGCTGGTCTGCTCCAGCCATTGCCTGTGCCCAATGCCCCCTGGCAGCATATAGCTATGGACTTTATTATGGATCTGCCTCTCTCTGCCGGATGTAGTACTGTCTGGGTGGTGGTGGACCGATTTTCTAAGATGACCCACTTCGTTCCTCTGACCGGTCTTCCTTCTGCTCCTCTGCTGGCCAAGCTGTTCATCGAACACATCTTCCGCCTGCACGGCTTGCCGCAGCATATTGTGTCTGATCGGGGGGTTCAGTTCACCTCGAGGTTCTGGAGAGCCTTCTGCAGACTCCTGGGTATAAAGTTGGACTTTTCCTTGGCCTACCATCCTCAGTCCAATGGTCAGGTCGAGAGGATTAATCAGATCTTGGAGAACTACCTACACCACTTCATCTCCAAACAGTATGATGACTGGGTGCAGTTGCTTCCGTGGGCTGAGTTCTTTTACAACAATCATACCAGCGAGTCCACACAGAAGGCACCGTTCCTTATTGTCTATGGCCAGCACCCACGAATTCCTCTCCCAGTCCCTGTTGCGTCCGAGGTGCCAGCTGCTGGCACGGCCTTTGGGGACTTTCTGCAGATCTGGCAGCAGACTCGATCCTCCATCCTGCTGGCGGTCGACCACAAGGAGAAGAGAACCCCCTCAGTTTCTTCCTGGCATGAAGGTCTGGCTGTCCTCCAGGAATATTCGACTGAGGGTGCCGTCGAACAAATTTGCTCCCAGGTTCCTCGGTCCCTTCGAGATCCTGCAGCAGATCAACCCTGTTGCCTACAAGGTTCGGCTGCCTCCTACCCTCAAGATCCCCAACTCCTTCCATGTTTCTCTCCTGAAGCCAGTGGTTCTGAACCGCTTTACCAAGACTCCAAGCCCTGCGGTTGCCTCCCGCGGCCCTTCAGACACCTTCGAGGTTAAGGAGATCTTGGACATTAAAAAAGTAAGAGGAAGAACCTTTTATTTAGTAGATTGGAAGGGGTTTGGTCCAGAAGAGAGGTCCTGGGAGCCAGAGGAGACGCTCCTACCCTCATTAAGAGGTTTCTCTCTCATTCTGGTCCCAAGAGGAGGGGGCGTAAGCGTGGGGATACTGTAACATCCGTGGTCGCTGAACACAAACGTCCAGTCGACGCCCTTCTCTCAAGAGATGTTTGCACATACGGCCGTCCTGCTCCACATTGACCAGCAGGGTGCGGTCACGAGCTCAGTCCAGACTTGAGAAGCCAGAGCGCAAGCATGTTTGTGATTGAGCTAATTGGTCCAGAGTACCCTGGGCTATAAGAAGGTTCCAGCCCATCCTCCCACGCCTGAGCTTTGTTGTGTATTCCTGGTCTGTCTTGCATATGGCCCCCTAGTGTTTCCTGCTCCCAGTGTTCCTGTTCCTGTATCCTTTACCTCTATCCTGATCTAGTGCCGTGCTGTGCTGTATACCACGCCTGTCCTGCTTCTCCACGCCTGACGTCCACCTGCTGCCAAGTTCCTGCCAAGCCTGCCTTGCTACTGTCCGAGCTGCCACAGGTACCCTATACGAACTATAGACTTTTACCTGCGTCCTGTTGGCCAGCTGCCTTACCACCAAGACGGTACGGCCCAGTGGGTCCACGAACCCTACGTGACAATTAGTCTGGAAAAAACTGAACAATTTATGAAAAGTGAGTAAAATGTAGTATTTTTTGCAAAAAAGTTTAAGATTGCACAATGTAACCATTTGCAATGCATGCTAGCTGGTTTGCTTTTTAAGGAGTAACATGTGTTTGAATTCTTATAACCCAGAGGTGCACCATGTTTAAAGTATTTTGACAATTTTTGTCTAAAATAAATATTTTTTCAACTTTTTTTAATGTTTGTCTTAGTTTTAAAATAGTGTATTTAGTATAAATCTTGTTTTTTATGTGCCTGAAAGATGTTTTCATCACTAACACCACGCGAGGGAAGAGGAGGAGCATGTTAAAGAAGGGGTCGAGTCAAAGTTAGTATTCTTTTCACATTTTTATTTTCTTCCTGTATGTGTGTATGTAGATGCTCATGCACAACTCATTCACCTGCTCATCTATGGCCATATTTTATTAGTGCAATAGCCAAAACTGAATAATAATAAAGTATTTTTCTCTGGCTAGCTAGAACTGCTGGTGCCATATGAAAAGTTAGAATCTCATCTTTCATATGACACCAGAACCGCTGTTCTAGGTGGTCCACAGCCGCAGATATGGCTGTTTGAAGTGATCCCCCTTCCCTCCAGCCTCAGCCTCTCACACTGTGTGAAGCAGCTTCATGCTGACTGGACAGTGTCAGAGGCTGTGAGGAAGCTCCACCTCAGGAGACCCACTGGTGTCGACGCCCATTTGTTAAGTATAGGTTAATTTGCATATTTAAAATAAAGCTCATAACTTTTAAAATAATAAACGTTTTGGGACACAATTTTCACTAGCATTATCAGTGTGACCGCACCGATTAGATTAGGAGATAGGGCATTACTAAACTAGTGAAAGATCCTCTTTAAAAGTTATGTCCACTTTCGCAAACCAAATATTTATTTTTAATTTTCTCAACGCATCTAAGATAAAAAATTAAGTAGTTGTGCGATAAATCTTTTTTAGAAAACAAGCTTTTATGCAAACTATGATTCTCTATGGTAACAGACAACAAACAAAGTCTGTGTAGTCTGAACCTACAGTTATATTCCATTCTATTTGTTTTCTAGTTTTTTGCTTACCTGCCAAATGTATGTTACAATAAAGTAGGGTAAAGCTATAAGGAAATATGACTGCAGGATCAGACTACACAGAATTTGTTTATTGTCTGTTTCCATAAAAACCATATACTGTACATTATGCCTGGATAGGAGCTGTAGACACAAAACGGTAGATTTTTAATAAAGACCTATTGCAAAGCTACAGATGCATTTTGAAAAAAAAAACCTGGTTGCGAAGTTGTACATAGCCTTTAAAATTAGATTGATTGTTCGGGGTGGTACGCTGGAACACTGACCAATCACTAGAATGGGGGACCCTGAGATCTTGGCTGTTTTCCATATTTCCCAAAGAGTTATATGTATACTTGACCAATGCTCCATACAAAGCCTCCCCAAAAGCACTTTTACCATTCTAGTGATGGGTTGGAATCCCATTGATCTGACCCCCCAAATATCTAAGGGTGCGTTCACATATATCAGTTGTATCAGCATAAGTTTTTTTGTCTCTCTAGTGATAACAACTGATGCAAAACTGTTGCAAAAATGCATCAGTTGCCATCAGGCTTTTTCACGATTTTTACTACAAAACCATCAGTTGTCGTTAGTTGTCATCAGTTTTTACCAACTGTTTTTAACATAAGTTTTTGCCACTATGGTCCACCAAAAAGGTCGTCTAGGGTCTGAAAATATGAAAATCTTATCAGAGTGGTGCATAGCTTTTGATAGATCTAGATACTTGTGTACCAAGTCGGGGCTCTCCTCTGCTCCGGCCTCAGCGCTACACTGATGTCTGACACATATTGTAATGTCACGTGTATCATATTTAGTGCAGCGCCAAGGCCGGCGCCAAGAGTGCCCAGAAGACAGCTGCTGTCCACTCACCTCAGATCAGATGTTCGACGTAGCCTTGTGAGCCTGCAAAGACGTCAAACACTATCCCTAACTTCAGGGAGTAGCTAGTTTTTGGCGCCTTTGCAGCTACCCAATACCACCCCGCATTTCCTACCTACCCACACAGGGATTGTTGTTGTTTCTATTAACACAACAGGGTTCGGGTGTCAATCATTAAAAACGGCCGTCTAGGTATGTTTTTGACAGCCGTTTTGCATCTGTTTTGTATCCGTTCCGTGACCGTGCTTTCTGTTTTTACACATTTTTAGATGGCACCACACAGTGCCCCTCGTAGATTGTGCCACACGGCGCCCCCTGTAGATATCACCACCTCCACACTATATAGCGCTACCCCCTTCCCCTGTATAGTGCAACACCCCCCCCCCCCCCGTAGATAATACCACAGTACACCCTGTAGATTTGTCACACAGTACACCCTGTAGATAGCGTCACAAAGTACCCACTGATGAAAAAGCTTTAGGCTGGGTTCACACGACCTATTTTCAGGCGTAAACGAGGCGTATTATGCCTCGTTTTACGTCTGAAAATAGGGCTACAATACGTCGGCAAACATCTGCCCATTCATTTGAATGGGTTTGCCGACGTATTGTGCAGACGACCTGTAATTTACGCGTCGTCGTTTGACAGCTGTCAAACGACGACGCGTAAATGGACTGCCTCGGCAAAGAAGTGCAGGGCACTTCTTTGCCACATAATTTGAGCTGTTCTTCATTGAACTCAATGAAGCACAGCTCAAGATTTACGAGCGTCTCAGACGGCTCGCAAAATGCGAGGAGCATTTACGTGTGAAACGAGGCAGCTGTTAACAGTCTGTCTTTTCACACGTAAATGCCTCTCATTGTGTGAACATACCCTTAGATGTTCTGCTCACTGTACATGATAATCCTCATACATCTGTCTTGAGTGGAGCACAACAAGCGACTACCGAAATGTGTACACATGAAATCATTAAATTTTGTATCGCCGAGGCCGAATGTAATAATACGTAATTTAAAGAGGCTCTGTCACCAGATTTTGCAACCCCTATCTCCTATTGCAGCAGATCGGCGCTGCAATGTAGATAAGAGTAACGTTTTTATTTTTAAAAAACGAGCATTTTTGGCCAAGTTATGACCGTTTTTATATTTATGTAAATGAGGCTTTCTAAAGTACAACTGGGCGTGTTTAAAGTAAAAGTACAACTGGGCGTGTATTGTGTTCGTTACATTTGGGCGTTTTTACTTCTTTTACTAGCTGGGCGTTGTGTATAGAAGTATCATCCACTTCTCTTCACAACGCCCAGCTTCTGGCAGTGCAGACACAGCGTGTTCTCGAGAGATCACGCTGTGACGTCACTCACTTCCTGCCCCAGGTCCTGCATCGTGTCGGACGAGCGAGGACACATCGGCACCAGAGGCTACAGTTGATTCTGCAGCAGCTGATAGCCTCTGGTGCCGATGTGTCCTCGCTCGTCTGACACGATGCAGGACCTGGGGAAGTGACGTCACAGCGTGATCTGCCAGAAGCTGGGCGTTCTGAAGAGAAGTGGATGATACTTCTCATCAGAACGCCCAGCTAGTAAAAGTAATAAAAACGCCCCGATGTACGCACATAATACACGCCCAGTTGTACTTTTACTTTTCAACACGCCCAGTTGTACTTTTGCAAGCCTCATTTGCATAAATACAAAAATGGTCATAACTTGGCCAAAAATGCTTGTTTTTTAAAAATAAAAACGTTACTGTAATCTACATTGCAGCGCCGATCTGCTGCAATAGCAGATAGGGGTTGCAAAATCTGGTGACAGAGCCTCTTTAAAGCAAAGTAGAGGTGAAATTTCCAAATGTCAGTTTGTTTTTGCAGAAATTCATTTTTATCCATTTCTTTTGTAACACAGAACATTTTACAAGAGATTCGCAACTCAATATTTATTGCCCAGATTCTGCATTTTTAAGAAATATCCCACATGTGGCCCTAGCATGGTAATGGACTGAAGCACCGGCCTCCGAAGCAAAGGTGCACCTAGTGAATTTTGGGGCCTCCTTTTTATTAGAATATATTTTAGGCACCATGTCAGGTTTGAAGAGCTCTTGTGATGCCAAAATAGTGGAAACCCCCCACAAGTGAACCCATTTTGGAAGCTACACCCATTGAGGAAATTATCTAGGGGTATAGTGAGCATTTTGACCCCACAGGTTTTTTGCAGAAATTATTGGAAGTAGGCCATGAAAATGAAAATCAAATTTTTTTTCCAATAAAACATGGGTTTAGCTAATTTTTTTTCATTCCCACAAGGACTAAAGGAGAAAAAACACCACAACATTTGTAAAGCAACTTCTCCCGAGTAAAACAATACCCCACATGTGGTCATAAACGGCTGTTTGGACACACGGCAGGGCTCAAAAGGGAAAGAGCGCCATTTGGCTTTTGGACTCAAATTTATCAAGAATGGTTTGCGGAGACCATGTCGCTATTGCAAAGCCCCTGAGGGGACAAAACAGTGAAAACCCCCCCACAAGTGACCCCATTTTGGAAACTACAACCCTTGAGGAAATTATCTAGGGGTATAGTGAGCATTGTGATCCCACAGTTGTTTTGCAGAAATTATTGGAAGTAGGCCGTGAAAATGAAAATCTAAATTTTTTCAAAGAAAATGTCGGTTTAGCACATTTTTTCTCATTTCCACAAGGACTAAAGGAGAAAAAGCACTGCAAGATTTGTAAAGCAATTCCTCCCGAGTGAAACAATACCCCACATGTGGTCATAAACCGCTGTTTGGACACACGGCAGGACTTAGAAGGGAAATTTAGCAGGAATGGTTTGCGGAGGCCATGTCGCATTTGCAAAGCCCCTGAGGGGACAAAACCGTGAAAACACCCAAAAAGTGACTCCATGTAATAAGCTATACCTCTTGAAGAATTCCTCTAGGAGTGTAGTAAGCATTTTGACCTCACAGGTGTTTCATAGATTTTATTAGGATTGGGCGGTGAAAATAAAAACAATCCTTTTTCTTCAATAAGATGTAGGTTTAGTAACAAATTTTTCATTTTCTCAACAAATAAAGGGAAATAAGAACCCCAATGTTTGTAAAGCAACTTCTCTGGAGTACAGAAATACCCCATATGTGGTCATAAACTGTTGTTTGGGCACACGGTGGGGATCAGAAGAGAAGGAGCGCCATTTGGCTTTTGGAGTACAGATTTTGTTGGATTGATTTCCTGGCACCATGTCGCTTTTGCAAAGCCCCTAAGGTACCAGTACAGTGGAAACTACCCAAAAGTGACTCCATTCACAAAACTACACCACGTCAAGAATTAATCTAGGGGTGAGAATTTTGACCCCCATAGGTCTTTCATAGATTTTATTCAAATTGGGCAGTGTAAATAAAAAAAATCCCCTTTCTTCAATAAGACTAGCTAAAAAAACAAACATTTTCTCAACAAATAAAGGAAAAAAAGCACCCCAACATTTGTAAAGCAATTCCTCTCAAGTACAGCAATACCCCATTTGTGGTCATAAACTACTGTTTGGGCACACGGCGGGGCTCAGAATGGATGGAGCGCCATTTGGCTTTTGGAGTGAGTATTTTGATGGATTGGTTTCTGGGCGCTATGTCGCATTTGCAAAGCCCCTGTGGCACCAAAACAGTGGAAACCCCCAGAAGTGACCCCATTTTGGAAATTATACCCCTCAAGATATTCACCTAGGGGTGTAGTGAGCATGTTAACCCCACAGGTGTTTCGCAGAAATTATTGTGCTATCGATGTTGCAGAGTGAAAATGGGATTTTTTGCATAGATATGCCAATATGTGGTGCCCAGCTTGTGCCACCATAACAAGACAGCTCTCAAATCATTATGCTGTGTTTCCCGGTTTTAGAAACCCCCTACATGGGGCCCTAATCTTTTGCCTGGACATTCGACCAGGCTCTTGAGTGAAAGAATATCATGCGAAATTGAGGCCTAATTTGGCGATTTGCAAAGTATTGGTTCACAATTGCAGAGGCTCTGATGTGAAATAATAAAAGAAACCCCTGAGAAGTGACACCATTTTGGAAACTACACCTTTCATGGCATTTATTAAAGGGTGTAGTGAGCATTTTCACCCCACAGGTCTTTTCCATAAATGATTGCGCTGCCGATGGTGCAAAGTAAAAATGTATATTTTTCCCTAGATATGCGATTTCAGTGGCAAATATGTTGTGCCGAGCTTATGCCACTGGAGACACACACACCAAAAATTGTTAAAAGGGTTCTCACGGGAATGGCGATGCCATATATGTGGAAGTAAACTGCTGTTTAGGCACACTGTAGGGCTCAGGAGGGAAGGAGCACCATTTGGTTTTTTGGACTTTGGTTTTGCTTGGTAGTAGTTTTTTTTGAGTATTGCTGGTATATTAGTTTATAATGTGGGGGGATATGTAAGCTGGGCAGAGTATATCAGGGGCATAGTTAGGTGGTATAATAATGGGGTAAAATAATCCATAGATGTGTGTTACGCTGTGACACAATCCTTTCTGCACAGGCCGGGGTTGCACTAATAAATGGTGTAGTTTCTTATCCCCCTTTTGATCCACACTCCGCACCTTTACAGTTTATGGAATTTTGCTAGGAAAGTGTTGTCCTGGTATAATACGGGCACCATCGCTTCCAGCGGATATGTTTGGGTCCTCCCCTTCCTGGTTCACTAATTTTAGCGCCTTGATCAGGGGCGTTACTAGGAAAGACTGGGCCCCATAGCAAACTTTTGACTGGGGCCCCCCCTCCTGGGGCCCCCCCTCCTGGGGCCCCCCCTCCCCTGGGTATCACACAACCCCCCCTTGTAGATAGTGCCTCCCTATAGATTCCACCACACAGCGCCCCCCTATAGATAGCACCATATAGCCCCCTGTAGATAGCGGCATACACAGCCCCTGTAGATAACGCCTTACAGCCCTCCCCCTGTAGATAACGCCATAGAGCCCCCCTGTAGATAACGCCATACAGCCCCAAATCCCCCTGTAGATGACGCCATACAGCCCCCCTGTAGATAACGCCATACAGCCCCCCTGTAGATTACAGCATATAAACCCCCCTGTAGATAACGCCATACAGCCCCAACCAAAAAAAAAACGGCCTATAGTTTGTCCTACAAAAGTGATGTATCCCCTGTCCACAGGATAGGGGATTCATGTGTGATCGCTGGCAGCGATAAGGGGAATGGGGGACCGAAAGTCCCCCTAAGTTCTCAATGACAGGCCTCGGACTTCCGGGGCCTGCGTAGTTCAATAAAAATGAAAGGAGCGTTGGTCACGCATGCGCACAAGCGCGACCGGTGCACAAGTCATTTCTATGGAGCTGCCGACAGACCCCGTTAGTCCGAGGTTTGTCATGGAGAACTTCGGGGGACTTTCGGTCCCCTCGTTCTCCTTATCGCTGGGCGTCCCAGTTATCCCACATGTATCCCCTATCCTGTGGATGCATGTCTTTTGTAGGAACAACCCCTTCAGTGGCGTCGCGCTGTAGCAGCCGTAGCGGCTGCTAGCGGAGCCTCCGGCCGTGGGGGGGGGGGGCCGTGCCGGCGGTTGGCACGGGCACCCTCATGCTGGGGGCTCCGTAGCAGCCACTACGGCTGCTATAGCGGTAGTTACGCCACTGGCCTTGATAAATCGCCTTTTGAAAAAGAAGAAATATTCCCCTCGGGCCTGCACAACAGCATATTCTTCTTTCCTGACTTATTGGAGCCTTAGCTAATTTATTTTTTTGATAGACGTAGTGGCATTTTTGTTTTCTTGCAGGACGCGCTGTAGCTATTATTGGTACCATTTTTAAATGCAACTTTTTGATCACCTTTTTATCCTATTTTTTGTGAAGCAAGGTGACCAAAAACCAGCAATTCTAGCATTGTTTTTTAGAGTTTTTTTATACAGCGTTTACCATGCGTTATAAACTACATGTTAACTTTATTCTGCGGGTCAGTCCGATTCCAGCGAATAAATGCACAATAAAATTACTTGTCTCGCGTGGAATAAGTTCAGGCCGTTACGATCGCGGCGATACCAAATTTGTATGTTTTTTTTTTTTTTTCAATGATCAAGGACTTGATAAGCAAAAAGGGCGATTGTGTATTATTTTATTGCTTGAAACTTATATTATATTTTTTCCAACTTTTTTTTACACTTTTCTTTAGTCCCCACTAGGGGACTTGAATGTCCAACTGTCAGATTATTTTTCTAATACATTGCACTACCTATGTAGTGCAATGTATTAGATCTGTCAGTCATTCACTGACAGCGATCCGATAAGGCTTCGCCTCCGGGCGGCGCCTAATCGGCTTCCGCAATGGAAGTACAGGAGGCCATTGTTAAGCCTCCTGTTGCCATAGAAGCAGTCGGCAGCCCTGCTATAGTACGACTGGGCTGCCGATCTGCTACCAACCCCAAAGATGCAGCGATCGCTTTCGATCGCTGCATCTAAGGGGTTAATGGCAGGAATCGGATCTAGCTCCGGTGCCTGCCATTACAGGTGGTTGTAACATACAGCTGACATCCCGCGCTGACGACGCCGTCTCAGCTCCTGAGCAGGCAAAATCTTGCGGGCGGCTACGGAAGCCTTTTAGGCCCTGTCTCCAGTCGGGGGCTGAAAGTTTTCCGTACTAGACATACCGCAGCGATTTTCACGGCCGTACTTGGATCTGTTTTTCTATAGAGTCAATGAAAAACGGCTCCAAAAACGTCCCAACATGCACTTCTTTATAGAGGGTATCTTTTTACGTGCTGTTTTTGGAAAACGAGGCGTAAAAAAACGCCACGTCGAAACAGAACGCCGTATTTCCCATTGAAATCAATGGGCAGATGTTTGGAGGCGTTCTGCTTCCAGTTTTCGATGCGTACACGTCCCGAAATACGCCTGAAAACACTCCGTGTGAACATACCATTAGGCCCCATGCACACGACGCAGCCGTCCGTTTTTCCGATCCGTGCTCCCATTATAAAGTATAATATAGATGAAAGAAATGACAACTAGCTGTCCTCCCTGTAATGCTTTTACCCTCGCCAAGGTGACACAATAAAGTTAAGAAGATTTGCAAACGGGTGAGTGCCGCATTTTAATTTCTTTCATCGATATTATACTACAAGACAGTCTGTTTTTATGCTGAGCACCGCCCGAAGTTTGCTTTAAGAGGCTCTGTCACCAGATTTTGCAATCCCTATCTGCTATTGCAGCAGATAGGCGCTGCAATGTAGATTACAGTAACATTTTTATTTTTAAAAAACGAGCATTTTTGGCCAAGTTATGACCATTTTTGTATTTATGCAAATGAGGCTTGCAAAAGTACAACTGGGCGTGTTTAAAAGTAAAAGTCCAAGTGGGCGTGTATTATGTGCGTACATCGGGGCGTGTTTACTACTTTTACTAGCTGGGCGTTCTGACGAGAAGTATCATCCACTTCTCTTCAGAACGCCCAGCTTCTGGCAGATCACGCTGTGACGTCACTTCCCCAGGTCCTGCATCGTGTCAGACGAGCGAGGACACATCGGCACCAGAGGCTTCAGTTGATTCTGCAGCAGCATCGGCGTTAGCAGGTAAGTAGCTACATCGACTTACCTGCAAACGCTGATGCTGCTGCAGAATCAACTGTAGCCTCTGGTGCCGATGTGTCCTCGCTCGTCTGACACGATGCAGGACCTGTGAGTGACGTCACAGATCTGCACTGCCAGAAGCTGGGCGTTCTGAAGAGAAGTGGATGATACTTCTCGTCAGAACGCCCAGCTAGTAAAAGTAGTAAAAACGCCCCGATGTACGCACATAATACACGCCCACTTGGACTTTTACTTTTAAACACGCCCACTTGGACTTTTGCAAGCCTCATTTGCATAAATACAAAAATTGTCATAACTTGGCAAAAAATGCTAATTTTTTAAAAATAAAAACGTTACTGTAATCTACATTGCAGCGCCGATCTGCTGCAATAGCAGATAGGGGTGGCAAAATCTGGTGACAGAGCCTCTTTAAATGAGAAAAACCCTGATTCCACTTGCATCTGCCTGTTCCATGCTGTGAGGATTGAGAGTGATGCCGACTTCCTTCTACTGTGCTTCCATTATAAAGTATAGTAGCACGGCCCGTAAAATAAAAAAATAGAACATGTTCTATCTTTTTCAACGGCACGGGCACCTTCCCGTGAGAAAACGGGAAGGTACCCGTGGCCAGAAGAAGTCTATGGGCCCGTTATTTCGGGTCGTAATTACGACCCGTAATAACGGGTGTTTTTACGGTCGTGTGCATGAGGCCTTAGACTGTATTATTTTGTCACTGTATGGTGATGTTATTTGGTCAGTGTATGACAGTATTTTCCAGCTATAATAAACACTATAAAAATAAATGTGTGTGGTGCACTCCACTACTCATTACCTCTTCAGGGTATGTTCACACGCACTAATTACGGACGTAATTCAGGCGTTTTTGCCCCGAATTACGTCCGAAAATAGCGCCTCAATAGCGTTGACAAACATCTGCCCATTGAAAGCAATGGGCAGACGTTTGTCTGTTCACACGAGGCATATTTTACGCGCCGCTGTCAAATGACGGCGCGTAAATAGACGCCCACGTCAAAGAAGTGACCTGTCACTTCTTTGGCCGTAATTGGAGCCTTTATTCATTGACTCCAATGAATAGCAGCGCCAATTACGTCCGTAATGGACGCGGCGTTCAAGCGCCTGCACATGCCGTTGCGGCTGAAATTACAGGGATGTTTTCAGGCGGAAACATCCCCGTAATTTCAGCCGTTACGGACGCCCTCGTGTGAACATACCCTCAGGCATTATGCCCATGGTACGTTTTTTAGTATTACACATAAATGTCTACTCTCCCAATGTGTCCCAGATAAAGACACCCCCCCAGACTTCTCCCACACTCCAGGATCCGCACTTAGTTCAGATTACAGGGGTCTGATAAAGTTTGGGTGGTCAAAGGTCAAGTAAAAAACGATATATATATAGTAGTCTATTAAGTATAGATAATATATGCATATATTATCTAACCTATCTGTCTTCATATATAATAGTAGGCAAACAATATAAAATAGACAGATACATCTTCCATATTTAGAAAAGCTGACAATCGGGGGGCAGCCTGTAATTACACTGCACTGCACGCAGCATTCCCTGGCGGAAGTTCTCTGCCCTCACAAACTTCGCTTCACGTTACGTCATCATTGCGCGTCCCGCGCTGCCGGTGCTGTGTGATGATGTGTTATGTTGTATTGATTGACGGCAGGATGGAGACTCTGAACTATTAGACTTGTCTTCGTTGGGGATGGAGGGGCCGGAGGACGCGCAGACCCTCTCCGGGGACCCGTTGTCTCTTCCCTGGGACCGCTTTTCCTCTTGGCTGCATTGTATCTGTGTGGTGGGCTTCGATCTGGAATTGGGCCAGACTGTAGAGGTGAGGGAGGTCTGCAAGTTGTTGTATAACTTATATTGTATTATGGATCTTCTGTACAGCGCTATGTCACTAGGAGGACCACCCTGGTCATTGACTTGGAGGGGGAAGGGTCTGATGCATGAACACAAAGGGCACTTCCATGTCACCCCCCCCCCCCCCCCTGGGCTCTTCACTGATGCCCAATACAAAGGATCCATGGCTTTATGTTATTTTTCCATAATTTGGAACACTCAATGCAGAGATACATTGTATTTACTAACTTTCCTATATGTAATAAGTCACTTTTGAATGCAACGACTTTCTGATCCAGCGTGCATTGATTAGGTTCCCCTGGCACACTACTGGGCGCTGTGGCATCTATGCCAACCATTTACAGCAGGTGTTCTGTCACTGGAGGGGTGAGGGCACCATGACAGCATCTCATGCAGAATACAGACTGCTGCTATTATCCATAATAATAATTCATAATCCAGTCTTTTACGTCACTCCTAGACATGGGACCGTGTATGGGGGGGAGGAGATCACTAGAGGGGATTTTTTATTTTTTTTGCATGTTTTGCCAGATGCTTTGGAGAAATTATTCGCTTTTGGCAAATCTATGCGAATAATAGGCAAATTGGTTCTCCCATCATCGTTCTATGGACCAGTAAATAAGCCCTGAAGCCGAATAGATGTAGTTTATCCATAGTTATCATTATACTAGTTATCCCTGGAAGAGACGCGTCCACAGTCCTCTACAACTGTAACCATGTACCTCATCCTTGGGCCATGTTCACACAATGTATATGCAGGTGTATTTTGGAGCGCAAACCGCTCACGTTACGCTCCGAAATGCACTTGAGATACGCCTTAAAAACATTATGATTTCAATAGGAAATGCATTGAGTAGTTCATATGAAGCCTATTTTTATGCTGCTCAATTAAAAAAGGCCTCATAAGAATATGCTGACATATTTTCCATTTATCATTAGCACTTCAAAATACGATTAAAAAATGCTTGTAAATATCGGCTCCAAGGACGCCTGGATTCAGAGGCTGTTTTCTCTTAAAATCAGCCTCCTATTTTTCTGCCTGAACATTCGCTGTGTGAACAAGGCCTTAGAGTGAGATTTATTAAACCTGCGCATGGGAAAAGTGAAGCTGTTGCTCTCAACAACCAGTCAGGTTGCTACTTTCGTTTTCCATAGGAGCTCTGAAAAATGAGAGCTGGAATCTGATTGGACAACTGCTCCAGTTTACCATGGCACTACTTTTGAGTAATCTCACCCATTGTGACTAGCTTCACTTCGATATCTGACCCTCCATCGTGGATTCCTTCAGACTTGATAAGATAATTAGCATGCAGCTCTATATTTCCAGTCAAAGCGACGGACACCATCCTGGAACCCAATGGACCCCATTGTAGGTCAATGGGGTTCATTGGGCGCCGGGGGTATTCGTTGTCCGACGTATCCCGACCAGTGTTCTGGTTTCAGTTATAAACGCAAATGTGAACATAGTCCAGAGAAGGAGGTAACAAGGTTTCATCCCTGTCCTCTCCTGGGCACAAATTTTTTTACTTTTTGTTTTGGACGTAAACGTGCGCTCTATACCTCACTGATGAGCGTAATTCAGGAGTTGCAGCGAGTTCGCTGGTCGTTACAATCTGCCACGTTGTGCTCTATTTAGATGGAGTCTATGACTAAGCAGCGATGATTATTCATATCTATTACACAGAACTTTGTCCAGGGCTGCTACTAGATGTAAGAGAGTAAAGTCTGGAGGTTGATAAAAAAAAAAATATATTCCTATCTTGAGCGTTGTTAGCATATCCACAGGATATTCCATAAATGCCTGATAGGTTCTTGAGGTGGGACCCTTACCTATTGCGAGAATTGGGGTCCTCCCACACCCATTTGCCGATTCACATCAGCAGTTTCTCCATTTAATTGAAGCCTATGAGAAAGAGCCAAGCAAGCAGAGGTAGAACCTTCATATATTAGGCATTTATGACATATACTTATGTCTTAAGATGGAAATACCCTTTAGTAAATGCAACTATAATTTATCATGGGGGGAGATTCCATCATTTGACAATCAAATGAGTTGCCTGCATTAAATTATGTTGAGGTTACTTGTGGTTATTATTAAAGTCACTATCTGCTTTGGAACCCGCCCCCCCTTTCCATTTGGACTTTAAGGGCATGCTGCATTAATAAAGGGGGACACCCTTCGTTAGCTAAATCACAGAGGTGCTTCCAATGGTCGCAATGGACGTAATCTCTAGTACTGGTGGTACAGTGGAACTGCCAGGGAAACTCACTTTTATATTGCGGTCTCCGTCACGCGTACCAATCATGTCGGCTCCCAGCCGCACAACTTTAAGTGATCTACATGTATGAAAGGGACCCACATCCTAAAGCTGGCCTTGAACCTAATGAATATATTAAAATCCTTCCAGAAAAGATAATCATTTCTCTTATGAAAGCCATATGTTCCATTCGTTGTGACCGGCACAGGGATTGCTATCTCGTGGCTATGCCATAAATGTCTAAGATGGGAAAACCCCTTTAAAGGGTAACTAAACGTTCAACACACTTCCGACAGTACATAGTGACGTGTCAGAAGTTTTGATTGGTGGGGGTCCGAGCACTGAGACCCCCATCAATCTCTAAAACAAAGCTGCAGAAGCGCGTGTGTGAGCGCTGAGCCACTCCGTTTTTGTTCGGCTTTCCGGAAAAAGCCGAACAGAAACGAAGAGGCTCAGCACTCACACGAGCGCTTCTGCCGCTCCGTTTTAGCGATTGGTGGGGTCTCAGTGCTCAGACACCCACCAATCAAAACTTCTGACACGTCACTATGTACTGTCGGAAGTGTGTTGACTATCAAGTTACAGGTTGTTTTTTTTTTTTAAACGGATTCTCCTCTATTTCCATCAGCCCTATAGACTTTGAATGGAGCGACCGCGTGCAGGCTCTGCCACCGCTCCATCTAAACTCCATCTCCCCACGATTGTGCGGTAAGGGGACTCGGGACCCCTGTTCTAATGATCGGTGGGGCCTTTAGCGATCATACATTTGTCACCTATACTGTGGTCAGGTGATCAATGCCTCCAGTGGGAAACCCCTTTAACAACGGTTAGCAATCATCGTGTTTTCTCATGAATTTGCAGGGAATTAAATGTCGCCAGCTCTCCCACCGTGTGTTCAGGCCGTGTCTGCTGTTGCTGGCGCCATTATGTTAGTTGTTTCCCAATATTTTCTAAAATGCCTTCAATGGTACACGTACAAATACAGCAATGGGCATTCATCCCTAAAAATGTCTTAAAGTGGCTTAATGTTCTAGTAGATGGCAATGGCCTGAGTAAAATGTGCTGTCTATGAAGACATCTAGTGAGTGTTGGTAGTATATTTCTCTCTTACAGTAATATTTGAGTGGTACTCGCGGCATGACATAGCGTGGAGCTGATGGCGCTGTAAACTTGACTTTTTTTTTATATATTTGTTTTTTGTTTTTCTTTAAAGATTGATTTCAGATGACTCCCATCTACCATTCAGACTCTTATGCCAAGAACTAACTGTTCTGCTTTACTACGTGTTTGTGGTTTCTTGTCCCTGGCAACAAATGAATAATTGCCAGTCACAATAGCAGTGATTCTGTTTGGAGCCTGAATTAGGAGCCAGTGCCTACGGCTGCCACCCGCCACATAAGTTCCCCATCTGACTGACAGGCATTGAGCTCCTTGTCGCTATTAAAGAGCGATTTAAATCTAAAGATCATCTCTTCTGTCAAATTGTTTAAAAAAAATTTTTATAAAAAATTATTAAATAAAATATTTGATTCTTAGTTGCATCCATCTTATTGGGGGAAGAACAGTGCACCTGTCTCTCTCCCCTGTGCTGTCCATCAATAAGGCGCACATGCGGGCTAAAAACAATGTCAGGTCGGACTTGGTTTAGTTTTCCAACTCTTAGGCCCCATGCACCTGACCGCAGATTTTGATTGTAATTACGGACCCATTCATTTCTACGACCATGCCTGTAATCACGGTCCATGGTTACGGGTGACTGTGAATAGTCATCCGCATTTGCGGACTGTGCTCCCATTATAAAGTATGGGAGCATTGGCCGTAAAATTAAAAAAATAGGACATGTCCTGATTTTTACGGAAGGTTATCATACGGCACGGACACTTTCCCGTAAATATGCAGGAAGGTGTCCGTCAGCCGTAGTAATGGATGGATCTGTAATTACGGACGAAATCTACGGTCGTGTGCTTGGGGCCTATGACTGATGGACACCTTCCCGTATAGTTACTCATTTAACTACTTTTACGTTAACTATTTTTTTTTTTAAATTACAATGAACTTGCGATCATTAAATAACTTGCACAGTAGACTGCAATATTTATATATAGGAGAATTGTGCTTTTTTTTATTGTCCTATTAAGCCCTGCCCCTTACCAACATGGCAGAGCTGGGGCTTTTATATGGCCTCCAGTCGCAATGATAACTCATCGGCACCCCGCGATCGCGTTGTGAGGGGATAAAGGGAGCCCCCCCCTTTATCTAACGGCTTAGATTTTGCGACTGCTATTAAATGGCTGTGATCGGAGATATCTCTGCTCCTGACCATTAGTGCGAGGTGTCAGCGGTATGTCAGCACCTGAGCCCCATCCAAACTACAACCCCACCCCCACCCCACCCCTGGCTAAGAAGTATGCGTACGAGAAAAAACAAGAAGGGGTTAAACGTCCCACTGCCTTGCTGGCCCTCTCCGGCGCCTCTTCCATTGTCTTTTTGCATGAAAGTAATATAAAGTGTATAGTAAAGCCTTTGGAAATTCTCTTTTTGGATCCAGTTCTGGCTGGTAGAAACTGCGATTTGTGAATGTGGCCTAAATGTGTAAATCCGCTAATATCGGAGCATTGTTTACTCCTTCCCTACGTTCGTTCTGGACATAAAATCTAAGACACGTAGCAGAAAGGCCAGTTGGACAAATATTAGTATTCCCTCTGTAAGCAGAAGACGTGGCTCCCTGTGACTGTAGAGTCTACAAAATGACCTGTACAATGTTGTTTTTTATTGTAATAAAATCAATGGTATTTGAGAAACATAATGTGCGCTATTTTGATACAAGTGTTACATTATATATAAGGACGCTCAGTAATAACCTTGTATCCCGTGGAGATGACGTAAATCTTTCGGCAGCAAAAAAAATTCTTTCTCTTCTATAAACTAGATGGAAAATTCTTAAATAAAAAGTTATTTGAAACCAGATAAACATTACAAAGTCCAGGGATGACCTCTCGGAAGACCGTGGACTTCTTACCTGTATTTTATTATGTAACTACGCTGCTGAGGTTTCTTTTTATTTATTTTTTTCTTCTGTTTTATGGTTGGAAAAATTCCAAGAATGTCTCTGCGGACCTTTTGATTCATGACTTTGCTGAGTAAACAGACTGTATACATAGTATATTATAGCCGCCTCTGTCACACATGCTGAAACCAGCGGAGAAGTCTACAGATTGCTCTCCATGTTTTATATTTTCAGTAAAAAAAAAATTAAACGTGCGTGGGATCAGGAGCTGGGATTACGCACGCACATTCATCTTTTACAATGAACTTGTATAAGGTTTTGTTCACATTAGCATTTTTAACTGTCTGTTTAGGTTTATGGTATTGTGTGTGTTTCGTTTTTTTTTTTTGGTTTTTTTTCTGAAGACAAAAACAATTATTAGTCTGCATTACTATTGTTGCCATCAAAAACACCGGAAACCTGACCGACCCCATTATAAGTCAATAGGATTAGTTTGATAAAGGATCCATCATCTTTATCATGACTCCATAAGGCTTCGTTCACATGTGCATTGGAGTCCCGTTCTGATGTTCTGTCGGAGTTTTCCGTCAGAACGGGACCCTGAACAGACACAAACTGACACAAACAGAAACCAGAGGTTTCCGTTTCCATCACCATTGATCTCAATGCTGACGGATCCGGTGCCCATTGTTTCCGCTTGTCTCTGCTGTGCACCGGACCCGTCGTTTTGCCGGAAGCAATAGCGTAGTCGACTATGCTGATGGAAACGGAAACTCTGGTTTTCCGTCTGTCAGTTTGTGTCTGTTCAGGGTCCCATTCTGACCGAAAGCTCCAACGGAACGTCAGAACGGGACCCTAACGCAGATGTGAACGAAACCTTACAAGTGGAAGCCATGACGCTAGTGTGAACCCCGGCAAAATGTTATATACTATAGTGTAAGATTAAATAAGGGAATGTATTCATTTTAGTCATTTTTTCTTTTTTTTTTTGTAGGCCTTATATCCTCCCCATGCCAAATTAACTGACAAGGAGGTGAGTAATCTGCTAGAATAAATTTACCTAAGGCCGGATTCACACACACTTGTTTTACTTGCGTTTTCTGTGGTGTTATTCACAACATTTTTTGCCATCAACACAAATCCTCTTATGAACCTGCTGGCGATCAGCTGATATCTGTGGGTCCGGCAGTGGGAACGCAAGCCTGCGGGTGGCCACTGGCACCCATTCAATACATTGTGGTGCTGTTGCCTCTGTTCTGGCTAATAGAAGGGGTTCATGAACATGGGACCACCTCTTTATGCCCTACTAGGGAAAATGGACAAGACAACCCCATTTAAAGCTAAAACTCAAAATACCAGTGTAAAAATTTTCCTAAAATGCTGTGTGTACATTTTCTTCCCTTTTTTTTTTTTTTTGTTCTGATTTTGCTTTACATGGCTCTATCTATCCCACCTATCCATCTCGTATATCTAGCGATCATCTCATATCTATCTTTTATTAATATATATCTTTACGGCTCAGATATTCTTATCCCATGTAATGTATTTTACTTTCATTTGACAGAAAACCAGCATCTGTTACCTGTCATTCCCTGATTCAAATTCTGGTATGTACTTGTTCTTTTATTCTTCTGCTTGTCTTAAAGGAACACTAATGCCTCATGCACACGACAATGTGTGCCGGCCGGGTCCTGTCAGTGATCCGTGGAAAGAAAGGACATGTTCTATCTTTCCACGGATCGGAGAATCGGGTCACTTTTCACGAACTTGATTCGCCGCTAAAGTGAATGGGTCCATGAAAACTATCGGGTGCCACTTGGTTGTCCGTTAAAGTACGTTTCAGTCCTCTCAACAGGACCTTTCTCAAAGAAAGGTCTTTCCTGAGAAAGGTCCTGTCGAGAGGACTGAAACATTGCAATCTTTTGTACATGGGTTAAATAAACCACAATTCGTTTTTCGTTTTGCAACTACTCCTGGAGTGCTGCGTCTATTTCTTTGTGTGTGTGTGTGTATATATATATATATATTTGGGGAGGAATTGCTGGTATTTTGTCTATTTTCCTTATTAGAAATGGTCTTTTCAGCAGCCGTTCACAGTGCTGACACTAACTAAAATGCTATTGATCTCTACGGTATTATTGTGCATCCAATGACTGTTTATCTGTCAGTGCTATTCATTGCTACTAGGAAAAAGATGTGGGTATATTTTAATGCATGTATAGGACTTTTCAAGGAGATGTCGTAAAGTCAACAGAGCTCTAAAGTGTGTGCCATATAAAAACCAATGCAGAGACAAAACCACAACCGTTCATTTTGTAAAGCCTCTCTGATAACAGTGGGTAACGCCAGTGACATATTTTGCCAGCGTATTGGAGAATTTTACCCATCAGTGTCCTCTGCCGGAGCCGTATATTTAATATCAGGGATGTATCAAAACTGGTGCAAAGGAAAAGTGGAGTAGTTGCCCATAGCAACCAATCAGATTCTACCTCTCAGGTTTTCAGAGGCCCTTGGAAAATGAAAGCAGAGACCTGATAGGTTGCCATGGACAACTACTTTACTTTTCCTTTGAATCCGTTGTAAAACATCCCCCCCCCCCTTCACTGTTTCTCTTGTCTTTGTATATGGCAAACGTGTGTGTGTGTGTGTGTGTATGTGTGTGTGTGTGTATATATATATATATATATATATATTAGGCCCCATGCACACGACCGTGCCCGCAATCACGGCCCGCGATTGCGGGCACGGCCGGATCCTGACTGACAGCCGCATTTTCGGGCCGTGCTCCCATACAAAGTATGGGAGCACAGCCCGCAAAATGCAAAAGAACGGACATGTTCCATAATTCCCGGAACATTTCCACGGCACTGACACCCTTCCGTAGTGCTACGGAAAGGTGTCAGTGTTCAATGAAAGTGAATTGCTCCGTTTTTGCGGACCGCAATTGCGGTCCGCAAAAACTGAGGTTTTTTGCTGTCTTGTGCATGGGGCCTTAGTGTGTGTGTGTGTGTGACACCTACAACCAATTTTTTGGGGGGCTAAAATGGAATACCAGCAATACATGGTAAAGATTATAGGTAACGTATTCAACGATTAATTACAAATTAGAACTCGTTAGTAGCACTTATTGTGACCTTTAAACACAATAACCTGACTATTACCCCCCCCCCCCCCAGCTTCAAAAATATCATAGACTAATCTATTTTTATTTATTGACACGGGGAAAAGGTCTCCTAATTTTACAGACTGTCCTTGAATTTACAGACCGTTGGCGGCAATACCCAGCAGGGGTCTGGTCCCCTTTAAATACCTTGAATCACTTGATAATCGCTCTATTTCCTTACTACGATCTAGCAGTCTGTATAATTCTCTCTGATGTGGGGAACAGAAGCCATGAAGGTCACGGGGACGATTCTGTGGCTTTAAGATGGAGACAGCACTTACAAATAAAGATTGATTTTGTATTTTTATTTCGGCTTGATGTGCACGGCCGGATCCTGGTAGTCACAATGGTTTATAAGATCCCAGCGTCTGACTGGGGTGAACTAATACATTTGCATTCTGCTTACCTCTTAAGGCTGCCTGGGGGACACCCAATTTTGCTTCAGATTTCGTCAATCAACTGGAAGGAAGTCTTCGCTGCATTGTATCTTGGATCAAATGGACAAAGATTCAC
The DNA here is from genome assembly GCF_050947455.1 of Rhinoderma darwinii. Taxonomy (NCBI): domain Eukaryota; kingdom Metazoa; phylum Chordata; class Amphibia; order Anura; family Rhinodermatidae; genus Rhinoderma; species Rhinoderma darwinii. The sequence continues at coordinate 122,336,989 of NC_134693.1, read as the reverse complement.
CTGTTTATTTAAAGGTTCAGCTATTTGTATTGTTAATGATATTTAGTTCTAAATAAGAAATACTTGGACACCCCAAAAAAGAAGAGAGAGAATATCTGACTGCCCCTATCACAGGGTTTGATAAATCCAGTCAAATTAGCTCTTGGTGTGGTCTAACCCCAGCTTCTAAAGTCCATAACATTTTGTCCATTTTTGTGGTTACCCTTTATAGATTGTCCAACGTCTGTTGATGTAAAGGTGAATAAACTGGTGCTTCCCCAGCGGATATGAGGCCACATGAACGAGCATTCAGCTTTAGGTCGAGTGTCCCGGCAGTGAAGGGAGAATTGGCTTTTAATTGTTGTGTTTTAATCATTTTTAGCGAAAATTAGATATTGAAATGTGTAGCTTTGCTGAACTCTTAGCTGGTCCTATCAGAGTGGTCCTAGTTGGACTTACAGGTGTCTAGTGAGCCTGGCCGGGTCAAAATAATTCCATGTAGACTTACTCCTTGACTCCTCAGTGAACCTGTAGGCTTGTGACATCTTGACATGTACTAGACAATGTTTATGAAGACTAGGAACCTTAAAGTGGTATTCCCTTCTCAATCATCTAGTCTAAAATTCTAGCTAAACTATCTGATTTTTACTAAATAACTTTATTTATTAAAATTGTACTTTTCTCTCGATATTCCAGCTTTACCTTGCTGTGTCCCTCTCTCTGTTTTTGCTCGCTTCCTAGGGTTTCGGCCACCACTGCAGTCTTGCCACAGTGGCCGCGCTTGTGTTGGCTTCGCCGATTCTTCTAATGTACAGAATTATTTGCCCAGTGACACAAGTTTTGTCATTCTAGCTGTTTACCAAAACATATTGAATATACAGTTATATAATCAATATGGACTAAAAGTGCAGACTCTAAGCTTTAATTTGAGGGTATTCACATCCTAATTTGAGGAAGGGTTTAGGAATTACAGCTCTTTAATATGTAGCTGCCTCTTTTTCATGGGTCAAAGGTAATTGGACAATTATCTCAAAAGCTATTTAATGGGCTGCGTGGGATATTCCCTCGTTAATCCATCATCAATTAAGCAGGTAAAAGGTCTGTAGTTGATTCCAGGTGTGGCATTTGCGTTTGGAAGCTGTTGCTGTGAACCCACAACATGAGGTCAACAGGATCTCTCAATGCAAGTGAAACAGACCATCGTTAGGCTGAAAAAAATGAAGAAATCCATCAGAGAGAGAGTACAAATGTTAGGAGTGGCCAAATGAACAGTTTGGTACATTCTTGATCTCGTGAACGACAAAAGGCCTGGACGTCCACAGAAGACATCAGTGGTGGATGATCGCAGAATCCTTTCCATGGTGAAGAAAAACCCCTTCACAACATCTACCCAAGTGAAGAACACTCTCCTGGAAGTAGATGTATCACTATCTAAATCTACCATAAAGAGAAGACCTCATGAGCGCAAATACAGAGGGTTCACCACAAGGTGCAAACCATTAATCGGCCTCAAAAATAGAAAGGCCAGATTAGACTTTGCCAAACAACATGTAATGAAGCCGCCCAGTCCTGGAACAGCATGAAACTAAGATCAACCTGTACCAGAATGATGGGAGGAAGAATGTATGGAGAAGGCTTGGAACGGCTCATGATCCAAAGCACACCACATCCTCTGTAAAACATGGTGGAGGCAGTGTGATGGCATGGGCATACATGGCTGCCAAAGGCACTGGGTCACTAGTGTTTATTGATGATGTGACTGAAGCAGCCGGATGAATTCTGAAGTGTTCAGGGATTTACTTTCAGGACAGATGGACAATAACCCAAAACATACCGCGAAAGCAACCCAGGAGTTTTTTGTTTTTTTTAGGCAGGGAAGTGGAGTATTCTGCAATGGCCAAGTCAATCACCAGATCTCAACCCGATCGAGCTGCATTTCACTTGCTTAAGACAAAACTTGGGGCAGAAAGACCCACAAACAAGAAACAACTGAAGACGCTGCAGTAAAGGCCGGGCAAAGCATCACAAAGGAGGAAACCCGGCGTTTGGTGATGTCCATGGGTTCCAGACTTCAGGCAGTCATTGCTGGCAAAGGATTCTCTACAAAGTATTAAAAAAACAAAATGTTTTATTTATGGTAATGTTAATTTGTCCAATTACATTTGAGCCCCTGAAATGAGGAGGCCGTGTAGAAAAATGGTTGCAATTCCTAAACGTTTCATGGGATATTTTCGTTAAACCACTTGAGTTAAACCTGAAAGTCTACACTTCAATTGTATCTCAGTTGTTTCATTTCAAATCCAATGTGGTGGCAGCAGAGCCCAAATCATGAAGATTGTGTCACTGTCCAAATAATTCTGGACCTAACTGTACAAGATGGCTGGGATCTCGGAAATGCACCTCTTGAGCATGCACGTTCATTCCCATCATGGTCATCTTTCTGCCTCTCCTTAGAGGTTTATGGATAGCTCCTGGGCGTGCGCAGTAGCAGCCTTGGAGGTATTGAATATAGCGGCATCCCACATGTAGCTGTCTAGCCTTAGACACTGCCGATGCTGCTATGGGGATTGCATATAGCAGAATCGGGAGCGTACACGTTCAGGCCAGCGGCGCGTTTACTTCATCATCTCTGGTCTGAACTGTCTATTAGGATGAGTTCCGCCCACCAAATAGAGGCGTGATCTAGGAAGTGGAAGGCAGCGCCAGCCATGACACCAAGGTAAAGGCGTTGTCTGCTTTGCACAGTCCGTTTTTGTTCGAAACATTCCCAAAAAATAACCGGATCCCGGGGTGTCCTGCTGCTGGGAACCCAGCTGTCAGCTGTAATCTGCAGGGGAACTTGACAGCAAGTGTTAAATTTTCAGCGCCACCGCAGGAGAAATGAAGCATAACACAGTTCTCATTGACATCAATGTGTTGTTGGTGTAATGTATGGACAATCTGGGTCCTCCAGAGAGCGTAGGCGCTCTCCACTATTGCTAGTTCTTGGAGGCCTTGAATGAGGGACTCCACTCTATTAACTTAGATGGTCCTAAAAGGGTATTTGACTATGGGTTTTTCTACCAAAAAAAACCAGTTCAAATAGACACTTTTGGCTGTCAACTGGGTGGTTACGTTTTGTACTTCGCCATACATGGCCTGATTTTATGGCCTAATTAGATTTTGAGTGAATCCGGTCATGTAAGGGAAAAGTAACGAGCTTCAAAACATCATACAAGGGCTTGGAATTGCACTTTCTTTTAAAAAAAATAAATCTTGCAATGAACTCTATTCTACCTTTTTCTCATAAAGACGCAAAGAGTAGGGTTCACCGTTTAGGGTATCCGGTGTCGGCGAGACCTATGTCTATCTGTAGTCATTCTTTGATGTGCTCTGCTGTCCTCGTCGCTCCTATAGCCTTGGAGAGGACCAGCGCTCTATATAAAAATGGGGGGGGGGGGGGACCTGGGAACATTGTTCTAGTGATCTTACATTTATTCCCTCTCCTGTGGATAGTTTATAAGTGTTGTTTTTGTGAAAAACCCTTTAAGAAGTACACAGAGGTGCAGATATTAGAAAGATAAGGCGATGGTGAATATAGCCGAAATGGGCCAATTAACTACCATTCTGTATGTAAGAGAAATGTATTGATATTTTTATCTCTAATCTTGTGTATCGCTTTTGTGTTTTCAACAGAAAGACTCCTCCTGTTTCTATGGTTACGTCTATTTCCGACAAGTCCGAGACAAGACGTTAAAAAGAGGCTATTTTCAAAAGGTAATTATTTACATGGCAGCTTTGCCGGGTTCTCTTATAAATGGTGGCTCGGGTCCATTTCTTCTCGCAAGTTTTCGATGACTGGTTTCTTGGCATAAAAGAATAATTGCTCAGTTATATGCGTTTATCAAGTCTATTCATCACCTTACGTGTCTATTGTAATCCCCCTCATCGCACTAGAAACATCGCTTGACGGGATATCGCGCCACATTTTGAGTGTTCAGATACAGATGTAATATTCCATATACGTGTGCGTTGATCCTCCTCCTTATTCTGCTTTATTGATGGTTGATATAAAAGGTTGTGGTTATATACGAGGGCTTTTTAAGTAGTAATTGTATGTTTATGGGATTTGTATACACTTCTATGAAATCAAGAAGTAACTGGAACAATTCGTCCCATCATCGTTCCCATTGGCAGTGGTGGAAAAAATGGGAACCATGTATAATAACAATCACAACGTGACTCGTTCTTCTTTTAGTCTTCATAAATTACACCCATGTAGTTAACCCTCCGGAGTAACTTGCCTTGGCCACTTTTGCCCACATGGCCAATGTTATGCTACCTGTATAGTATACCAGTATAAGTGCATCTCTACATTGTACATAACTAGAGGGATGTACCTGTATAGGATGTAATTGTATTATAGGGCATTCAGGTAGGTTTACCTTTGAACATTTATGGGGAAGCAGCCAAGTGAACTAGTGTTTGAGTTTAGATCTCTTACAGGGCTTGTCCAGTTTAGAAACCCCCTTTTTTTTTTTTTTTTTTTTTTTTTTTAATATCCTACTAGGAAATTCTGAGTTAATAGAGGGGGTGTTCTCTGTTCGTGGAGAGCAGTTATAAAGAGCGACTTTCGCTCTGGAGGACTTGTCCTACATTACACAGACAGCCCATTGTTTGGAATTGTGTAATGCTTAATTTCTCTTGTGGTGGCGCTGCAGGGAAATTAAACTGTTACTCCCCACAGATTACAATTGATCGCTGGGGTGGTCGAAGAAGCGGAACTCTTCTAACAAGTAGGGATTGTCCAGTGCGGAGAACCCCTTTAAATATGTGCAGCACGTTCTTATTTATGTACATCAAGCTTAAATCTGTAGTAACTTTGGTCATTTAATCCTATATGATACTTGGGCAATAGAAATGTATTAAAAGTTTGGGTAGAATTTGACGTTTAGTTATATACGTATGAGAATTGTTAAAAACTCTGACCATTGTTTTTAAATCTCCAGTCCCTAGTTTTGATAAGTAAACTGCCGTACATCAATTTCTTTCACACGGTGGTGAAGCAGATTGCCCCTGAGTACTTTGAGAGAATGGATCCTTGCTTAGAAGCAGGTAACCTTTTACTGTCTGATCTTTATCAATCCATATTGGTCATGTCATTAAGAACGTATCTTAAAAGCCGCCTGTCACCAGAAATTTACCTATCAAACTGGCAACCTAGTAACCTAGTGCAGCCTCACCTGAAGTTAACTTTTTTTTTCACGTGTGCCTCCGTTTGCAAAAATCACTTTATTCATATTTAATATATGCAAATGAGGTTTTTGGCGCAACGAGGGCGTCACTGTGGCTTCAAAACAATCTGGCGTCTATGCCCAGTCCAAACCCCCTCCTCCCTTCTTTCATTAATTGAAGTGTAAAAGCCGAGTTCAGGCCGGTTTAATCAGCTGTACTGCGCATGCGCCCTACACCCTCTTCTGCTCTGCGATGCCGAGGTCTGTCAATTCTGGTGTGTAATTTGGCATCATCTGCGCATTGGAAGTACAGCCAATTAGACCGGTGAAACGTGAAGGATGTACTGTGCGAGCTTTGGTTATGAAGCAGAGGCGCGCGCACGTTCAGGAGAACACTGGGTTAGGCGTGAACTCGGCTTTTACACTGTCTGGCCCCTGTCAAACCAATAAAGGAGGACGGACTGGGGATGGAAGCCAGAGTGTTTTGGAGTAATGGTGATGCCCTCGTTGCTCCAAAAAGCTCATTTGCATATATTAAATGAAGTGATTTTCAAAGGAGGCACTCTATTCAGGTGAGGCTACACTGTTACTAGTTTTATAGGTAAATTTCTGGTGACAGACACTTTTTAAAGGGGTTGTCCAGTTTCCGCAAATAAAGCTTTTTCATTGTATATTGAAAAGTTATCCAATTTTCCAAAATACTTTATTCTTTATGGTTTTCAAGATCTTTGCTTGCTTAATAGGTATTTTTATTGTTTGCTTCCAGTGGATAAAAAAAAATCTGTCCTGGATGGGAATAACCTTTTTAAGGGATTTTCCCGTCTTGGACATTGATGGCATATCCACAAGATACCACACCTATCTCCAGAACAGGGCCCTCTGACCCCCGTCATAACTTTTTGTCGGTGGCCTCTGAGTGGTCAGCTTTTCCGGAAACAGTAAAGTGCGTTTTGCTGCGCTATTTATGAAACTCTCATTGGAGTGAATAGGAGTTAAAGAGGCTCTGTCACCAGATTTTGCAACCCCGATCTCCTATTGCAGCAGATAGGCGCTGCAATGTAGATTACAGTAACGTTTTATCTTTTTTTAAAAACGAGCATTTTTGGCCAAGTTATGACCATTTTTATATTTATGCAAATGAGGCTTTCTAAAGTACAACTGGGCGTGTTTAAATTTATGTACAAGTGGGCGTGTATTATGTGTGTACATCTGGGCGTTTTTACTTCTTTTACTAGCTGGGCGTTGTGAATGGGAGTGTATGATGCTGACGAATCAGCATCATCCACTTCTCTTCGTTACCACCCAGCTTCTGGCAGTGCAGACAGCGTGTTCTCGAGAGATCACGCTGTGACGTCACTTCCTGCCCCAGGTCATCGTGTCGGCCACATCGGCACCAGAGGCTACAGTTGATTCAGCAGCAGCATCGGTGTTTGCAGGTAAGTAGCTACATCGACTTACCTGCAAGTGCCGATGTGTCCTCGCTCGTCCGACACGATGCAGGACCTGGGGCAGGAAGTGAGTGACGTCACAGCGTGATCTCTCGAGAACACGCTGTCTGCACTGCCAGAAGCTGGGTGGTAACGAAGAGAAGTGGATGATGCTGATTGGTCACTGATTCGTCAGCATCATACACTTCTAGTCAGAACGCCCAGCTAGTAAAAGAAGTAAAAACGCCCAGATGTACATACACAATACACGCCCAGATGTACACACATAATACACGCCCAGATGTACACCCACAATACACACCCACTTGTACATAAATTTAAACACGCCCAGTTGTACTTTAGAAAGCCTCATTTGCATAAATATAAAAATGGTCATAACTTGGCCAAAAATGCTCGTTTAAAAAAAAAACAAACCTTAATCTTATCTACATTGCAGCGCCGATCTGCTGCAATAGGAGATAGGGGTTGCAAAATCTGGGGACCGAGCCTCTTTAAAGGCACCGCGTAGCACGCTGGGCGGTTTACGTAACTTCTATTCACTTATACGTTTCCGGAAACAACGTAGCAAAACATGCTCGGATGTTTCTGGAAAGGCCGCCCACCTCATAACTCAGGGTCCAGAGCCCAGCGATGGTGGCAAAGGGTAGGACAGGGGTTCAGGGGGCCCCGTTCTAGAGATAGGTGGAGGTCCCAGAGGTGGGACCCGCATCTATCATATATTTATGACATATCCTGTGGATTTGCCATAAATGTTGCAGATGGGAATACCACTTTAAGAATATCCTCTTTCTTTGCATTACAGCGACCTGCGCTCTTCACAATTAACACGTATTGATTACCAGTCAAGCTTCAGTAGACGTTTTTGTACCTGACCTCACGTGCTATACGGAACGACTGATTTACTTGGCATATAAATAAGTGATCAGATCCATTTATGTCTTGCTGAATCAAAGATGCCCATCTATTATTTTTTATCGATTTAAAGCATTGCAATAAATACATTTTAAACCACACAATCTATGTGTATTTTTTTCATTATGCCGGTTAATGCACTGGCTTAAATTAGGTAAAGAGACTTTCCACCCAATTACTAGTTATGCAGGAATCCGATCAGGACTTCTGTAGGTGCAGGAGCTTTGCATGTATGTAGATTTGGTATAGGCCGGTGTAACTTACTTAACAACCGTAATAAATCATTTATTCGTACAACATTTGCATTTACACCTGTATTGTCTGTTCCCTGTAGCTTGCAGCGACCTGGACCGATGGCCCCCGCCTGTACCAGGGAAGACCCTGCATTTACCAATTATGGGGCTTGTAATTAAGGTAACGTTTTTTACCCCCCCCCCCCCCCCCCTTTCTTCTTAGTGGTCATTTATATGTGTAATCCTTCTTTTATGTTCAGCATTTGTATTACATGTAAATCCTATTTACATTTCTAAACCAGACATTTCTAGATATGTTAATAAAATTAAAGGGCTCCTAGGGGGCATTACATGTGTTTTTAAAGCGGCTGGCCCATGAAAAACCTTTATCACCTATCCACAGGCTGCTGCGAATCCCATTGATCATGAAAACGATCGTACCCTGTCCCCCGTTTCAATGGAGCAGCTGTCACGTGCGCGCACAACCGCACCATTCAACGTCTATGGGGCGTCTCTGAGATAGCGGAGTGCTGTTCTCGGCTATCTCCGTCGGTCCCGTAGATATCGAATGGAACGATTGTGCTTACACATGACAGCCGCTCCATTCAAACTGGGGACACGGGACATCGCTCCATTCAATTTATTTAGGTAATGACGTGATCACTGGCCTCTCACGTCTGCATGGGTGGATGCTATGAGCCAGGGGGTATGATTTTATCAAGTGTCCACATTGACGTGACGTCCTAAAACAATAAGTCCTATTTTTAATTGTAGCTTTACTGTTCATGGTTTCTTCTATTATGCCGAGCTGCCATTTCACATTTTGCACAGCAGACATGTCTAAGACTAGGGTTACGTAGCGACTTGTGTGGTGCAACTTTTTGTATGGAATGTCCTGTGGAAATCTCAACTAGTATGGCCTTTTTTCCATAGAAAACGATATTTTATCATGAAAACGGCGTGTACGTGCAGCTTTCGTGTTTCACTATGGACGAATAAAGTTTTGTGACTTTTTTTGCAACAAAAATTGCATCTACCTGTGTCTAGCAAAAAACAAACAAAACCACTAAATATCACTAGAAAAAAAGTCTCTCTTGATCTTTCCCCAAGGTGCGGATTCCAAACCGTCATGACAAACCAGGGACAACCCAAATGGTGGAGCTGACACAACCGGTAATGTGAATAATTTTTTCTATAGGTCTCTAACCTGTGGCACTCCATCTGTTGCAGAACTACAAACTCCAGCATGCCCGGACAGCATGGAAATTCTACTGCTCTAAATCTAGGGCCACAGTCAGAATTCACTGCTTCCTAGGGCCACAATATGCCATAAATGTCTCAGATGGGAATGCTCTGTAAAACTGATGCACTGTTAGGTCCCTAATTTGCAGACTCCGCAGGGAATTCCGGTGCGCACCAAATTCTGTTTGATTTGGTGCAGACGTGCGGGCGAATTCGCCGCTGCAGAGAGCAAAGGGAATAAAATAAAAAAACATGCTACCATACTCCCTAAACGCTCCTGTAGTGAAGTCTCTCTACATACCCGGCTGATCTCTTTGCAGCCGGCCTCCTGGGATGATGTCTCGTCCAATGTGATGCTGCGACCATGCGATCACATGGGGTGAAACATTATCCCAGGAGGCCGGCTGGACTCTAAGCAGGTATTATTCGCTACGAGAGGGCTAGGGACCATGAATATGGTCTTTTTCTTTTTATGGTCCTCACTGAGCACTTTCAGAGCCCGGGTAGCACAGCCAGAGATGGAGTCCGACCTATACATGCTAGCTCTGCCCGCTCTCTGCTGATTGACAGACGTCTCTCTATTACTGTGCATAGGGAGACATCGTGCTGCCCTAATGTGATCAGAACACAGACAAGCATATCTGTGTACTGGTGGTTGGGGGGCCACACAGAACAGAATCACAGGCTGAATGTGGCCCCCAGACCACAGGTTGTGCAGCCCTGCTCTAAAGCATTGTGTCAAATATAATACTGATTTCATTGTGGTTACATATGACGCTTTTTCTGATCTCCTTCAGAGCGATGCACAGATCTCCGTGTCATTACCGACCATCCATGAAGTTGATCTGTTCAGGTAACCGTAATTTTTTTAATACAGATTACACGCCAACACTGGTTGTCTTGGGTTTTGTCAAAACTGTATACTCCCAAGCCAAAAAAATAGATTAGTCCATGAGTGACGCACTGTTTCTTAGTATGTCTTTGCCACAATTGACTTGTAAAGTGGTTGCAACTATGTGCAACAGCTCGTGGACATTGTAATACATTAAAGTAGCACTAGCTTTAGGGGTTGCCCGAAATTAGAAAAAGGGGTCTGGTTTTTTTCCAGAAACCACGCCACTCTTGTCTACTGGCTGTGCCTGGTATTGCCGCTCGGCTCCTTTCTCGGACAATCATTTTAAAATGGATGGATCTACAATCTACAGGTTGTAATACAGAGGTTTGCATTTTGCAGGTGCTTCTCACCGGTTTTCTTCCACATCCAGCTACTTTGGGAACTTGTGTTATTGGGAGAACCCCTCGTTGTCATGGCTCCATCTCCATCGCAGTCCTCGGAGACCGTGCTGGCGCTTGTTGGGTTAGTATCCGCTTGGGTTCCTGTGAGCCGTAGGTTGCTGTATATGTAGGCGTGTGATTCTGTTCCTTAGTGTGAGAGGTCTGTATGTCTTACGGTAAGCCTAAGCAACGTGCTAATCCTAAAATAATAAGGCGGATGGATGATAGATGTTTTAGGCCAATTAATACATAGAAGGGTAAAAAAAAAGATTTTGAGTAAAAATCTGGATTTGTCCCCCAAAAGTAGAACCGCTGGAGTGCAGAACCTTCTTTATCCTTTTTTTTTTTTTTTTTTTCCTCTTATTGTTGCTTATTCCCATAAACTGGTAACCTCCATTTGGAAAGCCAGAATCATCAGTTATCAGTGGGGGCCACATCACTGTGGGCCCCACTGATCACTAGATTGAGTGTCCCGAACCCCCCTGTTCCTCCTCACTACACGACTGCAGTGAGAACTTTGAATGAGCCAGCAGATGGGCATGCACAATGCCGTTACAGATTATAGATCAACGTAAATTGCAGCCTGCATTCTGTTGATAAATTTGCAGTGAATTTAAATTTCCCCAGCAATGTTGGCATATTCGCTGAACACGCCTGCTTGTAATCGGAGCTATTCCAATAATAAAAGTATAAACTGTATATATGAAATAGCTTCTTATTCATTTCCTCAATAGATCGCTGTTGGATCATTAGAGCTGAACTTATTCTTCAAGTGTTCTGCCAAGTTCCAATCTTTTACATCTGAATACTCTGCTGTAAGGATAGAATAATAATATCTTTAATTATTCTGCTCACATAATAATAGCCGTATGCCTAAGAAAGCGCGGCCACCTACTGATTTTCTTTGTAACTATCCTGAAGAAAATCGCATTTGTGGAATATATTATTGAGCTGCAGAACAAAGAGACGGAAAAAATGTCAGAATTGGGGAAAAAAACTATTATTTGAGCAATTCATATACTGGTAATTTTCCAGCTGTGAACTAAAACCGTGTATTGTCCCCACAAAAATAAATAGGAATATCCATCAATGTGACTTTCGTCAAATATCACACATAATAGTTCGGAGCAGTGTGTACGTGTCTATAGAACATATATATACATACACCTCGAGATTCACACAAGCTGATGGTGCTGTTGTATCTGTAATACACCAAGGTCAATACTGTGTCAGTATAGCGCCCCCTATTAACATAACTCTGGAAACCCTGCTGACATCATCTGGAGTGTCCTCCATAATTAGAACGCCCTGGATCCCAGAGAGACCCATCTGCCTTCCCGATCATGTTGTATGTTAGTGGATGTATTATCCAAAAGTCAAAGCTAATGATTTGGCATATTCTTCTATACCATAAAGTGTAAAATAAAAATGCGCAAAAAAAAACGTTTTTGAGAGTTTGTGAGTCATCCGTCACAATGACCATAAATAAGGTGCACGTATCTGTTAACATTATAACTGTAACTACCTGCACAATGAATTTATCGTTTATTTATGGTGTTCAGTGAATGGTCCTCTATTAACTAAGATTGTTCTAATTGTGTATTTATAAGTGGGTTTTCTAAACCGGACAATCCCTTAAATGAATAACATGCTTAAAATGGTTGTACGGTATTAGAAAGACATGACTGCTTTATACAAAAAACAGCACCACACCTGTTCACAGGTTGTGTGTTGTATTGCATCTCTACCCCATTAACTTCAATAGAGTTAAGCGGCAATACCAGATACAACCCATGGACCGGTGTGGTGCTGTTTTTTGTTTGAAAAAAAAAAAAAGCCGCCATGTTTTTGTCATCCTGTAGAAGTTTAACAGTTGCTCTGTTTATAGCATATTTGTTCACATTGCACCCTGTAATTCAGCACATCTGTCGAGGGTACATAGCCGAAACAGTAGGTAACGTGTCATGCCGTGACTAAAACGGCGTTTACTTTTTTTTACCTTTTTTGTGTATTTAGGTGCATTGCTCCACTGAGATACTGCAGCGATTTCAGACCATACTTCACTATCCATGATGCAGAGTTCAAAGAGTATACAACCCGCACGCAGGCGCCGTATGTATTGTTAAACCAATTCATGACCGGGTGAAGGGCTTATAAACTGCTGCCATAATAATTTTTAGGGGGGACTCTACAATCAGTGCTGCTCTTGTAAGGCTCCATTTACATTTGATTTGAAGGGTTACGTCATGGTTTATCCTGGCCTTTCTGCTATTTTTTACAGCAATAATAGTGCAGTTTGCAGCGCTATTCTTGTTGCTGAAAATGCCAGAAACCCAGTGGACACCATTAAAGTCAATGGAGTCATTAGGATTTGCCGGTATCCGTTAGAAACCTAAGCCATGACGCTAGTGTGCACAGAGCCTTACTGCGCACTAAAATCTCACTTTGTATTTTACAGACTGTTCAATTCCGTCCCCAGGCTGAGATCTATATGTGGCCGTTTTTAATGCGTGCATGTCCATATGTCACTTTATACTGATATCAATGTGTGCAAAGCGTTTATATTCTTATCAATGGACAGCGCTATCCAAGTCTTCAGTGCGCGGACAGTGTTTTGACAGGCTGTAATTGACAAAAGCTCCATTGTATGAGCATATTTTACTAAAATTGCTATGTTAATGTGGGTTGTTTGTTTTTTTTTTGCCCTTTATGTTGTTGATCTAATATTATATTGTCACTGTTTGTTTTTCTTGTGTTTCTCTCCTTAGACCTTCTGTTATCTTCGGTGTTACCAATCCATTCTTTGCTAAAACTCTGCAGCACTGGCCACACATCATTCGCATTGGAGATGTAAAACTGGCAGGTAAAATCTTCTCTCCATGTAAAAATACTGTATTCTGCTTCATGAAAGGTTGCTTACTTTTTTTTTTTTTTTTTTAAATGAACCACTTACAAAACAAAAAAGTTTATTTCATCACTACCAAAGCAGCTAGGAGTGACTTGAGTGACACAGAAGAGCAGCAATAGTACGATAGTGCATTATAATTGATCTAAAGGTAGAGATTCATGGCATTACTGCCCCCTGTTGGCCCATGCCTTAAATTTTACAGCTGCTTTCCTTCTGTAGGCCTCCACACAAGACATATTAGGGCATAGAAAAACATGGCTGCTTTCTCTCAGAATCAGCGCCACATCTGTCTGTTGTTTTCGTGTGGTATTACAGCTGAACCCCATTCACATTAACTGAGCTGCAATACAAGACACAGCCCATGCACAGATTTGATACTGTTTTTCAGCATTGCCCTAGATACTGTAGGATGGGGCATTGGTCCAGGTCATACGAATCAACCCTTACTAAATGTTTGAAAAAAACTATTGACATGTCAGAAGTTTTGATTGGTGGGGGTCTGAGCACTAAGACCTTCACCGATCTCTAAAAAGAAAGCGCTCAGGTGAGCGCTGTGCCATTTAGTTTATGATTAGCTTTCCTCGGAAAGCTAAACGAGCGGTTTACGGACTCATAGACTTTCTATTGAGCCTGTACTCTCCTCCGAAGAAAGCCAATCAGAAACTAAGCCGCACAACACTCACGCGATCGGTGGGGGTCCCAGTGCTCGGGCCCCCACCGATCAAAACTTCTGGCATGTCACTATGACATGTCAAAAGTTTAGTTACCCTTTAAAATTATTTATGTAAAAATGTATCTGACCTTCAGTTAGTTGACAGCCGATGCCGAGAGCATAAAATGTCTTTAACCGTTACCTTTTAGCACTTGCGCTGCGGCTGTTAGGACTTGCCCTGCAGAGTATTATTTATATTTCAGTCTTGTGCTTCCCATCATCCTTTTTTATGATTTTCAATTACAAGTGGAGTTGTTTTACTTACACTAGTTATGGTGGATATAGTACATTGTGATTTCCTCCAGAGAACTATAGAAAGTACATGAAAGACAAACACACTTCCAACGTATTGGCAAAGTGTGTTTTGAATGGTATTGTACCACCTTTTAGTGTTGTAAAGGTACCGTGTTGCATACGTTGCAGGAGATGTTCCCAAACAGGTCAAAGTAAAGAAACTGAAAACACTAAAAACCTTGGATTCAAAGCCCGGTGAGTGTACCTTTCTATTATCGCCATATGCTTAGCCTTTTATAGGAGTCTATTATGTGATATTTTCTTTTTGTTTTCTCTGCAGGGGTGTACAGCTCATATAAGTTATATCTGAACAAAGACGAGGAAATAATCAAACAGTTGCAGAAGGTAATTCGGTAAATCTGAAATATTTACTGCACGGGCGATCAAGAAGACCTACTTGTACGTACAGGAGAAGGTCTCTAACTAGAAACATCTCACTTTCTTTTATGTCCGGCCCTAACAAAAAAGTGACTGGTTGTTTACTCAAGCAGAAGGGCGCTGTCGCGTCCTGTATGGGAGACTGACCCCAGTGATCACTGACTGTAAGGCTCTGCCAGGCGTGGTACATGTTTTTTCAGGGCAGAGAATACAGTCTGCAGCCAGGAGCATCATGTAGATCTCTTTGCAAACGATGGTGCAGACACCGCACATGCGACAGATTGACTGTCGGGAATTGCATTTGCAGCTTATCCTTATACCCCAAATACAAGAAAAATCAAGTGCAATGGAAACCGCCTGTGTTCTACTTATGGCATAGCAGATGGAGGGACACTGCAAAAAAAAAAGCCACACAGACAGCTGGGATGTCATCACTTTATAATCCGTCAGGGTCCGATCTCTGGTACCCCCACTGATCCTGAGAACAAAGGGGCAACAGTGCTGATTTAGTGATGCGTCCCCTTCCCTGCACCGCATCAATCCCGTCAACCCAACTTTGCAGGGAACCGCGTTCACTTGAATGGGGCCGGCTGCGGTTCCATGCAAAGCTGGGTGGACAGGAGTGGCGTTGTACAGGGAAAAACAGTGAAGGGACGAGCGCTAAATCAGTCCTGTGGCCCCTTCAGTCTCCGTATCAGTGGGGGCCTCAGAGGTCGGACCCCCACCGATCATAAAGTGATGGCATATCCTAGCGACATGCCATCACTTTATCAGATGGGAATAACCTTTTAATATTGGCACACTGATAACGGTGTGCTTGTATCTTTACCCTTGTGTGCGGTGCGCCACATTGTCCAACAGGGCGGTCGCCCTGTTGATAAATTTTAAGGTAGGCTGGATACTAGTCTGAGGTGTCTCCTAAGCCCTTTATCCACTTTTCCTGATGCTTTTGTTATGTACATTTCTCAATTGTATCAAAAGGGCAAAGCAGCACAACTGGCATTGGCCACTAGGAAACTACTTTACTGTATTTGCTGTGAGGATCTTTTAAATGTATGAAAGAGATGGCACCAGAATCAACAAACCTCTCTACCGAAGATTGTCATTACTATACACCGTCAGAGCGTTCCTGCCGAGCTCAACCGTGGCCGAAGACGACCTCTAGTACTATCCTTATGTACTGGAATTTTAGTATCTAATTGTATTTAGTCTTCTGCTTTATCATAAGGTTCCAGTTAAGTAATCAGATACTAGGAATGTTTTTAGCCACATAAACATCTTTATATATTACATTATGTATATTACATTTCATGCATTCTGATGTTCCTCTTTTGATTCTTTGTTTTAGGGAATCCAGCAGAAACGACCATCAGAAGCACAGAACGCAATTCTCAGACGTCATTTCCTAGAGCTGACTCAGAGCTTCATCATTCCTCTGGTATGTAGCGGACATTCCTGACTACTTTGTCCCCTCTCCTTCTTCTTCATGCTCTCTCTTTCTCTTAGTTCTTGGAAGGTACTGATTCTGCTTGTGGAGACCCAGCTTGTAGGGGTTCTTAAAGGCAATGCTCCCTGGGATAAAAATATTCAAAATAGCTCTCCTCCAGGAGGAAGAATGCGGTCTCTAGTGACCCCTATAGGTGACTACTCTGTAAAGGTTCTTTTACATGGCCCGACATGGGCTGTGAAAATGAGACCGCTTGGCGATCAGCGCCCGTTTGCTCCTTTCACAAGGAGCTATGATCGGTAATGTATGGGGATGTACAATCATTGCTACGATCATTGGTCCCCATAAATTTCCATCCGCGCATATTTTTTGGCTGCATAAACGAGCAGATCATGCTGATGAACCAATGTTTGCTTGTTCGTTGACCTGTTTACACATGAACACACGTTTGCCCAAACATTGGTCTGTGTAAAAGGGCCTTAAAGGGGTTGTCTGGGCATGGGGTGGTTTTTCATACACAGAATAGGTCATCAGTATATGAACGATAGGGGTCTGACACCCGGACCCCGCACCGATCAGAGGTTCCGCCTGCCCCTGGCTCCAGGAGTTATGCAGTATTCGTTGCCGGAAGCAGTTGGTTCTGTACATTGCATAGCGGCCGTGCTCCAGTACTGCAACTCTGCTCCTATTCACTTGAATAGGAGTAGAGCTGCAGTACTGCAGCATGGCTGCTATACAGTGGTCGGAGCCTTCTGCTTTCGGCACCAACTACTTCATAACTCCTGGTGCCAGAGACAGTCGGAACATCTGATCGGTGCGGGGCCCGGGTGTCAGACCCCTATCGTTCATATACTGATGACCATTCCTGTGAATAGGTCATCAGTATGAAAAACCGCCCCTTGCCCAGACTACCCCTTTAAGACCATGTCCGACCCTTTTATAGAGCCTGGAACTGGGATTAGAGAGCGGATCTTTTCTTGTATTTTTTTTTTTTTTACTCCTGTTCCAGTCGTAGTTTCCTTCTGTACTTTCCATTTTATGCTTCTCTTTTTGCTTACTTAATTGCATCTTTTTGAATGTTCACCGCAAACTAAGGTGCAGTATTTATCTTGTAATAAAGAACACAACGTTCCCACTAGAGTAGTGTTTTTAAGTCCTTGAGCATTTCCCAACAAGTCATGACATGCGGATATCCCATAGAGAGGACACCTGCGGCAAATTCTGATGAACTGGCAATACATCACCTGTACAATACTAATGACATCCTCAAAACATGACCTGTAGGGGAATTGAAAAACACTGCAGTATAGTTTCTCCTAGCAAATGCTAATGGTGACTGAGCAAATGACCACAATACTCTGGCGGCATATGTATTAACCTTGTCTGTCTATAGGAACGATATGTGGCCAGTCTGATGCCTCTACTGAAGAGCATCTCTGCGTGGAAGGTTAGTCGTGCTGCGCCTTGTCATTTTGTTTTACAATTGTTTTATTTGTTGGATGGTTACCATTGTCTCCATGTATTCTCTCCGTAGAGTCCTCCACAGCTTAAACCCTTCAGTCAGGAGGAGTTTATGAAGACGTTAGAGAAGGCAGGACCTCAACTCACCTCTCGGTTAAAAGGAGACTGGATTGGCCTGTACAGGTTGTTATAGTTCTCTGGTGATATAATGGCTTCTTTTTAACACATGTGATTTGAGGTGGCATGCAATGTAGAAAATACTCCTTTCCAATGTGGTTCATTTCACTATTTCTATTCTACACAATGAAAATCTTAAACACAAGCTCTCAGAATGGCATCACCCATAACCTCAAGCGTGTACTCTTGCCAGCACAAACGTAGTCAAGACATGTGCCCGTTAACTTGGCCATCTGTTTCCTTTTAGATAAGTGGCACTCACACACAAAGCCGACATTCAATTGCTCTTCATTTCAGTTATTTGTGATCGCAAGTCAGCAGATTGATTTATACATTGTGTCCCCATGGGAACGACGGATCACTGACCTATTCAGGATCCATCTGTCAAACGGGAAGGGCAACGTTTTTTTTGTTTTTTGATATTTTAAGTGAACGTGTCACATTTATTACATATACGACATTTACAGATGTACATTGAGTGTTCTGAACTACAGGGCTCAATTGCACGCTTTCAACAATTTCCTAAAATGCTCATCAGTAGGTTGTATTACATTGTGCCACGTATGCCCGTCCTGTTTCTGTGAGGTCTTTTACACTTTCACATGATAACTTGGCATTTTTGACTTCCAAGAAACATGAAGAGTTCTGAGTGCGCACTGTCGTTTTCTTTTATTTTCTTACTATTTTGGGACGTGACTGTAGTTTCAGCATGACGCTAAAAACTACATTTCCCTGCATGCAACACTGCACCCTCCTCCCCTGTCACTGTTCCTCCCTCCACTTCAGCTGGAAAGACGCTTCACGCAGGCGGACTGGCAGCAATTTATTGATCATGCTTGGGTCAAACCAATGGTGTTTTGGCCACGCATGCTCCAGCAAACTCCGCCACTTGTACGGGATGTCACTGATGACGTCCTGTACATTTGAAGACTAAATAGGAAGAAAAGCATCATGTGAGCCACGACAATTATAGTCTAGAGCGCTATCACGTGACCCGTGATCGAACTGGAAATCGAGATGGTTTTCAAAATGCAAGTATATTGCAAACCACTGTTTAGAAGAATTTTAGTTTCAGAAACCCCCTTTAATTTTTGGTAGCAGGTTCTCTTAAAAACAAAGTTTTACTTCAATTAATACATTTGTGATTTGCACAAGTGGCATTAACATAACCTTTGCATTCCAAGCAGTTGCCCCAAACACCTGATAGTAGACCACAAGCTGCCAGGTATGGAAACTTGCAGACGGTCCGTGAACTCCGTGCCACCTACTGTATGGAAACAGATTGTGTGATGGGACAGATTTCAGTCGGCAATAATCGGCCCTTTGAAATTTAATTTGTAAAACATGTCAAGCAGCAAATCGAAGCCAAAGTGGACTTTCAAGGAACATCGGAAGTTTTTCTTACGTTACACCATTCGTTAAAACGCCATTTTATAAACGGGTCACCGAGATTTAATGAGGATCTGTAGAAATCTAAATGGAGTTATCTGATATTAGAAAAAAGTTGAATGGGGCTTGGCTGCAATACCAGACACAGCCTGTAGACAATTTGGAGCTATTTCTGGGGGAATAACATACTTTGCTACTTTGTCTGGTATTCTTGACCGGATCTGCGACAGGGTCTCCTACACAGATGTGAATAGACCCTTACTGGTTCCTCCTGTAGCCACTGAGTGTAAGCACTTTGTAACTTTGCAAAACAATAGAAAAAAATAAACACGGGTTCGCTCACCGCGTTTCCACTACGTTAGTCCATACTCATCCTGAGTCGACAGCAGGTATACAAGACAATGAGAAAAGAAAAATGGTGTATCCAGCACTCTTGTAAAAAAAAAAAAAAGGTTTTATTTGGTAATTTTAAAAACTATTAAAATGATAATCCCGGAACCACGCTTACGCGTTTCAAACCTCTAGGGTTCTTAATGTTGGATACACCATTTTTCTTTTTTCATTACTTTGTAACTTTACTTCACACTTGTACTTAACCCCTGCATGGAAAAAAAGCTTGACACATGACCGTTCTTAGTTGTAAACATTTCTCTCTTTTAAAAGGCATTTCTTGCGTTCACCAAACTTTGACGGATGGTTCAGAGCGCGCAGAAAAGAAATGATGCAGAAACTTGAGGCTCTTCAACTAGAAGCGCTTTGTAATGAGGTAATCTCATCTGACGACTCCGTGCTGTCTAAAGCGGTACTAATAATACAATTCTCTTTCAGAATCTTACATTTTGGCCGGATTCACACGAGCGTGTGTGTTTTGCGCGCGCAAAAAACTCTGGGTTTTGCGCGCGCAAAAGATACATAGCTCCGTTTGTAAGCAGCGTATAATGATGCGTGGCTGCGTGATTTTCACGCACCCATTGACTTCAATGGGTGCGTGATTCGCGAAAAACGCACAAATATAGGACATGTTGTGAGTTTTACGCAGCGGACACACGCTGCGTGAAAATCACGGACTATAAGAACGGCCCCAGTGACCAACACATGTCCGCGCGAGGCGCGTGAAAATCACGCGCGTTGCACGGATGTATTACACGTTCGTCTGAATAAGCCCTTTGGGTAATAGTAAAGCATCTATATGATATCCTAACAAATACGAGTCAATGCCATGGCTATACGTCCATAAGACAGATACGTTTTACCTCACTAATGCTCCATTGCTAGGAACTGGCCACCATCTTCCTCTACAAAATGCAGATTGCTGGTGGTGTGTTATTGATACACAATTGTGGACATCCAACTTGGTTAATTCTTGCAACTGGTGTTACGTAAGTGCGGTATTCTCACTACAAAGATTGCAGTGTCTTTCCGGTATACGCACCTGGAGTGTCCTTTTGGCATCGGGCTGGCATGTCTATACAGTGGCATGTGTCAGAGGTATACATCGGGAAATCCTCCCAACATATAGCTCCCACGTACAATGTGAATGGACCCTACCAAGCCTGGCACATTGTTGGCTCATATTGGAGTCTGAATTTCAATTAAATTTTTTGTTGGTCTATTACAATTTTTGGGTTTAAATTCAAATTCTGTAATAAACTGGTATTGTTAATGGGATTTGAGTCGTCATTGGTTTGTATTTATATTTTAGGATTTGCTCATCTGGGTTCAGAAACACTCTGAAGTAGAGTCTGTGGATTTGGTGTTGAAGATTAAAAATAAACTGGTGAGTATCCGTAACTATAACGTCTTCCCTTATTAAGATCTTTTTGGGGAGATAATGGATTTGTTGTTGCACTAAGTATCGTTTGATGCATGTACTAGAATCGACTATCCCCTATCCACAAGATAGGTGACAATTGTCTCACCACTGGGAGCCCCACTGACTGGAAGAATGGGGGTCTCGAAATCCCATTTCTTTCTCACTGTGGTCGAGGGCTTTGAATTGAGTGGCGCTTAAGCATGTATGCTTGCCTCCGCTCCATTCTAAGTCTATGGGAATGACGAAACAGCCGAGTACAGTGCTCGTCTGGTTCCATCAGTCCCATAGACACTGAATCGAGATGAAGAAGCGTATGCTCGTCTGCCGCTTCATTCAAGAGCCTCATTGCGGGGTGTGCAGTGAGCGGGAACAGGTGTTCAGCACCCTCATTCTCACGATCGGTGGTGCCCCGAGCGATCAGACAATTATCGCCTATCCTATCAATTGTTTTTGAGGACCATATTACAGCCAAATTTTTGTGTTCATATTATGGACTACTCAGGCCCCCCCATAGTCCTACTGAACTCAACTTAGATCACCATGGGGTGACCGTGGTGAACTAGGTTTTCGTTTTGTAGAAACACAAATGCTCCGCGTCCTGAGGACATATATATTACGGCTGTCTGAATCCGGCCTTCAACTGTTTTTTTTGTTTTTTGTGTTTGTGCCCAGTTAGGAGTTGTCCCATACTCCGAAACCTCCTATTTTCTTTTAGCTCTTATAACTGAAGATCTCAAGAGTTGTTCTAGCCTGCTTCCGCCACAGCATCATACGTGGCAGGAGTCGCCTAGTCGTGATCCTTTTCTGCATTCTGGGATCTCCAGCATAAGGGAGTGTTTCTTTATACAGGTGATTGTGATGTGGTGATTCACCCTTCAGTCTTGGTGTTCCGCTGTGGAGGAATACTGGAGATATCTACATTGCAAGACCGAGTGTCAATAAGTAGTTGACCTTAAAGATATTGTACGGAATTAGAAAAGCATGTCTGCTTTCTTTCATAAACAGCGCCACACCTGTCCATAGGTTGTGTGTGGTATTACAACGCAGCTCTATTGCAGTGAATATGGCCGTGTTGCAAAATTACTCGCAACCTATGGACAGGTTTGATGCTGTTTTTGGAAGAAACCCGCCATATAATCCTGTACAACCCCTTTAAAGGGAAGGTGTCACGTAATTTTTTTTTTTTTTTTTATGTTATTGCTTTTAGTTTGTCATTAAAATACATTTTATTTATTTGTGTTTTTGTGTTGTACTTTTTTTCTTTTTTTTACTTCTCTATGGGGGCTGCCATTTTTTTAAAAATCTCTGTATGTGTCGATTAACGACCCATACAGAGATGGAATACGGCACATACATCCCCATAGAGAATGCGAACGGGAGCCATTCCATTCACTATAGCGTACGCCATCTGTGTGGGAACGGTGCATGCCGTACACACAGACCAAAAGGAAGGTCTTCGACAGAGCGACATCCAACGCCATTTTCATGTGGACTGGAAGCCGCGGCCGGACAGTAAGACGACTACTTCCGGTCGCGGCTTCCGGCCATATGTTCGGACTAGGAGCGGAGGCAGCAGCGGCAGGAGCAGTTAAGTTATGTTTGTGTATGTTCGTGTTATACTGTGTGATTACCACTGTATCTAATCCTCCTACACTGTGCATTCGCTCAAAAAATGGCGGCACACAGTGTAGGAGGTTTGAACATTCAACCCCCTCCTTTCTCCTGGCACTAGCCAGGATAAAGGAGGGGGGATTGTTTGAGGACGCTAGAGCGAGTGTGTCTTCAATTTTGCAGCATAAAGCAATGAGGTTGCTTTACCACATGCCAATGCTGCAATTTTGGGAACTGCTCCCTCTAGTGACCAGCACATGGAAATGTTATAAATTAGAATCTAATTTATAATATTTCCTGACTTGTGAAAAAATTAGAACAATGTGTAATCATTTATATACTAACTGTTTAACTAAAAAAAAAAATGTTCTAGCGACACATTCCCTTTAAACATGTCCAATAATTTTATAGATAATTTACCTTCTAAACCCCAATCTAATCAGTGTTGACGTTGACAGGCTTTCGCACAAAAAGAACACCTGCCTGTAAGTGCGGACGTATTACAGAAGCTACAAGGACAGGTGGACACCATCATTCAGGAACTGCCCGACGACTTGCAAGAGATCTTGCTGAAAACCACCAGCTCATGAATCCTATGGGGTCAAGGCAATAAGACATTGACAAACCATAGGAGTACAGCATTGTCCAGCCATGGCCATCCATCCTTTTATTTCTACGAACACTGACTGTTGGTGTCAGATTGTGAAGCCGGAGGGCGCTTTACACCTGTACCTAGAGCAGAATCCGTATCTGGTATATTTTTATAATGTTGTGCTATAGATACAGTCCGTTGTGGACACAGAGGAAGGCAAAACCATGTTGGACATTGGATCGTCAATGAAATCTGGATCATGAAATATTTAAAGCTCTTGTTTTCCTTGTTTTATGCACTTAATAGGATAGGATATCCGAATGTGGCAGGGAAAATCCAGAGCCTCAATTTTTTTTTTTTTTTCACCTATCCTTTATTGAACTTCCTGACACTGGCCTACAATTGACCATGTTCATAAGTAAATTAAGCCGAAATCTGATCATGAACGTCAATAACGCCATCAGTAGCGCCTTTAGTCGTATACTGTATGAGCGTGTGCGTAGGTGCATACACGGTGTTTAGCTCATGCGTTATGACCAGACTGGAATTAAAAAGGACCTATCCGCTCTCCGGTCTGTTTTAGTAAATACTTCTTAAACACAATTCTGGAGCCTCTTTTCTTAGAACTCTTAGTTATAATCCTCTATTATTCCTCCTGGAAATGTATGAATAAATTTACAGCTGGCAGTTATCATTCCCTTTTTCAATACGATATGTCGGCACTTGGCGATGATTGGACAGTGTATAGGGTCACGCCCCATTGAGGCGAATGGTAACACCCAGTTGTCAATTTAATCCAACATTTCCAGGAGGCATAACAGAGGGACCGCACAATGCAGGGTTCTAAGAAAAGGCACTCCTTAGGTGTTATTGTTTTATGTCAAGAGAGCGGACTAGTTCTTCTTGTAGGCTATGTTCACATCTGCGTTAGGCTTTCGTTGGTTCCGTTGGGCCTTTCCGTCAGGGGAACCCATGAACGGAAACCATAGCTTACGTTTTCATTACCATTGATCCCAATGGTAATGCTTCCGTTGCAAAAGGTTTCCGTTTATTTGGTGGAATCAATAACGCAGTCGACTACTCTATTGTTTCCGCAAAGAGAATGGAAACCTTACAGAACAAAAACAAACGGAAACCATTGGCAACTGAAGCATTACCGGTGAAATCAATAGTAATGCGAAGCTATGGGTTCCCCTGACGGAAAGGTCTAACGGAACCCATGGACGGAAGCCCGACCCGTATCTGAACGAAGCCCAAGGCAGTTAGATTCATTTTGGTTTTTGTGGACATTATGTATACAAGCAAGATTTGCTTTTTAGGGGCATAAACCATGTATAATGCGTTCATTCCTAAACACGGACTGTTACAATTTGAAACATTATAATCGTCTTAACTATTTTAAAATTCCATTAGAATTTGACTGACTGAGAAGTATCTTCACATTACATGTAATTTATTGGATTTTAAATGCATATTTTACCATGCGGTGATATCACTGTCCATTTAGTTAGTAATATAGGGTTTTGCAGCAATAAATTTATTTTTTGGGATTTGTCCAACCAGGTTTACAAGCCATACTTGGTGTCTCGTATCAGAAGGACGCTGTTCATACAGTCCTTTCAAAACCTAATATTTGCAGCATTACACAAAGCACAAAGCTTTACAATATACATTGCACTGATGATATGTATACTAGATGGTAACAGTGGAGCTGAACTTTTTACTTATTTTGGATGTTTAGTACACCAGAAGTTGCAATGCGGAGACTTTATAAAAAAGAATATCATACATAGGAGCTGTATCTTTAAAAGTAATCATGTATACATGGAATCGGCTTTGACGGAACAAAACCACTTCTGTCAGTTCAGCGTAAGTGACGGCTCGGCTGAGATCGGGTCCTGCTTGTCTCTGACACACAGGATCCAGCTGACAATGATCACATTTAAGTTATGAACTCAGATGCGATCGGTATTAGCCGGATCTTGAGTGTCAGAGACGCGCAGGATCAGCATTCAGCCGAGCCGTCAGTTTAGCTGTACTGACAGAATCGGCTTTGACAGAATAATACAGCTTTTATTTATTTATATATATATATATATATATATATATATACATGATACATGGAACCTGTATCTTTAAAAGGTAAAAAAAAAAAGTTGTTAAAAACCACATAAAACTTTTTTTTTTTTTTTTCCAGAACCTATGTTCTATAATGTGATTGACAGGTCTACACTGATTATACCAGGTGGTTAATCTGTCAGCCTGGCATAGCTGGTTCCTACATGAATTTTTAGAATGTCAGGAATCCTCGCACAAATTTGATATAGTTTCTTTATGGCAAGTGACCACTATGATATGTGCTTTTGCAGCCTAAATGCTACCATGACGCCGAGGGGTTCCCAAGTACTTTAGTGTTAACTTGTAATCCAGATACACACTATGGTGTTGAGAACCCGTATATGTGATATTGCTTTATCGAATGTTTTATATAAGCCAAACATCCAGAAGAGGGGAGATTAAAGGGGCACTCCATACGATAACATTTACAGACCTTTTGCAATGACCCCGGTGGATTGCTAGAATGGGGAACCCCTGTCCCCTGCCCACCATGTCCATGGCAAGAATGTGTTGTATGGAACAGCGATCAAGCATTAGCTTCTTATCTATACAACTCTATGGGAGGTAGAGAAAAGACCACTGTGGACGCTCAGGTGGATGGGGACCGGAACTATGGTCCCTCGTTATAAAACTTTTGGTGGTCCCCGGCAGGCAGACACCGACCATCACCTATCTAGTGGATAGGTAATAAATGTTATTGACAAGAAGGCCCCTTTAAATAATTCACTTTAAGACAGAGTACGTGGAACCGATCAATTATTCTGATTCATATGCACTCAGCACATATGAAAAGATTTAATTTTTTATGTCAACTCCAAAGTTTTACTGCTAACATTTTTGTTGCATCTGTGGTCTTTTTATTTTTTTAAATCCTTCACAAACAGATGTTATGTATATTACTAATAAAACATCTTCTCGACAACTGATCTGTTTATTTTACTTTTAATTTTGTAAATTTTTTCTGCATAGAACAATATTTATGGAATATCATGAACAAATCTCGATCAGTTCTGAGTCTATTTGCAATATTCGCTCATAACCTGTAGGTGTCACTGTTTTATGCTTTTATTCCATTATTGAAGTAGTGTCCTGTAGCTGATTGTCATTAATTCATGAGTTAGAGTCCATGTTAACTTAGAAAATATTCTTGTTCATTGCTTTGTTTTACCAGACATTTTAATTAAGATTAAACTAGTATAAAAATCAACATAGGCATTGGATGCCGCTCAGCCCCATCTCCCCTACAAACACGATATGTGAATGGAGTTTGGGAAGATAAGCGTCTGCTAGACACTAATTACACCACTGATCTCTGGTGGATACAATAGGCGGCAAACCGCGATTACATACAGCCTATAGCCAGCTTTAGTCATGCCGTTTGGTACGGCAGAAAAATCCAGTCTGTCAGCCCATGTGTCCCCTGACAGCAGACATTGCAGGACTGTCTGTCCTACCCCATAACTATTGGGCCTCGTGCAGACTGCTTTGTCTGAATGGCGGCACATGGATTATTTCTGGCTCCATATGGCACCTTATTCTGAGGGATATTCGCCCCTAAAAGCTATGCTGTCAGGGGCGAATACCTCCACTATATGGCATCCAGTGGTGCATACCTCAAATTTTACGTTAAAAAAAAAAGTTGTATTCTAAAAATGTATTTTTTATTTTTTTTGGACATTCACGTGGATTCACCTTGTGAAATCTGAGGCATGCAGAGCTACATAGACTTTATATAGACACATGACCACTAGGGTATGTTCACACTACTTATGTTTGGGGCAAGAAAAATACAATGTTGACTGCAAGAAAAGAGCCTCTAAATCCAGGCGTTTTTGGAGTTGATTTTCAAAGCATTTTTTTAATTTTTGTAGGCGTATTTTCGAAGTTTTTTTTGTAGTGTCAATGGCAAATCAGATTGTAAAACGCTTCAAGTAGCATCATGTCACGTCTTTTTTTACGGGGCGTATTTTGAATTCAATACCAGCGTTTTACGTTTTAAAATACGCCTGAAAATAAGCTGTGTGAACGTACCCTTGAAATGGTGGGGACACTGTTAAATAATGTAATGTAGGAGGGCTAGACGGGAGTGGAACCACGAACAAAAGTTTACGCGGCACCATCTTAATGATGACATTCTGGAGGATCACGGTGTAAAGTTATGTAAAGCAATACATTCATTAGATCATTTTAAATTACTGCTGCAAAAAAACAAAAACTGGAGAAAAAATAAATTGCACACACACTCACTATTTTATTTTTTTTCTTTTTGTTTTTTTTCTCTCCATGTTTTTAGTGATCCAATAAGAACAGTAGATCCGTGACGTGGTGTTTTTTTTATAGTTTCTTCTTTTTTGGTTGCTCTCCGTGATGCCTTAGCAGAGTTAGGGCTTATTCAGACGAACGTAAAAAACGTCCGTGCAACGCGCGTGATTTTCACGCGCCTCGCACGGACCTATGTTAGTCTATGGGGCCGAGCAGACAGTCAGTGATTTTTGCGCAGTGTGAATCCGCTGTGTAAAACTCACGACATGTCCTATATTTGTGCGTTTTTCGCGCATCACGCACTCATTGAAGTCAATGGGTGCGTGAAAATCACGCGCACCACATGGAAGCACTTCCGTGGGACGCGCGTTATTCGCGCAACAGCAGTGAAAAGTATGATTGAAAACAGAAAAGCACCACGTGCTTTTCTGTTTACAAACATACAAACAGAGTGTCATAATGATGGCGGCTGCGCGAAAATCACGCAGCCGCGCATCATATGGTGATGACACACGGAGCTGTTAAGTGCCTTTTGCACGCGCAAAACGCACACGCTCGTGTGAATCTGGCCTTAGGCCGCATTCACATGAACGTGTTATGGTATATGCACACTCTGAGCAAAAAACGTCTGAAAATACGGAGCTGTTTTGAAGGAAAAACAGCTTCTGGTTTTCAGCCGTATTCTTTAGCAACTCGCGTTTTTCGCGGCCGTTTTTTGGAGCTGTTTTTCTATAGAGTCGATGAAAAACGGCTCAAGAAGTGACATGCACTTCTTTTTCACGGCCGTTTTTCAGAACTGCCGTGTAAAAAAAACTGCCCGTCGGAACAGAACACCGGTTTTCCCATTGAAATCAATGGCAGATGTTTGGAGGCGTTCTGCTTCTGATTTTTATTTATTTTTTGCCGTTTCGGGCCCGAAAACAAGCCGTGTGAACATACCCTTATACGGCCGTTAAAACAACAGCCGTCACATGGATCTATGTGATTCAATGGTGCTGTTGTTTTAACGGACCGTGTGAAGGGTCCATGAGAAAATAGGACCTGTCCTATTTTTTCACGCATCCCTCCATAAACTCTAGTCTATGGTGGATGCGTGATAACGGCAGAGCACGGATGCACCTCGGATGTGAAAAGCAACGCTCGTAAGAATCCGGCCTTATGAGTTGTTACAATTTATAAGTAATTTTTATTTCCTATTCTGAAGATGTGTATGCTATATGCTGCTTTCAGCAGGACTTTCCTAACAAATGTATATTTTATTGACCATATCGCTAAACCTGAATGTTTTTCATCCCTAGTGCATTATAAATACACGCGCTTCATTGGCTGTCTGGATATTAATAGTTTTTGTTACAGAACTATTTTTTAACAAAGATTGTCTGTCTCTGCTGAAACATTGTACGGTAATCTACATAAGCATGTTACATGGACTG
Source organism: Rhinoderma darwinii (assembly GCF_050947455.1). Taxonomy (NCBI): domain Eukaryota; kingdom Metazoa; phylum Chordata; class Amphibia; order Anura; family Rhinodermatidae; genus Rhinoderma; species Rhinoderma darwinii. The sequence continues at coordinate 122,308,092 of NC_134693.1, read as the reverse complement.
ACGCTAACGCGGCCACTGCATTTAGGAATGTGTGTTTTTCTAAAACTGAATAAAATCCCTTTTATATTTACTGATCTGTGAGTCGACTTTATAACCAGCTGGTTTTATGGAAGTTTATTATGTAGAGCTGCGTACACACTTGCCACTTCTGGCCTAAAGAGGATCCGATTGTCAGATGTCCGTTTTCGGTCTTATTAAAACTTTTATTCAACATAAAATAACAATTCTGTAGAATCTTTTTTTTTTTTTTTTTTTTTTCCTGTAGGGTTGTTCTTTCATAGTGAATAATAAGTATTTACTAATACGGACCTGTTAGCAGAGCTGATGGTACTATTTAAGGTACAAGAAAACCCATTGAGTCTCCATTAGATACATCCTATGTGATTACATCCGAAAAGCCAGTATAGGACGTATCCGTTGGAAACCACATGGCTTTGCCTCGTTCACACAGCAGCATTTTGGTTAGGGATGTGATGTGAAATCCATAAACCTAACACTGTTTTGTCTCGAGAGTTTCAATGGGTTTGCCGATGTACTGTGCCGACGACCTGTAATTTTACGCGTCGCTGTCAAAAGACGGCGCGTAAAATAACAGCCTCGTCAAAGAAGTGCAGGACACTTCTTGGGACGTAATGGGAGCCGTTTTTCATTGAAGCCAATGAAGAACAGCTCCAAATTACGTCCGTAATGGACGCCCCGCAAAACGCGAGTACGAGCAATTACGTCTGAAATTCAGGAGCTGTTTTCTCCTGAAAACAGCTCCGTAATTTCAGACGTAAATGCAGTTATCGTGTGCACATACCCTAACACTTGCATTTTTATCATCACCTAAAGCCCTGTGAAATATGTCAGTACTAACCTGTGCCAATATGATAGTTGTGGGATCTCCATGCTGTCTCACCATAGCTAAACAACTTCCCTTGGATCAGTCATGCCAATGAAAATCAATGAGAGATTTGTTGAATCAGGTACAGAATATCTATCTAGTGTTTTGGCCACATTTCCTACACAACTCAACCTGCATTAAAGGGTTATTTCCATTTTATAAAGTGATGGCATATTGCTAGGATATGTCATCACTATGATCGGTGGGGGTCCCACCTCTGGGTCACAAACGATCCTGAAGTTGAAGGGGCCACAGTGCCGATTTAGCTGATTTTTCCTAGTGATATGCGTTACTTTATAAGATGGGGAAAAACCCTTTAAAATTCTGATAACTAAGGTTCATTTACGTTGCCGTCAACGTTTTTACGCTCATGGAAATAGGAGTAAACTAATGACGTACTTACTCAGAAAACAGGTGAATAAGTCCTTCATCTCCCAGGTTAAGACAACCACGGCTAAAATGGTGACATCCACACCAACCATAGCTGAAGCCTTTACAACATATTACTCCTGGTTGTATAGCTTTGGGCTAAGGTGTTGGCAAGAAGATTGGGTCCCATTCCCCCTTGTATCATTCACCGCGAGCAAACTGGCTTCGTAAAGGGTCGTGAGGGAAGGGACAACTCCGTCAATGTTCTACATCTGATTAGACATGCCCGAACAATTTTTTTTTACCACTGGTACTTCTTAGTACAGACACTGAAAAAGTGTTCGGCAGTGTGAGCTTGTTATATTTGATTAAAACCCTGGAGCACTTTGGCTTCCCTAGTCAATTCGTGACGGAGGTGTTGTCACTCTACTCTAGCCCTTCTGCAAGGGTTCGTGTAAATGGATCTTTGTCGTCAGACTTTCACATTTCTAATGGGACAAGACAGGGCTGGCCATTGTCCCCTTCCCTATTCATAGTGGTTGATTCAGTGTATACGGGAGACCCCACAGATTGATGGCATTTTTTGTGTTGGACGAACTACTCACAAGACAGCTGCATTTGCGGACGACCTATTCGTTCTGATATCAAACCCCCTCCAGGCATTCCCAACTCTCATTTCCATTTTTGAAAAATGTGAACATAATTTTTTTTTTAAATAAATCATTCCAAGTCTGAGCTATTAAATATTTCTCTTGCCAAAACATTGGTTGATACACTGAAGCGGGATTCTCCCTTTAAATATTCAGAACACAAAATTAAATACTTGGATATTTGGTTGGCCAACGATCCAGGCCATTTATTTGCTTATAATTATGCCCTCTTTTTAGACTCCTTGAAATCCCAACTTAAGTCATATGATGCTTTCATGGATGGGACGTAAAGATGTATTAAAAACCTACATTATGCCTAATGTATTAAATTTGATGAACATGGTCCCTATTCATTTGCCCCTTCTTAATTTTATAATATTAAGCGATTGTTTTATCGTTCCATATTACTTGGAATACAATTTCCATATGGCGTAACTTAAACTCCCAACTTAATTTGTCACTTTTGCCGTCCCCTATAGCGCCTTCCAGTATCTTCCCGTTTCTGGTAGATGCTAATTTCAAAGATCTTTTCAATATTTAGAAAGACCTCTGGTCCATTCCGTGGTCGCAATTGTTGCCCAATCACACCTTGCCAACCTCATCGGAATGGAGCAAGGTCCTGGGAGGGAGACAGCTAGGCCTAGCCCATCTGTTTTATCTTGACAAAACGTTCCTATCCAAAGTCACAAAATCCTGAGATATTTCTTGGTTTGAAACTTTTATCATGTTACCAAAACCTATTCCGAAACGTTCATCGATACTGTATATTAAGTTTTTGTCTCTTCAACAACCTTCATATGTTCGGTCTTGGGACGTGGAGTTAAGTACCACCTTCTCAGAAAAAGATTCAAAAGCTTTGATAAAAAATGCCCATGGTTTCTCTCGTTGTATTCGTATTCAAAAAAGTTCTTCTAAGTTTCTCACTAGATGGTACCGGACTCCAGAAGCATTGTATCGTCTAAACCTCACAGATAATGATCTCTGCTGGAGATGTCAAACTACTAGTGGATCCATATCCCATATGTGGTGGACATGTCTCGCAATCCAAAAATTCTGGTCTGATATAGAACATACTTTGAGAGACATTGGTTTACTCACTTCGCCCTTGTCAATTGAGATGGTGCTGCTTTCTCTACCTTCCAAGACCTACCGTCCACCCAAAACCAACTTATTACCTCACATGTTGACCATAGCGAGAGCTCTGATACCTATACACTAGCTAGATAGTAATCCTCCAGCATTGCGAGACTGGCTTAATATCTACAGATTAGAGGAGATATCCAGTTGGGGGGACTCATTCACATTCCCTATTTCTTAAAGAGGCTCTGTCACCAGATTTTGCAACCCCTATCTGCTATTGCAGCAGATCGGCGCTGCAATGTAGATTACAGTAACGTTTTTATTTTTAAAAAATGAGCATTTTTGGCCAAGTTATGACCATTTTTGTATTTATGCAAATGAGGCTACTAGCTGGGCGTTCTGACGAGAAGTATCATCCACTTCTCTTCAGAACGCCCAGCTTCTGGCAGTGCAGACACAGCCGTGTTCTCGAGAGATCACGCTGTGTCGTCACTCACAGGTCCAGCATCGTGTCAGACGAGCGAGGACACATCGGCACCAGAGGCTACAGTTGATTCTGCAGCAGCATCGGCGTTTGCAGGTAAGTCGATGTAGCTACTTACCTGCAAACGCTGATGCTGCTGCAGAATCAACTGTAGCCTCTGGTGCCGATGTGGCCGAAACGATGCAGGACCTGGGGCAGGAAGTGAGTGACGTCACAGATCTGCACTGCCAGAAGCTGGGCGTTCTGAAGAGAAGTGGATGATACTTCTCGTCAGAACGCCCAGCTAGTAAAAGTAGTAAAAACGCCCACTTGGACTTTTACTGTAAACACGCCCACTTGGACTTTTGCAAACCTGATTTGCATAAATACAAAAATGGTCATAACTTGGCCAAAAATGCTCGTTTTTGAAAAATAAAAACGTTACTGTAATCTACATTGCAGCGCCTATATGCTGCAATAGCAGATAGGGGTGGCAAAATCTGGTGACAGAGCCTCTTTAAGATCTGGTCTCCATGGTGTACTTGGTGGCGAGCACACAACGACCACATCACTTCGAAGTTTTACGTCTTATCATTGTATTACCTTCCAGGTTAGTTATGAGAGTTTTGATATTCCTTATACGCACACTGACTGTTCTGAGACATTTTAAATGCTTGTTTGCTACTTGTATTGTATGGCCTACGCTACTGTATGCTATTGCTAATATATTTAATGATGGTGTTGTATGTCCTGTAGGAGATGTATCGCAGAAATTTTTTCTTTTCTCTTTCTGTTCTAATCTAATTGATTTTATTATATTTGTTCGCCCTTTAAATCCAAGTCCATTTTCCCTCTACCCCTACCTAACCCCTCTCTCTCCTCATTTTCTTTGTTTGAAAATAAATAAAGAATTTTGGAGAAAAAAAATTCTGATGACGATTCGTCTGGACTGAAACGTAAAAAAAAAATATTGTTTTGCTCTGGGTTTTATTCTGAGGCTGGATTCACAAGAGCTGTGTTCGGTCCGTAAAGGATGGAACGTATTTCGGCCGCAAGTCCCGGACCGAACACAGTGCAGGGAGCCTTGCTCCTAGCATCATACTTATGTACGATGCTAGGAGTCCCTGCCTCTCCGTGGAACTACTGTCCCGTACTGAAAACATGATTACAGTACGGGACAGTTGTCCTGCAGCGAGGCAGGGACTCCTAGCATCGTACATAACTATGATGCTAGGATCCCGGCTCCCTGCACTGTGTTTGGTCCGGGACTTGCGGCCGAAATACGTTCCGTCCTTTACGGACCGAACATGCTCGTGTGAACCCAGCCTTATTCTGCATACAATTGATTCGTGTTTCTTTTACTGGTAAATGTCTCTTAATAATCCACCTCCCCTATGTCCGGTTCTGCCAACCTTTATAAATAATGCAGTATAATATTGTGGCATGTGTTTCCTCACACTTCCGCTTCATTTAGCAATGCTCATCGCAGTCTCGGTAGAAGGAAGTGACTGTGGCTATGTGAATTACAACACTATCATCTATTCAAGAAACCACTTACAGTCCATGCCGTCATAGTCCGTTAAAGTATATTGAACAGTATATCGCCGAGCTCAGCGGCATCCACTCTATTCTCTTCTGCCCAGGGCGGCATAGGACTGGAAATTGAAGCATGTCAAAAGATAGAATCGGTAGGGTGCATGTGTTGGTACTTAAAGGCCCTTTTACACCGAACACAGAACACTCGTTCCCGACAATTGCCCTGTGTAAACAGCAACAATCAGCCGATAAACGAGCAAACGCTCATTCATCGGCTGATTGTATCGTTTTAAATGCCTAAACTATTATCTTTGTTGGCAGCACATCTGTGTAAACAGGGAGATGTGCTGCCGGCATGAGAAAAATGTATAGGGATGAGCAATCGGTGTAATGAGCGCTCGTCCGCATACTAGCTCCTTGTGAGAGGAGCAAACGAGCGCCGATTGGTGCTCGTTTAAGGTGATATTACACGGGCAGACATGGGCCGTGTAAACGAGTGCCGATCAATGATACAGCTTGTTGATTGGTGCTTGTTTGCTCCTTTCACAAGGAGCTATGGTCAGTAATATATAGGGACGAGCGATCAATACTACGATTGTTCGTCTCCATACATTTCCATCATGTCGGCAGCACATCTCACAGAGGGAGATGCGCTGCCGACAACGATAATGGTTTAGGCATTTAAAACGATGCAATCAGCCAATGAACGAGCGTTTGTGGTTTCTGACACAGGGAAATTATCGGGAACGAGCGTTCTGTGGACGCTCGTTTGCCTGATAATTGGCCGGTGTATAAGGGCCTTTACGCGACCCACGTCGGGCAGTGTAATATCACCTTAAGGCGAAATTCACACTAACGTGTTTAACGTCCGTGATACGCGAGTGAAAATCACACGCGTCGCACGGACCTATGTTAGTGAATGGGGCCGTTCAGACAGTCCGTGATGTGTCTGCTGCGTAAAACTCACGACATGTCCTATACTTGGGCATTTTTCGCGCATCACGCACCCATTGAAGTCAATGGGTGCGTGAAAATCACGCGCAGCACACGGAAGCACTTCCGTGTGTCGCGCGAGATTCGCGCAACAGTAGATCAAGAAATGCAGGAAAAAATAAAAGCACTTCCTTCATTTCTTTTTCTAAACATCAAAACCGCGTGTCATAAGGATGGCATATGCGTGAAAATCACGCAGCCATGGACCATTCACTGATGACACACCGAAGTGCAACGGGCGCAAAACGCACACGTTCGTGTGAATAAGGCCTAAGACTGGCCTATGCAATGTGCCACTGTGCGTCATCTTTGTTTTCATGTGTAGCTGTTATTCCTCCCATGATCATGGAGCTCTATATGTACTTTCTGTAGGCTGTGTGGTTGTATTTCTATTGAAGAAATATGTACAATCTGCCAAGATGCAAGTAAATGGGTTATAACGGTACAACCGTAGCCAATGTCTGGCCAGCTTTACATCTCAGAGACTGTGGCAAGAGAATAGAGCAATTTTTAGTTAGGCCAAATTCACATGATGCACATTACATGTGGATTTTCATGTGACTAATCCTCCGCATAATACAGCACCAGCGTAGTAAATGAGATTTCAAGTAATCTCTACACGTTGCAATTTTTTCTTCACATAAATTGACCTGTATTTTAAAATTCGCAGGATGTCAATTTATCTTGCATTTCCGCTTGCTTATTGTATCTGACTAGTTGTAAAAATAAACGTACCAAAATCCGTTTCATAAAAAGGCACCTATTTCCGCATCAAAATGTCAAAACCACGCCTAAGGGTATGTTCACACGAGGGCGTCCGTAACGGCTGAAATTACGGGGATGTTTCAGCCTGAAAACATCCCCGTAATTTCAGCCGTAACGGCATGTGCAGGCGCTTGAACGCCGCGTCAATTTCGGACGTAATTGGCGCTGCTATTCATTGGAGTCAATGAATAACGGCTCCAATTACGGCCAAAGAAGTGACAGGTCACTTCTTTGACGCGGGCGTCTATTTACGCGCCGTCATTTGACAGCGGCGCGTAAATATACGCCTCGTGTGAACAGACAAACGTCTGCCCATTGCTTTCACGCCATTGCAAAAACGCCCGAATTACGTCCATAAATAGGCCGTGTGAACATACCCTAAAAACACATTTAAAAAAACGCACTATTAGGCCTTATTCACACAAACGTGTTAAATGTTGAGACAACAGCCATCACGCGGACCTATAAGTTCAATATGGCCGTTCACACGGACAGTGTGAAGGGTCTGTGAGAAAATAGGACATGTCCTATATTTTCGATATATACAGAGGAAGGACCCTTGTAGTTGGTGGGCATATGTTTACATTGAAAAAATTGATTTGCCTGCCGGCAAAAGAAGCCCTGTTTTCCAACTCACAAGATTGAAAATAGAAAATAAAAAATATATTTATTAGGTTTATGCAACAAGAACAAACTACATAGATGTTAAAACAAGGTCCAATGCTGACTACAAATCGGCACAGTGCAGAGTATAAGGGGCCTGGAGTCAACGGCTGCAGCACGTCGCACTCAGCCCACAATTAGATTAGAGGAGTCAGCAGGACAAGTATTTAAAACAAGGAAGGAAGCCCCCCCGACATGTTTCGCTACAATGTAGCGTCTTCAGGGGTATCGGGGCTACTGACGGCGCGCGGCGAAAAGTCAGTGTTTAAATGTATCATGGAGTTGCTCCACGTGTTCCCCTGATTGGCCACCGGCCAATCAGAGACAGGGCAGGGGACAAGCCCTCTGATAGATGATGGACATCCCACGCCACCAATGGCTGACTAATTCAACTAGCCAATGTGGATAGAATAGAGCGCACAGGCGCATTGAAGTGAAAACAGGTAAGTTACTAACAATTACTTGCTATTGACGCGCTTGCGCAGCAGCAAGAGTAGAGGTGATAGAGAAAAAATCCCACATTTCAGCGGCTGTCACAGTGGAATTACTGTCATAGTCATAATGGCCAATCAGAGAGGGGGCAACAGTCGAGCCCCCAATTGAGTAGTGGACGTCCCATATCACAATTGCCGATCACTCATAACAGCCAGCAAGATCACAGCAGGCGCACACTTGCATAGGGATAAGATATAAACGTCACTGCGAGTGAATGCACGCCAAAACCAGGCCTGCACTCAGAGACAGCGTAAGGAGATTAAATATGCCAAGGAGCTATATTAGTAGCCTGCCAGCGTGTGTAGTGGCGATTTTTGGGAGCGGATGGAGCAACTATATTACTCTGTAGCTAGAGGGTCTGATAAAGATGGCATAGACACGACTATGTCAGTTCCTAAACATAGAGCTAAAATTATGTAGGAGTAGTTGTTGCCTACAAACTAAAGTACATAGATCAGTTAGTAGAATTAATGTACAAAGAGTAGAATAAATGTTTGGTTCAAAAAGGGTCCTGTTTTATAAGAAACAGGTACCAAGATATCTAATGATCATACGTAGTACATAGGCAAAAAGTGCCATTTTAGTGGCCAGTGGCCTAGATTCGTAACGTGATAAGCGCATATGTTTTCATAGAAACGCGGCATAAGTGAAGCCCTCATTAAGACCTCCTGGGCTAAGAGAGCCCATGCGATGGATCCAACGCGCCTCCTCCTGGAGCAGCTTGCGGTCCAAATTACCCGCTCTTGGGCCAAGTTTAACCTGTACGATGCCCCAAAACTGCAACGAACTGATATCTCCATCATGAACATAACGTATATGTCTAGATAGAGGTGTATCCTCTCTGTTATTAATGGTGCTGAGGTGTTTGGATATTCTCCTCCTCAGCTCCTGTATGGTCTTGCCCACATAAAACTTGGGACAGGAACATTTGGCGATGTAGACAACTCCCTTACTCCGACAATTAATGAATTGTCTAACCTGATAAGTTCTATTATCAATGGGATTAGTGAACTGTTTGGTGGTAGGCATTAGGTGACAGAAGGAACAGCGGCCACATGGATGAGAGCCTATGACCGATGTCTTGAGCCAGTTTTTGGAGACAGTGGATGGTCCAGTGTGATGACTATGCACCAAGTAGTCACGCAGATTCCTACCTCTGCGGTAAGTGATGGTAGGGACAGAAGGTACAAATCCCAGGAGGTCAGGGTCGGACAAGAGGATTGGCCAATGGCGTTCAAGAATACTACGAACCTGTTGGGAGCCAGTATCAAAAGTGCCAATACATCTGACACTGGCAGTTCCACAGGACCCAGTAACGGCGGTAGTGTGTTGTATACTCGCGGATTTGTGTTCAGAAAGTAAATCAGTTCTATTAGTGGCTCTTGCTCTGGCATAGGCTTTGTGTAGCCATTTCCTAGGATAGCCCCGTGCTAGGAATTTAATAAATAGGCCATTGCACTCTCGTTCAAAAGCCTCCTCATCGGAACAATTACGTTTAGCACGAAGATATTGTCCGATAGGTATTCCTTTTTTAAGAGCAGGGGGGTGGTAGCTATCCCAATGTAAAAGGCTATTGGTCGCCGTAGATTTGCGTGAGATGTCAGTATGGACACCACCAACAGGGTCCAAGGAGATTTTGAGGTCCAAAAAAGTGATTTCTTTTTCGTGAATAACATGAGTGAATTTCATGCCAATGTGATTAAGATTAAGTGCATGCATGAAGTCATGAAAGGTGTTAAAGTCACCATCCCATAGGAGGAGAATATCATCGATATATCTCCCCCAGAATAGGATGTGACAGGTGTAACAGGCCAGTGTGTCAGTGAAAACCATAGTATCTTCCCACCACCCCAGAAATAAATTTGCATACGTAGGTGCGCAAATAGTGCCCATTGCTGTTCCTTTGATTTGCTGATAGAATTTATGGTCAAATAAGAAATAATTATGTGTAAGGAGAAACCGAAGAAGTGTTAGAAGAAATTTATTGTGTGTATGGAATTGTATACCCTTAGTACCCAGAAAATGTGCAACAGCTGTGAGACCAAATTGGTGTTGGATATTCGTATAAAGTGACTCGACGTCAATACTGGCTATGAAAGTGGAGGGAGTGACATGTATCTCTTGGATCCTGTTGATGGTGTCCTTGGTGTCCCTTAAATAGGAAGGGAGGGAGGTGACAAATGGCGAGAGAATCTCATTCAGGTACATGCTTATGCCCTGGGTGAGACTATCATTACCAGATACAATGGGTCTCCCTGGTATTGTGCGGACCATCTTGTGAATCTTAGGCAGAGCATAGAAGGTTGCTAACGTAGGGGTGGAATTATAAATCCGTTTGAATTCCTCGTTACTTATCATATTTTGTATCTTGGCTGTATCGAGTAAAACAAAGAGTTCATTCAAAAAACGATCCGTTGGATTTTTGTCCAGAATTAGGTACGTAGTACTGTCGTCCAACAGTTTGTGCACCATGGCTACATAGTCTTCATGATCCATAATGACAATATTGCCCCCCTTGTCAGAGGGCTTAATGGTGATGTGTTCATTGTCTCGGAGTTCATCCAGAGCTATTCTCTCCATACTACTAAGATTAGAGAGTGCTCTCTTTTTATCTGGTCTAATTTTTTTCAAGTCGGCACACACCAGTTTAGCGAAAACGTCCAGGTGGGCATATTGTGAAAAAGGTGGAGTGAGTTTGGATTTCAGTCGTAGTGATGAAAAAGGACCAACTGCTGTAGTAGGTCCAAACTCATTCTCGTATAATAGGCTTTCAAGATCCATGAGTGTATCACGTTCCATTTTGTTACTGTCTTCCATATTAAAGGTATTATTTTTAAAGTATTTATGTAGAGCTATTTTTCTAACAAATAAGTTGACATCTTTGCTCCAGGTAAATTCATCAAATAGTGGAGTGGGGGTGAAAGACAGACCTTTTCGTAACAGTGTCAGCTGAGAGTCACTTAATTGTGCAGAGGAGATATTATACACCTGCATCTGGTCACTTATATTCTGTGCCTGTGACACAGAGGATAATCTTAGCCCAGATTCCATCGAGGGTTCGTAGTCCCTAAAAAAGGAAAAGTGTTCGGTGGTCCGTTTATATTTGTCGTAGTACCCGTAGGGCATTTGGATACCATGGGGGTTTGACTGGAACCGCTTACAATGATGCGGGGTGTAGGAAGTGCACTTGCAGCCGTAGATGAGATAGGTACTGAAAAAGTTGATAACGAAGGAGAGTAAGAGGAGGTGGTGATGTTCGGATATGACTGGCATTTTGTATTAGATCTCGTTTGTACTGTACTACGTTTTGAAGAATTGAATCTATTGGTAGTATTTTTGCGCTTAGTGCCCAGTTTAGAATTGGGGGACCGTACAGTATCGTCAGTACCAGATACCTCCGAATCAGAGAAGTCAGTGAAGACTTGCACACGTTTACGGACGAATTGTGATTGTGTTTTGTATGAATACACTTGGCCAATATCAAAGTCCTTACGATCTCTGATATATTTACGGTGCTTCCTCTCCTTAATCTCAGCTTGTAATTTCTCAATGTTTTTTTGCAATTGGATTTCACAGTTGTTAAATTCACTAAGGGAATTGAAACCCTGAATGTCGCCAATCTCTTTCTCAAGTTGCTGTGCAGTTTTATTATATTCCCGCTTTTCAAATTCCAGGAGGTATTGTAATAATTTTAAAGAGCTTTCAGTTAGGAGCTCTTCCCAGCCTTTGATGAACTCTGGGTCACTGCGATAGGAGTTTGGAGTAATATTTATACGAAGACCCCTATATACAATGTCCTATATTTTCACGCTTCACGCATCCCACCATAGACTCGTCTATGGGAGTGTCGTGATATTGCATCCTGCAGCGCAGAGCACGGAAGCACCTCGGATGAGAAAAACTGCCATTTTTTACACCCGAGATGTGCAACGCCCGTGGGAATCTAGGTGCGAATTTTACCTGCAGAATTACCTGCGGTCTTGATGCAACCTGTAAACGTAGCCTTAGGCTATATTCACACGTAGCGGAATTGCTGCATATTTTCTGTCTGGATTTGCGTTTGGAAAATGCACAGCATATTGCAGTAACTGCAAAGTGGATGAGATTTTTAACAAATCTCATCCACACGCTAAGGGTATGTGCACACACACTAATTACGTCCGTAATTGACGGACGTATTTCGGCCGCAAGTCCCGGACCGAACAGAGTGCAGCTGTTATGTACGATGCTAGGAGTCCCTACCTCGCTGCAGGACAACTGTCCCGTACTGTAATCATGTTTTCAGTACGGGACAGTAGTTCCACGGAGAGGCAGGGACTCCTAGCATCGTACATAAGTATGATGCTAGGAGCCCGGCTCCCTGCACTGTGGTCGGTCCGGGACTTGAGGCCGAAATACGTCCGTCAATTACGGACGTAATTAGTGTGTGTGCACATACCCTTAGGAAAACTTCCACACAGAAATTGTCCTATGGTGTAGATTTTACATTTATTCTGCAGAATGGTTGCAGTCTTGGAGCAAATTTTCTCTTTTGAGTTCAATGGGAAAGTCAAAATTTGCAACAAATACCAACAGCTGTGATTTTTGCTGCAGAAAATCTGTGAATCTGCTGTAAAAAATGACAAGTAGAAGAATAAAAAAAGGCCCTATGTCTAGTTAAAATTTTAAAAAAATCATACCCCTCTCCTGGATCATAGGCTGCAATGGTCACATTGGGCGAAATATCATCTCAGGAGGCCAGCCAGGGGAGCATTGAGGCATCGCTACAGGAGACCAGGTGTGGTATGGTAAAAAAATAAATAAAATTATTCACCCTTTTGGAGCTGGAAATCTGCATCTGCAGGTGCCGCAGTACAGTCCAAAAACATATTGGTTACCGTGGCCCCTTATTTCCGTTGTTCTAGTTTTATTAACTATCCCTTGAGTTGAGCTCTACACAGTGAAGATTTATAAAAACTGGTGCAAAAGAAAATTGAAGTTGTTGCCCATGGCAACCAATCAGGTTGCTGTTTTTTTTTCCTAAGGGCCTTTGAAAAATGAGACCTGGAATCTGATTGGTTGCTATGGGCAACTACTCAACTTGTCCTTTGCACCAGTTTCTTTAACTTTCCCCCAGTGTCTTCTAGTAATACACAGCAGAAATCATGGGGGGTGGGGGGGAGGTTCTATTAGAAATTGCTCCAACTTTATAACGTTTTAGAACTTTTTTGCGCCTCTCTCAACAGCTTTAAAAAGTGTCTAGAAAAAGGACGTGTCTTAAACGATCCGTAAAGAGCGCCAAATTTAAGGTGGTGTAAGAAAGAATCTGTATGACAAATTGCGCCAATTTATCATAGAGCTTGCACCATTGTGACAAATTTGCCGCAGTTTTCACCTTGACTTCATGACGCCATTAATAAACCGGCCCTACTATCTAGTAATAGCCTTATCTTTAGCCCTAAGGTACGTGGGCCGTTTTGAGTAGTTCGATCGCACTACGTTTTTTAAATCGCTAAACACACAAGCATAAGTATTTACTGGTTTCATTGCTACGTCTTGCACGCATGCTCAAATGACACTACAACAAATCATTGCGGGCGCCTAAACAACGCATGCGCAACAGACACTGGTAGGATCTGTCGGGCTGGAATCTGTATCGTTGGAAGTGGCGTGGTCAGAGCTCTCTAACTCCGCCCCTTCCATCCTGCAGACTCCTCCCTTCAGTTCAGCCATTCTATTCTATCCGCGCCCTTCCCTAAGCCACACCCAAATCAGACTGCTAGGTCATGTGGCCAAGGCCGCGCCCCTCCCTTCCCCCACTTCCGGTGCAGTTCGGGATGTGGCGTTCGTGACGTCATTTGGACCGCGTTGGAAGCGCTGCCGGGGCTGTGCGTGACGTGGCAGAGAGACGAGTATCCGCCGGGCAACAGCAGAGCAGAGCAGCAAAGCGGCCGCCGAGCACCGACCATGGGCCTCACCATCTCCTCGCTCTTCTCCCGGCTATTCGGCAAGAAACAGATGCGAATCTTGATGGGTGAGTGGGCCCGGCCTGCGGTGACATAGCCTCCTGCACGCAAGGGATGGGCAGAGGGGCGAGCGGGCGCTCAGGACAGGGGGTGTCCTGGTGCAGGGCACAGAGGTAGAAGGGAGCTTATTGGTGGTCACTCGGTCATCCAGACTGGCACTAGACCCATGACCAGTGTGGAGTAGCCGGGTGACACTTATGACAGATGATCCTGTTTTACACCTTTCCCTCTGGCAGAGAACTAATTGTTACATTGTGACAGGTCTCCCTTATATCCATTCATTTTCACACAATGTACTGCCATTTTATTTAAACTCTGCTTTGAAAATTGTCACTTGTATGTGGCATCTGAGAGCGGGTACGCTGCCAGGCAAAGTGGGTCTCAAAAGAAGCGGCATTGATCGGACTCGTCTCTGACTGGTGCGGTCAGTATTCTTGGCCCACGCTGGGTCCTACAAGAAATGGTGGTGTTCTGTGTGGACAACCCCTTTAATCGCCATGTTAAATATTTTGCTTTGCCCCACAATCTGATTTTAGTAGAAATAACTTAATGGCAAAGTATAAATCCAGTCTGATGTGTTTTCTGATAGATGGAACAGATTTGTTAGGGGTAATTGGTTAAATTGGGAATCTCCCGTCAGACAGGCCCCTTTAAGTTCGGGCATCTTTTAAATATCAATAATCGAATAGGTGGTGTTGTACCCACTGAGTCTTAATGACTTCTTAGTGTGAGAACCGTAGGGAGCACATATCGCTCAAACACCGGGTCACTCTTGGCTGATTGGTGGTTGAGTGATCACGTGACCGACTTCATGGCTCTTTTTATAGGAGCGCTCCTGTGGCGCTGGGCACGAGATCCACGGAATGTAAGATATGTATGCCACGGCCGTTCACCGTGAATTAGAGAGATCTTCATATACAAAAAAACACCTATATTTAGATAAATACATAGTATGAGCTTCACTAGATCTTCTTGGGCAGAGTTCTGTTTGAGAGGTCCCGTTAAGTGGTCCCTTAAAAATCCAAATAGCTAGTAAAGTCTGCTGGACTGTCTATCCCTGAATTAGCCAACCTGGCATACTGGATCCTGGGAGCAGTAAATTCTGGCATTTGTAGTACCTGGCTCCCTCTATTTATATTGTTATTACTTGTATGGTTTATTGTATCTTTTTACATGTTCATCTAGTGTCACTCTATGCAAATTGGAAGAAGCGATCCCAGCAATTTAAAGGGATTCTCTTCTTTGGTCAGTTTCTTTTTGCTAGCAGGTTCTCCCAATGACAAGTTGATCACAGGGTTTCCTGCTGTTGTGACCCCCAACAGTCAGCTGAAATCTGCAGGGGAACCCAGCAACAAGTGCTCAATTCCCCTGCAGGCACAATGCCGCATTACACAATTCCTAATGGGCCTGTCCATGTCTGAATAATGAATCAGGCTCAGCTGTTGTGCTGGCAAAAAGAGGAAAAAAACTTTAATGGGACTGTTAACAAGTATCTGTAGTTTACACGGAAACCGCGTTCGAATCTGTGCCAAAAAAAAGTCTGAAACCGCCTCTTATTGGTTTCAAGGGGAGGCAGATGAGGTTTTTTTTTTTCATCCAGAACTGCTTTTAGCCGCTCGCGGGGGGAAAAAAAAGCGGCATGTTTCTTGCCACAGTTCCGCATCTGACATCCCATTGAAATCAATGGCAGACAGAGTTTTTTGCTACGTTTTTTGCAGGCAGCACTCAACGGCCGTTGGCGAAAAACGCAGCAAGAAAGTGCAGGCAGGTCAAAAGCTGCGCGGCAGTTTTTTTTCTGCTTGCAAAATCCTCTGTGTGAACAGGGCCTTAGGATCTAGTATCAGCATGTGTCTATAGCCTTATTATATGCCTGCATCCCATTGACAGATACTTGGCAACGTGCTGTTGTATGATTTGGGCACACGAGATACATCTGAGTGGTTGAGAGGAACTTTAGGACTTTCTAATCCCAGACGTCACTATAGGATCTCACGCCACATCACTTACACGCCAGGCAGCAGGTTCCTGCACCCCATTCAGGAGTGTGACACATCAGCCTCTGTGTGCGACTTGTCCTGCCTTTCTTAGGTGTTTCCTGGTTGTGTCTCCGCTCAGGCAGCGTTATGCAATCGTCTCGTCTTCCTGTTCCGGGACTTCTTAGTGATGTGGAAGGAGGACTTGGATAGGAGTTCTCTCTACATTTATTTAACTTATTGTCCTCCCTACATAGTAATAAAGGATTGGGTTCATCGATAATTACAATTTGCTTCCTGGTTTATCAGAAGTTTTATTTTTTTCTTAAAGCCTTCTTCATACACTGCTTCTAAAACCATAGCATTATTAAAATGTAACGAGTTTTTCATTTGGTGTCATTTTGTACATGTTTGTTTTTTCTGGCGTTTAAAGTGTAGCTAAACGTCTGACAAACTTTTGACATGTCATAGTGACATGTCAGAAGTTTGGATTGGTGGGGGTCCGAACACTGAGATCACCCACCAATCGCTAGAACGAAGCAGCTGAAGCGCTCGTGTGAGCGCTCAGCCGCTTCGTGTCTTGTCAGCTTTTTCCGGAAATAAATGTATCGGTGTAAGGACTCAATAGAACGTCTGAGCCCGTACTCCGATACATCGGCTTTCCGGAAAAAGCCGAACAGAAACGAAGCGGTTGAGCGCTCACACGAGCGCTTCAGCTGCTTCGTTCTAGCGATTGGTGAGGGTCTCTGTGCTCGGACCCCCACCAATCCAAACTTCTGACATGTCCCTATGACATGTCAGAAGTTTGTCAGTTTAGCTACACTTTAAGGCCTTATTCACACAGACCTGTCCGTTTTGTGCGCGCAAAGAAACGCTGCTTTTGGCGCGTGCAAAAGATCCGTGTGGCCTCGGCATATGGTGGGTGGGTGGGTGGCTGCGTGAGAGGCATCATTATGACACTCTGGTTTTATGTTTACAAACAGAAAAGCACAAGGTGCTTTTCTGTTTTCATTCATTTATTTTACTATTGTAGCGCGCATCACGTGCGGCACCCGGAAGTGCGTCCGTGTGTCGTGCGGGATTTGCACACACCCATTGACTTCAATGGGTGCGGGCTGCGCGAAACACAGGCAAGTATAGGACATGTCGTGAGTTTCACGCAGCACACATACGCTGCATGAAATTCACTGATAGTCTTAACGGCCCCATTCACTAACATAGGTCCGTGTGACACGCGTGAAAATCACACGCGTAGCACGGACGTATAACACGTTCGTGTGAATAAGGCCTAAGTCCTATAGAGGGGAAAAACGCCTGAAAAAATGCAATACCCAGAGCATGCTGCGTTTGGGGGATCAGCTAGCTTTCTTATGTGTATTGGGGCCCTTGATGCAGCCTCCCCACACCTGTAGGGCAAAGGGGGATGTAGAGGGATCGGGCATGTTGGATGCCATCATGCCCAATCCTTTGTCTGGCAGCATCTTATTCCCTTCTCCACATTGACATAAACGTGGTGGTGGATTATGAAGTCGTTGTTGGATGAACGTTTCTGTGTGTATGGCCGGCCAGACAGTTTCTGAAGATCTGATCAGATTGTGCCCTCTGTGACCACAGCACTCGTTTGTATTTCAAAGATACAACAGAGCAGATCTATGTTGTTCTCCGACATGGTCATTGATAGAAGTAAACATTACATAGGGTAACAAGTGTGGGGTCCCTTTATGTAATATGTTGAAGCTATATTTCCATTAGTCATTAGAATCTAATGACGTCTGAAGATATTGGACTACTGTAAATTACATGTCCCCTTATTGCAGTTGGATGGATGCTGCACCTGCCATGGTGGGATTGTAATTTATATGGATGTAGACCATCTATCATTTTGTTTTTGATCAATGTATTGTATATGGGGTGGTGTAGATAAGCAGCTCTGAATCCTCCCACACTGCTTATCTCTGGAAAAACAATTAAAGGGGTTTTCCAGCCAGTAAAAATTGATGGCCTATCCTCAGGATAGGCCTTCAGTAGCTGATGGGTCAGGGTCCGACTCCCGAAACCACTGCCGAGCAGCTGTTTTGAAGGGGGTACAGAAGGCAATGGGAGTCGAAGACTGCAATACCTGTGAATCGCTGCCGTCAACTATTCAGTGAGCAAGTAGAAATGAAGGGGAAGCAGCGCTGCACCCCCTTCAAAACAGCTGATCAGCGGGGGTCCCGGGAGTCGGACCCCGACCCATCAGATATTGATGGCCTATCCTAAGAATAGGCCATTCATTTTTACTGGCTGGAAAACCCCTTTAAGCAAACCTGTCAGATGTGTTTCCCGATTCACATTAGAGTAGCAGTGAATCCTGCCAATGTCTGATGTTTTGGATCGGCTTTAATATTGCGTCTGTAAGGCCTGGACGCAACTTTGAAGTTGTGAGATTTGCATCTATAGAACTCAATAGGGCACATTAAAGGGAACCTGTGAGCAGTTTTAATGCCTCAAACTGCTGACGGGGAGTTAGAGTTCTTCTCGGTAAAGCCTGTTGCATCACTGAGAATTATGTTGAGTTCCCCAGGCGCCAATTGCCACAAAGACGGTTCTTGATGCGCTTCACTGCGTGCAGCAAGCCCCGCCCCTCAGAGTGATGGCTGTAGCAGTTTCCTGATTGGCTGCTAGAGCTGAGCGGCAATTGCGACCACCGCGCTGGGGGAATCAAATGTTGGTTTCTGGGTCGTGCAACTTGCACGACTGAGACAAAATGTATGTTTACAATGCCACCCTCTATATCGTCCTGGCGAAAACACGAAAATGGCATTCGTGTTTGTTTACCAAGTTCCCTGACACATTGCATGTGTGAACTCAAAAGGGAGGAGTAAAGCCGCTACCATCCACCCCTGGCAGCGGACTTGTCGTCTTGCAAACAAGGGGTTTGGGCATGTTCGCATCCAACGTTTCGCGCCCCCTGACATCTGCCGTCTGTAGTAAAGTCGGGTCACTACTATACGCATTAGATTGTTCATCTAATTTGTATCGTCACCTTTAAAATAGTTTTTCACCCTGAAAGTGTGAATTATGTCGGGTACAATATTGAGTATTTCGGTTGCTGCGCCACATTCTTCAGTTTGTTACTTGTCTTGTCTCTGAGACTGGCATCGCGCATCAGAGGTTTCCTATTCTTGGGATCCTGGATTCACGGAAATTATTTCACAGATCATGACTTGTGTGAAAACAAATTGTGCCCAGTCGTGGTCATCCTGCCGCTCGCTGCACGCTCGCTTAATAACTGGTATTTGAGGAATGTGAAGGACTCTTGTATGAAGACGCCGGCCCGGCTGTGTGCGTGTTTCTACCAGCACAGAATGAACATATCTGTGTGCCTACTGCCTGTACATGGCGTGATAACTATTACTACAGGTGGAGCGGTCCTGTGGACTCCGTCTGATGTAGGCCGACCTGCGTACAATAAACCCTCTGGTGTTGTGTATGTTTCAGCATAGATTTAGCTTGTGATTAAGAAGTGACTGATAATTTACAGTTTTGCCTGCGGCGTTTGTAGGTTGTATTTTCTTTCCTCATCCTACAGACCATGATCATCCAGTAAAAGGATCTATTTTTACTGAATCGGTAAGTGCCGCACTATTTGTTCTATATTGGAGTTTTATAAAGGTCTTACCCTTGGTAGATAAATTCACACAAAAAAAGGTACTTTTCAAGAAAGAAAAGTAGCGTAAGGGATCTCGGTGACAACTGCTGGTCATGCAGGAGGATTGAGATCTGATCTTACCCAATGCCTGAATCGGCTGTTACCATATCATTATAATATTGCGATATTACTGACATTTTGGTATTGCGTCCTTTCCTGCACGCTACGCTTGTCGCAGTAACGGTGACTGGAAAACAACATGGTCGTTAATGGTCAGACATTACCCATTGAAGGGTTTCTCTGCCTTGGACAGTCCCTAGTTAGAAGTGTGCCTTGACATTAAGTTGATCATAGAGTCCCCTTGCTGGGACACCCGGTGATCAGCTGTAATCTAGAGAAACCTGGCTGTTTAATTTCCCTGCAGAGCCACCACAGGGGAAATGAGGCATTACACAGTGCCCATTAGCATCACTGTGACTGTAATACAGGACAGGTCCTCCAGAGCGAGAGACACTTTGTGACCGATCTTCACTTTGGCTAAGAGATGAGATCTGAACTGTGACCCCCCCCCCCCTCCATTCTAAACAAACTGAACAATCCCTTTAATTCTGCCTATTTGCACATATCGAAGATTGCTATGATCCAGTGTTTTTCAGGTAAACCCAGTTTAACACGTTGAGTCTATCCTCCATTATGGCTGATGGCAGGTTTTTTGGTTTTTTAGCTGCACATGTCTAACATGTCCTCTGGCACAGGTCATGGTAAAATGGATTGTTTGTTCTGTTAAATGGGAATGAGAAACCTTATACAATTGACATTTAGCCTGTCATTCTCATTGATTTGTCATGTATTTACTCATCCAACTGAGGGCATCTAATCCACCCTGAGCCTCAGTTATCATTTCATAGTCCATCCTTCTGGTCCTGTCAGTAAGAATAAAAGAGCCCATCGTAGGACTGCACACTACTTCATATAGTCAAATACTCTGCAATCCTATTCTATAAAACCAGCAGATGTTGTTGGATGACATCACATAACGCTAGCATTTACCTTAGTGCTCAATGTTGTATTAAAGGAAACTCCTGCAGGGTAACAGTCTCATCCGTCCACCCAAACCCTTCTAGATCGACATAAATAGCCACATTAACGGAAAGAAAAATTTGTTGTGGAGCTTGTTGCCCGTCTTACCAGAGGATCTCCCTTGGTGGCAGGGCCTTACGATAAGCTGATCACATGTAGTCCAGTTGCTCTAGACCCTCCGTAAGCTGTGGAGAAGTAGTCAGCAAGTGTTGAGTTCTCCTGCAGCGCCACCGCAGGCGAGATGAAGCATTACACAGTTGTCATTGAAATCAATGGGATATCTGTGTACTGAACATACATGTTTTGTCCTCCATGCCGAATGTATTTGTAGTCGCCCTATGAGAAAAGGGTCCTGTACGACCCCCCCCCCCCTCTATTTATTCTGAATTCCCTAATAGGGTGTTCAAAAGTTGTATTTCTAAACATCCAAAACCCTTTCAATAATCTTCGGTAAGCACTAAAGGCCCTTTTACACCGGCCGATAAGCGGCCGGATCGGCGCTCGTTTGCTCCTGTCACACAGAGCTATGGATGGGGACGAGCGGACGTTACTCCGAGCGCTCGTCCCCATACATTGTCGGCCACGCGTCTCCCTGCTTACGTTTGCTCGTTCATCTGATCGTTCCCGTTTACACAGGGCAATTATCGGCAACGATCATTATACGAACGCTCGTCTGCCCGCTAATCGCCCAGTGTAAAACACTCTTGAGCAGACCATTGAGGATCTGTTGGTATACAATCGAGATCAGTATAGGCAGAGGCTGAGTTCAGCAACTTTCCAGATAACTGCCCACATTTATTTAAGGGGTTGTCCGGTTTTATCAAATTTTTAGTTTTTTGAATAATTTAAAAGTTTTACAATTTTTCTAGTATACTTTCTGTATTCACGGTTTTCAAGAGCTTCTTCTTATTTAGGGCCTGTTCACATCAGCGTTGGCTTTCCGTTGAGGGGTTCCGTCGGGAGAACCCCTCAACGGAAAGCCAATGCTGATGTGAACAGGCCCTTAGTAGGAACATTCATTGTTTACTTATATTGGATACAATTCTGCCCATGGTCATGTGATGGACAGAAAGGTGCACGGCTCGTTACTGTACAGGATGTGTATCAGAGCTGTCTTGTAACGACCCCAGCACCTGAGTCCATCCGTGATTTTCAAAAACAGTTTTGCTGCGTTTAGGCGGTGCGGCTAAATCCACATAAACCGCACCTCCACCATAACGTCTGAAAACAAACAAATGGCTTTGGGAGAGGCAGTTCTGTTGCTGCCAGACGTCTTTGTGCTTGTTTACTATGGAAACAAAGGATCGGAGTTGTTAAAATGTAAGTCAGGCCTAACCCATACACCATAGTCACCGCCTGAATCTGCAGGATCTGCGCTCCATCTGTGTTTGGCCAGCTTTTAATCTCCCTTTCAGGTATCGATTGTGTTCTTTGTTCTGTATATAGAAAAACAACGTGGAGTAGTTGGCCACCAACCTATCAGGTCACTGCTCTGATTTTCCAAAGGGCCACTGAAAAAAATCAGAGTTGGAATCTGGTTGCTATGGGCAACCGCTCCACTTTTGCCTTGCAATAGTTTTGATAAATCTCCACCGTTGTCTGTTCATAGTTGTACTGACGCAGGCAACAATTTTTTTCTGTCTTAAAATGGCGAATCTGTTTTATATTCATGAAAATGTAGTCTCTGCCTTTCGTATCTTCAGTCGACTTTCTAGCTTGTACTACATTTATATTAATAAAGTGGCTGCTGTTAATGTGAATAGAACTTGTCCAGCTTGTTCCGTGTACTACTGGGATATGTGAAGCGGTTTCTCCGGTCTTTAGGGCTTCCTCTCGTTTACTTAATGGGTGTACTCTTTATTATCCAGCACCGTGGTGTGTCTGTTAAGTAACTCGCATTTTAACTCTCCGTTAGATGGCCTGAATATTAGCGGTTTACATCCGATAGTTGTGTATATAGCAGGTATATATTAACGGATGTGTTTTCTTCCTTTCAGTTGGCCTTGATGCTGCCGGTAAAACAACAATCCTTTACAAGCTGAAGTTGGGAGAGATTGTCACAACCATCCCCACCATTGGTGAGTACATCTTGAGCTTCAGAGCAGAAATCTCCCAGTGTTCCTTGCTGGCTCAATGTCTAGACCGCTTACCCTAGTGACTTACATTCTGGAACGTGTAGTCTTTACATCAGACAATGCATACTGAAAATACAAACTAACCCAGTGCATTGTAGCAGCTCCGCTAAGCTGTTAGGGGGGTGTGTGTGTGTGTGTGTGTGTGTGTGTGTGTGTGTGCCTGTGTCAACCATCCTGTTGACTGTTTCCAATGACAACCAGCAGATTTTTTTTATTTTTTTTTAAATTCAGCTCTGATCTATAATGCAGAACTGGCAGGGGATGAGTAATACAATATACTTGCAGAGTTGCTCCACTTTTCACATCTATTCTGAAAGGCTTTATGGTGAACATTTAATTGGTCCCAAGTGTATACAGTGGTGTTTCTAGAAATGTTTTGCTCCTGGCTGGTTAGAGAAAGCTGTTCCTGGTGGAAAAAGCAGACCCCTAATTAATCTAAATATCTGACAGAATAGTTTAAGAATACAATTAACCAATATACAAGTAAATCTATAAATATGGTTGATCAATAAGAGGACCGTAGTAATTGCATAAATGTGCAGCTGAAACCAAAGCAAACGCTTTGCATAATAAAGCGGCTCCAATAAGACCCCTGAGTATTTGTACTGAAGTGATGGTCCCTTTCTTCCATCTCCTTCCATATGCTTTTATATATTGAGCAGCCCAAGGCATGATGGGACATTTATCGCATGTGCCTCCGATCGGCAGGGTCTGTGGCATTGTATGGTGATTGTGGTTTCAAGTTACAATGGCCCAGGAGACAACATTGTATGTAGAAAACAAACGGAGGACATTGTAAAGGCTCTTTTACATTATGCAATTATTGGGCAGACTAGTGTTCATAGAACGTTCGTTGACTATAATTGCCCTGTGTAAACGGGGCAGCGATCAGCGGATGATCGAGCAAACGCTCATTCATCTTCTGATCGTAGTTTAAAAAAATAGTTGCCGGCAGCACATCTCCCTGTTTGAGACCTGCTGCCGCCATGATGATGTATGGGGAGAGCAATCGTCCCCATATGTAGCACCTTGTGACAGGAGCCAGCGAGCCCCAATCAATGAGCTCTCTCGTTGATCGGCGCTCGTTGCATCGGCCTAAATGGGCCGGTGTAATAGGGCCTTAAGGCCTTGTTTACGTCACGTATCTGGCCTACGTTTAGGAAAGCTCATGACGTACACACTTGATGTGCTTCAACGTCACAGGCATCTGTACGTCATGGGCTGTATGATAGCCTTTTATGACCTATACGTTAAACTGATATCATTATAGTCTATGGGTGACGTATCCCTCTAACAGATGCTCGATAGTGGCGTCCGTCTCCCACAGACTAGAATTGCATCACTTATAATCCTGTATTCATTTGCTTTAAAGGTTTTAATGTGGAAACTGTAGAATACAAAAACATCTGTTTCACCGTCTGGGATGTTGGCGGCCAGGACAAAATCCGACCTCTTTGGAGGCATTATTTCCAGAATACACAGGTAACGCCATTTGATATAATGTAGTGCGGTGTGAGGCTTTGAGCACACTGGTGTCATGGCTTCTGTTTTTACAGGAAATGTATGAGACTTTGATTTTGTTTAGTAACGCATTCAGGCAGAATTGGTCCATCAAGTTTTTGCTTTTTACTGGATAGTGATCGCAGCATTTATTCCGGCTATTCAACCACAACGGAAGAGAGCCTAATAAATAAAGCTGGCCTGACGTTACAGTTTCACATCGAGCAGCCATCTGATGTCTTTCACTGTCGGGAAGCTGGCCGTTAAAGGGGCAAACACTGCAAGATAAATTACCTTAAGAATTCATTTTCCATGTCAACTTCGCCCCCATCTTATGAGAATAGCGCTGTGAAATGTAAAGCAAGTTCTAACGGACGTAACATACAAAACATTCATTTACCATTCTCTATCTGAAAATTACCAATCGTAGATGGGCACGTTAATGAACTATTTTCTTTTCACGAATGCTTTTTTTCACTACCAATGCACCCGCAGTTACTGGCAGACGCGCTGCTTTGCCCAGTGTGAGAACGTTTTTTTAGGAAATAGAGCTGAGCTACCGTCTGTCCATATAATAATGTGTAGATACTGCCTGGGATCATATGAGCATTGGGGTATACATTATGCACTACAGTTGGTGATACTACCAATTTTAAGTTGCTACAAGATACATAGTGATTTCGGAATAACCCATGCTAATGTATTGTCGGAGTATTTCCTCTGACCTGACACTTCACATTGGGAATTGTACGTTTTTAGCTGCGGCTCTAATTTTCTGTATGGCAATCCACAAAGAACATGTAAACCGGACTAGCGCCAGCATACGCTGCAGCACTGTACACTGTTAAAATAAGTTATGGTGCTCATATTAATACTGCCCATAAGTGGAAGACTCTGTATGACACATGAAATTACATTAGTTATAATTACAGATCAGCCTCCAAAAGGAGGATTAAATGGAAAGCACTTCATGGTTCTATGGCGTAACGTGGTGTATCACATGATCCCTCGTAGCAAGTCAGAGGCTCTGGAAAGGATCACGTGATGCCGTCTGTTTTGGATTGGAGTCGTTTTTGAGCGTGCAGCTGATCCGTTATCCTTCTCTTGGTTACTTCGTACTTTTCCTATTGATCTGTATGATTGTAGTATCATGGCTACTTCTGCAGTGCACAGCAGACTGCCCTAAAAAGCGAACCACTAAGGTCTGGTATATACAAGTCAGAATTTGTTCACGTGCAAGCGTACCCGTCAGATGTTTCGGAGACTGCATAAATGCTGAGTGGTGATCTCGCATATATTCAATGATAACGTTCGATTTATGTTAGGGTTTTCTTTTTTTAATGCCGTTCCGTTGTGCCACAATAGCACTCATGTCCTCTGTCTTTCTCTCAGGGCCTCATTTTTGTTGTAGACAGTAATGACAGAGAGCGAATACAGGAAGCTGCGGAGGAGTTACAGAAAATGGTAAGTAAAATGAAAGCGGAACAGGATTGGAAAGGAAATCCTTTTCTTCCATTACTTTACGGCTCTTTGGAATTCTCAGACGTTAATATTTCTGGGGTTAATTAAATGGTCTATTTATAACCCAGATAAGTTGGGTGGAAGTAAGAAGTGGGTGATGCTTGTCCAGCTTTATTGGTAACATTCAAAATGGTGGCCTATGTTTGTGATTAAGGCCAGGGCTACACACTTTTTGTATTAAGACTTTTTTTTTTTTTTCTATAGCATAATCAAATCCTTAATTTCCAAGTGATTTTCATATTACTCTATGGAGGGAAAAAAGTATTTAATACTTATTAACTCCTTCCCGACCGCCCATCGTCTTTTGATGGCAGGTGGTGCAGGTCCCCAGCCTACGACGTCTTTTGGCGTCGCTGTAAATCAGGCTGATGAGCGCTCATCTTCTAAGCAGGAGCTGTAACTAACAGCTCCTGGTCCTAGAGAAGCCTCCTGAACACAGCTGGGATCGGAAAACATAAAAGTTATGGCTGCCCTAACGCAGAGAGGCAAAAACAAACATTTAGCTGGTCATTAAGGGGTTAAAGGCGCTCATAATTTCCCACATGTAACGATTTAAAAAACAAAACGGAAACGGACACCGTTAGAATTCCCAGATGCTCCTTAGAGCAGAGTCACAAAGGATCAGTCAAGAAAGAAACATCCCTTGTTCAGCGGAGTTTGACTAGCAGTAAAGATCAGAAAACAATATAAGAATAAAAGTGCACCAGTACCCACCTGTTATTAAAGAGGACCAGAAGTCTGTCTTTATAAATATAATTCCCATGCTGGATGATCTTTTCACTTCATTGTGCCATTCGTGTTGTTCCTCCTGGAAATGTGTGAATCAACTGGAAGTTACCGTTCCCCCCCCCCCCCTATCAATAGTGTGTGATAAACACAGCCCGAATGTCCGCGATGCATGTACAGACACACCACTCTGACAAGGAGAATGGAAACACCCAGATGTCAGTTTATTCATATATTTCCAGGAGGAATAACCGAGTAATAGCGCGTTGCAAAGAAGCTCCAGATTTTTTTTTTTCTTGGGGAGAATAGCATGATGTGCTAGAACAGACATGTCGGGAGAGCTGACGGTTCTTAAGCGATATATTGCTGTAGCATATGGCATTGTCAATGACCGGTACAAAATATTCCAGCAACCGCTACAAAATGTGGGTGTCGTTTCAGGCCGGTCCAGATACAGGTAGTCGTGTACCTGTATTTACAATGTAATAGGGATTCTTGTGTCTACGCCGTATAACAGGCGACTAATTTGATTTTAGCTCCAAGAAGATGAACTGAGGGATGCCGTGTTGCTGGTGTTTGCCAACAAACAAGATTTGCCCAACGCTATGGCCATCAGCGAGATGACCGACAAGCTGACGCTTCAGACTCTCCGCAACAGAACTGTGAGTTATATCTCCATCAGCATTTCTCTATGGCATCCTTCATTGGTTCCTAATGGTCCCTTTTCTTGCTCTTTCAGTGGTACGTGCAAGCGACATGCGCCACTCAGGGGACCGGCCTGTATGAAGGACTGGACTGGCTATCAAACGAACTCTCCAAGCGTTAAGAAGGAGCGGCGTTCAGCAGGGGACACTATGATTAGAAGTGGTCTAGGCGCGTAACATCCAAGCTAGTTCTAAAATGGTATAAAGAAATGGAATGGGGGCGGCAAACAAATCTAAAGTTTCCAGATTCTTTGGTTGCCGGTTATTTTAGAGTTTTCACATTGTTTCAGAGCAATGCGGCTACAGCAAGCAGAAAATAATAAATTCTCCCTTATGTGAAAGTGTTTTCTGGTTTTACTTCTCCTTTACATGCCTGGAAATGAATTATCGTGATGCTATAGGTTTGACTGCTTTCCCCCCTCCCCTCCTCCTCCCATTGTAATGCCCACCTCCCTCTAGACAAACACTTACAATGTCATTTCTGAGTCGGCTGCAGCTCTCCTATGTAGTCGGGCTGTTTTAATTATTGCACTTTGCCCAATTCTTGCTTTACTGATGTTTTTGAAGAAGTGCCCCCCCCCCCCATCTTCTACTCCCATGTGTCATTCCTTAGACTATCTGCTGAATTAAAACGTAGCATTCCACATCTATTTATTTTTCATCCATGCCAAAATATTTAGTTTTTTTTTTATTTTTGGTTTGCCCATATTACAACACTATTCAAATCAACACCAATTCTCACTAATTTTAACCATGTGTTGGCCAAGACTAACTTTTGCAATGAGGGTTGGTGGTAAAGGCCTTTGCTGGAGCGACCTTTTGACGAGCGCTTCCAGCAGAGGAGCCCCGGCTTGTTTTATTTCTCAGCAGATTGTCTCCATTTAGGGTATTTTTTTTATGTTTCTTTCAGCTTGACTGTTTTTTGCCCATTGTATCATAGTTCTGCTGATGTTTTATTGTTTATTGGTGAACATATCTTCATGATGCAAGATAATTTTTTTGTTTTGGAATTCCTCAATCTGAACAATTGACGTTTTTCTTCATACCCCACTAAGAATTATTCCTAATAAAATAACAAAAAAGGTTTTTCTTTGTATTGTTTTTTTATAATTTGATTCTGAATGAGTTATTGCTATCAAAAAGTTATCGGTCTGCGATCCCTGTTAAATTATATCATCCAATGCTTAAAGAGGCTCTGTCACCAGATTTTGCAACCCCTATCTGCTATTGCAGCAGATCGGCGCTGCAATGTAGATTACAGTAACTTTTTTATTTTTAAAAAACGAGCATTTTTGGCCAAGTTATGACCATTTTTGTAGTTATGCAAATGAGGCTTGCAAAAGTCCAAGTGGGCGTGTATTAGGTGCGTACATCGGGGCGTTTTTACTACTTTTACTAGCTGGGCGTTCTGAAGAGAAGTATCATCCACTTCTCTTCAGAACGCCCAGCTTCTGCCAGATCACGCTGTGACGTCACTCACAGGTCCTGCATCGTGTCAGACGAGCGAGGACACATCGGCACCAGAGGCTACAGTTGATTCTGCAGCAGCATCAGCGTTTGCAGGTAAGTCGATGTAGCTACTTGCCTGCAAACGCTGATGCTGCTGCAGAATCACACGCCCACTTGGACTTTTACTTTTAAACACACCCACTTGGACTTTTGCAAGCCTCATTTGCATAACTACAAAAATGGTCATAACTTGGCCAAAAATGCTCGTTTTTAAAAATAAAAACGTTACTGTAATCTACATTGCAGCGCCGATCTGCTGCAATAGCAGATAGGGGTTGCAAAATCTGGTGACAGAGCCTCTTTAAAGGGACTGTCTCTTCCGAAAACCCCCCTAAACTACAATAATCAGTATATCGCTTAAACTTGGATTCCGAATCTTTAATTTATCTTTCTACTCCCTTGTATCTCCCACATGTAAGCCTGCAAACAGGCCGTGCGCTGCATGCTGATGCATAGAGGACTCCTGAGCTTGGCGATATAATGGAGAGGACTCATCATGCAGCGCACAGCCCTTTGTGGACTAAAGGGGGTTTTACACTGGGCAATCGATCGCTCATAGAACGCTCGTTGCTGATAATTGCCCTGTGTAAACAGTCTGGCAATTAGCATAAGAACGAGAAAACGCTCGTATATCTGCAGCTTTGTATAGTTTTAAGAAAGTAAAATATTTTCGTTGTCAACAAACATGAATAATCTGAGTAACGAGCGCTCATCCCCATACATAACTCTTTAACAGGAGCAAACTAGCGCCGATCAACGAGCTTTCTTGTTCGGCGCTCGCTGCGCCGTCCAAAATCGGCCGGTGTAATAGGGACTTTATAGTGAAGGAATGCAAGTGAGTAATCAGTTAATATCTTAAGACACTGTTTGAACTGATTATTGTAGTTCAGGGGGACAGTCCCTCTTTAATGTTCTATAATCTAAGCTTCCTATGTGAATCTCTTATGTCCGCAAAGATGAGTCACACCTCCCCCCCCCCCCCCCATGCTCAGTAATAGGGAAATTATTAATTTTAAAGAGGCTCTGTCACCAGATTTTCAAACCCCTATCTCCTATTGCATGTGATCGGCGCTGCAATGTAGATAACAGTAACGTGTTTTGTTTTTTTTCAAAAACGAGCATTTTTGGCCAAGTTATGACCATTTTTATATTTATGCAAATGAGCCTCTTATGTACAACTGGGCGTGTTTAAAGTTATGTCCAAGTGGGCGTGTATTGTGTTCGTTACATCTGGGCGTTTTTACTTGTTTTACTAGCTGGGCGTTGTGAATGGGAGTGTATGATGCTGACGAATCAGCATCATCCACTTCCCTTCGTTACCACCCAGCTTCTGGCAGTTCAGACACACAGCGTGTCCTTGCTCATCCGACGCGATGAAGTTCCTGTGGGAGGAAGTGAGTGACGTCACAGCGTGATCTCGCGAGGACACGCTGGGTGGTAACGAAGAGAAGTGGATGATGCTGATTCGTCAGCATCATACACTCCCATTCACAACGCCCAGCTAGTAAAACAAGTAAACACGCCCAGATGTACACACACAATACACGCCCAGTTGTACATAAAGGCTCATTTGCATAAAGATAAAAATGGTCATAACTTGGCCAAAAATGCTCGTTTTTAAAAAAAACTAACAAAACGTTACTGTAATCTACATTGCAGCGCCAATCTGCTGCAATAGGAGATAGGGGTTGAAAATCTGGTGACAGAGCCTCTTTAACTGTTGGATGAAATGTGGTTTGGTTGTCAATAATAGAATGTCTGGGGCAGAGATATGACCTCTGGATCCATTTCAAGGTCATTAAACCTAGAGGCGAATGGAGAAGGGGGACGACACCCAGACTTCCTCCTGAAAGTGTCTTGCAGAAAGAAAAAAAAAGTCCTAATACTCTAATAATTGAGGCAAGGGTAGTCCTAACCACAAGTGAAAGTTTTAAGTTGCTAGCAGGTACTACTGACATGAGACCAAGGCATATGACTATCACGGGGTGCAGAGTGCCTACTGTACGGCACCCCATTCCTCCATAGCTGGAGATCAGGAGTGCTGCTTCTGCAATCCTGAAAAGACCAGTTTAGGCAGAGCTTGAGAAGAGCCCAATGAGCTAACTGGTCTCCAATTGGCTGTCCCTAATGTTTTATCAGCACCACTGATTGGCAGATGGATACCCAGTGACTGACTAGGCTCTCGACAGGCGATGCCCAAATCGTGCTTTTCAGTGACAAAAAACAATCCCCAAACACTGGCTCCAGTCCTACAGGTCTTCGGTGATGTTCACACAGCATTTTTTGAACGCTGTTTCCGACTTATATAATTCCATCCCCAGTTGATGATTTTGAAAAATCCCAGATAGCCCCTTTAGGGATCAAAGCTGCCAATCCACTACAGGTTATCTACTACATTCCATGTATTCCCTATGGATTGGAGCTGTAAAACATCGGTGTATCCCTGGACTTAACTAGACTACGCATTTTTAGGGTTACACAGATTTTTACTGCATATGGCTTTTCTAACAACTCTTCATTCAACTGCAAATGATGTGCAATTGATTGTTGGGGAACAGCTCTAACCTAAAAAAAAACAAAACATGCAATAAAACATGGCAAGGTAATAAAATAAAACTTTCCACTGTTGAAGGGCAGCATATGGGCAGGCGGTGTTTACATAAATGACTGCCTACACTTGGAAAAAGTCAAGGATCAGGACGCATGAAGTTGCGTGTGAATCGCTGGAGCCGAACCAGTACTAAGGCCCCAAGCACGTGAACGTATTTTTACGGGCGCAATTCAGCCGGTGTATACGCTGCAGCATATTGGGCTGAATTGTCGCAGGATGGATACTGCAGATTTCACCTATGTTGAAAAGGCTGAAATTCAGTGAACAGAGTGCATAGTCTTAGCCACGGGGCTGGGACTGTAAGGGTTAGTTCACATGTTGGATATTGTGTGTGGATCTGCTGCGGAATATTTCCTGCCAGTCAGTAGGAAGATTCCTCCTCCCATTGACTTCAAGATTGTGCAGAATGCGGCTTTTTCCCGCTCGTATAGAATAATCAGCTAACGGGAAAGCATCTAACTCCGCAATGGGAAGGTTTTCTTAATGCAGTCAGTCTACAGCAGTTTCTTTAGCCCCATGTTATAATTGTATCCTATCTGTGTACTGTACTCGACACCTGCTCAGTCCATGCTCTACATCACATGTACCAAGTGGTTAAAGTGAATGGAAGATGCAGACTGAATGCTCATCCACACTTTCTGTATCTCACATTGACTATAACAAAGTGACTTCATTGCAAAAAGGGAACCCTGAATAACAAGTGGCCCCTGTACAGCATCTGAGCTCTCCATTATATGTAAAGGAAACATCCTGGCCAGGAGAAAGGAAATTTAGTGACCTTTGCGATTGTGTAGCTGCCCACTAGGCAGCCGGTTATCACCGATCCCTGCTTCCTGCCCTTTCTATGGGAAGCAGGCAGCGCACCCAGCGGCAATGATCACACCAGCGCATTCAGACAACACTCATTCACCAAAAGTAAGTCAAGTTTTTCACCGCTCAAACAGCACTGAGAAACAGTCCAACCTGTAGTCTTATAGACCGTTCTGCTTAGTCCACAAGCAATAGACAATCCAGAGCAGGCGTGTGCAGTTGTTCTGGTCCTTGTAGTGCCAGAGCTCTACACCATGTCCCGATGCTCAGGCTCCAGGCAGGATAAATCCTATGACTCCAATAAAGAAAAGGAGAACTAGTGCAACACCCTCTGGTTTTCTTGTAATACATAAGACTTATTCCATACTTACAGGAAAATAGAGTAAAAACATGGGTGATTTAAATAAAATCAGTAGCAGCACGTCAAACAAATTCACCCTTCCTTTGATGCCCCAGAGGAAGCCAGAAGGGCACTATTTCTCCTTTTCTTTATTGGAGTCCTAGGATTTATCCTGCCCAGAGCCTGAGCATTGGGACACTACAAGGACCAGAACAACTGCACACCTTCTCTGGATTG
Organism: Rhinoderma darwinii; assembly: GCF_050947455.1. Classification (NCBI taxonomy): domain Eukaryota; kingdom Metazoa; phylum Chordata; class Amphibia; order Anura; family Rhinodermatidae; genus Rhinoderma; species Rhinoderma darwinii. The sequence continues at coordinate 122,275,410 of NC_134693.1, read as the reverse complement.
CTTGTGGACTGAGCAGACCCATCTATAAGACTACAGGTTGGACTGTTTCTCAGTGCTGTTCGAGTGGTGAAAAACTTGATTTACTTTTGTTTTATTTCTAGGTGTTTGGATTTCACCTGACATTTTGCCTGCTCCAGCCTGAAAAACACTCATTGTTAATACTCATTGTAGTCAGTGGAGCCCGGATTTACCTATATAATCTATTAACACTCATTCACCATCCAGCTCAGCTCAGCCGTGTGTTGCAGATTTTTCCATTGTGTTTACAATTATCCTTTTAGTAAACTTTTCTGTAGAAGGAAGACCCATCGCAACGTTGAAGACATTTTATGGTCAACTGTGTTCGCCTCAGCAGCATAAAAATATTACATTTAAACTCATCTGTAAACCTCAAGTCATCCTACTTCCATCTTAAGTCACATATAAGAGCTATATGATCAGAGGGGTGCGAAACGCTAGGTAGAGCCTGGTGACTAGTGACTTCTTCATGACTTGGCATAGGAATGACCTGTTCCACATCGAAACTTTCAGAGTCAATGAATATATAGTCTAAGCAGCCATGGAAGCCGCCCACGTAATTGGTGTACGCAGGCTCCCCGGAAGCGCTCTTCAGTTTGAGAGGGTGGTTCAGAGACATATTGCAGCGTTCCTCTTCTCCGTTAGATGTCCAATCTTCATGGTTCTCAGAGATGGTCCCATCTCTTATAAAACTGTACATACCAGTGGAAGGGGTGCTGTTAAAGTCTCCACAGAATATGATCGGGATGCCAGGGTAGAGTTCATATGCCACGTGTCTGACATGGGATAAAGCAACGGCTATTTGAAGTAACCGGATATTACCGCCTGAAGAGAGAAACAACATGACAAATAAAATCTGACCATAGACACTAGATCTGCTAGAAGAGCCCCTCAAATACTATGATACCCACTGCCAGACATATAATGGACATTTGCTGTGGGGAAGGGGAAACAAGGATCTGACAGTAGATCTTCAGCTATGTGATCCTTTATCTTACCAGGAGATAAGTGGAACCAATAGTGCCTGGCAGCTGCTGATACCTCGTCCATGGAAAACATGTGCATTTTGCCAATCCGATGAGCCATTAATAATAATAATGAGGGTGAAACACAAAAAAGAAAAATCTGTATCTGCTATGTTCAGGTTATCCATTTCCCTCTAAAACGACAACGCTGACCATACAGATAAGATGGCTGTCCACTGAACAAGTGTTCAGCCAGCGACTACCTCACCCGACCTCCCCGTACAAATGCACATTTGCAGGAGACAAGGGGCCGCCTAACGTTTCTCGGAGCATCTATCTCCTTACAGAAAATCCTTGTTTAACCTGAAGTCTGCTGTTGGGGGGACAGACGGAGTGCCCCCATACACAAATATTTTAAAGATCTGTCAATGAGCTGTCAGAGGGGGCGCCCCCTCTTTTTATCATCTTAGATGCTGCGATCGTGATTGATGGCAGCATCTAAGGGGTTAAATGGCCAAGAACAGAGGGATCGTTGTACCTGGCCGTTAGTCCCGGGTGTCAGCTGTAATACACAGCTAACAATCACTTCATACGAAGCGGGCTCAGCGGGTGAGCCTCCTCCAAGTATTACCCCACCACCACGGTGCAATAGTGCGTCGTGATGTGGATAGGGGTTAAACTTCTCGCTGCAATTGTGCATTGAAGAGGAACGGGGCAGGTCAGGACCCCCATTCTAGTGATCGGTGCAGGTCCCAGCGATCACACATTTATGACATCCTGTGGATAGGTGACAAATGTTTTTTGTGTGAACACCCCTTTAAGTTAATTTTCCCAGATCATAAGAATAGGGGGCACATTTATTAGATGACCAACTAGAAGCTACACTTAAGGCCTTATTCACACGAGCGTGTTAAACGTCTGTGTGACAGCCAATGTTTCCTACGGCCCTTTGTAATTCAATGCGGTCGTTCACACAGCCGTTGTTTCAACGGACCGTGTGAGGGGTTCGTGAGAAAATAGGACATGTCCTATTTTTTTCACGCTTCATGCATCCCTCCATAGACTCATCTATGGGGGATGCTTGACAACTGCCGTTTTTCACGTCCGAGGTGCGCAACTCTCGTGTAAATAAGGCCTAAAAGACACCAAAGTTTAGAGGAGGCCAACAAGTTCAATGAGCATGTTCACATTGAGGATTAATTCATTAGGTTACAGGTATTGGGGAGAAATAGCTACAGACTTTTTCCTGGTGCAGAATAACCATTTAAGGCTCTGTTCACATCTGCGTGTTCCGTCAGAGTTTTCCGTCAGAACGGGACACTGAGCAGACACAAACTGACACCGACAGAAACCAGGTTTCCGTTTCCATCACCATTGATTTCAATGGTGACGGAGCCGGTGCCTGTGGTTTCCGTTTGTCTCTTTTGTGCACCGGATGAACCATTTTGCCGGAAGCAATAGCGTAGTCTACTAAAGTCGCATCAAAAAACGCGTGTGGTGCAAAACCACTTAAAAAAAACCGGAGCTGATTTTTCCAGGCAGAATTTTCTGCCTGCAAAAAACTCCATGTGAACATACCCTAATAAAATAAAATAAATAATAATAAATCCAAATGTCAACACTCAATCGGATCCTCGCAATCCTGTTTTTGGTACTTCTTTCACCAAGTGCAGTATCATTTTGCATCCTTTGCCAGAAAGGTAAGGTTGTGTTAACATTTGCGCTGGAGGCTCCGAGAGAAGCCTCCATTGCAGATTGTCAAAAATGCCAATGGGCTATTTTTCAGGAAAAATTACAGAAACGTGACGAACCCTAATAAAGTAAATGGTCGCCGAGTGCCGTTTGTGTCCATCATGTGACAAATCCAGCACGGACATTATTTTTCTGCTCCTACGACAGAACAGAAAAATAAATATGAACGCAGAAGTGAATATAACCTATGGGGTATGTGCACACGGCCTATTTTCAGACGTAATTCAGGCGTTTTACGCCTCGAATTATGCCTGAAAAGACGGCTCCATTACGTCTGCAAACATCTTCCCATTGCTTGCAATGGGTTTTACGATGTTCTGTTCAGACGAGGTGTAATTTTACACGTCGCTGTCAAAAGACGGCGCGTAAAAATACGCCCGCGTCAAAGAAGTGCAGGACACTTCTTGGGACGTAATTGGAGCCGTTTTTCATGGACTCCAATGAAAAACAGCTCCAATTACGTCCGTAAAAGACGCCGCGAAAAACGCGAGTACTTGCAAAAACATCTGAAATTCAGGAGCTGTTTTCGCCTTAAAACAGCTCGGTAATTTCAGACGTATTTTGCGTTTGCGTGTGAACATACCCTAACAGCGAAAACCAGTGATGCTAAAACCAAGATGGAAGAGGCAGAGTACATGAATTTAGCAGCACATGGTCTGAAGAAGCGCGGATTCACTCACCTTTCGGGTGGAAGTAAAGATGAGTGTTGGCTACACATATTTTTCTAGAAGGATCAGATGTGGACTCAAGGACAGACACCTAGAAAGAGAGAGAACATAAGAAAATATTAAAGGGAACCTGTCACCAGCATTTTACCTATTAAACCGACTATACCTGGTGGTAGTGGGTGAAAAATCATTTCTATATAACCTATAATTGTCTTCTTAGTCGGCTCTGTAGCTTTAGTATTCAGCTTTTTAGTGTTCCCACACTGTATGCTAATGAGAATAAAAGAGTCAGATCTTCATTTGAAAAGAGTCAAATCTTCGTTTGGAAAGAGTCAGATCTTCATTCCTCAAGTCTTTCCAAGTTTAATCCGCCTCCTTACTTTTGATTGACAGCTCCTCGCCTTCCCCCAGCACACAAAATCCTGCGCTTGTGCATTGATGTCCTCTTTTGGTGTGTGCGCACAAAGGGACACCGCATAATTACGATAAAAGGCGCAAAACGTTTGCAGACCGATATTTACAGTCGGAAGAGGAGTTTAGGAGCGGGGATAACGGCAATGAACTTTTTATAGCAGCGACCAGTGAGGGAGAAGTAAAGTTCAATAGGTGAATTGCTGGTGACAGGTTCCCTTTAAATGCTGAATAAGTCACAGCAATGAATTTACCGCACATCATCACCATAGAACGGAGACATACATTTTTCTTAAAGGGGTTGTCTGAAATAAAATGACTTTGTGTTAATGCTTTTAATTTATTGCTATAAATACATTTGTAATATTCTTACGTTTTACAAATTGTCCCCGTTTCCAGATCCTGCCGTGGGGTACTTGACGGGTGACGTCACTCTCTGGCCGCTGTGTTGATCTTCAATTATTTTCCAGGTATACGACACTCGCTTGTGACGTGCCGTGTATGGGCTGTTCTGTTGTACATGCGCGTTACGGGCGGTACAACAGAACAGCCAGTCACAAGCGAAGTGTCGTATACCTGGAAAATAATTGAAGATCAACACAGCGGCCAGAGAGTGACGTCACCCGTCAAGTACCCCACGGCAGGATCTGGAAACGGGGACAATTGGTAAAACGTAAGAATATTACAAATGTATTTATAGCAATAAATTACAAGCATTAACACAGTCATTTTATCTCGGACCACCCCTTTAAGATAATTTAGATAATCTTTTAGTTAGAAGGGTTTCCCAACGATTAGATTTACAGGGTGTCCTGCTTCAGAGACCCTCAGTAGTCAGCTGTAATCTATGGGGGAAGCCGGAAGCGCCTGTTCAATGCCACCACAGGAGAAATAAAGCCCATTGAAATCAACGAGCAGTCCGTGTAATGGTCGGATGCAACAGACCCTCCAGAGAGAGACCCTTTATAAAGCTGCTCTCAACTCCATATCATAGATGAGGGTCCTGAATGGTGGACTCCCCTCTATTTACTAATAATTTTTTAAGGGGTTTTCCCATCTTTGACATTTATGGCATATCCACATGTCTAAGGCTTCGTTCACACCTGCGTTGGAGGCTCCGTAACAGATCCGGCAAGGATTACGGAGACAATAGCGCAGCATGCTGCGATATGGTGTCCAGTAAAACCACAGACATCCCGACACAAAGCATTCAAGTCAATGGGTTCCGTTGGCGGCCGGTGTCCTTTGTGCAACGGACACGTTGCTTCCGCTATTCCCTTGTTCTCCTCTAACGAGAGGAATACCCCTTTAAGGCTATGTTCACACGGAGTATTTTGGGGGAGGAATATCTGCCTCAAAGCTCCAAACGGAATTTTGAGGCAGATATTCCTCCCCCAAAATACTCCGTGTGAATAGCAATGATCGCGCCGTTTTTCGCCCGCGGCCATTGAGCGCCGCGGGCAGAAAACACGCTTTCTCCTGCCTCCCATTGAAGTCAATGGGAGGTCGGAGGCGGAAGCGCCCGAAGATAGGGCATGTCGCTTCTTTTTCCCGCGAGGCAGTTTTACTGCTCGCGGGAAAAAGACGCCGACGCCTCCCATTGAAATCAATGGGAGGCGTTCTCGGGGAGTTTCTGCCGAGTTTTGCGACGCGGTTTCCGCGTCAATAAACTCGGCAAAAGACCCCGTGTGAACATAGCCTAATAGTATTTTTGTTTGCAAATAGGTTCCCTAAACTAGAGACACACTAGAAGGGCTTCTATATGTTCGCCACATGTTTACACGGGTGTCCTCACACACTTTTATTAACACTCACTGGTCGATTGACTTCCTACGAAACTGAAGCAGATGAGTGACCCGGAAACAACCGCCTACTGTCACATGAACTGGTTTATACACACTAGTCGCATGTCACACTATGAATACACGCGGTATTTGCTGGGGTGGGGATTTCTCTATTGCAATTTGTCTGGGTACACAATTTGCGTTTTCACCATGCGATTTTTGGTTATGGTAGATGAACTCCCATTGAGCGACAAACCCCCCCAACCCCCAAAAAAAACCATGCATGCTAAAAACACAAAGTGACTGTGAACCCAGCCTTAGGCTCTGTTCACATGTGCATCATGGCTTCCGTTCATAAGGGAAGTCTCAGCGCTGTTCTGAATCGGTGGTAACCCATCGACTTATAACGGGGTCTGTGTCATTTTGACCGCAAGAATATCACGGCATTCGGAGCCTCCAATGGAGATGTGAAAGTCTTACAGATTTACGTGTTTTTTTTTAATCAATCGTGAAAATCCACCACAAAATAGAGAAGGAAAAGGGGCATTAAAGCGTCATGGAGACAAGGTGCGCTGCGGATCCACTTTCCACTTCAGAATCATGCTATTTTCTAAAAACCACGAGAAAAAAAAACACTTCTGTACATATACTTTTAATAAATTACTACATTTTTTTTAAATTTCCGATTTAGATTTTACTTTTAATTACAGTGTCGGGAGACCAAACATCAAGGTCCAATTTTGGAAATTGAGATTGATCAAAGCTGGGGCAAAATAAAAGGGGAGCAGTTGTCCCTAGCAACCAGATAACAGTTCTCAATATTCAGAGGTCCTAATTGGTTGCTATGGGCAACTGCTCTACTTATCCTTTGCACCAGTTTTGACATCTCCCCCAGTAATTAAAAACATGGTGGCTGTATTGATTAAATACTGCCCATAGCAACCAATCAGTTCCCAGCTTTCATTTTGTAACCTGCAGAGTAATGAGAGCTAGAATTTAACTGGTTGCTATGGGTAACCCCAGTGCACTAGTAATGAGGCTCGGCATGGTGCTATAAACCACGTGGTGACTAGAACTCCCAGCATGTCCTGTCATTACCTGCAGGGCGGAGGACCTCTGCAGCATCTTCTCCTTGGCGGCCGGGTAGCAGGAGAGGCGCTGGAGCATCTCCTGGTGCAGCGAGTCCCCGGTCAGCGCTTCCCCCAGCAGGATGTCATGCTGGCTGCACAGGCGGTAGCGGCTACGGCGGTAGAACGTCGCTAGGCCTTCATGTTGCTTGTCCTTGAGGCGAAATACTCCGTCCATGCCAAAGGCCTCCAGCGCCGGGGCCAGGCTGTCGGAGAAGACGGTGCGGTCCACCTCTTGAAGGCAGAGCAGGTCGGCGCGGTAGCCGCTCAGCTCCTTGCGGATGAGGCAGTGCCGGTACTCCAGCTCCAGGGCGTAGGGGGCGCAGTACGGGAAGAGCACGGTGCGGGCATGCTCGGTCTGCGCGTAAACATCGGCCAGGAGGTTGTAGGACACCGTCCGTACCACCGGCTCCTCCGTCAGCCGCTGCGTGTACAGGTGCCGCTCATCGAACGTACAAGCCCCGGGTCCAGCCTCCACGGGACCCTCAACTTCCAGCTCCCGGCTCTCCCCGAACCGCTGCCCGTCTCCAGGTGTGCAGCAAAGCTTAAGCCGTAGGCCAATATCCCCGACCGCCGGGGTTAGGACGCGCTCATGGCCGGCCTCTACCCACTGTTGCTGGGCTGGACTCCCAGAAGAGTCCCCGGCTTCACCCTCGGCCTGCTGCTTGAACCATATGAAAAGCGAGTGATCGGGGTCGGAGAACTCCAGCCTCAGGCGCGGGCAGACGGGGAAGCCGGCCATGACGTGCCGGGGCAGGTCCAGCTCATGGCAGATCGGGGGGTTCCTCTCCACCCGGTAGATGACATTCCCCACCAGCAGCTCGGCGCCGTCCTGCCAGGCCTCCGCGTTGGTCGCGGCCTCAGACACCGGCTGTCCTCGGTAGAAGAGCCGCACTGGAGGCCCTGGAGCCGGCGGCTCTTTTCGCTTCTTGGACTTGGTGGCGCTGGCGGAGATTCGGGCCAGGGCCCTGCCCAGCGGCTCGGTCTGATCCCTTTGCAGCTGCCGGTGAGAGCCGGACAGGGTGAGGGAGATGCTGAGCTTCGCCTCGGATGGGACTGCCCTCACCACCGCCTTGTCCATGCTTCCCACCCGGCCTAAGAGCCGCAGCGCCCCGCCAAGCAATCGTGATGAGGCGCCGCTCATTGTACCGCCCTCTGCTGGCACCAAAGCCGGGTCACCAGGGCTCCTCCCCGCTGAAGCACGATCGGGCGCACACCACGTGTACCAGGGACGTTTAAAGGGGGTTTGCGGGATTTTTGAGTATTTCAATCCCATTAGGGATGGAGCTAATTTTTGGGTTAAAGGGGATGACAGACTCCAAGTACTCCATAATGTAAAAACCAAAAACTAAAATAGTCCTCATCCTATATCGTAGTGATGATGTTTCGTCCAACAACACGACACGTCACCAAGGCGACCAGTCGCTGTAGTAACGTATATATGGTGATTTCACCACTCTGTCACTTTTCTACGGAAGAAATATCGTCATACAGCAACGACAAGAAGATATGTTGAGAACATGGTAAAATTTTTGTCTTTTTGCCGCACTCCGCATTCCGATAGCCATAACTTCCCTTATAGTCTTAGTGTAAAACTGACAGACGCCTATTAGGCCCTAAGTGATAGCAGTTCTGGGGGACTTTATTATGCTCCAGTCCATGGAAACCTATCGGCATCCCACAATCCCGTCATAGGGTTGCCAATAGGATGACAAAGTGAAACACATCTAAGTGGTTAAATTGTTGGGATCGACGTTATCTCTGTTACCACGAAATGTGGGCTGTCGGTCACAGCGGACTTCCACTGGTCATGGCGCAGACACAGCTCCTGAGCCCTCCGTGTGCCGCACATGGACCGCGAGCTGTCACCTACAACATGCTGTCACCCAGAACTTTTCATCTTTTCTCCGCTGTAGCTGTACGAGGCCATGTTTTGTGTAAAATTCATTGTCGATTTTTAGACGTCTAGTACAGATAAGTTAGCACGAAAATACATTTTCTTTTAATAAAAGTTGCTGTTATGTTAAAATACAAATAAAAAAATAATAATAAAAAATATATATATATATATATGTGTGTGTGTGTCTTTTTTTATTTGTGACCTCTTTCTACGACTTTATTTCATATATAAGTTCCACTAGGTACTAGAACGAAAAGTCTTAGTTGCTGGTTCTGTCCGGTGTGGGAGGGGGGGCTGCCGGTGACAGCAGGATGAAAGATGACAACCTGTACTATGTGCGTCGGAGGCTTCATCGCACATCCCCAGGATTGACGGGAAGAATAGCGCTGCTGCTGTCAGGCGCCGGTAGTATCCATCGTACAACAGATCCGCCACTGCTTCCCGGTTTCCGTTATGAAAGGAAATCGGGACGCAGATAAGGGCCTTAGGGTATATTTATACAGTTCCATCAAATGACGGTTTATTGCAGCGATTGCCGTAAAATGCGGCATCGTGTCGATATTCTCTTACTGTCATCGCTCCCCTGTACAGCCTTCCAGTCACCCCACGGGTATAATACAGGATTTTTGTACATGTTACCAATGAGGGGATATGTGCTACCTTGTCACATTTAGGGGAGGGGGTCTTTTTCTCTACAAAAGGGGTGAAAAGATGAGCAGTTTCTCATTTAATTAGGATCTGTCACCTATTTGAAGTGATCCCCCTTCTCTCCAGCCTCAGTCTCTCACACTGTGTGACGCAGCTTCATGCTGATTGGACAGCGTCAGAGGCTGTGAGGAAGCTCCACCTCTGGAGAATCACTGCTGTTGACACCCACTTGGCTAGTATAGTCTCATTTGCATATTTAGAAAACCGCTCATAACTTTTTAAATAATTAACATTTTGGGACACAATTTTCACCAGCATCATCAGTGTGACCGCACCTATTAGATTAGCTAGGAGATAGGACATTACTAAACTAGTGACAGAGCATTTGTCAACTTTGAATCGGATGTTTACAGTGATCTGGAGTGCAGAGATTTTTGGGGAATACACTGTGTTGTTCATATGAGGCGTATTTTTACGCTGCTGAATAAAAATAAAAAAAGGCCTCGTGAAAAGAAGCGGCATGACACTTGAGGTGTTTTTGGAGCTGATTTTCCATTGACACTACAACATACGCTTGCAAACACCAAAAAACGATTTGAAAATCGGCTAAAAAAAAACCGCCTGGATTCTGAGGCTCTTTTCTCTTGAATCAGCCTCGTATTTTGTCATTTATGTGTGAACATAAATGTTTTCATGTATTTTTTTTCATACAATATTACGCTTTATGCAAAATGCATGAAGGCGCCCATGGTTGTGAAGCGCTAGTTGGCATTTTTACGATGTGCCCGGTGTTTACTCTCAGAAAATATGTGTGTCAGGGAAAATGCAGGATTTTTAGAGGGTGGTTTCTGAGTGCATTGGTGCTCACAGCGGAGATAGCAAAATGCCCCCGATTATATAGACAGACGCCTTCCTGCGTAAACTACATTTTTATATTGGGTGGCTTAGTGGATAGTGATAGTATTCTTAGGCTCAGTTCACACAGAGTTTTTTTGACATGGAAACCGCGTAGGAAAACGCCCCAAAAAACATCCGAAAATGCCTCTCATTGATTTCAATGGGAGGCAGAGGCGTTTTTTTCCCACGAGCTGAAAAAAACGTTTGCGGGAAAAAGCAGCGACATGCCCTATCTTTGGGCATTTACGTCTCTGACCTCCCATTGACATAAATGGGAGGCAGAGAAAGCGTATTTCGTGGCGTTTTTGCCCGTGGCGCTTAATGGGCGCAAGCGAAAAACACCGCGAAAAACGCGGCAAACGGCGTGCAGGCAGATCAAAATCTGCCTGCAAAAAACTCAGTGTGAACAGGGCCTTATACTCCTGATGGTCTAGAGAGTTTCAGGGTGCTATACGTTTTTTTTAACTGATAGCACCTTGACGCATTTATTTCTATGGGGCCATGCACACTTCAGTTGTTTTGACGGTTCCGTTCGTCCGTTCCGTCAAAAGTAGTGCATGTCCTACTTTTGTCCGTCGTTCAGTAACAGTGGGGCCCATTGAAGTCTATGGGTCCGTCAAAAAAACGGACGGCATCCGTGTGTCGTCCGGTTTTCACGGATCCATTGCTGAGCAACGGCAGGGCGTGCCAAAGCTCCCTGCATTTAATACACATGATGGATTTTAACGGACCGTTTAAAACGGAAGACAAAGTGAAGCACAGCATCCGTTTAAACCTGGACAACGAAACGGAAGCGGAGTGACAACGGAAATCACACGGATGTCACTACGGACACACGGAACTGTTTTAAACGAACGTGAAAATGGTGAATGATGTGTGCATGAGGCCTTAGGGTAGGAACACACTAGGGGGATATGCTGCGTAAAACCACACAGCGTGGCCGTTCTGGAAGCCGCAGGGAATTCCGCCTGAAAAATTGCACCAAATGGTGCAGCTTTTTGGGCAAAATGTTCGCTGCAGAAATCCTGCATGTAAAAAACTAAAAAAAAGTTACGATTGGCGACGTGTCCCTTTCTTCTGAGCATAGCCGGCCTCCTGGGATGACGCCGTAGTCCATGTGAGTTTTATATTGGGTGGTCAAATAGCCTGTTAATGGCCGCATGTTGTTGCGGGTAAAAGTGCCCTTTACCTACAAAATCAGGTGGCCATAAAGGGTGTATTAATTAATGGGAAAATATTTTTGCAGGTAGAGGGCCGTTTTACCTGCAACAACGCGTGGCCATTAACAGGCTATTTGAAAGCCGTGTCGAACATGGAGCCAGCGTGGTTGTTGGCTGCATCACGGCCCGGTCAGGGCCACTTCGAGTGGCCTTACCCTAAATCATTGTACTTAGGTGTTTCATTCAGTCCCATTGCCACTGGTGTATAAAATCTAGCACCTCACCATGCAGTCTGGTTTACAAACACTAGTGAAAGAACGGGTCATTGTAAAGAACTCACTTAATTCCAGCGTGGTCCCTGTAATAGGACGCCACTGTTGTAACAAGTCAGTTCATAAAACTTCTTCCCTCCTAGATTTTCCACCATCAACTGTGAGCATACCTCCCAACCGTCCCGGATCCGGTGGGACAGCCCTGGTTTCTCACCGCTGTCCCGCCATCCCGGGCGGTCTGCAAAATGTCCTGCTGGGCGCTGCAGCTGTATCAAAACAGCTGATCACTGCTGACAGGCGCCCTGCATGCCAGACGTCTGCAACAGCGATCAGAAGAAGGCAGGAGTCTTGCGGCCGTGTTCTGATTGGGATCAAGGCCTGCCTGGGAGTGGACCAGTCCAGTCACCTGACCTCACCGGTCAGGTGAAAGGTCAGGTGACTGGACTGGTCCACTCCAGGGTCGGCATCGACACCAGTGAGAAAGCCGCTGCAAGACTCCTGCCTTCTTCTGACGGTGAGTGACATCACAGCAGAGTGGAGAGTGGCAGCAGTAGGTCCGGCTACCTCTACCGCTCTCCGCTCTGGCGGCATTGTGGCACAAAGTATAAGGGGGTTGTGTGGCACTATGTAGTACATGGGGGAGGGGGTTGTGTGGCGCTATGTACAAAAGGGAGGCTGTGTGTGGCGCTATCTACAGGGGGGGCTGTGTGTGGCGCTATCTACAGGGGGGGCTGTGTGTGGAGCTATCTAAAGGGGGCTGTGTGTGGAGCTATCTACAGGGGGCTGTGTGTGGAGCTATCTACAGGGGGCTGTGTGTGGCGCTATCTACAGGGGGCAGTGTGTGGCGCTATCTACAGGGGGCTGTGTGTGGAGCTATCTAAAGGGGGCTGTGTGTGGAGATATCTACAGGGGGCTGTGTGTGGAGATATCTACAGGGGGCTGTGTGTGGAGCTATCTAAAGGGGGCTGTGTGTGGAGCTATCTACAGGGGGCTGTGTGTGGAGCTATCTACAGGGGGCTGTGTGTGGAGCTATCTACAGGGGGCTGTGTGTGGCGCTATCTACAGGGGGCTGTGTGTGGAGCTATCTAAAGGGGGCTGTGTGTGGAGCTATCTAAAGGGGGCTGTGTGTGGAGATATCTACAGGGGGCTGTGTGTGGAGCTATCTAAAGGGGGCTGTGTGTGGAGCTATCTACAGGGGGCAGTGTGTGGCGCGATCTACAGGGGGCAGTGTGTGGCGTGATCTACAGGGGAGCTGTGTGTGACGATCTTGCACAACTTGATCAGTTGAGTCTTTTCACATTCACCATTTGTACAATTATCTAACCTGCCCAAACAATATCACCTTAGAGGAGCGCCGTCTCTCTCTTTTTGTTTTCTATCAAGCATATATATTTCTTATGTTTGGGTTCCGTTCCTGGTTTTGGCTTAAAAAACGCATGCAAAATCTGCAGCAAATCTGCACTGTAGGACCTAGCCTTACATTAGAATCACACTCCTCAGTGCGCTGCAGCATATTAGCATATTGCGCGTGCACTAACGAAGCTGTCCAGCAGGTGGCAACATACTACAGGAGACTGAACTGGGAGTCTGCAAACCAGCCCGCCCTCAATCTCCCGGCATTTGAAGCGCCCCCTACCGACACCCCGCCCCTGGCTACCATGGCAACCGGATTGTTTAATGGCAGAGAGAGACAGAGAGTGAGAGAGAGAGAGAGTCCTTACATGAGAACACAAGTCCAGGGGAGCAGCAGCCGGAAGAGGGTCTCCTGCGGGGGTCAGTAGAGGTGAGAGCTCTGCCTGCTGGATATACACAATGCTGTACTATGATAACACATGCAGGAATCATTTCACTCACTTCTGTCTAATATTTTATTTTTCTTAAGTTTGTACATATTATAAGTCATTTTATATACACATTATATTCTGTATCTATTTTCTTTGCATTGGGCATATTGCGCCCTCCTGTACGGGCAGCGAGCGTATATATTCACACGACAGTGGGGGGAAAAAACCGATCAACCCTCCGCTTTTCATGGCCATTTTGCATCAGTGTGTCTCCAAATTTTCATCCATTTGCGGACCATTTTTAACGGTTGTTTGCCATCTGTTTTTCACGGCCGTTAAGAAAAGGATGAATTTCATTTGTCAGGTTTTTTTTTTTTTGTCCCAACCCTCTGAAAACACCACAATGCACATGTAAATGGTACCCACATAGTGCCACACAGAGTCCATGTAGATAGTGCCACACACCGAGCCCATGTACAAGGTGCCCATGTAGATAGTGCCCACATAGTGCCACACACCGAGCCCATGTACAAGGTGCCCATGTAGATAGTGCCCACATAGTGCCACACACCGAGCCCATGTACACGGTGCCCATGTAGATAGTGCCACACACCGAGCCCATGTACAAGGTGCTCATGTAGATAGTGCCCACATAGTGCCACACACTGAGCCCATGTACAAGGTGCCCATGTAGATAGTGCCACACACCGAGCCCATGTACAAGGTGCCCATGTAGATAGTGCCCACATAGTGCCAGACACCGAGCCCATGTACAAGGTGCCCATGTAGATAGCGCCAGAGTCCCCTGTAAATAGTGCCCACAAAGTGCCACACCCCTTCTGTAGCGAGTGCCACACACCCCCATGTAGATAACGCTACACACCCGGTTGCGGAAAATGCGCAGTATTTACGCTACGTGTGGACATACCCTAATAGCGGTTCTACACATCGATCACTGTGAGGGTCCCGTGGTTCGCTATATACACTACTGTAGTATTTTATACTAAAAAAGTATTTTCCTCCTGGACGTGAATCCTGCAGAGAATTAATAAGTGAGGTTTTTTAACTATTTAGATATTATATAGTGAGACCAGTATCTGCTTTGATTTACTATGTCACCTATAGTTGCTACTAATATGTTACAAATATTGTGATTTTTACTATATAATAATATTGTATCGTTTATTATGAATGAGCTTTAGGAGGGCTCACGAAGTGCAGTCTTTGTTGCGTTTTTAAAATGCGTTTAAACTCCTATGTCTCTCAGCGGGAATTCTTCAACCAAAACAAAAAAATGCATATTATAAAACACAACAAAAATGCACAGTGTGAAACCGGCCTAAGGGTCAATTCACAAGTAACCAAACAGAAAAACGCACCAAATCGCAGTAAAATGTGTGCGGTTTTTGGATGCGGTTTTTCGGTACAGTTCTAACCGCACCTCAACCGCTACATGTGAATGGACCCTATGGATGCATTTAGATGAGACTTTTTGGCCACACGGTAAAAAAAAATGCATAAAAAATTGCAGCAAAAACGGACGTGGTTTACCGTGATTTACTGCCCTTTTTGCTTGTGAGGTTTTTACAGGTGAAACGTGTAAAATAAATATGATTCACCTGTAAAACTGCACAGGTGAAAACAGGGGGTCCCAGCAGTGAGGCCCCCCCCATTCAAGCACTTACCAATGCCCATACCATTTATGGCTTGACAGCCCTTGGTCAGTTGGGGGACCCCACGTGGAATATAGATAGGTTTTTCTCAAATAAAAATGTTTCTAAATTAAATGCTAATGTATATGTACCAAGAATTGGTACCAACATAAAGTAGACCTCATACAGCTACGTCGACCTAAAAATAAAAAAGTTATTTCCTCAAGGCCAAAATTGGCCAGGACCTCAAAGTTGAAGGTGTTCCCTTACATAATATGCCATAAATGTCTAATAGGAGGGGGTTCCACCTCTGGGATCTCCACCTATTGTGAGAACGGGACCTCTGACCGACGTTCCACCCGGTGAGGACCCCCGTGGCACTATTCTAGTATCATCACAACAAACCAATGTTACTGGGCAAATTGTAGGATTTCAACGCAGCTTTCATCAGTCAGACATGTATTTCATCGCTCCCTAGTAGGCTACAATATGATATGCTGCGGGCCACAGGTCATAGTCCTCGCTTAAAGGAGACCTCCACCTGAAAACTCAGCTTTGGTAGATCTCCAACCCAATATGAAGATCTTTTTTTTACTCCTTGTGTTTTCTATTCACTGTTGTCCTACCTCATCCCTTTCCCTTTACGTCCGGCTAATGAATATTAACCAATTTCGCCAATTTCCGAGGGACTCCCTAAGCCCCTACTGCTTAGGTTATCCATGTCCGCCTATTGTTTACCTACTTCTTTCATAGATGGCGTCCAACAGAACATCCCGGCTGACTCCTGTGGATCGTATAAGTGTCCACCTGCCTCCATTAACCCTTTCAGCTTCCTCTCTAAGCCCTACCGGCAAGAAGCTGATGAAGTACAAGAGAAGCAGGGAGCAGCAGAAGACCCTTAATGATATAATGTAGGTTCTTTGTAATAGGATTTTAACTTTAGTAGTTTGTACCCTTCATATTTTATAATATAATGTTCTCCCTCTACAGAATGAAGGAGGCCTTAAAGGCTTATGAAGAAACTGTAACGGAGCAAAAAAGGAGAGTTCCCACACCTCCTGAACCCCAGCTTCCATCGACTGTAAGTTCATAGTAATATGTGATACAATCTGAGAAAAGGACTTTTATATTATAGCGCACTAAGCAACTTGCATTACAACTTATGACTAGGGGAGGGGGTTGGGCAATAGTCATTAGAGATCAGTCGGCCTGGTTGCCCGTGTATGTGGTATAGAGATGGTTTTTCACATGCTGCAAGAACGAATGTGAAAGAGATTTCAGAATAAGACCTTATTCACACTAATGTGTTTCTCATCTGTTCACTGTCCATTTAAATAATGGACAGCACACTGACCTATACAATTCAATGGGGCTATTCACACATCCGTGTTTTTTCACGGAGCCTGTTTTCGTTGTGTGAAACTCACCGCATGTCCTATTCTGATCCGTTTTTGCAGACCACGTCGGCCATTGAAATCTATGGGTGCTTGAAAACATTCACACAAATGACACCCGTGTTCTCTCCGTGTTTCACGCATCAGTGGCTAATGAAATTCAGAGCAGAAAAAAAAAGCAGAACCAGAAGTGCTGGCAGAGGAGAAACACGGACGAGAAACACAAATGCCACACGGAAACCCCACTGATTCAACACGGACAGTCATAGGCATGAAAATTGGAAATTTTTTTTGCAGAAGAAAATCGGACACGCTCGTGTGAATAAGTCCTAAGATGGACCGTGGCAAACCATTTAAAGAGTACCTGTCACCTCTCCTGACATGTCTGTTTTAGTAAATACTTGCATTCTCCCCACTGCATTGGGTCGTTCCTCTATTATTCCTCCTGGAAATGTATGAATACATTGACAACTGGTTGCTACCATTCTCCTTCTCAAAGGGCCATGTCCCTACTCTTTAACACTGTCTAGTCGTTGCTGTCAGATTGTGTAGGGACACACCTGTTGTGCAAGAGGATTGGTAATGCTCAGTTGTAAATTTACAATTCCAAGAGGAATACATGAGGTACGATACAACGCAGACTTAAAAAAAAAAAAAAAAAAAAAAAGTTGCTCTAGGACTTTTATTTCATGAGGTATTTACTAAGACAGATATATCGGGAGTACTGACAAGTCCTGTTTAAAGGGACACTAAATCTAGAAGTAAATGAGGGAAAAGAGGAAGAGTAATGAGGGATGTTTATAGACCGATATAAAGCAACCTAAGCCCCCGGCTCTCTACCTCGACATATTGATTCACATATACCGACAATAGAGAGGGGACTAGGTGCCGGAAACAAAAAGGGACACAGAAATAAGTATTGTAATGTATTTTTATTTTCAGCTTCGCCCATACCAGGGGTGGACGGACCATTCAGGCATTAGGGCAGTGCCTAAATTTTTTTTTTAACCCCAGTAACCCAATTTAATATCCCAAACCAATTATATCATAGCTATAGTTGATGGTAACGGGCCCATGACCCTTAGGCTTTATTCAGACGAACGGGAATTACGTCCGTGCAACGCGCGTGATTTTCACGCGCGTCGCACGGACCTATATTAGTCTATGGGGACGTGCAGACATGTGCGTGATTTTTACTCCACGTGAGTCCGCTGAAAAAAAGTCACGACATGTCCGTTCTTTGGGCGTTTTGCGCGAATCACGCACCCATTGAAGTCAATGGGTGCGTGAAAACCACGCATGCCGCACGGAAGCACTTCCGTGCGAACTGCGTGATTCGTGCAACAGCTGTCAAACTCTGAATGGAAACTGAAAAGCACCACGTGCTTTTCTGTTTACAAACATCCAAATGGAGTGTCATAATGATGGCGGCTGCGCGAAAATCACGCAGCCGCGCATCATACGCTGATGCCACACGGAGCTGTCAAGTGGCTTTTGCGCAGGCAAAACGCCGCGTTTTTGCGTGCGAAAAACGCCACGCTCGTGTGAATCCAGCCTTAATGTCCAGGGACTCAGATCACTCTCATTCTACCTCTGACCCCTACTCAGGATTTCTACACATATTCAGTCATTTCTATATTACATTTGCAGGTTTCATCGCATGTTTCTTGCAGACCAGTTGGCAAACAATGACTTGTGATTGAATTATTAAATGTAAAAATCTTCTGTTTTTTTTCCTGACAGATGAACAGTGAGCAGAGAAAGCTGAGGGTGAGTTTTTTTAATTTTTTTTTTCAAAATGATATATTTAATATTGTAAGACATACCTATCCTGATATATGTTCTCCCTGTCATAAGTCTCATCCAAAATAAATCTTAACTAAAATATATACTAGAAAAACTTGGTCTTGCTTATAACTGAAACTCTTAACTTCTGTTTCAGATGAATTACCTGTACATGAAGCGATGTGTAGAGAGTAGCCCTGTGGTGCCCATTCAGAAACATTGGCTAGTCTCTATGCTCGCCTTGGTACCTCAGCCTCTTCAGAAGGGCAAGGACAGGGAGGCTCTTGTTGCAGAACTTTTGGAGGAAGTTTCTCAAGATTTTGAGAAAAGTATGAAGAGACACCTAGGTGAGTCCATTCATGTCGGTTACATTTTTTGCTAACCCAAAGTCTACTATAGGTATAGGATCTCCCCACACAGTATAATACCCACATAGCTGCCCACACATAGTATAATGCCCCCATAGCTGCCCACACACAGTATAATGCCCTCAAAGCTGCCCACACACAGTATAATGCCCCCATAGCTGCCCACACACAGTATAATGCCCTCATAGCTGCCCACACACAGTATAATGCCCCCATAGCTGCCCACACACAGTATAATGCCCTCATAGCTGCCCACACACAGTATAATGCCCTCATAGCTGCCCACACACAGTATAATGCCCTCATAGCTGCCCACACACAGTATAATGCCCCCATAGCTGCCCACACACAGTATAATGCCCCCATAGCTGCCCACGCACAGTATAATCCCCCATAGCTGCCCACACACAGTATAATATCCCCATAGCTGCCCACGCACAGTATAATCCCCCATAGCTGCCCACACACAGTATAATATCCCCATAGCTGCCCACACATAGTATAATGCCACCATATCTGCCCACACACAGTATAATATCCCCATAGCTGGCCACACACAGTATAATGCCCCCATAGCTGCTCACACAGTATAATACCCACATAGCTGCCCACACACAGTATAATGCCCCCATAGCTGCCCACACACAGTATAATGCCCCCATAGCTGCCCACACACAGTATAATCCCCCATAGCTGCCCACACACAGTATAATCCCCCATAGCTGCCCACACACAGTATAATCCCCCATAGCTGCCCACACACAGTATAATGACCCCATAGCTGCCCACACACAGTATAATGACCCCATAGCTGCCCACACACAGTATAATCCCCCATAGCTGCCCACACACAGTATAATCCCCCATAGCTGCCCACACACAGTATAATATCCCCATAGCTGCCCACGCACAGTATAATCCCCCATAGCTGCCCACACACAGTATAATATCCCCATAGCTGCCCACACATAGTATAATGCCACCATATCTGCCCACACACAGTATAATATCCCCATAGCTGGCCACACACAGTATAATGCCCCCATAGCTGCCCACACACAGTATAATCCCCCATAGCTGCCCACACACAGTATAATCCCCCATAGCTGCCCACACACAGTATAATCCCCCATAGCTGCCCACACACAGTATAATGACCCCATAGCTGCCCACACACAGTATAATCCCCCATAGCTGCCCACACACAGTATAATCCCCCATAGCTGCCCACACACAGTATAATCCCCCATAGCTGCCCACACACAGTATAATATCCCCATAGCTGCCCACACATAGTATAATGCCACCATATCTGCCCACACACAGTATAATATCCCCATAGCTGCCCACACACAGTATAATGCCCCCATAGCTGCCCACACACAGTATAATGCCCCCATAGCTGCCTCCACACCGTATAATGCCCCATAACTGCCCTCCACACAGTATAATGCCCCCATAGCTGTCCCACTTAGTATAAATTCCAGATGGCTTCCCACACAGTATAATGCCCCCATAGCTGCCCTCCACACAGTATAATGCCCTCATAGCTGCCTCCACACAGTATAATGCCCCCATAGCTGCCCACACACAGTATAATGCCCCCATAGCTGCCCACGCACAGTATAATCCCCCATAGCTGCCCACACACAGTATAATATCCCCATAGCTGCCCACGCACAGTATAATCCCCCATAGCTGCCCACACACAGTATAATATCCCCATAGCTGGCCACACACAGTATAATGCCCCCATAGCTGCTCACACAGTATAATACCCACATAGCTGCCCACACACAGTATAATGCCCCCATAGCTGCCCACACACAGTATAATGCCCCCATAGCTGCTCACACAGTATAATACCCACATAGCTGCCCACACACAGTATAATGACCCCATAGCTGCCCACACACAGTATAATGACCCCATAGCTGCCCACACACAGTATAATCCCCCATAGCTGCCCACACACAGTATAATCCCCCATAGCTGCCCACACACAGTATAATATCCCCATAGCTGCCCACACATAGTATAATGCCACCATATCTGCCCACACACAGTATAATGCCCCCATAGCTGCCCACGCACAGTATAATCCCCCATAGCTGCCCACACACAGTATAATATCCCCATAGCTGCCCACGCACAGTATAATCCCCCATAGCTGCCCACACACAGTATAATATCCCCATAGCTGCCCACACATAGTATAATGCCACCATATCTGCCCACACACAGTATAATATCCCCATAGCTGGCCACACACAGTATAATGCCCCCATAGCTGCTCACACAGTATAATACCCACATAGCTGCCCACACACAGTATAATGCCCCCATAGCTGCCCACACACAGTATAATGCCCCCATAGCTGCCCACACACAGTATAATCCCCCATAGCTGCCCACACACAGTATAATCCCCCATAGCTGCCCACACACAGTATAATATCCCCATAGCTGCCCACACATAGTATAATGCCACCATATCTGCCCACACACCGTATAATATCCCCATAGCTGCCCACACACAGTATAATGCCCCCATAGCTGCCCACACACAGTATAATGCCCCCATAGCTGCCTCCACACCGTATAATGCCCCATAACTGCCCTCCACACAGTATAATGCCCCCATAGCTGCCCTCCACACAGTATAATGCCCCCATAGCTGCCCTCCACACAGTATAATGCCCCCATAGCTGCCCTCCGCACAGTATAATGCCCCCATAGCTGCCTCCACACAGTATAATGCCCCCATAGCTGCCTCCACACAATATAATGTCCCCATAGCTGCCCACACACAGTATAATGCCCCCATAGCTGCCCACAACATTATAATACCCCCAATAGCTGCCCACACACAGTATAATATCCCCATAGCTGCCCACACACAGTATAATGCCACCATATCTGCCCACACACAGTATAATGCCCCCATAGCTGCCCACAACATTATAATACCCCCATAGCTGCCCACACATAGTATAATGCCCCCATAGCGGCCACCCCACAGTATAATGCCCCCATAGCTGCCTCCACACAGTATAATGCCACCATATCTGCCCACACACAGTATAATATCCCCATAGCTGCCCACACACAGTATAATATCCCCATAGCTGCCCACACACAGTATAATATCCCCATAGCTGCCCACACACAGTATAATGCCCCCATAGCTGCCCACAACATTATAATAACCCCATAGCTGCCCACACACAGTATAATGCCCCCATAGCTGCCTCCACACAGTATAATGCCCCCATAGCTGCCTCCACACAGTATAATGCCCCCATAGCTGCCTCCACACAGTATAATGCCACCATATCTGCCCACACATAGTATAATGCCCCCATAGCTGCCTCCACACAGTATAATGCCACCATATCTGCCCACACACAGTATAATGCCCCCATAGCTGCCTCCACACAGTATAATATCCCCATAGCTGCCCACACACAGTATAATATCCCCATAGCTGCCCACACACAGTATAATGCCCCCATAGCTGCCCACAACATTATAATACCCCCATAGCTGCCCACACATAGTATAATGCCCCCATAGCTGCCTCCACACAGTATAATGCCCCCATAGCTGCCTCCACACAGTATAATGCCCCCATAGCTGCCTCCACACAGTATAATGCCCCCATAGCTGCCTCCACACAGTATAATGCCCCCATAGCTGCCTCCACACAGTATAATGCCCCCATAGCTGCCTCCACACAGTATAATGCCCCCATAGCTGCCTCCACGCAATATAATGTCCCCATAGCTGCCCACACATAGTATAATGCCCCCATAACTGCCCTCCACGCCGTATAATGCCCCTATAAATGCGGACAGGGTTTGTTTATTAAAAATCAGTTGTTATAAATTGAAGCACCCCATTATCTATCACCCGAATGCAATACAATACTAAACCGTAATAAGGATGCGTCCATATCATCACTGTACCACATTTTATCGAGCTTCTTGTTTTATAGAATGACTTACAACATTGTTTTGCTCTTTCTTTGTTCAAGTCAAAAGTATTCTGGTCAAACCAGAGGTTAAAGGATTGGAAACAGAAGAGTCTGGTCTATTACCTGAATTTCCTATGTGAGTACTTGTTTATCTGCCCAATGCATCATCTCAATAGGGTAGCAGTTTTTACATAGCCTTAGGAAAATATTTTTGCCTTAATTAATCTTGGAACATGATTTTACAGTTTGTTGTAAGATGGAAAAAAAAAAGATAGTAACTGTGTACATGCATTACTTATCTTCTCCTGAACTGTATTATAGCCCAGAGCTGCATTCACAATTCTGCTGCTTGTTATTGCAAATGGTCAATAAGCTTGTCAACGATCACACCCCTAACTGCTTCGATGAATTCCTAGAATGTAGTGGGACAATTAAAGGGATATTCCAATCTCATAAAGGGATGGCATATCGATAAGAAATGCCATCACTTTCTAATCGGTGGGGCCCGACTGCGACTGACAATGAAGGAGTTGCAGCACTGGTCTGGCACTGCATTCCTTTCAAAGTTTTCGGCGCTCCTGGCGATCAGTTGTGCAGGGAACTGCAGCCTCATTCAATGCTGCTGTTCCCTTCACGAGTGGTGGTCAGGAGCACGACTGTGCAGGAAAAAACAGTGAAGCGAACCAGCCCAAAACTAGAGCTGCACACCCTTTATTTTCAGGATCAGTGGGGGTTCTTTCATTGGGACCCCCACCGCTCAGATCAGAATCTCTTTACGACATGGGAAAAATTGAAAACCCATTTAACAGAGCCATAAGACACATAAAACATTTGGCCGACGATTTTCTACCCAATACATCCATAACTGTGCATATTTAGTTCTGCCAAGCTTGCATGTTTACTGCCTGCAGTCACCGGATAAGCAGTCACCAGAGATCTCTGCGCTTATCGGCAGGAGGAGATTGGGCATGTTGCAGTTTGTCTGCCCCATTAGGCTATGTGCACACACACTAATTACGTCCGTAATTGACGGACGTATTTCGGCCGCAAGTAGTGGACCGAACTCAGTGCAGGGAGCCGGGCTCCTAGCATCATACTTATGTACGATGCTAGGAGTCCCTGCCTCTCCGTGGAACTACTGTCCCGTACTGAAAACATGATTACAGTACGGGACAGTTGTCCTGCAGAGAGGCAGGGACTCCTAGCATCGTACATAACTATGATGCTAGAAGCCCGGCTCCCTGCACTGTGTTCGGTCCGGTACTTGCGGCCGAAATACGTCCGTAAATTACGGACGTAATTAGTGTGTGTGCACATACCCTTATACTGCCGGCAGATCCCATGTATCTAATGTATATGGCCGCTTTTACCTTGTACAGTGCCTGGAGTTAAGACTACACATTTGCTGTCTCTGTTAGGCTATGTTCACACGGAGTATTTTGGGGGAGGAATATCTGCCTCAAAGTTCCAAACGGAATTTTGAGGCAGATATTCCTCCCCCAAAATACTCCGTGTGAACAGCAATTATCGCGCCGTTTTTCGCCCGCGGCCATTGAGCGCCGCGGGCATAAAACAGCGAGATATACGCTTTCTCCTGCCTCCCATTGAAGTCAATGGGAGGTCGGAGGCGGAAGCGCCCGAAGATAGGGCATGTCGCTTCTTTTTCCCGCGAGGCAGTTTTACTGCTCGCGGGAAAAAGACGCCGACGCCTCCCATTGAAATCAATGGGAGGCGTTCTCGGGCCGTTTCTGCCGAGTTTTGCGACGCGGTTTCCGCGTCAAAAAACTCGCCAAAAGACCCCGTGTGAACATAGCCTTAGAATGTTCCCCCATGTAAAGGCACAATAATCACTAAATATTACATTATACTGCATTGTCCTGACTTTTCAGAGGTCTGGATTTCTCCAAGCCATGGCATCAGAGCTTCATCCAAGCAAGAAATCAGATGATTAAAAACCTACATCTCACCCACCCAGCCATTCGGACCATGCTTGATTTGGGATACACCACTTTCTCCAGCCTGCTCATTGTCGATTTGTCTGGATACAGGTTGAAAAAAAATTATATTATGTTATTGATCACAGTTATCAGTTTTCTTATTTTCAGATCTCCGTAGTCAGTAGATACATAGGGAAAATGTTGCAGTTATAAAGATACAAAGGCTTCATTGTCATCACCAAAAAAATTTAATGGATTAGATAACGTTATTTTTGTAACTTTGGCAGATCAAAAGGTCCTGTGGAATGTGAATCACTGAGGAACAGCGTTTCTTTGGCGTGTGCAAAGACTGAAGAGAAGTTACTGAACACCTGGTACCCCAAAGTGATTAATCTGTTTGCCAGTAAAGATGCCCTGCAGTTGGTTAAGTCAGACAAAATCGATTCCTTTTACAGCTGTGTGTCAACACTTATGTCCAACCAGGTAGCATGCACTTTCTTTGGAGGCTGTGGAGATCTGTAATATATAGGAATTCATTTTTATTATTGTATCTTCGGAGCATACATAGACCTTAAAAAAAAATTAAAGCATACCTCCCTTCATCCCTTACCTCTCCGTGACTGTCATTCTCCAAGAGTTCCCTCCCATAACCCAGACCCCCTCGCTGTTCTCTGCGCATGTCACTCAATGCTTATCTCTTCCCATAGCCAAGCCCCTCTTACTGTATCCTATGCCTGTCACTTAACGCTTATCTCCTCCCATAGCTCAGCCCCTCTTACTGTACCCTATGCTGATCACGCAATGCTTATCTCCTCCCATAGCTCAGCCCCTCTTACTGTACCCTATGCCAATCACTCAATGCTTATCTCCTCCCATAGTTCAGCCCCTCTTACTGTACCCTATGCCGATCACTCAATGCTTATCTCCTCCCATAGCTGCGCCCCTCTTACTGTACTCAATGCTTATCTCCTCCCATAGCTCAGCCCCTCTTACTGTACCCTATGCCGATCACTCAATGCTTATCTCGTCCCATAGCTCAGCCCCTCTCACTGTACTCAATGCTTATCTCCTCCCATAGCTCAGCCCCTCTTACTGTACCCTATGCCGATCACTCAATGCTTATCTCCTCCCATAGCTCAGCCCCTCTTACTGTACCCTATGCCAATCACTCAATGCTTATCTCCTCCCATAGCTCAGCCCCTCTTACTGTACCCTATGCCGATCACTTAATGCTTATCTCCTCCCATAGCTCCGCCCCTCTTACTGTATGCTATACCTGTCACTCAATGCTTATCTCCTCCCATAGCTCAGCCCCTCTTACTGTACCCTATACCTGTCACTCAATGCTTATCCCATCCCATAGCGCAGTCCCCCTCACTGTTCTCTACGCCTGTCACTCAATGCTCCATGCCCTCCTATAGCCCAGACCCTCTCACTGTTCTTTGCACTTGTCAATCAAGGCTCATCCCCTCCCATACCCAGCCCCTCTTACTGTACTCTATACCTGTCACTCAATGCTTATTCCCACCCATAGCCCAGCCCCACTTACTGTACCCTATACTTGTCAATCAAGGCTCATCCCCTCCCATACCCAACCCCTCTTACTGTACTCTATACCTGTCACTCAATGCTTATTCCCTCCCATAGCTCAGCCCCTCTTACTGTACCCTATACCTGTCAATCAAGGCTCATCCCCTCCCATACCCAACCCCACTTACTGTACTCTATACCTGTCACGCAATGCTTATTCCCTCCCATAGCTCAGCCCCTCTTACTGTACCCTATACCTGTCAATCAAGGCTCATCCCCTCCCATACCCAGCCCCTCTTACTGTACCCTATACCTGTCACTCAATGCTTATTCCCTCCAATATCTCAGCCCCTCTTACTGTACCCTATACCTGTCATTCAGTGCTTATTTTCTCCCATAGCTCAGCTCCCTGTTCCTTTAGCCATGTATTTGCAGTGTAAAATCTTGTGCAGAATATACAATAAATTGTATACAATGGGGGGAAATTGATCAATAGTTTTGCGCCTGTTTTTTGGCTTAAAGAGGACCTGTCACTAGGTAATATAATTTGAACTGGTTTACTGACCTGAATAACGCTGTCTCCCTGACTCTAGCGAGTTTTTTATTTTCCTAGACCCACCCCATTTCAGATATATGGCCCACTGTTGTGTTGGCACCCTATATGCTAACTTGCTGTAGTTAGCCAACATGGCGTGAACTACCCTCAAGCTGCTTTGTGCTGATTTGTCGGCATCAGAGGCAGGGAAGCTAGCTCCACCCTGTTGGCCAACTACAGAAAATTACACTATAGGGAGCCAACACAACAGTGGGCCATATCTCTGGAACGGGGGAGTCCAGGAAAAAAAAATCAGTCCTGGAGTCAGGGGCCTTTTTAAAAAAAGTTGCAAGTAACGTTTAGGCAAACATTGGCGACTTATCTCGGCACTTGCCAGTTTTGAAAAGTGCAGAGAAAACTGGGTGGAGTTTACCAGTAGTGGGCGTGTTCTCCACCTTTTCCACAGATTTATTATTCGTAAAGCCAGAAAATGATGCAAGTCTTGGCGCAAAGGTTTCATTTTCTGAATTTAGGACAGTCCAAAATTCGCTAAATTTATTAAGAGCCCTTTTAATAAATCTGGCTCAATTCGCTTCTTTTTAGACTGGTGTATGAAACACCATTCCCAATAAAGCTGCCCCAATGATCCCCTGTTATGATCAAATTCGTTCCAACTCTATATTGTTAATGTTTCAGTTCACTTTGTATTTCCTGTTTTTTTATTTTTACAAACTTATATATAATTAGTTATTTCTTCTATATAGGTGAGAGACATCTTGCAGAGAACCGTAGAAGCTTTCGTCAATCTATTTGACCTCCGAGACCCACAGTGTTTGCCACTCTTCAAAATGCAACTTACATTTGATGACGAGAAAATGGATTTCTATCCGAGCTTCCAGGACTTAGAAGAAGTTGTACTTTTTATATTAACTCGGATCTCAAAGACTCTACAGGTAATACTGAGTATCCTCAAAACTGATACATGACTTTATCCAGTAGGTACTGGTATACATTTTTTTTGTACTAGTAAATTCAGGGTTGAATCACTGCCTCCTGTTGTAAAAAAAAAACCACGTAAATCGCATTATATATATGTTTTTTTCTTGCCCTTATATTGGGAAAAGTAGTAAACTGCACTTGAGTAACTGCACCTGTAACCAAGAACCTTAAAGGGTAACTAAACGTTGAACAAACTTCTGACATGTTATAGAGGCATGTCCGAAGTTTTGATTGGTGGGGGTCCGAGTACTGAGACCCCCAACAATCGCTAAAAAGAAGCAGCTGAAGTGCTCGTGTGAGCGATCAGCCGCTTAGTTTCTGCTCGGCAGTGTACAGGCTCATAGACTTTCTATAGAGTCCGTACATCGCTACAGTGATTTCTGGAAAAAGCTAAAGAGAAACGAAGCGTCTTGGACCCCCACCAATAAAAACTTCTGATATGTCACTATGACATGTCAGAAGTTTGTTGAATGTTTAGTTATGCTTTAAATAAAGGAACATATTGCAAAAGAGAGTTGTGACTGCAAAGTGTATATAAGAAACATACATAAAGTAACAGTGTTGTTTATGCTAAGTCAGGTTTTCTCTAGAAACTACAACAGTAGTGTCCCCTTAGTATGTCTAAATAACTAGAGTGACTCATTTAATTTAAAGACATAGGGGGGAATTTATCAAACACTGAACAACTGTATTTTGGCACAGCCCGACAAAATTTACCATGATTTAATCCAGAAACTTTCGGGAATTATGGGGCAAATCTACGCCAGCTCATAGCTGTTGTAAATTTCACTTTCTGGCTCATGGACAGCGTGTGCCTCTTAATAAATTAGGCAGGTTTTACACTAACTTTTTTTTTATATTAAGACTGGCGTATGAAACACCAGTCTTAATAAATTCACCCCTTACAAGTCATTAAGGGTTTTTTTTTCTACAGAGTTGCGTTTTATAGAACAAGTGCTTCACAGGAGACTCATGCTGCCATGAAGCAGACTTCCCCCATAGGTCGGGTCACTAAGTTTCCCGGTTTCCCTTTCTCATAGTGACACAGATCATAATGTATTAGTATACAGACGTATGCTAATACAATATGAGTTTGAAATAAGGACGTAAAATAGTAATCCCTTAATGCAGTGGTTCCCAAATTTTATAAGGGTCTGGGACCCACTTTTGGCCGAGACTTTTGTTTGGAACGCCCCACTACCATGCTTAGCCCCATTTCGTCTGACGTATGTCAACACTATTCGTAGTTAGGTGCCGGTACTTAGATTAGCTTCTATGGCCGCTGATGGTGGGTCATGTGACCCGATCCATCTATCTGGCCATCAGAGGTGTAGCTTTGGGTTTAGCACAGGGGAGCAAAACACATTTAAGTGGGCTCCCACATATTATAATGCCCTTATAGCTGCCCCACATGGGATAATGCCCCTTTAGCTGAACCCACACAGTATAATGCCCCTATAGTTCCTCCCTACACAGTATAATGCCCAAAAGCTGCCCCCACCCAGTATATTGCCCCTATAGGTGCCCCCACACAGTATAATGCCACTAAAACTGCCCCCACACAGTATAATGACCCCTTAGTGCCCCCCACACAGTATAATGCCCCTATATCTGCCCCCACACAGTATAATGCCCTTATATCTGCCCACACACAGGATAATGCCCCTAAGTCTGCTTACACACAGGATAATGCTCCTATAGCTGCCCCCACACCGTATAATGCCCCTAAAGATTCCCAAAACAAAGAATAATGCCCCCATAGCTGCACCCACATGGTATAATGGCCCGACAGATGCTCCTATTCCGTATATTGCCCCATAGTGGTCCCCCCCCCCATACTAAGTATAATGCCCCCATATTGCCTAATAAAAAAATAACATAATTACTCACCTTTGCCCGTTCCCACGGGTGGAGGAGATCCTTCATCTCCTCTGGTCTGTGCAGTGTGTAACTCGGCACTGACAGGTGCGATGACGTTACTACATCACGCCTGTCTGCGCACCAAACATAGTTTACCGCATAGTGAATGCCGGAGCAAGGAGCAGTCTGCTCATTGCGCCAGCATTGGATTCAACTGTATCTGCGTCCTGAAGGCGCAGATACAGTTGAAACCGTGACATTGGTAGGTGGCTCGTCACCCCCCCCCCCCCCGGAGGTTTTCACACGACCCCTCAGGGAAACGCTGCCTTAATGAAAGTTTGGGAAACGCTGCCTTAATGGAATTAAAAAACAAAGTGAGCCAAAAAATGTACAAAAAATGTGTTTATTTGGTATAAAATTTATTTATTTAGAATAAAAACAACATTTATTACATGTTTTTTTCTATATCCGCACCGCAAAAAGAATTTACCCCCCAAACAATGCCAAAATAATTTCTCCCACATAAAATAAGGCCTCATTCAGCTACGTCAATTAAAAAAAATAAAGAGTTATGGCTGCTAAAATGCGGAGAGGCAAAAAATTTACAAAGTTAGTGCATCACAAAAGCCCAAACCGGCCTGGTCATACCTGTAACTGTGTTTGTCAGGACCCCAGGTATTTTACTGTATTGTCATAATGTGGCATCATGATGTTGCATTTCGTAGTAATCCGCTGGTAAAGCCTTGCACTAGATATGACATCTTGCAACGGCATCTTCACCCAACACTTGTGAGAAGTATTACTTACTTTGGCACTTGTAAGCTCCCAGAAGGCTTTGCACATAACAGTGTAACCCAGAATCTTTTTAGAGTCTGTTGGTTATCAGATATTTCTTGTAATTCAAGTTCCTCTCCTTCTGTCTGATGCTTTAGTTAAAAGGTGTAAAGGTATCTTAGGTACATACAGTAATTACAACTGATCACCACTAGTCTCTGGGCTCCGTTATCGTGATGAACTTCTCTAAATCTTCTTAGTTCGGTGACAACATGTATTTTTTTTCCCTTGTTCAGAATATTCAGACCGTGCAGTCGTGGCTTTCTGGTAGCAATACAGTTCAGATTATTGAGGCCAAACTCCCTGATTATATCATTCAGTCTGCTGTCCTGAAGCTGAAAGAAGCCGTCAGCCACAATTTACAGGAGCCTTTGAAGCATTTTGAAACATATGGTAAGTTGGACATGGATTTGAAGTCCTGAATAACCATTAGGGGATGATACAAATAACAATACGTTATCTTCTGCCTGCCCTTACAATATGACCTTCTGATCCTGATGCATAGCCCAGAGCTTATTGTAGGGGTTTTCCAAGGAAGAGAAAATTGATGGTCTATCCTCAGAATAGGCCATCAATATCTGATTGGTGGAGGTCCGACTCTTGGCACCCCCTGCCCCTCAGCTGTTTTGAACGTGCCACGTTGCTCGTGCAGCGCTGCTTTCCGTTCATCGATCATGCTGCTCAATACTGTTAAACATCTACATACTTATAGCAGAGGTTCACAGCATTACGGCATTCTCCTACTAAAGCAAATGCAAGAAGGCTGTAACACTGTCAACCCCTGTTACAAGTTTGTCGGTGTTTAACAGTATTGAGTAGTGTGAGCGATAAAGGAGAAGCAGCTCTGCACGAGTGCCGCGGCCCCTTCCAAAGGGCTGAGCTGCAGGGGTGCTGAGATTTGGACCCTCACCGATCAGATATTGATGGCCAATCCTTGGGATAGACCATCAATTTTCTCTCTCCGGAAAACCCGTTTAACCCTTTTAATTAAATGCTTTTTATCAAGCACTCTGTCTGGCTAGCATTTAAGAGGCCAAATGTTGTCATGAATATGATGTCAAGAAATGGATCACTGCTGATATTTGTAAGATTACATATGCCTTGTATGTTTTTCTTCTTGAGGTATAAACTTGTTTGATAGCAATGTCTCTGTAGCTCTACTAGTAGCGTGCTCAGCTGTAACTCCCATAGACTTGAATGGAGAGCAGCGGACATGCGCAGCCACCTCTCTATTCAATCTTCACCTAGATGCAGCACCCACCTCACCAGGTGGATTGGGGTCCTGGGTATCCCGATTCTCCCCAAAAGGTGAGATTCACGAATACCCCACTCATCAGACATTTTTGGAATGTCCTGCGGATATGCCATAAATGTCTTTGATGGGAAAACTCCTTTAAAGAGGACCTGTCACTAGGTCATATAATGCAAACTGTTTATCTGATCTGAATCTTGCTGTCCCCTGTTTTCAGCGCCATTTTTTCCTGGGCCATCCCCTGTTCCTGAGATATAGCTCCCCGTTGTGTTGGCGCCCTATAGGCAAATTGCCACCGTGAGGCAGCTTCAGACCAGCCAAATACAGCGTGAGGACTTCACACAGCTTATCTCGTGAGACCACGCTGTGTGAAGAGTGGCCGGTCTGAAGCTGTCTCACGCTGATCACTGATTGGACAGCGTTAGAGGCTGTACAGCTGGCTCCTCCTCGGGCCAATCAGTGTAGTTCACATCCCGCTGGCTAACTACAGGGAATTAGTATATAGGGTGCCAACACAACGGCAGGGAGTATCTCAGGAACGGGCGGGGAGGCAGGAAAAGAAACGGCGCTGGAATCAGATCAGCAGGTTTCAGGTCAGCTAAAGAGTTAGCATTATATGACTTAATGACGAGTCCTCTTTAAACCTCTTTAAACTGTGTAAGAGAATCTCATAATGGCCTAGTAACCATTAGATTTGAGATATTGGATCATTTGCCCATACAATATAATGAGCGGCCTTTATTTGACAAGTATTCCTTCAGTCTTTCAAAAGTAAACCATTCATTTGTCAAATCAATTTTCCCAATGTATCGAAATGACAGGCAGATCTCAAATCTAGTAGCCATGTCCTACTATTGATCAATCATTTGTTATCCATGTTTCTCTCTTTTAGTCGCTGTATGGGACATTTAATTATGATCTGTACCATCAGGGGTTTTCACTGATGAGTTTTGAGTCTCATCAGTTGAAGGGTCTATACTAAACCCAGTCACACAAAGACCACCAGGCCACTTCAGGGGCATTTGTACAGATTAGAGATGAGTGAATCTTCGAAATTTGCCTTGTTAGCGTTTTACAGATTTTCTATTATGGAGCCATATTTGGTGCATAGAAGACAATGTAGGCAGAAATAGGGATCCATATTCCAGTATTTCAGGCTCTATTGACTTATATGCAGTATATACGACTCTGTAATAGAAAATTTGCCCATCCGTGAAATACTCACAAAGTGTAAAGGATCTGCCAGGTACAGCTTCGGCGTTAACTCCCAGAACTAATCAGTCAGCACCTGAGAATACATCCCTGAGACTGACTCCTGCTTCCACCATTCAGGCTGGCAGGCTTAGGAGTGGGAGAGCCTATCGTAACCTGGCCAGACTCAGCTAGCTCCCGCCCTCGGTCTATTTAAGCCTGCACTTCCTGTCCCTCGGTGCTTGTGATTCTTTCCTTGTGGTTTCCTGGCCCAGCTACAGCTCCTGCTATTTTTGATCCTGCTCCATACAGACCCTGGCTTACCGACTACTCTTCTGCTTTTCGTTTTGTACCTCGCACACTCCTGGCTTGACTCGGCTCGTTCACCACTCTGGTTGCTCACGGTGTTGCCGTGGGCAACGGCCCCTTTTCCTTGCTTGTGTTCCTTTGTATGTTTGTCGTGTTTGTCGTGCACTTACTGAGCGCAGGGACCGCCGCCCAGTTGTACCCCGTCGCCTAGGGCGGGTCGTTGCAAGTAGGCAGGGACAGAGTGGCGGGTAGATTAGTGCTCACTTGTCCGTCTCCCTACCCCCTGCCATTACATAATCACAAGCCCATACCTAGTCTACCCCTGGTCCCTGACACCACTATGGACCCCCGTGAGACCCTGGCTCAGCAAATGCAGGGTCTCTCCCTACAGGTCCAGGCCCTGGCTCAGAGGGTCAACCAGCCTGATGCTACCCTGGTGGTTCCCCTCACCGCACCTCTTGAACCCCACCTCAAGTTGCCCGACCGGTTCTCAGGGGACCGGAGTGCTTTTTTCTCCTTTCGGGAGAGTTGTAGTCTTTACTTTCGTTTAAAGCCTCATTCCTCAGGTTCTGAGAGCCAGCGGGTGGGTATAATTATGTCCCGGCTCCAGGAAGGGCCCCAAGAGTGGGCCTTCTCCTTGGCTCCTGACGCCCCTGAACTTTCCTCCGTTGTTTCTTTTCTGCTCTCTGACTTATTTATGACGAGACTGACAGGACTGCCTTTGCCGAGAGTCAGCTGGTGACCTTAAGTCAGGGTAAGAGACCTGTTGAGGAGTATTGCTCTGACTTTCGGAAGTGGTGCGTAGCTTCTCGGTGGAATGACCCTGCCTTAAGGTGCCAGTTTAGGTTGGGTCTGTCGAATGCCCTGAAAGACCTGCTAGTTAGCTATCCCTCTTCGGACTCCCTAGACCAGGTTATGGCTTTAGCGGTACGACTTGACCGACGTCTCAGGGAACGACAACGTGAACGTTTATGTGTTTTCTCCTCCGACTCCCCCATGATGCCTCCCGAAGCTCCGTTGCTTCGTTCCTCCCCGAAAGATTCAGAGATACCTATGCAACTCGGGGCCTCCGTGTCCCCCCCAACAACGTAGAGAATTCCACAGGAAGAATGGTCTCTGCTTCTAATGTGGGGACGACAAGCATCAAGTAAATAACTGTCCTAAGCGTAAGATTGCAGCCAGAGAACTTCCGCGTCTAAGTGATCATCGGGGAGGTCACTTGGGCGCACAGGTATTTCCCGTAAATATGAAACGTACTAAGATCTTGCTTCCCTTTCAGGTCTCTTTTGGTGGTAGGTCTGCTACCGGCAGTGCCTTCGTGGATTCAGGGTCCTCTACTAATATCATGTCTGTGGAATTTGCTATGTCCCTTGCTATGCCTCTGATTGATTTGCCTAAACCTGTCCCGGTAGTGGGTATCGACTCCACTCCTCTTGCTAATGGTTATTTTACACAGCATACCCCTGTTTTTGAACTCCTTGTTGGCTCCATGCATTTGGAGCAATGCCCTGTACTGTTGATGCAGGGATTATCGTACGATTTGGTTCTAGGTCTTCCCTGGTTGCAGTTGCATAATCCCACGTTTGACTGGAATACTGGGGAGCTAACCAAATGGGGTAATGAATGTTGTACGTCATGTTTTTCTGTTAATTCTATTTCTCCCCCCTAAGGAGGCGAATACGCTACCCGAGTTTGTTCAGGACTTCGCTGATGTTTTCTCTAGGGAGGCCTCCGAAGTGTTACCTCCTCATAGAGAATACGATTGCGCTATCGAATTGGTACCAGGAGCTAAGCTTCCTAAGGGTAGGATATTTAATCTTTCTTGTCCCGAACGTGAAGCTATGAGAGTGTATATCCAGGAATCCCTGGCCAAGGGTTACATTCGTCCCTCTTCTTCTCCGGTAGGTGCTGGCTTCTTCTTCGTGGGGAAGAAGGATGGTGGTCTTAGGCCATGCATTGACTACCGTAGCCTGAATAAGGTCACGGTAAGGAACCAGTATCCCCTTCCTTTGATTCCTGATCTCTTTAATCAGGTTCAGGGGGCCCAATGGTTTTCTAAATTGGATCTACGGGGGGCGTATAACCTTATTCGCATCAAAGAGGGGGATGAGTGGAAGACTGCGTTTAACACGCCCGAAGGCCATTTAGAATACCTCGTCATGCCCTTTGGGTTGTGTAATGCCCCTGCGGTCTTCCAGAATTTCATAAATGAGATTTTGAGAAATTACCTGGGGATTTTTCTGGTAGTGTACCTTGATGACATACTGGTGTTTTCCAAGGACTGGTCCTCCCACATTGAGCATGTCAGGAAGGTGCTCCAGGTCCTTCGGGAAAACAAACTGTTTGCCAAAACCGAAAAATGTGTGTTTGGGGTACAGGAGATTCCATTTTTGGGTCAAATCCTCACTCCTCATGAATTCCGCATGGACCCCGCCAAGGTTCAGGCTGTGGCGGAATGGGTCCAACCTGCCTCCCTGAAGGCGTTACAGTGTTTTTTGGGGTTCGCTAATTATTACAGGAGATTTATTGATAACTTCTCGGTCATCGCTAAGCCCCTTACGGACTTCATTTGCAAAGGTGCTGATCTCCTCCACTGGCCTCCTGAGGCTGTCCAGGCTTTTGAGGTCCTTAAGAAGTGCTTTGTCTCGGCCCCGGTGCTGGTTCAGCCCAACCAAATGGAGCCATTTATCGTGGAAGTTGACGCATCTGAGGTGGGAGTGGGGGCTGTCTTGTCCCAGGGTACCAGGTCCCTCACCCATCTCCGCCCCTGTGCCTACTTCTCCAGGAAGTTTTCGCCAACTGAAAGTAACTATGATATTGGCAACCGCGAACTCTTAGCCATTAAATGGGCATTTGAAGAGTGGCGCCACTTCCTGGAGGGGGCTAGGCACCAGGTAACGGTCCTTACCGACCACAAGAATCTGGTTTTCCTAGAATCTGCCCGGAGGCTAAACCCGAGACAAGCTCGATGGGCGTTATTTTTTACCAGATTCAATTTTTTGGTTACCTATAGGGCTGGGTCTAAAAATATTAAGGCTGATGCACTGTCGCGTAGCTTCATGGCCAGCCCTCCTTCGGAGGAAGATCCTGCTTGTATTTTGCCTCCAGGTATAATCATTTCCTCGATCGATTCTGATTTAGTCTCTGATATTGCTGCTGATCAAGGTGCAGCTCCCGGGAACCTTCCTGAGAACAAGCTGTTTGTTCCCCTGCAATTCCGGCTAAGGGTACTTAGGGAAAATCATGACTCCGCACTATCTGGCCATCCAGGCATCCTGGGTACCAAACACCTCATTTCCAGAAATTATTGGTGGCCTGGGTTGCCTAAAGACGTTAAGGCCTACGTCGCCGCTTGTGAGGTTTGTGCTAGGTCCAAGACTCCCAGGTCCCGACCAGTGGGCTTACTGCGTTCGTTGCCCATTCCCCAGAGACCTTGGACACATATCTCCATGGATTTTATCACCGATTTGCCTCCATCCCAAGGCAAGTCGGTGGTGTGGGTGGTGGTGGACCGCTTCAGTAAGATGTGCCACTTTGTGCCCCTCAAGAAACTACCCAACGCCAAGACGTTGGCTACCTTGTTTGTCAAACACATCCTGCGTCTCCATGGGGTCCCTGTCAATATTGTTTCGGACAGAGGGGTACAATTTGTTTCATTGTTTTGGAGAGCCTTCTGTATGAAGTTGGGGATTGATCTGTCCTTCTCCTCTGCCTTCCATCCTGAAACCAATGGCCAAACGGAGAGGACTAATCAATCTCTAGAACAATACTTAAGGTGTTTTGTCTCTGACTGTCAATTTGATTTGGTCTCTTTCATTCCCCTTGCCGAATTTTCCCTTAATAACCGGGTCAGTAACTCGTCAGGGGTCTCTCCTTTTTTTTGTAATTTTGGGTTTAATCCACGGTTCTCCTCCGTTTCACCTGGTAGTTCCAACAATCCCGAGGTAGAGGTCGTTCATCGGGAACTGTGCACAGTCTGGGCCCAGGTTCAGAAAAACCTAGAGGTGTCTCAGAGCGTACAAAAAACTCAGGCTGATAAAAAACGTTCTGATAACCCCCTGTTTATGGTCGGGGATCTGGTGTGGTTGTCGTCTAGGAACTTGCGTCTCAAGGTTCCGTCCAAGAAGTTTGCTCCCCAGTTTATTGGGCCGTATAAGGTCATTGAGGTCCTCAATCCTGTCTCCTTCCAGCTGGAGTTACCCCCGTCTTTTCGGATACACGACGTGTTTCATGCCTCCCTCCTCAAACGCTGCTCCCCGTCCTTGGCTCCCTCGAGGAGACCTCCTGTTCCCATCCTCACCCCTGAGGGGGTGGAATTCGAGGTGGCCAGGATTGTGGACAGCAAGATGGTCCAAGGCTCCCTCAAGTACCTGGTCCATTGGAGAGGATACGGGCCCGAGGAGAGGACTTGGGTACCCGCCCGGGATGTTCACGCTGGGGTATTGGTCAGGAGGTTCCACCTGCGTTTCCCCAGTAAGCCAGGTCCACTTAGAAAGGGTCCGGTGGCCCCTCATAAAAGGGGGGGTACTGTAAAGGATCTGCCAGGCACAGCTTCGGCGTTAACTCCCAGAACTAATCAGTCAGCACCTGAGAATACATCCCTGAGACTGACTCCTGCTTCCACCATTCAGGCTGGCAGGCTTAGGAGTGGGAGAGCCTATCGTAACCTGGCCAGACTCAGCTAGCTCCCGCCCTCGGTCTATTTAAGCCTGCACTTCCTGTCCCTCTGCGTTTGTCGTTCTTTCCTTGTGGTTTCCTGGCCCAGCTACAGCTCCTGCTATTTTTGATCCTGCTCCATACAGACCCTGGCTTACCGACTACTCTTTTGCTTTTCGTTTTGTACCTCGCACACTCCTGGCTTGACTCGGCTCGTTCACCACTCTGGTTGCTCACGGTGTTGCCGTGGGCAACGGCCCCTTTTCCTTGCTTGTGTTCCTTTGTATGTTTGTCGTGCACTTACTGAGCGCAGGGACCGCCGCCCAGTTGTACCCCGTCGCCTAGGGCGGGTCGTTGCAAGTAGGCAGGGACAGAGTGGCGGGTAGATTAGGGCTCACTTGTCCGTCTCCCTACCCCCTGCCATTACACAAAGTGAGTTTTCAAAGATTCTCTTGTCGCTAATACAGATGAATTACTCTGACCAGTCAATTACTGTGTAATAATAAGAGTCAATCTAGTTATCAACTACTTCTGTCTAGATATTTGAGTGTGTTCATTCTTTTCATAGTTGAAAGTTTCAGCTGGCTCGTAGATGGTTTAGCCAATGAGAAAGTAGAAACCTTTTTGTCAGAAGAACACAGTTTTGATGAATACACAAGGGTATGTATGGGCCGTCATTATGTATTTTCTTTACCTCAACTACTTATATATTTTCTGTTGTTGGGCCCCATGCACACGACGGGTTTTACGGACCCATTCGGTTCTATTGGCCGCGGGTACCTTTCCGTAGCACTATGGTTGGGTGTCCGTGCCGTAGAACCGTGCTGGGAATTATGGCGCATATCCTATTTTTTGTATTTTACGGGCCATGCTCCTTTACTTTGTATGGGAGCACGGCCCGAAAATGCGGGCAGACTTCAGTGGGTGGCCGTGCCCTCAATCGTGGGCTGTGATTACGGGCACGGCCGTGTGCTTGGGGCCTTAGTCTTTTTAAACGGGTCATCCTTTTTGTACAATCCCTTTTTGCTTAAAGGGTCCTTTAACAATAAGATGATCCCAGGGTGTCCTGCGACCAGCTGTAATCGGGCAGGGAACCCAGCAGCGAGTGTTAAAAGGGGTTTTCCCAGAATCATAAATTATCACCTATCCACAGGATAGGTGATAATTTTGTGATCCCTGAGGGCCCCACTACTGCAACACTCACCGATCGTCAGAACCGGGGTGGTCTCAAACCCCCTGTTACCCCTCACTGCTTGAACGCAATGAGGAGGACATTTAATGGAGCGGTGGCCGAGCATGCGCGCTGCCGCTCCATTCAAAGTCTATGGGATTGATGGAAACAGACATTCATAGACAGTGGGTGCAGTGAGAAGGATATGAGGGTTCTAAACCCCCGTTCTTGCAATCAGTGGGTGTCCTAGCGGTGGTACCCCTAGCGATCAGAAAATTATCACCTATCCTGTGGATAGGTGATTATTTTTTATTCCGGGAAAACCCCTTCAGTTGCGCTGCAGAGGGAATCATGACACTATTCTTATTTAAATCGTTGAGCTGTCTGTGTACTGCGCAGACGTGCCAAGTTCTCCAGAACAAGAGATGCTCTTTGTAGCTGTTCACCGCTTTCTCTAGTAGAGGGGGTTCTTCATTAAGGACCCTCATCTATCAACTAGGAATTCCCTGGTAGGGTGTTTGAAAAGGGAATTTCAAAACTAGACAACCCTTCTAATATCGTACCGGTGATGGTGTGATACTCTAGAAAAAGCCTGGACCCCCTCAGAGCTGCTGTGGGACTTCTATTGCTTGACATCTCCATCATTATGTTCTGTGTAACCCACCTCTGAAATCAATAGCCCCCTGTATTCAATTTCTTTTGGTGGCTCTTTAATTTTGTTTCCATTAAAAAGGTTTTGAAAATCTGTGGGCGTCTGAGTTCACTAATGTGATCTTCTGACATGTCAGTATTGGTTGTCAGAATATCACTTTTACCTTTAATACCCTTAAATTAAAAAAATTTATTTTTTTTAAAAATTTGAAGAAAAACAGAAATTGAATTCAGATGCTAAAAAAATTCTAACACGACTTTGTCAATGGCTTGTATTCCAGTTCATAGAAGAATTCCACACCCTGGCCAGGGATATTATGGGACTACCCACTCATGCTCATTTCACCATGGTTCAGCTTGACTGCGATGATTTAAAACAAGGCCTGGCCGACAAAGCAAAAAGTTTTGCTAATATATTACTGGATAGACTGGTAACAAACCACAGACTGGAGAATGAGAAGTGAGTAAAATCTGCTTTCAATCTGATTTCATTGGTTTATTTAGAGGTTTCAAGAGCCTTCCGTTTCTTTGCGGCATCATAAAATAAAATGCTGTGGGTTTTCTATATAATAATATAATACTATACTTGAACTAAGAGTCAAATAGTAAGAAAAACCGAGCGCATACATGTTAGCTCAAAATAATTTGGTAATGAAAGATCATCCGAGGAACAATGTTCACTCAGTAGAATACTAGATCTGTATAGTATATGGTACCTGGTAGCCGAGGCGTAACGTGAAGCTCTGGGGCCCCAAATCAAAATCTGTAACCGGGCCCCTCACATAGCATGTGCCATTTATAATACTCATGTCTTCCCCGGGCCCGGATGTGACTGCTACCTACATTAGAAAGTACTGGACTGACTATGATTTCATAAAATTATAATATAGAGGTTGATGCTACAGTAAAAGTTATCGATCTCACAATAGTTTGTTTAGGATACTATGAAATCTCATCACCTAACAGTATCTAACGCTTCTCGGAATATTTACTTCCTTTAGAATCTGCATGGAATTTGAGAAAATTAAAGAAGAAGCATTGAAGGTCCCTGAAACCACTGAAGATGTAATAGAGGAGATTGCGTTTGTTGAGCAGGCTAAGAGTAAAAGCATTGTAGAGCTGAAGACCCGGATTACTGTACGTATGAGTATAGTCATGCAAGAGAGTATTGAAAAAGTAATACGTTGTACATAATGATTGTTTACTGTCACCGGGATCATTTGGCTATTTTGTACATTTGGGTTGATGGGTATTTCTCAGTATTTAACAGTTAGGGGTATGTTCAGACACGGTGCAATTTTTGTTGCCAAATTCCTAAAAAATCTGTGACCTATAGGGCATGCTGTGGTTTTGAAAATTCGGAGCATGCCGTAGAATTTGCATGGGTTTTTCCCGCTACATGTTAATTAGGTTTAATAAAACTCCATTCACTATTATTGTACTGTACTTTGTTGTGTGTTTTTAGTGTGGAACTGGCACCGAAAATCTGCAATATTTCCACCATGTCTGAACTTTGTCCTTGGCGCCATCAAATATTTAAACCATTTACCCATTAAAGGGGTTGTTCGGGCATTTTATATTGATGGCCTATCTTTAGGATAGCTCATCAATATCAGATTGGTGGGGGTCAGACTACTGGCACCCCCACCTAACAGCTGTTTACAGGTACACGACGGTACACTTCTGTAGCTGCTGTGCCTGGGATTACAATTCCGGTCCCATTTAAGTGAATGGGACTGAGCTGCAATCCCAGGCATAGCCACTACGGAATTGTACGGCGCTGTGCCTGGTAAACATTGAAGAGGCCCCTTCAGTCAGCTGAACGGTAGGGGTGCCAGGATTCGGACCCCCCCCAATCTGATATTGATGGCCTATCCTAAGGATAGACCATCAATATAAATTGCCTGAATGACTTCTTTAATTATAGCTTATAGATTCGTTGTTATATTGTGATTTTGTGTTTCCACTTACAGGAGTGTCAGCGGAGAATGAATTATCTCCTAGATGTCCATTTATTTTTACCAGACGATATTGTCCTGAATTCAACAGTGTTACTCTGGCCAAAAAATATCAACCCAGTGTTTGATGAGAATGACCAGGTATTGGAATATATTATTGGTATTACTTTACTGAAACTTTCTATCATAAGAGAAAAAGTCTCCAGCCATCAGTTATAATCCTCCTTACCCTCTTAGGCCTCATGCACACGACCGTATTTTTTCCCACCCGTAAATACTGGCGTAAATACGGGTCCGGTGTCACACGTATTCCACCCGTTTTGCACCAGTATTTACGAACCCGTGCCCGTAAATATGGGTCCGGTGTCACCCGTATTCCACCCGTATTTACGGGCACGTTTTTGGCGGCAAAATAGCACTGCACTAATCGGCAGCCCCTTCTCTCTATCAGTGCAGGATAGAGAGAAGGGACAGCCTTTTCTGTAATAAAAGTTAAAGAAATTCATACTTACCCGGCCGTTGTCTTGGTGACGCGTCCCTCTCTTCACATCCAGCCCGACATCCCTGGATGACGCGGCAGTCCATGTGACCGCTGCAGCCTGTGATTGACCTGTGATTGGCTGCAGCGGTCACATGGCCTGAAACGTCATCCAGGACGTCGGGCCGGATGTCGAGAGGGACGCGTCACCAAGGCAACGGGCGGGAGACCGGACTGGAGGAAGCAGGAAGTTGTCGGTAAGTATGAACGTCTTTTATTTTTATTTTTTACAGGTTTATACTGATCGGTAGTCACTGTCCAGGGTGCTGAAAGAGTTACTGCCGATCAGTTAACTCTTTCAGCTCCCTGGACAGTGACTATTTACTTACGTCGCTTAGCAACGCTGCCGTAATGACGGGTGCACACATGTAGCCGCCCGTCATTACGAGAGCTCCATAGACTTCTATGGACTGTCCGTGCCGTTATTACGGCCTGAAATAGGACATGTTCTATCTTTTTCAACGGCACGGGCACCTTCCCGTGAGAAAACGGGAAGGCACCCGTCGCCAATAGAAGTCTATGAGCCCGTTATTAGGGGTCGTAATTACGACCCCTAATAACGGGAGTTTTTACGGTCGTGTGCATGAGGCCTTATGGAATTTACAAATGAAATGGAATCTAAGTATGGGAAACACCTCACTCTATGAGAGAATTTTTGTAACTAATGTTATTTGTCCTGATTTAGAAAGAACAGGGCCCTGTGCACCAGCCATGATAGGGCCCAGGGAAGTCAAAGAAGATGACACACTGCTATTGAAATAA
This sequence comes from Rhinoderma darwinii, assembly GCF_050947455.1. Taxonomy (NCBI): domain Eukaryota; kingdom Metazoa; phylum Chordata; class Amphibia; order Anura; family Rhinodermatidae; genus Rhinoderma; species Rhinoderma darwinii. The sequence goes on along the minus strand of NC_134693.1, from coordinate 122,232,666 downwards.
ATGATCCTTCTATCTGCTCTTCGATAAAATGCTGCTCCACCTCAGAGCCATTTTAATGTCTATGTAAACCTTTGAATAACTTAGATGTGATCGATGACAGGTGGATCCTGTGTGTCAGAGACACGCGGGACCTGCTGACACTGAACCCGTCAGTCCCGTGGGACTGACGGATTCAGGTCATAATGAAAGATACAGCTGCTCTGTATAGAGAACATAGAGCAGCTGTACCTCGAAAAAGTAATTTTTTTTAATACAAACTATTTATAAAGTTGCACCAATCACACTGACTGACCTTTTTATAAAAAACAAAAACAAATGCCATTCAAAGGTTTACATAGCCTTTAAAGAATATATGAAATTATTTGCTAAAAAAAACATTTCCTCAAGTATTATTCGAATCACATAAACAAGCAGACTCATGTTGTTTTACAACAGCCTGTATTCTGCAGTCCATTGAGATAGTCCACTGAAAGCAAGACAGAGAATATGAATTTCTCCGAACTATGAATGTTAAGATCTACACCTGCAGCTAAACCAAGTGCTTCCAATAATAATAATAATAATAATAATAATATGGTGTTTTTACAGTATTGTATATTTTTTTTTACATGGCAGTATATATATATATATAATGCACTAAATACACTTAATTTTAATATCAGTGGTTTAGTTTATAATCAGTAAATGTAGATACATTGGTAAAACGGATATATATTTACTCATAGAACAATTTTTTTTCTACCATTCTAAAAGCTGATTGAAAAGGCCAAGCGTAAAGGAGAGAGTGAGGTCCTGGGGAAGAGAGAGAAGCTCATGCTGGAACTGGAGAAATTGTCACGTCGGATGGCAGAGTTTGCGGACTGTTCAGAGCTGGATATGATGCAACAGGCATGACATTAATGTGCTCTATATGTTTCCCTCTCCCTGTATTCGTTTGCTTCACCTGTAAAAATATTGGGTATCCGTTTTGCTGATATTGCTTAGATACAGACAGATGTGTAAATTTTACCGCTCAGACGGTCGTTTAGAAAGGCAGTCCAACAATATTTTCGGAGGGTACACCATCCCCCGGCCTGAACGCAAAAAGATGTTGCTTAGATAGTATGCCCATTTTTCTCCTACATAGTTGGGTTTTCATACCTACTATGTAAACATTTTCTATGAAAATTACGTAGATATGTACAGGTATATTATGGGTAACCGATACAGAGGAGCTCATCTTGACCTCTTCACATATAAATGGTTGGCCACTGTCACTCCAGGTTTTACTACCTGCTTAGTTTACTCTCCTATGGCAGGTAGGTTGTTATGGAGAGTTGTTTGCAGTCTCCAATAGTTAATGACTCAGATTCTTGACTTGGATAACAGGGTAACCTCCGTATTCCTCTCCGTCCTCACTTTCTCCTGTTTATTTTATTTAATGATCTGCATATCGTCTAACAATTTGACATATAGTCTGGCGCACTGGAGAGTAACTTGCTGGGTTTCGTTCCCTCGGATTTACATTACGCCAAGAATAGTGTAGTCTGCAGTTTGTTGGCTTTTTTTTTTGTAAGAAAACCAGAAACCTAACCAACCCCGTTATATGTCGGATCAGTCTAAATTGTCATGGACAGAATGTTAAGTGATTGCATAAACAACAATACCACATATATATCCAGTATTGAATAACCCCATAATCTGAAAATAGTGCAGGGTAACCAAGGAAGTTTTAAATTCCTGGTGCTAGCCCTTAGGTCCAAATCCTGCAACGTGTGCATGTAGCCTTAAAGCCCCTCTGCCAATACTATAAATGGCACATGATCCTAATAGGGCCCCTCCAACTAATTTCTCCTCTGCCATCAACAGTCCTTAAATTGGTGTTTACAGGAGTCAGTATTCTGCAAATGAGACAAAGATGATAAAAAGTCGTCAAACTATCCATAGTGTATTCATGAATATGCTGCTAGGATAAGCTACAGGAAGCTTGAAATTACCCAGCTTCCCATATTTTATTACAGTATCACATACATTGCCAATGGGAGAACCTCCATCAACCAACTTATTTCTTTAATAGAGGCAATTAGTTTTACCTGTTTTATCTGTCTTTATTCTATCTGATTTCAGTACGTGACAGATGTGAGGACTGTACAAAAGCGTATAGCGGACGCAGAGGAGGCAATGGCTTATATTAACAAGGAAGAAGCACTGTATAAATGGGACCTTACAACTTATCCTGAGCTGGATTCCTTGAAAGTCAACATTGAACCTTATCAGAAACTTTTTGCGCTGATTTATAAATGGCAGAAAACAGAAAAAAAGTATGTGCGTCTGATATGTTAAGCATTCCTGTATTAAGTTTTATGTGTATGTACTTGTAGAAATGTATTTATGTGTAAGGTGTAATAATATACTGTTTTAGAAAACACATTTTTAAATACTCTATTAGGGAATTCTGAGTTAACATAAGGCAATCCTTCATTCATAACCGCCATCAATTACCTGGAGCAGAGAGCAGCTACAAAGAGCATCTCTCTCTCTCTCTGGAGGAGCGCAGCATGTCCATGTCGCACAGGCAGTTTACAGATTTGAATGGGCAACCTGCAATGTTTAATTTGCCCTGTGGTGGTGCTGTAGGGAGATTGAACGCAACCAAGGTACCCTACTGATTACAGTTGATTGATTGAGGACCCACCCTGTGATCAGCTTATTTTTACAAAAAGGGAATGTCCAAAGCAGACAACCTCTTGGAAGACTATATAAAAAAAACAAATATAATTTGGGAGAAGTTGGATGATTTGAATAAATATACATTTTTAATTAATTTCCTTACAGTTCTGATTGTTTCTTCATGAAGAAAGTTGAAAATTGGAAACCAGTATAGAAGTAACTTTTCATAATAAATATATTGAAGCAAGTTAGTACTTTGAGTACAATCACTTACTGTTCAGTAGTTACAGGGATGCGGCTGTGACATCCTTTTATTTATTTTCATGAAAACAAAATAGATCAGAATTAACAAACAACGTAACTGTGTAACATGTCTTACTATCCTGGGATTGCTTCAGGTATAGGGTGCCCTTGGGGATAGGGACCGAGTCGCTTTTGGTACCCTGTCTACCCCACCCTAAGCTCGATAAGGCATGTTAAATCATGTCTAGCCCGATCGCTATGGGCACCCCATGCCCTGTAGGCCCTAATGTTTAATCCGTTTTGTCTGGTGCTGATGCCGGTCTTGATATTGTAAATACCCAATCACGATTTACCAGTGACAACAAAGTAGCAATAAAATAGGTCAAATATGTACCTGCAACACTATAAACTAACTCATCTGTTATTAAAAATGTAAGAAATTAAAATGGATATATGCTAATCAAGCAACATATAGAATTAAAGGTGTTGTCTCATAAAGACCACCCTTATCGATATGCCCTATAAGGGCATATGGACGTCATAGAGGGTAGGGGTCAATTTCTCGGGACTCCCCTCTATGAGCCAGGGGAAATGTCTGGTCACAAGAATCTTCTCCTGATGATAGGTAATCCTGCTGGCCTCCATTTGAAAAGGGGTTGTCTTCATGAGACCACCTTTTGATGAACACTACATGAGATTTTCTCTAAAATTATAAAAAAAAAAAAAATGAATAAATAATAAAAAACAACTTCATTCTTCCAGGTGGATTGATGGTGCTTTCCTTGACCTGAATGGAGAAAGCATGGAAGCAGAAGTGGATGAATTTTTCCGAGAGGTCTACAAGATGATGAAATTATTTCAGCAGAAGCAGAAGAAATCAGAAGATGAGAAGAAAAAGGCTGCTCAGCACCGAACACTAAGTGAAGATAAGGATAAAGTAGAAGAGGAGAAGCAGGAAAGCCGCATCGTTCTCATGTGCTCTGCGATCACCGAACAAATTAAGGCTTTTAAAGTATGTACATAAATTAATGTATGCATCAGGCTTTATCTTGTAGTAGACTAAGACTACACAGAGACACAGTCGCAAGAGGTTCGCAGTAATATTGCGCCATTGTTGTGACTCACAGGTGACTTCAGTGTTTCCCTATAGGAACAAAAAGACTAAGTCTAATTTTTAAATCTTATAAGCCTGCTCGCCAGTGTCTTTCCTAAAGGGAAACATTGAACCCTGTGATAACATTAAATGGTTCTGTACTAATACCAAAAGTATGACTGTAGGGCATAATAGTCGGTTTGTTTTTACACATCGTCAAATGTCATACAGGTTACAATGTTTTGGCACATTTTACTAGTCTTAGACTTTATCCACACTGCTTTATGGCGGACGTCAAAGATTGACAATAATGGGGTCCGTCAGGGTTCTGTCGTGATGTCCATTGTTTTGACAGGAAGAATAGCGCTGCATGCTGCACTATTCTTCTTGCTATATATGACGGTACCGCAAACAGAGGTTTGAAACGGAGCCTCTGACAGTAGTGTGAACACGGCCTTGCACAGAAAACTGAGTCTTACAGACATATATAGATTTTCCTGTCCATTCAAATTTTTCTTAAGCACTAAATGTGTGTGATAAAGGCTGGTGGTTTATTGCTAAGGAATGCTATCCTGGTCCCAAATGTGAGGTATGTTCTGCTTACTGACTATATGTTTTCCACAATATGTATGTAGGAGGCGGAGATACTCCATAATAGAAATGCATCATATGTTAATAAACTTAAAGGAACACTTAGGGCAAACTGATATAAAGGAACACTCCGGGCATAACTGATACACTGTTTTATGCCTAGTGCAGAGCCTAAAGAGCGATACTTCAATCACGGATTATCTCTTTGACGTTCTTTGAATCCACAAGTCATGTACCTCCCCCTAAGGCCCTGCACTAGGCATTAAAAGATAGGTAACTTTGGCTTTACTATGAGGTTTACTATGGGTCTTGTATGATCACCAAATCCTGACCCATCACTGGAATACAGAATTTAGTTCCGAGTATATTTCATTCATTTTGTTAGCATAAATACCTAAACACTTTGTCTCCTTTGCAGGAATATATCCCGCTGGTGAGCATCCTTTGTAACCCAGGAGTAAGAACCCGCCATTGGCTTCAGATGTCAGAGATTATTGGCTATGACATCACTCCAAATTCGGGCACCACCTTGAGAAAGGTGTTGAAGCAGAACTTCACGCCATACTTAGACAATTTTGAACAGATTAGTGCTGCAGCTAGTAAGGTAAGGGTCTACACATTATGAAAATTCCCACCTACAGATAATGGTTTAAAGAGGCCCTGTCCGAGCTCCTGACGTGTCCATTTTAGTAAATACTTGTATTCCCTATGCAACAACAATTCTAGAGCATCTTTTCTTAGAACTCTGCATTGTGCCGTACCTCTGTTATTACTCCTGGAAATGTACTTCTAAATTGAAAACTAGGCATCTGCAGCGGCTTATTCCTCTCTCACTGTTGAAATAAGCATGCATGCTCAGACGAGCTGAGTGCGCATGCTTATGGTGGAGTCGGGAGAAATAGCTTTTAGACAAACGATAATTCAGCTGACAGCCATCTTAAGCGTATGGCTGACTAACATAGTTTCCACAATATGCAGCTGGTCACGCACCCAGCTGACACACACTTTCAGCTAGATTGACCAATGCAACAATCTTATGTGTATGGAGGCCTGACTCTCCTCTGATATTATATGTCGGCAGAAAGAGGGATCGGGCATGTTGAATTTCACCATGCCTGTTCGTTTGTTCCCACAGGAGATATTCTAAACCAAGTGTGCATGTTTATGATGGAGTTGGGCAAACAAGCTTTCAGCCGACCGCTGCCTCAAGTTTAGTGCCAGTTTTAGAGAGGACCACACAATCCCTGATACTGCAGCCTAACCACCCCATATGATTAAGTGTGGCGTCTTCCTATAGACCATTCAGACAGCAGTGCAGTTGTCAGCATATTGTTAACTCCTTCACGACTGCCATACGGCTATATACGGTCTAACAGCCGATGCCCTGTGCAGTTAGCACGTGTATAAACGTTAATGCCTGGAACGGGTGTGTGTGAGCAGCACTGCACTCTCATGTCGGCCGGGGCTTTGAGAGCCCCAGAATACACCCCTCCCCCCACTGTAGATAGTGCCACCCACAAACCCCTGTAGGCAGCGCAAAACCCTCTGTAGATAGCGCCACCTAAGCTCCCTCCAGCATCGGAATCCCCGGCCAGCTTTATCTATATTGTGATCGGTAGCCACTGTCCAGGGTGCTGAAACAGTTAGTGCCGATCGTTTAACTCTTTCAGCACCCTGGACAGTGACTATTTACTGATGTCACCTAGCAACGCTCCCGTAATTACGGGTGCACACACGTAGTCACCCGTAATTACGGGTGCCCCATAGACTTCTATGGGCTGCCCGTGCCGTAATTACGGCCTGAAATAGGACATGTTCTATCTTTTTCAACGGCACGGGCACCTTCCCGTAAGCATATGGGGAGGTACCCGTGGCCAATAGAAGTTCATGGGCCCGTAATTACGGGAGTTTTTACAGTCGTGTGCATGGGGCCTAAGCTATGATGGCTGGAGAACATCTTCCATGTTTATCTGTGTAGTGCCTAGACAGAGGTCAAACTTATGTTTAAAGGTAAACTACACTTTCATTATAATAATAATAATAATACTCTCATACCTCATGTTTTCTTTTCTAAAGGTCATGTTTAAGCAACTGAGTTAGAATGTGGAGTTCTTGAGCCTCCTTACAAAAAGCGACCCAGGGCTACTAGTTAAAACTCCTCTATGAGGCTCTACAACCAATGTCCTAATCCAAACACTACTACAGAGGAGGTCTGAACACTGGTACTATTAAAAATGTCTATGTTTTCCGATTTAGGAGTTTTCACTGGAGAAAGCAATGCACAACATGGAAGATATGTGGGACTCGATATCCTTTAATACTAGTCCTTATCGGGAATCAGGGGTTTCCATTCTATCAGCCGTGGATGAAATCCAAACCACTCTGGATGACCAAATTGTGAAGACTCAAACAATGAGAGGATCGCCTTTCATCAAGCCCTTTGAGAAAGAGATCAAGGTATTAAATATTCACTTGCTAATGAGCTTTTGTTTGTTACCAGATAATTAATTCCCCAGTATGAGCTCGGGGTTACATTACATTAGTATTTGTTCAGCTTACATATCGTGCAGGAAAATGGATAGGTTCAAAGAGTATTTAAGCATGACTAAACTTTCCAAAAACTTTTGAGATGTCAGAAGTTTTCATCAGCGCGGGTTCCAAGCTCTGAGACACTTACCGGTCGCTAAAACGAAGCGGCAGAAGCACTCGGGTCAGCGCTGTGCCACTTCGATTCTGGTAGGCTTTCCTCGCAACGCTCAGCGAGCAGTATATGGGTTCATAGACCATATACCACTTTCTAGGCTTTCCGAGGAAAGACTATCAGAAACTAAGCAGCACAGCGCTCACCCGAGTGCTTCTGCTGCTTTGTTTTAGCAACCGGTGGGGTTTCAGAGCTGGAACCCGTGCTGATGAAAACTTCTGGCATGTTAAAAGTTTTTTGAAAATGTATTTACCCTTTAAGGATATTTACATAACAATTCAGAAGTAACTAAGAATACATAGAAATATTTAAAGATACATACATATAAACATATTCCAGAGGCACATGTATTTATTGATGTCTAATAAAGGCCAGGTTGAATAAATGTGGGATATAACTATTGTATAAAAATGAATAATGGTTGAAAGATGACTTGTCAGATCTCTTGACATGAGCATAAATACTTGTATCCTGCGTGTAATAACCATTCTTGAGCATCATTTCTACAACCCAAAAATATAGAAAATTGAAAACAATCTTTATTAAATACAACAAATAAAAGCAAAATAAGAAAATTGAAAGAATCCATAAACCTACAGATAAAAAGGACTGTTCACTGTGCAACTCCCAAAGGGCATAATGATTATATAAAAAAAAAACCCTAATTGATACACAGACCAAATACAATGAGATATAGTAGTATAAATGCCAAGTTGCTCTGCATTGTGCTGTACCTCTGTTATTCCTCCTGGAAATGTAGAAGTAAATTAACAACTTGGCATTGCCATTTCTTATGTCGATAGAGTTTATACCTACAGTACTTATTCGGACACTATCACCAGTGATTGGACTGTGTCAGTGTCATTAATATTGACATTAATATCCATTAATAGTCCATCCCCCCCAAATAAGGGGATGTTTTACATAATTTGCATATTATCAAAATTATTATTTTTATTTGACATGTTATTAGACTTTCTATTAACCTTATACTCTCCTTACTTCAGCAATGGGAGGAACGACTTCTACGCATCCAAGAAACTATAGATGAATGGCTGAAGGTACAGGCTCAGTGGCTATATCTGGACCCCATATTCTCTTCTGAAGACATCATGCAGCAAATGCCTGAAGAAGGAAGGTTATTCCAGACTGTGGATAGAAACTGGAGAGAGATCATGAAACATTGCGTGAAGGACCCAAAAGTAAGTAGCCGCTTGATTATTTTGCCTGTTTTTTTTATTTTTCATAAAACTACAACAGCTACAACCGCTCCACTAGGGTTGCTCAGATAAAATAGCAGTAAGGCCTCCTTCACATCTGCGTTAGGGGCCTCTGTCGCAAATCCAGCCAAGAATACCGGAAACAATAATGCAGCATGCTGCACTATTGTTTCCTGTAAAACCACGGACGGCCACCCGACAGAAAGCCGATGGAAATCATTAAAGTCAATGGTTTCCGTCGGCCACCGGTGGTGTCCGTGGTGCAACAGAATCATCACTTCCGGTTTTCCTTTGTTCTGCTTCTCTGACTGAGAGCAACACTAGATAAAATATTCCTTCTTTTTGACGGATCTGTTTGTAGGATACGTCAAAAAAACTGACACTTTACCTTCCGTTTGTTTCAGTTTGTGCAATCTTTATTCTGCGCATGAGCATTTAAAAAATTGGACCCGTAAAACCTAATGCATGATGGACTTGTTCACATCTGCGTCAGAATAGCAGAACAAAGGAATAGCCGGAAGCGCCACTTCCGTTGCACCACGGACATCACCGGCGGCCAACGGAACCCATTGACTCAGGTTTCCGTTGGGGTATCTGTGGTTTTACTGGAAACAATAGCACAGCATACTGCGCTATTGTTTGTGGTATTCTCGGCTGGATCTGCGAAAGAGGCCACTAACAGAGCCTCCAACGCAGATGTGAACAAGGCCTAATGGATACAAATGAAAGGCATATCCTTTTGTATCAGTCATCCATTGAATTCAATGTGGACGGAAAAAATAGCGCAGCATACTATGCCAATTCTTCAGTCAAATAAACAGAAGCCTGACGGAACGGAGCATAACTGAGCACTACTGATGCTAAAACAAAACCCAGTGAAATCAATGGATAGTTTGACGGAAACGTTTATTTCCGTTTTTCTGATCCTCTGACTGAGCAGAAGAACAGAAATGCACATCGCAGATGTGAACGAAGCCTTACAGCTTTTTATTATTTGTCAACCTAACAGGAATGCTACAGTGATAATAAGTGAGTGATACTAGAAATGAATATGATTTGCATCTAGCGTTGTCCGTATTCATCTAGAACCACCTGATGGTCTACTCTAGAGAATATAACGATTCCAAATGCAGAAATACAAGTGCCAGATACTTCAGTCACGCAGATTCCAGTTTATTGGGCCCTGTACTTCCAGGGCCCGAGCATGCGATATCTTACATTTGCTACCCAACTAGGTTCCATTTTTTTATTTGAAATATTGGTATTAAACTTGACAGATGTGTCTTTTTTTAATCTATGTACCTATTATAGAATCCTAATTATGGACCATCTGCTATGTTTTAGGTCCTAAGTGCAACTTCTCTTACTGGACTTTTGGAAAAGCTTCAGGACAGCAATTTGCTTTTGGATAAAATCATGAAAGGTCTGAATGCTTATCTGGAGAAGAAGAGGCTTTTCTTTCCACGGTAAAGTCTTATGAGGGTTTTATTGCGAGGGTTTGTACTATAAACTGTTGCTTAGTTGTATTAGTATAATTTAGTATTACTTCACTAGCTATCAGTAGACCTGACTGAATCTTTACTGTTGTGACTTGCTATTCTAGGTTTTCATTCATATTGATTTAACTCTCGAATCCAAACCTTTACTCAATAAATATTAGTTAAAGGGGATTACAAGGATTAGCAAAACTTGGCTGCTTTCTTCCAGCAACAGTGCCACACCTGTCCATGGGTTGTGTCTGGTATTGCAGCTCAGCTCCAATGAAGTGATACTGCACACAACCTGTGGACATGTAAACTTATAAATGAACAGTTTAATGGCTCTACATTTATAGGGAACCTATCAGCCGTTTTGAGGCCTCGGAACTGCTGAGAGGGTGAGATAGAGGAGGGGAAGGGCATTTTAAACTTAAATTTTTTTCTCCTGCATGCGAGCTGCATGACCAAGTTTGAATCCTCTAGCGTGGCGGTCACAAGTACCAGCCTCCTCTCTGAGTGACAGCTCTAGCGGCCAATCAGGAGTCTGCTAGAGCTGTCACTCAAAGCAGATGGGCAGGGCTGGCAGCGTGCAGTGCAGGAGCACTTGCCATAAATTCGCACCTCAGTGGCACATGCGATCAGCGCGCTGGAGGAATTAAACCTAATTTTCTCAGTCATTCAACTTGCATGACCGAGACAAAAGTTTAAAATGCCCTTTCCCTCCCCTATATCAACCTGTCAGCCGTTTTCAAATCTTGAAACTGCTGACAGGTTCCCTTTAATGTCATGTAACCCAACTCTAATGACATTTTTATTATATTGTGCTTTTTTTTTTTCCATAGCTTTTTCTTCTTGTCCAACGATGAAATGCTAGAGATACTGTCTGAGACAAAAGATCCACTCCGGGTCCAGCCTCATCTAAAGAAGTGCTTTGAAGGGATCGCAAAACTGGAGTTCCTTCCCAACCTGGATATCAAAGCAATGTTCAGCACTGAGGGCGAACGAGTGGAACTCATTCAGACAATCTCCACCTCTGAAGCACGAGGGGCAGTGGAGAAGTGGCTCATCCAAGTGGAAGATGTAATGCTAAGAAGCATACATGATGTTATCGCTCGGTCAAGAATGGTACGGTTCCACCTGGAGAAAACGTTGAAGCAAATAACATTTACAATCTTTATCAGAGCTCATTTATTATTTTGATAGTGTGACTGATTATATGGCAGCTGTGAAAGATATGTTCATGGTGTGTATGTATCACAACAAGCGTGAGCCGAGAAGGAGATCTGTCCACACTATACCATGGGCAAAAGTTGGAAGTGGCGAAATATGGCTAAATGGTGGCCGTGGGATTGTACATGTGTTAACTGTCCATGTTTTAGGTAGTATATGTCAACTTATCAGTTATCAGTACAATACAATTTTACCTTCCATTAGGCATACCCTGAGACTGCAAGAAAAGACTGGGTTAGAGAATGGCCAGGGCAGGTGGTGCTCTGTGTCTCTCAAATGTTCTGGACAAGTGAAGTGCATGAAGCTATCGGCAGTGGCCCAGAGGTACGGTATAATCTTACTTTGCTTCAATAACAAATAAGCTCACTTATAATGTGTATGTTTGATGTATGTACATCATTTCACTCTTACAATCTTCTTCTAGGGACTAAAAAACTACTATGAGAAGCTACAGCTTCAACTAAATGATATTGTTGAGCTTGTACGGGGCAAATTATCCAAGCAGACCCGTACCACTTTAGGAGCTCTTGTCACCATAGATGTGCATGCTCGTGATGTGGTCATGGAAATGATAGAAACAGGTTAGTGCAAAAATGTTTCTGATATACATATTTTCCGTGCCATGTATTCTATACATTATAAGTGTATTTGTATACGCTTAGGAAATTGTTACTTGTAGCCCTTTAATAATTTGCTTGGTGGGTATATTTTTATGTATTCTGCAGGAGTTTCCCATGAAACAGACTTCCAGTGGCTGGCACAACTCCGGTATTACTGGGAGAATGAGAATGCAAGAGTACGAATCATTAACTGCAATGTGAAGTATGCCTACGAGTACCTGGGCAACTCTCCACGCTTGGTTATTACTCCGCTCACTGACAGATGTTATCGGACTTTGGTATGATATGATGGTTAAAGGCTTTGTCTATTGTGTAAAAGATGAAAGTCTATCCAGTAATACCAAGAAACATACATAGTATTTCATTTATGGAACATACATTCTTGCCATTTTCTACCAGTTTTCTTTATGTTTCTATTGCTAGATCGGTGCTTTTTATCTAAATCTGGGTGGAGCTCCAGAAGGTCCAGCGGGTACAGGAAAAACTGAGACTACCAAAGATTTGGCCAAAGCACTTGCTGTGCAATGTGTGGTTTTCAACTGCTCGGACGGTTTGGACTATATAGCAATGTCAAAGGTAAATACAATGTTAAATCTTCTTAAATTCAGACGAGGGACTTGTTGATCACAATGCATGAATGTTTTTTCAATATATGTTTTTTAGTTTTTCAAAGGACTGGCATCATCAGGAGCATGGGCGTGTTTTGATGAGTTTAACCGTATTGAGCTCGAGGTATTGTCAGTAGTAGCCCAACAGATTCTCTGCATCCAGAGAGCCATTCAGACAAAGATGGACATCTTCAACTTTGAAGGAACAGAACTGAAGCTGAACCCAAATTGCTTTGTAGCCATTACCATGAATCCTGGCTATGCCGGACGTTCTGAGCTGCCAGATAACCTCAAGGTAATGGTCCTTGTGCTAAAGTCTGGGCTTGAACTGTTCTCCTACTAATGTATTTGTGTCCTATATTATCGTTAGGTGTTGTATCCCCTGTCAGAACTGATGCAGAGTATCTTGTCATCAACATAAAAAAGCAAAAATGGCCAAATTAACAAATCTGGGACCATTATAAAGGTCCAAAACAGAAACTGTGTTATACCAGGGTGTGTTTAGGTTTCTGGATATCTACAAAGAGCTAAATAAACTGTAGGATTACATGGAAAACCTAAAACTAAAGGAGGTTTTCCCATAAGGACAACTAGAGTATATGGATGAGATTATTAGGATATATAGACCTCATGGGTTCCCCTTCGGGAAGCTTTAGCAGCTTCCAATCTGGTGGACCTGGCCCATCCATAAATTACATGGACAGTCATCTGAATGGCCACCAAGTAATAATAAAATTTTCCCTGCTGCAACCGCTGCAGGAGAAATGTATGGCTGACGGAAACTTCCTCCGCCAAAATAAGCGGGTGGGTTTCAAATCCGCTGATCTTTAGACTGGCTTCTTAGAAAAACTGAGTTGTCTTCATGAGGCAACTATCCAAGACAATATTCAATCTGTCCAATCTGATTGTTCGCAAACATTTATAACTAATTTCTGCCACATCGATTTTCTTTAAAGCATCGAGGAACCCATTCATTTATCGTTAAACATTACAATTTGTTGGTCTGGTTTGTGCGTTTCAGGTTCTTTTTCGGACTGTAGCTATGATGGTTCCCAACTATGCCCTAATTGCTGAGATTTCCCTTTACTCCTATGGGTTTCTACATGCTAAACCACTGTCCGTGAAGATTGTAATGACTTACCGGCTCTGCTCCGAACAGCTCTCATCTCAGTTCCATTATGATTATGGGATGCGTGCAGTAAAGGCGGTGCTAGTAGCTGCTGGAAATCTGAAGTTGAAATTCCCTGATGAGAATGAAGATATTCTTGTAAGTTCTAAAGGGTTCTTAATATATTAATGCTTTAACCATCTTAATAGGAGATACCAGGATGGAATTACAAACTACGGGCCCACAGTATTGTGAACATTGTAGACCTCTCCTTCCTCAGTGTAATCAAATGAATGTTATATGTTACCATAAAACTAAGTACTTTTATATCGGTCATGAAGGATAGCGTTGACTTCTGAACAGGGAGCATCTGTATGAGATGTCTTATTTTAAGAAACCTGCGCATCATTTATTTTGCCTCTATGGGTAATTATGTATCCAGAATCACTGTTGTATAGCACAGATACAAACGTTTTATTTTAACCTGCAGAGTTCCTGGCTTGTTTGTTCTCATCAGTGCAAGATTGGTATAGGGTTGTATAGGGTTTGAGGCAGTGGTGTAGCTGAGGTGGTCCCCGGTGCTTGGTGCCAGGGGAAAGGTGTCAACAAGCCACTCTGCCTTGGCCAGGTTATTTAGATAAAGGGCCAGGACTGCAAATTAAAATCTTTGCCTGGGTTGAAGGAAAGCCTAGCTACGACTGTGCTTGAGGCGCAACCAAACAGGATAATAAGTGAAGTTATGGTGTGGTGAGATGAAAAGAACTAGAAAACCCTCCATTGAAAGACGGTGAAGATCCAGGTCATGGAAATCCAAAGTTATTTCCAGTATTCTTAAAAGGGGTTCCTAAATTTTAACATTTGACTTGTCATACCTTATATGAATTGTGTCATGATTTAACTTATCATTTTTTTCTGACTATTTAGCTCCTGCGGTCCATTAAGGACGTAAACGAGCCCAAATTTTTGTCTCATGATATTCCTTTGTTTAATGGGATTACTAGCGACCTGTTCCCTGGCATCCAGCTTCCAGAAGCGGACTATAAGGTATGGAAACAACACAATGTCACGAGAAACTATGTCCCAGTGGAAGCACACTGCTGAAAAACTGCTTCATATTTGCACAGGACTTACTTGAATGCGCTCATGAGTGCTGTGCCAGACACAACATCCAGCCTGAGAAGGTTTTCCTGGAGAAGATGATACAGACATATGAAATGATGATCGTGAGACATGGGTAAGCTGTCATTTAAAGGGGTTGTCCCATGACTCATTTTGTTATCAAAAGTCTCCTATTGCTAATAAAGAACCATTTTCTATTGTTTCTAACCCTATAAAACCTGTCAACCTCCATTTTTTTTTCTTGCTCCCCCCACTGTGCCGCAACCAAACTGCACTATTGTGGGCGGGCTGAACAGCATGATCCTTTGATCGCACCTTTTATATGTGTTTTCCTATAACGCTCAAAACTTCTTGCATCACATTAATTTGCTCTAATAATCTGTTTAATCTAATAATATTTTTTAATGCTGGCACAACCCCTTTAAGAGAAAAATAAGTATTTTTTTTTACCCTACACTGCTTATTCTGAAGAATATTGTCTGACATGTGATTTTTCTGTCATCCAAAATTTTAGTCACCATACGTAAGTCTATGTAATTTGTAGTCAAATTATTCTAAATGATATTTGTAATATATGGAATTGTGCTTTGAGTAAATAATAGGCGTGTTTGACCACCACTTCTTCAGTCTGTAGTATAGCAAGCCATGCATTTATCTTTTGCAGTTTTATGTTGGTTGGCGAGCCATTCTCTGGAAAAACAAAGGTCCTCCATGTCCTCGCTGATACGCTTTCTCTTATGAATGAGCGGGGGTGTGAAGAAGAAAAAGTTATTTACAGGACAGTGAATCCTAAAGCCATCACCATGGGGCAGCTGTTTGGACAGTTTGATCCGGTGTCACACGAGGTATGACTATGTTTTAAAAAAGGAATATTAATTTATTGTTTAAATTCGTAATAAAAGCATTGTCGAAAATGGGTAATTCACCTTTTGTTAAAGGTCGAATTTCATCTCTTAAAGGGCATATGGGCATCATATGCCCTGTATGAGCCAAAGTGGAGAGCCACTAACAAGGAGCGTCTCTCACTGGAGGATCCAGACCATCCATGTATTTCATGGTTGGTCATTAAAGCGACCCTCCAGTCCCAGGACAACATTTTAAATATGGTGGTGTACACGGAGTAATAATATCTGATGCCCTCCAGATGTGCTCTTCTGCCGTGGATCCGCCGTTTTAGGGTCCCCTTTGTGCTGTTCCAAAAGAGCAGCAGCGCTTCTTAGACTACATATCTGAGACAAACCTGCTGTTCTCGGATTGGCCAGAGCTGCTTACGTGAGCAGTTCCGTCCAATCCATGAACAGAAGGAGTGTCCTGCAGCCATTTTGAGACAACACAGACGGGACCCTAAAACGGTGGATCCACGGCAGAGGGGCACAACTGGAGAGCGCCAGGTGATATTACACCTTATACCACATCACATTTATATTTTTGTCCTGAGACCACGGGGTCGCTTAACTTTAATTAATGTCCAGCATGTAATACTACATGACAAAAGTTATGGCCAATGGCAGCATCTGAAAATGACAACCCCCTGTAAATTCTAAGCATAATTTTTTATACTGATAGAATAAATTATAATTGGTATGAAGCAATTAAATGCTATTTTATTGAATTATTAGAAAATGGTGCCTCTTTTTATTGTAGTGGACTGATGGAATAGTTGCTAATACATTCCGTGAGTTTGCATTATCCGAGACCCCAGAAAGAAAATGGGTTGTGTTTGATGGACCTATTGATACTTTATGGATAGAAAGTATGAACACAGTGCTAGATGATAATAAAAAGGTAAATGTATACTTCACTTGGTGGAAGATCTTCTTTCTATCCTTTTCTGTTTTGATCCATTCTTTGGTAAATTAGGCCCAATATGTATTTAAAAAAGAAAAGAACAACCTACAAGAACATTTTCATACAAGAAAATACCAGAAATTATGTACAAAATATATTTTTACCTTGCCTAGATTGCTAATTAGATTTCATTGTTAATAGTGTTTTATATAGGGGGCTACATATTTATTGTGGGATCATTACCCAATGTAAATCCGCTACTTGATTTTTGGAAAAATGTAATATAGTATATTTTACTATTCTGGCTACTTGGGAGCTAGACAAATGGGTAGGTGAAAATGCATTTGCTGAGAATTTCCAATGATTTTAACCATGCCCCTCTATTTGCAGCTTTGCTTGATGAGTGGGGAGATCATTCAGATGTCACCTCAGATGAGTCTTATTTTTGAAACAATGGACCTTTCCCAGGCATCGGTATGTTTACAATCCTCCTATAAGGAAGGTTCCCATCCATTTATATATCATGTCAACATTGAAAGTTTTTTTGCTATAAAGCCAGCTACATACATGTAAAACTATTTACCGCATCTCCTCTAACTTCCCCTTAACCATGCACCATTGACTGCAAGCTTGCAGGGACTATTCTCCTGGCAGAAGAAATCAGGATTGGGCATGTTGGATTTCAACATGTCTGATCCTTGTTTTCCCTGAATCTGTCCACACATGCACATTAGATTGTCAGCGGATCAGGATAATGTTATATTTGGAGTCAGGAAGGATTTTCTTTCCCATACATTGAGGACACTTGGAAACTACTTCATAGATGTTCATTTGAGATCAACACTGCATGACAATGGGTTGAACTAGATGGACTTGTAGTTTTTATTTTCAACCTTACTGACTTTATTTCCTTTTCTAGCCTGCCACTGTAAGCCGCTGTGGTATGATTTATCTGGAACCCCAACAACTGGGTTGGGCTCCACTGGTGAAGTCGTGGCTCAACACCCTTCCCGATGCGTTGAAGACTAAAGAACACCTCACTCTTCTAGAGGAACTGTTCAAGTGGCTTATCCAACCTTCACTACGATTCCTCAGGAAACAGTGCAAGGTGAGCATCAAGTGTGGCCATTAGATTTATATTCTACATAAATTCAAGGTTTACTTTCTCAAAATTGTTGGTGCACTGCACAAACTGTAAAATTAATGTTTCTGTCCATTAGACAAGTAACGTTAATTCTCCATGTATTAAACAAATGTGTTTGATAAAACTGTGGTTTGGTCCAAGTTTTACTAACACTTAGATTGCAATGTAGCTTAGAATGCAATGTAGCAAGACTGTGCCCTGTTATACCTAGTCTTAAATGGACACTAACTATTCAAACAACTTATGGTAATCTAATAATATACCCGATATAGATCAACCTTATAATTTTACTTACTGTTAAAATTTAATTGTTTAATTCATACAAATTCTGTGTGAAGTTACTGCCACTAGGTGTCTCCCTTCCTGTAATCTGCTGTTTACCCCCTTTAATCAAGCAAAATACGTCCCTAGTTGCAGAGCAAAGGAGACGGATTGCAGTAGGTGGGGATTTGTCACTTCACTACCTTCCTATACAACTCTATGGAGTGGGGAGGGGGAGCATGAGGAGGGAGCAGAGAGAGTGAGTCAGCAAACAGACATGAAGCATCCAATCTATGAAGTGGGCAGGGGGAATCAGGAGCAGAGTGAGAAAGACAGAGACATGCTGGTAAGATTTCTATGTCACCTCAGTGCTGGATTCTCAGCTACACTGCTCGATACTGCTGTATAATGTCCTCCAAGCTACTGCAGTTTCTGTGTATATGTATATCATATATGTGTATATATATATATATATATATATATATATACACATGTATATATGTGTGTGTGTATGTGTATATATATATATATATATATATATATATAAATAAAATGTGTGATCGAGATAGGGGACCAGGGTTGCCTTCTTCTATGTGTGCAGTATATAGAAGACATGATAGCAGTTAGACCAGCATATATGTAGTCCGTCTGACGGCTGTTAAAACAACGAACGTCACATGGTTTCATGTACTTCAATGGGGCCGTTCACACGACTGTTGTTGCAATGGAGCGTGTGAAAGGTCAGTGAAAAAATAGGACATGTCCTATTTGTCCTATTTTTTTTTGCACTTCACGCATCCCTCCATAGACTCTAGTCTATGGGGGGTGCGTGATAATGCGTCCTGCACGGGTGCACCTCGGACGTGAGAAACTGCAGTTTTTCACGTTTGAGGTTGGCTATGTTTGTCTCAATGTAGCCTTAGAGAGAGAGCCTGCAGACTGCTAAAAAATGCAGAATACAAATCATTTAATCATTTGATCGCTTATTCTGAAAAGTCACCTGAAAAGTTAGGTACACTTTAACCTCTTAACGCCGAAGGACGGATATACCCGTCCTCTGCAGGTGCTAGTTCGCGCAGGAGGATGGATATATCCGTCCTGTGATGGCGCGGGTACTGCAACTGTACCCACGCGATCAGCGCAAGTAGCACGGCTGTTATACACAGCCTGGCACCTGCTGCAACTGCCGTAATCAAAGCGCGCTCCGATTCCGGCAGTTTAACCCATTAAATGCAGCTGTCAATAGCGACAGCGACATCTAATGTGTTTGACAGAGGGAGGGAGCTCCTTCTGTCACCCCATCGGCGCCCCCGCAAAGAAATCGCAGGTCGCCATCAGGTTTCCATGGCAGCCGGGGGCCTAACAAAGACCCCCAGGTCTGCCTTCAGCAAATGCCTGTTAGGCCTAATAGATTGCCTGTCAGTTTTACACTGACAGGCAATAATGCTTTGGTATACTAAGTATACCAAAGCATTAAAAAAGAAAAAGAGATGCCTCCAGCTCACCTTATGGACGGACCTGTGTTGAATGGTCCATTGTGCACGGGTCCTCGTGACGGCACACGATTAACTGACTGCTCATAGAAGAAAAGGGGGGTGGATCCAGCGCTGTGGTTATTAAAAATAAACTATTTCTAAGTTTTAATTGTATCCATTAAAATTAGGATCGGTTGCAAGGTTATGATGTCCTAGAATGCTGGGAGTGTAAAATAAAGTTGAATAGCCTACGCGTTTCGAACGCTGCCTGCGTTCTTATTCATGGCTTATTCATGGCTTTAATCAGCAAATAACCAACTTGTTTCCTTACAGACCTATTTTTGGATACTTTTGTCCCTCTTATTTTGTCATTGACTCTTTCAATGGGGGTCATTTATAAAAAATGGCATAGAGCATTTTTCTGGGAATGTGTGCTCATATATGGACTCGGTTTTCCATTTCATTGGCGAAAAACTGAGATCAAAATTAGACATTTTGAAAACCTGCCGCTTTATCTTTACATTTAGGTTTATTTATTTCTCAATAATAAGTCAATAGCATCTGATAATATTTAGCCTTAGTTGATATCTGAAGTGATTTATAGTAAAATCGACCTCATACCGCTATAACACAATGTCTTCCCTCACAGGAATTAGTGACAACCAGCAATGGCAATGTGGTAATATCACTCACAAGATTATTGGAAATTCTGATTTTTAATGTGGTGAGAGAAGATCCAACTAATAAGAGCATTCGTATCTGGATCATGGTAAGTATGACCAATGCACATGCAGGTATAAGCAATGCTTTCCTATGGCACAGTCTTCCTTACATTAGGTGACTTTCATTGTCAAGGCTTCCAAAAACCAAAAGAAATGCATCTGGAGAAGGCAATATTTGTGATTCAGAATTTAAACAAGAAATTCTGCATTGTTAATATTTCCTTGTCCACATACTTTGAGACCCAGTTCATATTTAGCATTTCAGTGCAGTTTTAGTATGCAATTTTCTGTAGGCAATTCATATTCGTAGACAAATCTAGGGATCACTTTCACGGGAAGACACTAACCCTATCATGAGGGATTTGCATATTAGTCACCGGTACCCTGTGAGTCAATTGGCAGAATACAGACCCCCATATACAGAAGACTATATTCTGTCTATGGAAAACACAGGCCATTGTAAGAAAACCTTTGACGTGCTGCAGGACAAACCCAGGAAATGTTATTGCTCTATTGAAACCCCCCCCCCCCGCTCTATTATTAGATTGCTCCTGCTCATAAAAGAGCTATGTGATATGGCCAAAAGTATGTGGACAAGGCATTATTTACAATGCACAATTTAAACAAGAACCAGATCCAGCCAACCTCTTTGAGGCCCAGTTCATGTATTGTAATGCAGTTTATGTATGCAATTTTTCTTTAGCCATTTATGCTCAAAGACAAAAATTTGGGGTAGTTTTCATGGTAAGACTCTAACCCTATTAGTATGTTTATGGATTGTGGAGGAAACCATAGGCTCTCTACCTCAGTGTTACCCAGCTTGGGAATTAAAAACATGAGTCTATGCCCACAGTGCTGAAAGGCTGTTTTAATGTTCTGTATCAAGGTCCTGAGCCATGACTTTTTATGGCCTTTATGCCTATACATTCACATCTGGTATTCTCTTTTTTCCACTAGGCCTGTTTTGCTTTCTCCCTGGTTTGGTCCATTGGCGGCTGCTGTGACACTGACAGCCGAGTCAAGTTTGATGCATTTTTTAAGGAAATTTTGGCAGGAAAAAACGATCAGAACCCTGTTCCGGCATCTGTGGGGAAATGGGAATGTCCATTTGATGATAAGGGCCTGGTCTATGACTATATGTATGAGGTAAAGTGTTTTCCTGAAACGAGACATCACTGAGGTTCATCTTTCATTGCTTTGGGCCTGCAAGCATCAGTGATCTCTCATCCCAAATAATATAGAGATTCTTAAAAAGTAAATGTAAAATCTCACAGGCTTTGTAAATTTGGCCTAACAAACTTTTAATATTTTTATTCTTTCAAGCTTAAAGGCAGAGGGCGCTGGATTCACTGGAATGACTTTATCAAAAACACAGCCATGTGGGACAAAAACACCAAAATCCAAGATATCATTGTGCCAACTATGGATACTGTCAGATACACCTTCCTCATGGATATGTGTGTCAAATACACCAAGTAAGTTGCTCACTATGGGTTGAGATGCTTTTTGGTGACCCGACACCATATTTGGAAATGGCGCTGACTACAACTATCGATTCTGTTATCCAAATCACTTTTTGCATGAGGGAGCCATTCTAATAATGGAGCAGGGAAGCCATAGAGTGGTGTAAAGCACGCCGCCACTAGAATCTGGAGCAGTGGAAACGGGAGTGTTCTCTGGAGTGATGAATCATCTCACTATCTGGCAGCCTGACGGATGAATCTGCAGATGACCGTAGGGCCCTAACTATTTGAACTGCATAATGCCTACTGTAAAATTGAATGGAGGAAGGATAATGGTCTTGGGCTGTTTTTTAGGGTTTGGGCCCATTTTTTCCAAGGTAATGTTAAAGGGGTTGTCCGATGGGCCAAACCTAAAACTCCCCAAAATACTTTTAAAAATGTTCCTTCATTATATGACATTATTTAAACTCACATAACATTATTTTTGGGTTGCTCACTGAACCCTGATGTCGCTGCAGACACAGTCGTCTCCTTCCAGTTATGAGGCAGGTTGTAGTCATGTTCTTGGTGACGTCTCGACACCAACAAGAGGGGAGGCAACATCATAAAGTAAGAGGAAATGGCCGAGCTTCCCCCACCACTAAAAAGACCTTTTAGACAATGATATGCTTCCAACTTGATGGCAACAGCTTAGGGAAGGCATTTTCCTGTTGTATCATGACTGTGCCCCTGTTCACAAAGCGAGCGTCATACAAACATGGTATGATGAGTTTGGTGTGGAGGAACTCAAGTGGCTGCACAGAGACCAGACCTCAACCTCATCGCACTCCTTTGGGATAAATTGGAATGCCAATTTTGAGCCAGGCCCTCTCATCCAACATCCGTGCCTGACCTGGCAAACTCTCTTTTTGGTGAATGAGCACGAATTCCCACAGACACACTACAAAATCTTGTGAAAAGACTTCCCAGAAGAGTAGAAACTATTATAGCCACAAAAGGGGCCCAACTCCTTATTATTATGGCTTTGGAATGGTATGTCCAACAAGCTCTTATAGGTGCAATAGTCAGGTGTCCTTATACTTTTGGCCAGATAGTGTCGATTTGGGAATTGCTGTAAATGCAACAGGTGAAACCTGATCCATACACCGCAAAATGTTTGTTTTTATGGTTGTCTTACTTTCCTTTTCCTTAGACCACTCTTATTTGTGGGACCAACAGGGACAGGTAAATCTGTTTATGTCAAGGACAAACTAATGAACAATTTGGACAAAGATAAATTCTTTCCCTTCTTCATCAATTTTTCTGCTCGAACCAGTGCCAGCCAGATTCAGGTATGTCTTGTTTTTACTACAATGCTTTCGGTAATCATTCAGTTCTAATTGGTGATGGGACTGCACCGTTATTAACATAAATAGCTGTATCATAAGGAAAACCCCTTCCCATATGCCCCATTATTAGACCGAGAGGAGAGCCACTAACGAGGGGCTCTCATTCTGGAATGCCCGGCATGTCCGTCTATTACATGGTCAGCCATTCATTTGAATGGCTGGCATGTAATACTACATGCATGGATGGCCGCAGCTTCCCCTGGTGATAACCGCTGATCGCCGGTGTTTTTTAAGCTAGACTCACGGGGGGTCACCTGATCACAGGATCAAGCTCTGATTTGAAAAGTGGTTGTCTTCATAAGAGCTCCCCTTTTATATTATGGGCAGATCTCAGATACAATTGTAAGGTTTGCACTTTGGTATAGTATTATAGTACTATAGTATGACTTTTATTAACCTTGCCATAACCATTTTAGAACATTGTCATGGACAGACTGGACAAAAGACGCAAAGGTGTGTACGGACCTCAGATGGGGAAGAAATGTGTCATATTTGTGGATGATATGAACATGCCAGCATTAGAAAGATATGGTGCCCAGCCTCCTATCGAGCTCTTACGTCAGTTTTTCGATCACGGGAATTGGTAATGACAAAATTGTTAGTTGTTTTTTTTCCTTTCTATATTATTCTTTCTACTAAAAACTCCTTTTTACAATCTTAAGGTATGACTTGAAGGATACCTCCAAAATCTCATTGGTGGATGTACAGCTGATTGCTGCCATGGGTCCCCCTGGTGGTGGAAGAAATGCAGTAACCCCTCGATTCTTGCGTCATTTTAATATTTTTACTATAAATGCCTTCAGTGATGAGACGATGGTCCGCATCTTCTCTGCTGTAGTGGCGTTCTATCTACGAAACAATGAATTTTCACCAGAATTTTTTACTGTCGGGAACCAAATAGTCAACGGCACAATGGAGGTAAAAAGTACTGAATTTAAATTCGAGACATATACATCACGCTGAAATTCTAAGTTTTCAAAATGAACCCTTTACGAACATGTAAGCCCTTTGCGTGATGCTGTATGGTCTGTCCATGAGGCAGTATATTTTCCCCTAGAAGCATTGCATATCCGTGTAATACGGCATGTTTAGGAACATGCCGCAGTTTTTTTTTCTCTCGTAATAGATTTTATATAAATCCGAGAAAAAAAACACTGTGGGCCTCTGTATAGAATCGGAGGCACACAAAGGTACAGGGTGGACCCATAACAGCCTATGGGTGGCTTATTACAGATCCGCACAACACAGATCTGTAATATGGCAGTGTGTGTGAGGTTTTTGGTTGATGTTCTCATAATAATAACAAATGTTTAATTAACGGTGACCATAAGGGCTTTGTACACTTTTTGAATGGAATTTTTTTTACTATTATTAAATCAATCTTTTTTGTGTTTTTAAGCAATTTTCTAATTTACTTTTATTACATTTATTTTTACTTTTTACAAGAGACACGCAGGACCCGCTCTCAGCCGAGCCGACAGTTCAGCTGAACTGATGGATTTGGCTGAGAGAGAACAATAGTGCTTCTATGTATACAAGATGCAGAGAAGCTGTATCATAAAAAGTGACAAAAAGGTAATAAAAGTCAATTAGAAAATTGCTTCAAAACACAAAACACACTGATTTAATAAGATCAAACTCAAAGGTGTACATAGCCTTTAACAGCATAGAAACAGTAAGTAGCAATACCTGGTATGTCCTTTGGAAAGAAGTATACCTTAAAGTGAATGTCCATTCGTGAACACAATTTTAATTTTTTTAATTTAAATCGGCCCATAAATATGTGTTGCTTTACTCAATATATCTTTATCAGTCGTAGGCTTGTTTTTTCTGATAGAGAACTTCAAATTGCCTGTCTGGCCATCGAGGAAAATGATACAACTCTGGCTGCTTGCAGCCACCACTAGACGGAGCTTACCGCATACTGCTTATACATTGAACTCAATAATAAAGTAGTGTGCAGTAAGCTCCTAAGCTCCCTCTAGTGGTGGCTTCAGGCAGCCAGATTTGTCTCTAAGGCAATGCAAGGGATTTGGAGCCCTGTATCAGAAAAAATATCATTTTATATATATATATATATATATATATATATATATATATATATATACTAAAATGTAATCAGCACAGAATTTAAATTCCCTTTAGCATAAAGTCTACAACTATTTAATAGTAAGAGAAAATTGCACATCTGACATAAAATCTGCTTTGTGAAATCTTTTAAGTTTTACCTTACTTATGTACTTTGGATCTATTCTAGGTTTACAAGAAAGCTATGGAGAACCTATTACCCACCCCTGCTAAATCCCATTATACATTTAATCTGCGGGATTTCTCCCGAGTGGTGCAAGGGTGTTTACTGATCAAAAAAGAGTCAGTGGGAAATAAACGTGTCATGGTGCGACTGTTTGTTCACGAAGTCTTGCGAGTGTTTTATGACCGTTTAGTCGATGACAAGGACAGATCTTGGCTCTACATGTTAATAAAAGATGTGGTGAAAGATCATTTCAAAGAAAGTTTTGAATCTGTTTTTGAGAACCTAAAGCAAGGAAATGAGCCTGTGAGTACTGAAATACTGACTGGAATACAATATATCTGTGTGAGAATAAGAATTCTGGTATCATAGTAAGACCTATCCTATCTTTATAAAGTTTTGAGTTCTATAATAATGTAGTTTGGTCTGATATTAACTGGATTTGGGCTGCCCACTGTAAATATGTGGCACGGGTTTAAGCTTGTTGCCCGAACTATTGGGCAGCTGAGTGTGGAGTGCCCAGCAGTCAGAGACTACCAGGGACCCTGGAGAGAAGACAGAAGCAGTTTTCACCACTTTTGTCTTGTCTGTACTCACGTACACCACACTCAATAAGCACCGTGTATAGAATAGAGGCAGCGGCAGCTATTAGTCCCGGTGGTCATGGGACTAGTCACTTGAAGGCTGGGATGCTGGTAGGAGGCTGCAGCTAGATCTGACTAAACCAATCACAGCCCTGATAGTGATTATAACAGGGCTCTTTTCCACTATAGCTGGGGCTGTTGCGTAGCGCTAGTTACAGTGGAAGAGTATAGTGTAAAAAAAATAAAATTAATAGTAAAGTCCCCTAAAGGTCTTGTCTGACCTTTTGAGGGACAGGCCATAATAATAAAAAAATGAAAACAGAAATAGATTAAATAAAAGTGACACTATGGCCCTGTTCACACAGCATTTTTTGCAGGCAAAAAAAAATCTGCCTCAGAATTCCGGCAGAAATTTTGAGGCAGATTTTGAACTGCCAGCACATATTTTTCTGCGTTTTTAATTTTTTTTAGAAACAAGCTCCACTGTTTTTTTCTGCATCCCATTGATTTCAATAGTAGGGCAGAGGCGGAAACTGCGGCAAGAAAGGACAAGACACACTTTTTTTTTTTTCTGAAATTGTGAGAAAATAGACATGGATCGCACAATCCACAATGTATACGTTGACCTGAGCCGCTAGGCATAATTTATAAACATGAACATCAGGTTCTTTGTTATCATTTTGATCAAACTTTATAAGCCCACTTGCCACTTCACGGTGACCTCTTTCAAAGTGGGTCCCTACTCTAACGGTTGCAGCACCGCATGGCGGCCACCGCCACCGCAGCACCGCTCCTGCAGAGGGAGCAACCCAGGGGTCCAAACGCACCCATACTATCAGACCGTGCCAAGCCTCCTTGGCTCTGGGCCACGTCCCCCCACAAGTGCAGCACCACAGCAACCGACGCCACCCCACAGCACCACAACATGTGAACTGATGGAATGAGCTCACCTTACCATGCACGCCCAGTGGACTTTTTTTTTCTGACAGCGGCTAAAAGCCGCCTGGGAAAAAAACGCCTCTGCCTCCCATTGAAATCAACGGGGGCCAAATTTGGCTGTTTTTTGGCGCTGATTCCGACGAGGTTTCTGCATCAAAATTAGCGCCAAAAAACTCAGTGTGAACTGACCCATAGAGTGCCCATTCAAAAAACACTCCCCGCGTCAATCATTGTTGTAATGCTAGCCCTGACCCAATTACCCTAAAATAGACATGTAAGATATCAAAATATACAGCTGACAACAATGATCACAAACTCTATTTTAGAGTAACATTATATTATTACCAGAAAAAAATTAGCTAAAAAGTAAGAAAGCATATAAGCCTAAAAAATCATGTGTATAAAAATCCTAAAAAAATTAAACCTGTATTGGTCACGAAAAAGACATTTAAAAAATGATGTCGCTAGTTCAATACCTAAAAAAGTTAGAGCCGCTTAACTAACGCGTGCGAAAAATGGAGAAACGCTGCCTGGTCCTGAACCGGTTAAAATGTTTTTTTTATTTTTGTGAAATTTTGCAGCTCTCAGAGGAAGACGTCAGAAACTTGCTGTTTGGCGACTACATGAATCCTGATCTTGAAGGAGATGAACGTCTTTATGCAGAGATACCAAGTGTACAGCAGTTCAATGATGTTGTGGAGAGATGTCTGGATGAATATAACCAGACCCATAAAACGCGCATGAACCTTGTTATATTCAGGTATGCTCTTACCAATAATACTAGTTACATCTAATTTGCCCTACACAAGCAAACTAGGACTATTTTAGAGGGAGCCAATGAAACTTAAGCTCTTGGTTGAGGTCCTAACTGGACTTAAGCTCCAGGTCCCTGCAGGGGTGGCTTCATATGGTTGCCTGGGCTGCCCAATTTATCACTGCAACTCCTGCAACCTATTGCAAATTTTGGCGGGAGATGCAGCTAGTAGACAGTGTCACTTTCAGGGTAGTAAAATCACCTTTGCACTTCTTTGTTTCCAATAAAAGATATGTCTTGGAACATTTATCTCGGATATGTCGGATCTTGAAGCAGCCCGGGGGTAATGCCTTGTTGGTTGGAGTCGGAGGGAGTGGACGTCAATCACTGACTCGTTTGGCTACTTCTATGGCAAAAATGAATATCTTTCAACCAGAAATTTCAAAAAGCTATGGCATGAACGAATGGAGGGAAGACCTCAAGGTACGTCTTCTATTCTACAGCTTGTTGAAATTAATACACATGCAATGCCATATTGTAATATTGACTCTTTCGTATTGAGCTAGGTGGTCATGTGGTGTAGGTAGCCCTTATGTATCATACATGGTAGCACATGTATTTTATATATATATATATATATATATATATATGTATATATACACAGTCGAGTCACATTATTATGACCACCTCCTGCTTTCGACAACGGCAGCGCGTAGCCCATGAAGGAAGTTATGTGTCGCGGGCTGGCTTGGTGTGCAATAGGTTGTCTGAACACATATCACTCGTTTCCATGGGTAAAAGGGGCGATTTATCAGAGTTGCAAACGGATAATTATTGGCTTTCGGGCCAAGGGTGGCAGTATTTCTATAACAGCGCAGTTTGTGAACAGTTCACGTGCTGCTGTTGTGAAAGTGTATCGTGAGTGGACAAACGGCACCATTGGGAATAACCGACATGGAAACTGCGGAGCACCATGTGTCATTGATGGGATGAACGTCAGCTATGAACTTGCGCGAGGGCCGAACGACACGCTACAGCGGAGCAGCTCTCTGTGAAAATCAACCAGGGGGCTAACAAACGTGTGTCTTAAACAACAGTCCAGCGAACCCTACTGCGTATGGGGCAGACAGAAGGTCAACAAACACCCTGTAACCGTTGCTGGAAGAACATAAACTGGCGGCCGCAGCGTTATGGTCTGGGGAATTTTTTTATGGCATTCTCTGGGCTCACTCATCCATGTGGAAGGCTCTGAACCGATCTGGGTATGAATCCAACATTGCAGATCATGTCCCCCCCATACATGCGGTTTGTCGTCCCTGGGGCAAATGGAATCTTCCAGCAAGACAATGCGACACGTCCCACGGCTAGAAATGTCTGACTGTGGGTGGAAGAGCACGACCAAGACTTCCAAGTACTTCCCTGGCCCCCTAATTTGGTCCTAAATTTCCATAAGTTTCAGGTGGTGGTGGCAGGAAGCATTAGAAACAACGAATAATCTAAAAAGAAGAAAACAGCCCTGCACTGGCGCATACGTAAGACAACTAATAAAGTTATAGAGAGTCATAAGTACTTTTAATAGTCACTATTTGTATGATTACTGTGGAAATAAATAAATGAGTTGCTACTGAAGTTTATGACCATGATGGATTTATAACCTTGAATATTCTCCATCCAGAGCCTACTGAGGAGTGCAGGAGTGAAAGGACAGAAGACGGTTTTTCTCATCACAGACACACAAATCAAACAGGAGGCCTTCTTGGAGGATGTGGACAGTCTGCTTAATACTGGGGAGGTTCCTAATCTTTTTGCTGCAGATGAAAAGCAGGAAATAATGGAGGTAAAGAGAATGTCACAAGTTCTGTACGGTCTCTCCTGAAATAATGCTCCAATAATTTCTGCAATTTAGTCCTCATTCACATCACATTTTTGCCCTACTTTTAGCATGTACACCAGGAAAACTACCGGCATATACACAATAAATATGTCCATAGGGCTCCATTAGCCCGACAGCTACCACAAGAGTATACTTTTGGCCTCCATCGGGCTGGTATATGTCGGTATCCTTTTTTTTTTTTCCCCCTTTCTTCTTTAGGTACGGAATAGCGTGGTAGAAGTTTAGAGACTATGAGTGAACTATGTCACTGTATGGCATCCGTATAACGTATATGTTGTGAGATTTATAATAGCTTTCAATTATGTATATTAAGCGAATGCCATAATAGACTTAACGTAGGTCTTAGATAGATTAGGCAGTTCTCCTGATATGTCCATGTTAGTAAATACTTGTATTCCCCTCTTACCTTCCATTTTTTATTTTAATAAATCAATAACATCATATTAATGTTTATTTTTTTTCCACAGCAGTATTTTGGTGCCTATTACAAATATGAAATTGTTACAACCATTTGAATACATTAACGCTGAGCAGGCTCTGTAGAAGCATCACTTGTCTGCCCAGCATCTTCTCTAGCGCACTCCTTGTCAGTACAGACAGGAAAATAATGCAAGAAAGGCAAACAGTTATTTTAAAGCCCTGTAGGAATTTTATAGAGTAACTTGCTTCAGGAAACTTTTGACATGTCAGTAGTTTTGATCGGTAGGGCTCCGGGTGCCGAGATCCCCACTGATTGCTGAAATGAATGGGCAGAAGCGCTCACCCAAGAACTTCTGCCTCTTCAGCTGCCATGGGCAATGCTAGCATGCCTGAAGATGGGCTCACATAGAAAATCTATGAGCAGCTACTAGCATTAATGATCACCATTGGAGAGGCAGGAGCACTTGGGTGAGCCCTTCTGCTCGTTCGTTTCAGTGATCAGTGGGGGTCTCAGCACCCGGACCCCACCCGATCAAAACTTCTTTTTAAGGGAAGAGCAGGGGGCATTGGCCAAGTCTTCTGAAAGACCCTCTCTTTCATGCAGACCTTCTATACAGATGCTCTGGACAAAAGTACAGATTTGTCTTTGATATGTTTAAATACTGTAAATTAAAAGGTAAAATGAATAAATCATATTTTAGCACTGTAAATAAAAGAACAGAAAGGTGACAGGTCCTCATTAAAACATGCACATCACACTACATGATATGGTCATTGCTCATTGTGTCGCTCCTGTACCTTGCATTATATTCATCATTACAGGGAGTTCGTCCTGCGGCTCAAGCTGGAAATAAAAACATTGACCTCAGCCCTTTGGCTCTTTTTGCCTTTTTTGTGAACCGCTGTAAAGAAAATCTTCACATAGTAGTAGCTTTCAGCCCGATTGGAGATGCATTTCGCAACCGCCTAAGACAGTTCCCATCGCTTATCAACTGCTGTACTATAGACTGGTTCCAGGTATGTTCAGACACCTCATGTTGTACAATAAGGCGGTTGTCAATTTAGTTATCCTATGATTATTGATGACTGTATTCCGTTTTCTTGTCTTATAGCCATGGCCAGAAGATGCCCTCGAGAGGGTGGCAGTAAAGTTTTTGGAAACCCTTGAACTCACCAATATTGAGCACCAGGAAGTGGTTCCCATCTGTAAACACTTCCACACGTCCGCCATAGCGTTGTCAGAGAAGTAATTCTTCCATTTATTTGTATCCCAAATAAATTTAATTCTTTCAGGTCAAATATCAGTGATAGTGTTCAGGTAGGTAGATAACAGTTTCATTGCATGCCCTGCAGAAAACCTCCCAGTGCCTTAAGGTGAATGCCTACCTTTTATCACTATGTCGTTTTTAGGTCCAGAAGTCTGTGCTGATTAATTTCTTAATATATATGTGCATAGGAGCTTTGTTTTTTCTCATACAGAGCTACAAATCCCCTGCATAGAGATAGATAGATAGATAGATAGATAGTCAGCGCAGCGTCTAGCAGGACATTTCCCAGCACTTCATGCTTCCCTCTGCTGACAAGCTTTATGGAGATGCTGATTTCATTTTCCAGCAGGACTTGGCACCTGCCCACACTGCCAAAAGTACCAATACCTGGTGTAATAACCACAGTATCACTGCGCTTGATTGGCCAGTAAACTCGCCTGACCTAAACCCCATAGAGAATCTATGGTGTATTGTCAAGAGGAAGATGAGATACACCAGACCCAACAATGCAGACGAGCTGAAGGCCGCTATCAAAGCAACCTGGGCTTCCATAACACCTCAGCAGTGCCACAGGCTGATCGCCCCCATGCCACGCCGCATTGATACCACCTCAGCAGTGCCACAGGCTGATCCCCCTCCATGCCACGCCGCATTGATACCACCTCAGCAGTGCCACAGGCTGATCGCCCCCATGCCAAGCCGCATTGATACCACCTCAGCAGTGCCACAGGCTGATCCCCCTCCATGCCACGCCGCATTGATACCACCTCAGCAGTGCCACAGGCTGATCCCCTCCATGCCACGCCGCATTGATACCACCTCAGCAGTGCCACAGGCTGATCGCCCCCATTCCACGCCGCATTGATAACACCTCAGCAGTGCCACAGGCTGATCACCTCCATGCCACGCCGCATTGATACCACCTCAGCAGTGCCACAGGCTGATCGCCCACATGCCAAGCCGCATTGATACCACCTCAGCAGTGCCACAGGCTGTTCCCCTCCATGCCACGCCACATTGATACCACCTCAGCAGTGCCACAGGCTGATCGCCTCCATGCCACGCCGCATTGATGCAGTAATTCATGCAAAAGGAGCCCCGACCAAGTATTGAGGGCAGATACTGTACATACTTTTCAGTAGGCCAACATTTCGGTATTAAAAATCATTTTTGAAATTGGGCTTATATAATATTCTAATTTTCTGAGACACTAAATTTTAGGTTTTCATTAACTGTTACCATAATCATCAACATTAAAAGAAAAAAATGCTGGAAATAGATCCCTCTGTGTGTAATGAATCTAGAATATATGAGTTTCACTTTTTGAATTGAATACTGAAATAAATTTACTTTTTGATGATATTCTAATTCATTGAGAAGGACTAGTATTGTCAAATTAATCAGTTCAGAATTTTGACCCAAAATATAACATGATAAAAGTTTGAGATTACCTTTAAAGTCATATCCTTTTTTTGAATGGCTTTTTCACCCTTTAGTTAGCATGTTTATATTTCAGTAAACCTAAATTATTATAACCCGGTTTAGCAAATCAAAAATCATATATGACTTATTTTGACCCAGGCTTATCTATTGAAGTATCTGTTCAAGAATAATACAGATTTGGAGAAGTATATACAATCTTTTGCAAAGTGTTTCCTTGAACCTTTGAGCAATGAGTCTTATAACAGAATCTTGATTTTCAATGACAAATTCTTTTCATGCTCTAGTTTTTGTCCATGACTTTAGCTATACCTGGATGTCGCACAAAAAATAATCAGAAAACCGGTGCAAGGAATTGATGCAGACAATTTTTGCAAGTCTGTCACATGGAAGGAATACAATCCAAAGTTTTTTGTAAAGTTATATATAGGAAGGTTAGCTAGTCCATGTTTTAATATAATATGGATTTTTGTTCTACCACATTCAGGTTTTTGGGAGAGTTGGGAAGACACAATTATGTTACTCCGACTTCTTACCTGGAGCTGATTGCTGCTTTCCGCCAGCTGTTATCTCAGAAGCGAGACACGGTGATGAAAGCAAAAAAGAGATATACCAATGGATTGGATAAGCTGGCATTCGCTGAATCTCAGGTGAGTATTAGGGTGACTTACACCCCTACGATTTATTATGCGGATTCATTCAGCACAATGCTGAAAACATTTGTGTGGACAGACAAACCATATTAGAAACATTCATAGTACCTGTAAACCTCCTTTCAGAGCCATTCATGAGAATCTAAAGTTAAATAACACAATTATTTCTGCCGCCACTAGGGGGAGCTCACTGCATATGGATTTGTTATAGAGTTCAATGTGAGCTGTATAAATTCCAATGCAGTGATGGCCCCTAGTGATGGCTGGAGGCAAACTATGTAACTATTCCTGTGTAAAGGGAATCAGGGGATTCTGTACCCTTGTAATGACAGGGATAGGGAAACAGACAAGTGAGCCCTAATCTACCCGCCACTCAGTCCCTGCCTACTTGCAACGACCCGCCCTAGGCGACGGGGTACAACTGGGTGACGGTCCCTACACTCAATAAGTGCACGACAGACAACAGACAAGGAAACACAGAACAAAGGGAAACGGGGCAGTTGCCCACGGCAACACCGTGAGCAACAAGAGTAGTAAACGAGCCGAGTCAAACCAGGAGAGTACGAGGTGCCAAACGTAGAGCAGGAGAGTAGTGAACAAGCCGAGTCAAACCAGGAGTGTACGAGGTACCAAACGCAGAGCAGAAGAGTAGTCAGTAAGCCAGGGTCAATACGAAGCAGGGACAAGTAGTTCAAGAAGCTGCAGCAGGGCCAGGAAACCAACAGAGAAGAGTCACAAGCAAGGAGGAACAGGAAAGGCAGGATAAATAGACAGAGGGCGGGAGCTAGCTCCGTCTGGCCAGGCTGTGATAGGCTCTCCCACTCCTAAGCCTGCCATCCTGAGTGGTGGAAGATGGAGTCAGTCTCACAGACATAGAAGCAGGTGCAGACTGATTACCTATGGGCGTGGATACAGAAGCTGTGCCTGGCAGATCCTTAACAACCCTGTTAAAGAATTTTGGACCTATACAGCTTAAAAGCTATGTACACATTCAAAAGCGATTTTTATTTATTTATTTATTTTCATAAAAAGGTCAATCAGTGTGTTTGGTGCAACTTTCAAATTAGTTTTTCTTAAAAATAATTTTTACTTTTTGAGATACAGCTGCTTTGTATCCTATATACAGAGCAGCTGTATCATGCGCTGAGACCTGAATCCGTCAGTCCCGCGGGACTGACGGGTTCAGTGTCAGCGGGTCCTGCGTGTCTCTGACACACAGGATCCACCTGTAATCGATCACATCTGAGTTATGAAATATACCTTTGTGGCAACATGTAAATGCAGCCTTATTCACGTACTCCTTACCAGTTTCTGATTGCCAACAAGACACTTTAGGTAGTCACATATGGCCCATTTGCTAAGCATTTTCCAGTATCTGTTAAGTTATGAGTTTGTAATGTTTCTCTGGGATTATAGCCAGGTAGCAGTAACGGCGGCTTTGTCTATAGTCGTAATATTTTCCTTGTGTTTGAATTATATCTGATTAATAAAGAAATAAAGTTCTCCATAACCATCTAAATAATTCATTTTGTCTTTCGTACATTTCTATGGGGGTTTGTATTAGGGCGTTCCTTGTAGGGTTCCCATATACACGTTAACAACTCGCTCAAAAAACGGTTTATCTAGAAAACGTAGTCCGCTGCCTGTTCAACCTTCTCTCGTTTGTTGTAAGTTAATCATCTTTATGCTTTGCTTAGGTTGGAGAAATGAAGAAAGAACTGGTCGACCTACAGCCCAAACTGGAAGAGGCCAAAGTTGAAAATGCAGAAATGATGCAGGTAATGGCAATATGAAACAGATCAATTCAGGGGAACTGTAGAAAGGGAGACCATAGAAACTCGAATTAACCCCCGATATTTTGTTATTTTATTTGTAATTGTTAAATATCAAATGCACTAACCCGTCCAATAGTAGTCCGGATAGTACAACAGTGGCGATGGCCTGAATTGGAAGTTTTTGGCCAATTACTTTTTAAGGTAAAATCAACATTTCTTAAATACAGGTGAATTGTTGAGGAATTTCTGCTGAGCATGCGGCAGTGTTTGTCTATATTGCCATAGCTGTGTACATGGATGGTGATAAATACATGTAGCTGTTCTTTAGGGTGCCCATAAATTTAGAGAATTGTCAGCAGGATCCGGCTGACTATCTAATGTGTATAGGGAAGTCCTGACGCTCCCCCGACATCTGCCATCGGGGAAAGTATGATCCGGCATGTTGTATTTAAACATGTCCGATCCTTCTTAGACGGAGTGCTGTGCACTACCCCGAAGGAGATCAATAAGATCTTCTGTGATTTTTATTCTGCACTGTATAGTTCAAAATGCTGTGGTCCAGTGGGTGCTATAGAGGGTGTTTTTTACACTCCCTTCCCTTATGGCGTCTGTCAGCTGCTCAGGCAATTGAGTTAGATAGCCCAATTATAGTTGAGGAAATAGATGCCGCTATTCAATCCTTGCCCTCGGGTAAAACTCCGGGACTTGATGGACTGGGGGGTGAGTGGTATTGGGCCAATAGTGATGTTTTGGTTCCGAGACTTCGGGACGTCTATTCTGGTGCTCTGGAGTTGGGTGTTTTGCCGGCATCTATGCGGGAGACACTTATTGTGGTGGTGTTGAAGCCAGGGAAGGACCCTACTCTACCAGATTCTTACCGTCCTATTTCACTTGTTAATTCCGATGCTAAGATACTAGCCAAAATCCTTGCTAATAGATTAAAGAAGATTATAATGTCTTTAGTTCACCCTGACCAAACGGGCTTTATGCCGGGGAAGAGTACGGACATTAATACCCATAGGTTGTTCTTGAATATTGATGCGGCGGGGGGAGATGTATCTCCTGGGTTCGTTCTCTCTCTGGATACATATAAGGCCTTTGACTCGGTTGAGTGGAGGTATTTATGGCTGCTCCTTTCCAGGTTAAATTTTGGTCCGAGGTTTCTGGATCTGGTTCGTCTCCTATATGAGGGACCTTGTGCTAGGGTGAGAACGAATCTGGATATATCTGACTTCTTTTTATTGGGACGTGGTACCCGTCAGGGATGCCCACTATCCCCGCTGTTGTTTGCCCTTGCCATAGAACCCCTGGCAGTGGCTGACCACCAATTCGCTGACATTCGTGGTATTCCTAGAGGCCGCATAACAGAGAAAATATCTCTATGCAGATGACACTTTGGTGTATTTGGCGGATGATTGGTTTCTCTCCTTGAGCTGATTGATACATTCGGCAGCTTTTCTGGTCTAGCAGTGAACTGGGCCAAATCCGTTATGTTTCCACTTGCTCCTGGTTATTGCTCCCACCAGAACCTCCCTGTACTATTGCAGATAGTCTCCCAATTTACATATCTAGGGATCGAGATCTCCCTTAATATAGCGAGATATGGGGAACTGAACCTTGACCCTTTGGTGGTAGCCACTGAGAGACAGTTGAACGCCTGGAGGAACCTTCCGCTGTCACTGTGTGGACAAATTAATTTATTTAAGATGATATACTTACCTAAATTTTTATATTTATTTTGTGCCGGTCCTGTTGTGTTGCAGAATAAATTCTTTAAACAGCTAGATCGTATACTGCGATCGTTTTATTGGCAGGGTGGCGTTCCTAGGTTCAGCCTTAGTCTATTGCAGGCCCCTAAACGACGGGGGGAATGGCGGCATTAAATCTTCATATATACTATTTAGCTTCTCAACTGGTGATTGCATGTTGGTGGATAGATGTAGATCTGAGTAATGCAGCCACTGCACTGGCAGGTGCGCTTATGACTTCGTATGAAAGTCTGACTAACTTGTTATATAGATTTAAATCCCCGGGTTGCGTACCACTGCCACTTTGGACAGTGGCTGTGGCTTGGAGGAGCACACGCTCAGCTAAAGGTGACTACGGTCCCCTCATACTCACCTAGGACTCCACTTTGGAATAATCCTTGGTTGCCTCATCTTGAATCGCTGCCGGGAGCGGTGATGGGGTCGGGGCAGGGGTCAAATTCCTGGGTCAGGTGTTCACTGCAGATTTGGGCCTTGTATCCTTTTCCGAACTTAAGGATAGCTTTAACATTTCAGGGAAAGTTTTCTTTCACGATCTCCAGCTACGGCATGCCTGGCGTGCCCAATTTGGCTCTATGTCACCTCAGGTGGGTTTCTCTAAGCTAGAGGACCTTCTTGGTGCTCCAGATCTCTCAAAAGTCCTCACTCAATTGTACACCCTCATGACATCCATGGGTGCTAGACCCTTTGATAAGGCTTATATGCAATGGAGGGGTGATGTCCCCAACTTGACAGAGGAGGACTGGTGGGAGGTAGAATCCTCTTTTTTTGATTCGGTGGTGAGTGCACGGGACTTTCTCATACAATCTTGGTTTTTGCATAGGATCTATTACACGCCAGTTAGGCTTAAGAGGATGGGGACATTGGCTTCAGATAGTTGTTTTCGTTGCCAGTCGGAGGTCGGTACCTATCTACATTGTGTGTGGTTGTGTCCCAGAGTTGCCCCCTTTTGGTCAGAGGTACTGGAATTTCTTCATACCCATTATGAGTTACCGCGACGTCTTACCCCTCAGATGTGCCTCTTGGGCATTATGGATGAAGTAACACAAAACCATTATGATAGGATATTCTTTCGCTTTGTTCTCTTTTGTGCCCGGAAAGATTGTAATTATGGCTTAGAAGAATACAGAAAGTCCGAGTTTACTACACTGGCAGCAACTGGTGAATAAATATATACCTATGTATAAAATACTATGAAAAAGAGAGAAAATTGCCTCCAGCTCACCTTGTTTTAGCTAGCTTGCTTGCTTAGATGACTCCGCACAGATCCTCGTGTCGGCTCACGACAAATAGACAACGGCAAAGAAGGGGTGGATCCAGCGTAGATGTATATAAAATAGAAACTAATTCCAAGTTTAATTGATCAAAAAATCTAAAAGTCAGGACTTGGTTAGAAGTGTAAAATCCTGGGGTGTAAGGAGAAAATATCATAGGTAGAGAGAGCCTACGCGTTTCTGACGCTTCCTTAGTCATGGCTGATAATGCTATAAAATACTATACCTGAGCAGAAAATGTCCAGATAAATTCTTGAATATTCGGTCCAGATGGTTGGAGACCCTAGAAATTCTGGTTTAATGGTCACTTGAGAGTGACGGAGCTGTGTGTGGGGGGGGTCAGAGCATAAGGATGACTGTGAGTGAATGTTAGTTTGATTCAGTCAGGCTGTCGGAGATGGTAATTTTGCATATCCTGTCAATGTCATACAATGCATTTGCTCTGGGTTGACATTTTTATACGGTACTAATGCCTTTCTGAATGTCTTTGTTTTGTATTGATTTTATATTGGTACGTGTTTTGTACAACAAATGTTTTGAAAGTAAAGCCTTTTAAAAAAAACATGTCCGATCCTTTGTTCCCGCGGGAGATACAGTGTCTGGCAGCTGCTTATTTCCCATTTCCCATTGAAAACGCATGCGCGCTCCGTTGAGCCGAATATGCATGTGTATGGGGGAGGAAAAGGTCACGTGGCAACTGATGAACTGATACGATGCTAGTGCTTCATATTTACATGCCATTTTTCGGGTATGAAACCAGTGATAAAACATTTATGCTGTCAGCTCACATCATGGAATTTGAAATGTACCTTTACTGGGTTAAGCGTTAAAACAGAGAGGTGGAGGATCAGCAGATAAGGCCTTAAAAACAATTGTCAGAGATATGCGGATTTATGTAATAATAAAAGCTTGTTGTCTAAGGGCTCATTCAGACAAGCATAATACTCATCTGTATGCTGTGCGTTGAAATAACTCACAGTACACGGAACCATTCATTTCAATGGGGCTATTCAGACATGCGTGAGTGTCCGCAGCGAGGGTCCGTTGTATGAAACTCACTACATGTCCTATATTGGTGCGTTTTGCACACCTAGTTGCCTATTAAAGTCTATTGGTGCGTGAAAACCACGAACAGCACACGGACGACCTCTTTGTGCTGTCCGTGTTTCACGCATCAGTTACATAGAAAAGCAGAGAAATACATTCGAAAAAAAGTGCTTGCACGGAAGTGAAAAACGCATGCCACACGCAAAGCACACGGATGCCACTATGCAACGCACACGGACATGAAATGTAGGAAAAACTTTGCATTTTTTACGCTCGCAAATCGGACACGCTCGTCTGAATGTAGCTTAGGGTCCTTTTAGGCGGGCCAATGATCGGGCAAACGCTCGTTCATCTGCTGATCGTATCATTTATGCAGCAAGAAATATTATCGTTGTCGGCAGCCCATCTCCCTGTGTAAACAGGGAGACGTGCTGCCGACATGATGGAAATGTATGGGGACGAGCGATCGTAATAACGTTCGCTCATCCCCATACATTACTGATAATTGCTCCGTGTGAAAGGAGCAAACGAGCGCCGATCAACGAGCTGTCTCGTTGATCGGCGCTAGTTTTCATGGCCCATATCGGGCTGTGTAATAGGACCTTTATGAAGCCTTAGATGACTGATGACCTCTGAAAAGTGCCATCCTTCATTATGGCCCGTGGAGATAGTGGTTGGATATCAGAGGCTACGCTGCAATATATATGCAGAATTAAAGAAGTATTCCGGATTATATAAAAAAAGGTTCTTTTTTGTAAACGGAAATGTTAACCAATTTTCCAATATACTTTATGGATCAA
This sequence comes from Rhinoderma darwinii, assembly GCF_050947455.1. Lineage (NCBI taxonomy): Eukaryota > Metazoa > Chordata > Amphibia > Anura > Rhinodermatidae > Rhinoderma > Rhinoderma darwinii. The sequence goes on along the minus strand of NC_134693.1, from coordinate 122,192,900 downwards.
CTCCATGGTTTTCAAGATCTCTGCTTGCAGTTACTTATTGCTTCCTTTATTGTTTACTTTCAGTGGATGAAATTCTGTCCATGGTCATGTGATCGACACAGATGCACGGCTCGTTACAAGCTCTGATACTGTAAGGGCTCGTCCACACGCTGCGGAATTGCTGCGATTTTTCCGTCTTTTATTGCGGACGGAAAAAACACAGCAGAATACAGTAGCAGCATAGTGGATGAGATTGAACAAATCTCATCCAGATTCTGCGTAAAAATTCCGTGCAGAAATTGACCTGCGGTGCATATTTTTCGGACCGCAGCACGTCAATTCCTGCTGTGGAAAATGAACAGAATTGCTGCGTTTTTCAGAGGAGATGTCACCATCTCCTTGCATTGTGAATTACGCAGCAAAATACGCAGCATTTTTTTGCCGTAAAAAAACGCAGAAAATGGTGCGTTTTAGCCGCAGCGGAAAGTCTGCTACTTTCAACGGAATTGCTGCAGAAATTTCCTGCAGCAAGTCTATTGTGTGTGGACAAACCCTAACTGTAATCAGTCCCGTACCTGTGTGATTATCACATGACCAGGACAGATTTTTATCCGCTGGAAATAAACAATGAAAGAGACTGCAAGCAGAGATCTTAGAAAGCCACAAGGAATTGATACAGCGTATAAAAGTGTATTTGAGAATTGCATAACCTTTCATCATACAATGTCTGCGGGATCTTTGCAAGGAGAACCAGTAACCCACTGAGCGGCGCGTCAAAGGCATCTCACCCAGCTAAGCAGTACCCTGCTCTGTACTATTTAGGAGCCAAAGGTGTCTCTGGTTTGGCTGATATCCTTAGTCATGCTTCAAGGCCTCTTTCATGGGTCGGACATTGACTTACTGGGTAGCAACCTATAAGTGACGCTAGAGAGACCGTCTTCTTCCTTCTGGGGAAGAGATATTTTGCATCCTACAATGAATAAGCTTTATTTTTCTGAAACTGTAATACCCCTTTAATAACTCATTATACATAGAACTTACATCCAATTATAGGTTTTCTATTAGGAAAGTTTGAACCTGTCTTATAATTGCAGATCATAGAAAAAGAGTCTGCACAGGTGGAAGCAAAAAGTAAAGTGGTCCGAGCAGATGAAGAAGTGGCCACCCAGAAAGCCACCGAGGCCCAAGCTCTGAAAAACGAATGTGAAAGTGAACTGGCAGAAGCCATCCCTGCCCTGGAGGCTGCTATGTTTGCCTTGGACACTTTGAAAGTAAGATCTCCAAAGTCAGGCCATTAACTGGTAGTATAATAACAATATTACGATACTGGATTGTTAACGGCTATCTATACACATTATGTTAGCCATCAGATATCACCATCGTAAAAACTATGAAGAGTCCCCCATCGGGTGTGAAACTTGTCATGGCTGCTATTTGCGTCATGAAAGAAATCAAACCAGAGAGGATGAATGACCCGGCAGGGACTGGACAGAGGGTAAGTGCCTTAACTTGTATACTGGGTTTGGTAGTATGATTTTATATGATTTTTTTTTTTTATAATTAATTCATTATTTTATAGATATTTGATTACTGGGGACCTAGTAAAAGAGTGCTGGGAGACATGAACTTTCTCAAAGACCTGCGGGAATACGACAAGGACAATATTCCGGTAAATAAATTAAAAAAAATTGATAAAAAAAAACAACTGCCGTTATTTCCATAAAACATATTTTTGCCTCAATGCAGGTGTCAGTAATGCAGAAGATCCGGAGTGAATATATCACCAATCCTGACTTTGATCCAGCCAAAGTAGCGAAAGCGTCTTCTGCAGCAGAAGGATTATGCCGGTGGATTCTTGCTATGGAAGTCTATGACAGAGTTGCAAAGGTATTAGGATAAATGGCTCTGTCACAACTGATACATAGACAAATTCTATCTGTATCCAATGAGGCTTCATGCACACGACTGTGCCCATAATTACGGGCACGGCCAGCAGCGGACAGCAGGCTGTTTTTACGGGCCGTGCTCCCATTATAAAGTATAGGGGCACGGTCCATAAAATAAAAAAATAGGACATGTCCTATTTTTTTCGGCAGGTTTCTATGGCACGGACACCCTCCCGTAGACATACGGGAAGGTGTCCGTCGGCCATAGAAATAAATGTGCCGGAATTACGGACCGGAATTACGTTCCATAATTACGGCCGATTTTACGGTCATGTGCATGGGGCCAGAGTCTTCTTGATGTTCTCTTGTAATCACTTATCATCTGTAATTTCTTAGGTTGTTGCTCCCAAGAAAGCTCGTCTAGCAGAGGCCCAGCAGTCATTGTCTGAAACAATGTCTGTATTGAACCAGAAGAGGGCAGAGCTAAAAGAGGTCGAGGATCGATTAGCTGCCCTTCAAGAAACATTTCGAGAAAAAACTGAGGAGAAGGCTCGGCTGGAGTTCCAAGTAGATTTGTGTGCTAAGAAACTAGAACGAGCAGAGAAGCTGATAGGAGGACTTGGTGGAGAAAAACACAGGTTTGCCTAGTTATTGTCACATTTTTACTGTCACTATACACATTATAGAGCGGAATTCCCTTATAATTGTGGACTAAATATTACAAAGTATATAAGGCCGCAACATTTCTGGTGCTTTAAAGTAATCAAGTGCCGACAAAAAGCCTTTGGAGTAAAAATCTACCCCACTTGTGAAGTTTAAGTCTTTATAGACTACATAAATATACTCTTCTATAATCCAAGCTTAAAGAGGCTCTGTCACCAGATTTTGCAACCCCTATCTCGTCTTGCAGCAGATCGGCGCTGCAATGTAGATTACAGTAACGTTTTTATTTTTTAAAAACGAACATTTTTGGCCAAGTTATGACCATTTTTGTATTTATGCAAATGAGGCTTGCAAAAGTCCAAGTGGGCGTGTTTAAAGTAAAAGTCCAAGTGGGCGTGTATTATGTGCGTACATCGGGGCGTTTTTACTACTTTTACTAGCTGGGCGTTCTGATGAGCAGTATCATCCACTTCTCTTCAGAACGCCCAGCTTCTGGCAGTGCAGACACAGCGTGTTCTCGAGGGATCACGCTGTGACGTCACTCACTTCCTGCCCCAGGTCCTGCATCGTGTCGGCCACATCGGCACCAGAGGCTACAGTTGATTCTGCAGCAGCATCAGCGTTTGCAGGTAAGTAGCTACATCGACTTACCTGCAAACGCCGATGCTGCTGCAGAATCAACTGTAGCCTCTGGTGCCGATGTGTCCTCGCTCATCCGACACGATGCAGGACCTGTGAGTGACGTCACAGCGTGATCTCTCGAGAACACGCTGTGTGTCTGCACTGCCAGAAGCTGGGCGTTCTGAAGAGAAGTGGATGATACTTCTCGTCAGAACGCCCAGCTAGTAAAAGTAGTAAAAACGCCCCGATGTACGCACATAATACACGCCCACTTGGACTTTTACTTTAAACACGCCCACTTGGACTTTTGCAAGCCTCATTTGCATAAATACAAAAATGGTCATAACTTGGCCAAAAATGCTCGTTTTTTAAAAATAAAAACGTTACTGTAATCTACATTGCAGCGCCTATCTGCTGCAATAGGAGATAGGGGTTGCAAAATCTGGTGACAGAGCCTCTTTAATAGGGATTATGTATCTGCTGTCAAATTGGCCTCAGAACTGGCCAGTTGTGCCCCACCAACCACCCGACTTTGCAAGTCTTTTCCTCTTAAGGTGGCCATATGGTTTTTGAGCACAAAGCAGACCATAGCATAAGGCATTAGCAGCAAAGTAAAATGGTACTAGTTTCCTAAAGAATCTTCAACAAGTATAAGGCCTCATGCACACGACCGTAGTGGGGTGCACGGGCCGTGACTTGCGGCTCGGACGGCCGCCGAGCGTCACCCGTGGCCGCCGGCAAATTGCGGGCCGTGCACATGGCCGCGTGCATTTATTTATATGAAACACAGCCGTAATAATACCGTTCTTTTTGCGGTCCGGGCTCCTGGGCAAGGCACGGACAGTGGAAACCACGGTCGTGTGCATGGGCCTATTGAAATGAATGGGGCCGCAATTCACCCGCAGATTTGCAGGGTGAATTGCGGGCGCAAGAATATGTTCGTGTGCAGGAGGCCCAAGTATATATTCAGGAGGTCGAAATAGTCATGAAAGATAAACCTACTAAGTGCACCACATATGGGCAATCAAAAATGGTGTACACAGACACCCCACATTTACCCCCCCCCCAACCCAAGTCTCACAAAAGTTCCCACTACGAAGCCCCAGAATACAGATATCTTTGTGAAATACAATTATAGGCTGTATAGACATTTGTCTATGGGTTCTGACAAATCTAATCTCTATGGGCAGCTTTACCATGATAAAAATTACTAGACAACTAGCTGTTGGCTAGTAATTTTACAAATTACAAATTTTACAAATATGTATTGTTTTCCTTCTTTTATTGTATTAATTGTATTATTGGATTAATTATTAGATGGTCCAATGCTGCGGATTCACTTCAGAACATGTATGATAATTTGACAGGAGACGTCCTTGTATCTGCCGGTGTCATTGCCTATCTAGGAGCTTTTACTGCTGGTTTTCGGCAAGAATGTACCAGAGAATGGAGCAAGCTGTGCAAGGTAAATCATTTTTAGTCCAAGCAGATAGATCTGTGTAATATGGGTCATCATAATAAAGCACCAGCAAGCCGGTAGGGTGATTTGCAGTCATCCTGAGAGATTTAGAAGATTATGATTTATCTATGCAGTTTGCAATATTGCATTGTATTAATACCATCATAACTATTTGAAGGGGTTGTCTTAGTTAAAAAACAAAACAAAAACCACCATAGTCTGTATCTATTCAAGTGCATAGAGCCGAGCCGCAATACCAGATGAAGCCCATGGTCAAGAGTGGTGCTGTTTATGGACGGAGGGAGGGGGGTAGATTATTTCTTCCTAATCTTAGACAACCCCTTTTAAGGTTTTGTCAAATTATTAGTAAAATACTTAATAATTTACAACGGTTCAGTTTATTTTATTAGATGCTTTGCGTATAACACTAATTATGTATTTGATGCAATGCTTCCATATTTAGCTGCTATATGATATGTTAGTGGGATAGAAAACGACACGGCTAAAAGGAGCAAACATCGATATCAATAGAATGATGAAAACATCACACGGAAAAGTTCATCGGCCATACTTAGTCACATTTTTGCATGTTTTTTATGTATTTTCATATTTTCTATTTCAGAGTAAAATGATTCCATGCTCTGATGACTTTTCATTGAGTAAGACTCTTGGTGACCCAATTAAAATCAGAGCCTGGAATATTGCTGGTTTACCAACGGACAGCTTCTCCGTAGATAATGGTGTCATCGTAAGCAACTCAAGACGTTGGTATGTATTGTGTAGCTTTTAATAGATCATTATTATTTGGGTTTTTTTTTGCTTAAAGTGCCCCTCCAATTATATAGAGTAATGATTATAGTGCGGAAGTGTGCACAATAATCATTTTTCTAAATAACTTGCATAGCAGATTCTGTCTCATAATAGCAACACAGACCGGCCACGTTTTGTGCTGTGGGCTGCTCATAAGTAAGCATTAGGAGACAGAGTCCGATTTTGTTTTCTAGGCTCCTGTCTCCAGTATGGAAGACAACACTGTAGGATGTAATATGATTCTACAGTGTTGGCTCCCGTACTGGAGACAGGAGCCTAGGAGACAGCACAGGTTGCAGCATGGACCGTGGCCCGTTCCCTGCTTCTATTTAGAGGCAGAATCTTCTATGCTAGATACTCGTTTCTCTATATAATTTGAGGTACACTTTGAAGTGAATCAGATTTTTCAAGGCAATGTCTTATTACCTATTGGTTTTCATCTTCTAAAATTTAGGTCACAGAGTAAATGACTATTTTTATCTGTTTTGTGCAGGCCTTTAATGATAGACCCTCAGGGCCAAGCTAACAAGTGGATTAAGAATTCAGAGAAAGACAATCAACTGAGTGTCATCAAATTAACAGATTCAGATTATATGCGAACTCTGGAAAACTGCATACAGTTTGGGACTCCACTTTTATTGGAAAATGTGGGAGAAGATTTGGATCCGTCACTGGAACCTTTACTGTTGAAGCAAACATTCAAACAGGGTATGTATGACAATTTATCAATATATCAATAATAATTACTTGTAATGTTAGGGGAGAGCCTGTGCCGGATATACTTTATGTCTTTTATCAGGTTATTAATAATTTTTCTTGTATTACCCCTTATTTGATGGGAACCGCTGCAAAAATCAGCTGATCGCGCAGGTCTGGCTTCTTACACCCCTGGCAAACAGCTGATTATACTAAGGAAGTTTACGTCAGCAATACATTTCCTCTGCAGGTAAAATGTAGTATTAGAATCAGATGAATGGTGGTCCATGTAATATATGGACAGCTCGAGTCCTTTCAGACAGAGAGCTGCTGTTTGTTAGCAGCTGCCCACTCTGGATCATAAAGGCAGACCCGAATAGTGGGTTTAATATGAAATACTGGTAGGGGTTTACTTTGTGAGACAAATCCTTTACGATCTGTTAGTAAAACTATTGTTAACATCAACATTTTACATACTTTAAACAAGTTACCCTTATATTTGAATTTTTTTTTTTTTTATTGTAATTTTTTTTCTTCATTCCTGCATCCTGGGAAAAGATGAAGGTAAACCACTCCGTATATGTTCAATTTTCAATCGTATAAAAATTAGAACAGCTTTGTCATGTGTGATGGTGTGTTAACTTTACAATTTGTGTGACACCACTTTTGGGTTAGCGTATGAAATATTAGATCTATTGAATTGCGTGCTGTATTTATACAATGTGCAAAAAATAATACAGCATGATTATTTTTGAAATTACATCCAAGTTGAAAATCTTATGGAAATCATTTAGGATACTTTTGACTTCTATTTTAGGATACATTTGAAGCTTCTTGTTCCTAATCACAAATATATTTGTAACTATGTTTTAATGCCATGTTTAAAGCCATTGTTTAACGCCATCCTTTTGTATTGACAGGCGGCATGGACTGCATCAGACTTGGAGAGACAATCATTGAATATTCAAGTGACTTCAGATTTTATATCACAACAAAACTCAGAAATCCACATTATCTACCTGAGTTAGCGACAAAAGTTTCACTGCTAAACTTTATGATCACCCCCGAGGGTCTAGAAGATCAGTTACTTGGCATTGTCGTAGCAAAAGAGAGGTTGGTGGTTCATGTAACTTAAATATGACTTTGTAATTGTCTCCTCGTAAAGAGTTCTCAAGATTTTCCCACTACTGGGCTCAGAGAAGCAGCTCTATCCACAAATAACATTGCAGCTACATCGTCAGGCCAGTGGTTGTTCTACTACTGCTCTAGTCTAAAAGTGTTTCTCAACGCTTCTATGTTAAGTAACCCCTACTTAAACAATTGACATCAAGGTACCCCCAAGGCTTTCATCACACACTGTACCGTACCTATTTAATGCACGGCGCGAGTACCCCCTAGAAACATGGCGTTATTTAGACCACACCCCTTTTTGCATGCCACGCCCTCTATTTGCAGGCAACGCCATTGACTTCATATTTATCCCCTGAGCCTGCTGTATACTACTGTATATAATATACCCCCTGACACTGCTCCACACAGTATATTGCCCCCATAGTGCTCCCCACAAAGTATCATGTCCCTATAACTGCCCCATAGCTGCCCTCCACACAGTATAAAGTCCCCCATAGCTGCCCCTCACAGTAAAATGCCCCATAGCTGCCCCCACACAGCCCCAATTGTGCCTAATAAAAATAATAATATACATACTCGCCTAACCCCGTTCCAACGATGAGTGGAGGAGATCCCCCTGCTCCTCCAGTCTGTGCGGCTCAGCGCAGACAGGTGCGATGATGTCACTCTGCCTCGTGTATGGCGATACATAGTGAATGGTAGAGCAGGGTACATACGGATAATTAGAGCGAGTATTTTGTGCTGCAGCTGCTGTCAAATAAACAGTGCGGTCATGCAATAGTTGTTTCAGAGGAGTGATCCCGCTATTTGACACACTTGATCAAATCCCATACAATAAGGTACAGTGCAATGAAAGTTTATCCATCGAACTGTATCCAATGAGCTGTTTGTACACACAGTTCCTACGCTGTAACTCATCCGTCACGTGTTCTTAGTGTATAAACTTCTGGTGACAGATGTACAAATAGTTAGTCATTATGTCTTTCTTCTTATGTGACAGAACTTAACATTATACTTTCCATATTTATAGACCTGAGCTAGAAGAAGAGAGAAATGCCTTAATTTTACAATCAGCAGCCAATAAAAAACAGCTGAAGGAGATTGAAGACAAGATATTGGAGACCTTACAGTCCTCAGAAGGGAACATCTTGGAGGATGAGAGTGCGATTCAAATCTTAGATTCAGCCAAGATCATGAGCAATGAAATCACCAAAAAACAGCAGGTGAGCAGAAGGCAAATACATAATGTGGAGTATAAATCATGCCTCAACTCCCATGTAAGGTTTCAGCGGCTCGGAGCCCATACACCTGAGTTTTACTTTCACTGTGAACCACATTATCCCAGTTAAAGGAACACTCCATGTAAAACGAATGTATGACCTCTATTTAGTGAAGTCATACAGACCTCCCATAGACCCTGCACTAGGCATAACACAGTGTATCAGCTGTATCTGGAGTGTTCCTTTAACTTTTTGCTGAGAGCAGTGGCATAACGAGGGGCTGCGACCGCAACTGGGCCCAGAGGGGAAGGACCCTCCTCAGCCCCGGATCCTCCTTAGGTTGCCACATCAGGCGCCGGCAATGGTCTGCGCCAGGGTCCATGCAAGGTCATGTATGCGACGCAGCCCACATCATCCAGCGTCAGGACGTTGTGTGCTGCATAGTTGTATTGCATTCAATCTAAGCAGCTTCTGAGTTTTTATTACTTTTTATCTGTTTCTCTAGATTGCAGAGAAAACTGAACTTAAAATAGCAGAGTCCAGAGAAGGCTACAGGCCCATCGCTAAACATTCATCTGTGCTGTTCTTTAGTATCGCGGACCTTGCCAACATTGACCCAATGTACCAGTACGCGCTCAACTGGTTTGTCAATCTCTATATCAACTCTATACAGGACAGGTAAGGAATGGTCTAACCTTATACCTTACATTACTATACATATTTGTGTATATGTATGTGTGTGTGTGTGTGTGTGTGTGTGTGTGTGTGTGTGTGTGTGTATATATAATATATATATATATATATATATACATACATACACATATACATATATATATATAATGTAATGCTGTTATGCTGTCTTCTTTTTCAGCAACAAATCTAAAATCTTAGAAAAACGTCTACGTTACCTGAATGACCACTTCACCTATAATTTATACTGCAACGTGTGTCGCTCACTCTTTGAGAAGGACAAGCTTTTGTTTTCGTTCTTGCTCTGCTGTAACCTCCTCATGTAAGTCTTCATCCGGGCACTACAGGAATATAGCTGTTTACCATCCTTTCCAATAACTATTTATCCATTATAATTTAGGGCAAGAAAGGAAATTGAACTCCAAGAATTTATGTTTTTACTTACTGGTGGTGTAGGCCTACAAAATAATATTTCAAACCCGGCAGCAGGTTGGCTTCCAGATAAAAGTTGGGATGAGATTTGCCGTGCAAGCGACTTGCCTGCTTTTAAGGGATTGAGGTAAGGGAACATACACTGTATAGAGCAGATACGTTTCAGGTAGCCTTTATCTTATATAGTTCAGTTTTCCTTTTAAGAAATCTATTCCAAATAATTTTTACATAGTTTAATTTCTTCTTTAAAGAACATTTCCCCTCCTAAAATGAAAAAAAGTTTGCAATTGCTCTTTTGTGACGTTATCAAAAACTCTACTCCGCAGAAAACAATAGGACTGTCATTACAGTTCTTAAAGGGGCTTTCACCTTTTCTAAATTACTGAAAGCAAAATCTTCAGAGTTAAACAGTGATACATCCCCGTCTCCCGTATAAATTTATAACTAGGCAGATAGGTCTGGGAAAGCTGGGTGACAACCCCTGTAGGAGCTGTAATTGCAGCCATTTTGGGTGTCAACAAGCTTTATTAACAACTTGAGAGAAGACAATACAAGGACCAATGTTTTTGTATTTATTTTAGAACTAAATGCTATTTAAATAATGATATTTAGCAATGTTAGGGCCAACTTTGTATTTGGTTTAGTAGCTAATGTTAAGTAAAGTTACTGTATATTTAATGTTTTACTTTTAGCAATATATTGTATTTAATCAAATATCTATACGTTCTTATATGACCAGAGAACATTTAATTCAAAATCCCAATGAATGGCATCGGTTGTATGACAGCAGAGAACCTCACAATGTTCCTTTACCTAACCCATTCAATGAAAAACTGAATGAGCTTCAGAAAATGATTATTCTGAGGTGCCTTAGACCAGACAAGGTGAGAAATGTGTCCATTTTTGAGCTTTATTAGTTTATTTGTTGCTCAACACGTTTTTTAACTTAAAGGGGTCGTGTTATGAAGACAACCCCTTTCCATACACCCTATTCAACCATATGGATGTTATAGAGGGGATTGTCGGAGCCACCCTTTATTAGCCAGAGCGAAGATCCGCTAACCATGACAAGCTGTCACTCTGGCGGAGCTGGAAGCATAATGTATTGCATGGTCTGCCGTTCATTTGAATGGTGGCTGCAGCAGGGAACATGTATGGACCTTCATAGCTGATCACTGAGGGGCCGGCTTTAGAAACCTCCTACTATTGGCTATCATTGCCAGGGTGTCTGAACCTGGACCCACAGTGATCAGCTGATCGCCGGGCCAACGTCAATCTAAACAGGGATTGTCGTGATGAGACGACACGTTTAACGCAAGAACACATATGGCTGAATTGAGTATTCTATTATTTATTAAAATGAGGGAACGGCTTTATAACCCCCCAACGATCAGCTGTTATTGCCAGAGTTTTGGAATTTGGCCCACCGTGATCAGCTGATCGCCGGGTCAACGTCAATCTAATTAGAGATTGTCATGATCAGAAGACCCCTTTAACACAAAAACATGTATGGCTGAATTCAGTATTCTACAATTTATTAAAATGTCTTTTAATATTATATGTTAACAAATGTCGATATTATGTGGGTATAAAAGGAGATGTTAGATGATAACTTGCAGAGATATAGAGCAATGTAGGAAAAGGATGCTTTGACATGATAATGTCCTGGTATTTTATGGCATTATTGAGTTTTATGGTGTAGGCATCAAGTATATAATAAGCTATATCTAAAGACTCGCATTATTGTGTATCCATTTGTGGCTATTAGATGAGCCCGGCGGTGACAAACTATGTGACTGATAAACTTGGAAAGAAATTTGTTGAGCCTCCTCCATTTGATTTATCAAAAAGCTATTTGGATTCTAATTCTACAATCCCACTCATCTTTGTCTTATCTCCTGGAGCTGATCCAATGGCAAGTAAGTATAATAAAGAAATTCTGGGAACATTTACCGTACATTATTATTTATATTTTGCTTTATAATCAGATGTAAGACCCAAACGTAAAATACCCAGTGGTACCCAAAGCAAGATAACATGAATCCGCCATTACCCAGCAGCTGAATTCCCAATATAATTGCAACATACAGAACCATATTCTGTCACTACTGTGTAATGCAGAGCGTGATGTATAGTGGGCAGCCCCTAGGAGTATAATGGTTAGCATGTATATGTATATGTGGTGTAATTTGCTTCAAATAAAAAAAAATTTTGTGTAACATATCACAAATTGACTATTTTTTGCCTTAAACCCCTATTGTTCTTCGCTCTTTGCTTACTATAGTGTGCATTCACTTTAATGGAGCTGAGTTGCAATACCAGATATAGCCAACGGACAAGAGTGGCGCTCTTTCTGGGGAAAAAGTGGTCTTTTTTTCTACTCTTGTAAAACCCCTATTTATTAATACATGAAAAGTCTCTACTGCTCGTACAGTTTGAATTCACTGTAAATAATCAAAACTTTCTATTTCAGGTTTGCTAAAATTTGCCAATGACAAAAATGTGGGAGGGGGTGACAAGTTCCAAGCCATTTCGCTGGGTCAGGGGCAGGGGCCAGTAGCTGCAAAAATGATAAAAGAGGGAGCCGCAAATGGGACATGGGTTTGTCTGCAGAATTGTCACCTGGCAGTGTCCTGGATGCCAACGTTAGAGAAGATTTGTGAGGAGTTCACCAGTGACACTTGTCACCCAGACTTCAGACTATGGTTAACTAGTTATCCTTCACCAAAGGTAATTTCATCCTGTGTGCAATCTATCTATCTATCTATCTATCTATCTATCTATCTATCTATCTATCTATCTATCTATCTATCTATCTATCTATCTATCTATCTATCTATCTATCTATCTATCTATCTATCTATCTATCTATCTATCTATCTTGTTACAAGAGGAGCCTCACCTCATTATAGATTGTGTAAAAGTGCCCATACATATTAGATGAATGTCGGCCAAATGTGCCGGGACCAGCCAATCATCTAATGTGTATGGAGGTGTCCCGACTCTCACCCGATTGCTGATGTCGTGGGAAAGAAGGATCGGGCATGTTGGATTTTAGCATGTCCAAACCTTTAGTCCCACAGGATTTAAGCCACTGCCAGAGGAGTCTGGCAGCAGCTTTTTCCCCTCTACCTGTCGAGAACAGTTGCATTCTTGGTCAAGCCGAGCATGCATGTGTAGGGGGGAGTCGGGAGGAGCGTTCGGCCAATAGTTATCTAAGGTGTGTGGCTACCTTTAGTCTTTCACTAACCTTCCGTTTCAGATAAAATTGACAGACAGTCAGATTTTAGTTACATCTGCTAAATCATTTATTAATCGTCTGTGGCCCACTGTATTGATGTATCATCTGCTCCTCACCCGACTACAGCCTATGTAAATCTTCACAGAGCGTAATTTCTTCCTCCTTAAGTTCCATGTTTACTATGTGTGAGTTCTTCTTAGTGTACCCTTTAAAAAAATAAAAACACCTTTGTGGATTCTGGAGAAAACCCCATTACTGTGCAGGATGTCAGTAAAAAAAATTTTTTAAATATACTTTTTAAAAAGACTGTTACCAGCGCTGCTGCCTGCTGCTTCCCGTGCCTTGGTCCTCCAGGTGGTCTCATATCCATTGAGACGTCACATAACTATGGCAGCCAATCATGGCATGGCCCTGTGATTTTGCGTCCAAATGACAATGCCGAGATTGGCTGCCATAGTCATATGACGTAACATGTCAATAGATGTGACTTAAATACACGGAGAACCGGAGGCAGGGGAAGCTGCGTGCTGCGGTGCTTGTAACAGTCTTCTGTAAGGCCTTGGGTATTTTTTTAAATATTTTTATTTCCTGACATCCTGCAAAGTTACTTTTGTTTTTTTAAATCCACCTATCTTTAGGAAAAGCCTTTTAACTCGCATGTTGTTTGAAAACTTCTTAAACGTGTGCACAGATGTAAAATGATAACCAGGATCTGATCAATTTCCAGAGTATTGTTACCTTGTCTTGACAATATTTCGTATGTGCCCCCAGTTTCCAGTGACCATTCTCCAGAATGGCGTGAAGATGACAAATGAGCCACCAACAGGACTGCGACTAAATCTACTGCAGTCTTATCTCACTGACCCAATCTCTGACGCACAGTTCTTCAGCGGATGCCCAGTGAAAGAGCAAGTAAGAGGGTTTTTTTTCTCAAACATATATAAGATGAAGGGAAGAATATATAAGTCTAATTCAATACTGTCTCCTCTTTTTTCCAGATATGGGAGAAGCTACTTTTTGGGGTGTGTTTCTTCCATGCTTTGGTTCAGGAAAGGAAGAAGTTTGGTCCTCTGGGATGGAACATTCCTTATGGCTTTAATGAGTCTGATTTGAGAATCAGCATTCGGCAACTTCAGGTGAAATTTGATATCTTACTTTGCATGATATCATGATTGGAAGTTGTTTATATTGCTTCTCTTGCATAAATCCAGCCAGGGGCGTTGCTGGGGTCTTAAAAAGTACAGGGGCACAAGCCCCAAGACATATGTTTACTCCCAAGAAAAAAAAATATATATATTTATCTCGGAGACAGCATATCTATAAGACTATGGCCCCTATAGCTACCCCCCCTTTTTGATAGTGCTACACACATACCCCTGTAGATAGTGCCACACTCCACCTTTATAAATAGTGGCACATACCCCCCCTTTGTAGATAGTGCCACACACTCCACCCATTGTAGATGGCGCCACACGACCCCCCCTTATAGACAGTGCCACACATCCCCCTGTAGATAGTGCCTCCAGTAAACAAAAAAACCTTATACTCTTGACAAACGGCGCTGCAGAATCTCAGTCTCCTCAGTCCTGAGACGCCGAGACGTAGGCCGGCATGGTCCAGTGTGACGTGATCGTGTCGGCCTGCGCAGGACTCCTGTCCCAGTGTCTTATAGGCTGAAGGCCTAACGTGGCTGTAGCCTAGTTAGTCACAGAGCAGGAAACCCAGCTAATAGTTCCCTGTTCCGCCAAAGAATTAAATTGTATCTGCGTCCTGCGAACGCAAATACAATTGAATTTAGAAGTTGCCCGGGGATTCGGAGCACCGGGCCAAAAAATCCCGGTGCTAGCAATGCCACTGAATCCTGCACTTCCAATATCACCGTTCTGTCAACACCCCCATGTTTAAAACATAGTGCTTATATTGGGCAGGTCAGTAGCTATATTGACGGTCTACACCCGATAGTACCCCCTATACCTTCCATGTAACAAGTTGTATTGTAGAGCTATGTTTTTATAGATGCTAGCAAAATAATGTGTTTTTATTGTTATTTCAGCTCTTTGTAAATGACTATGAACACGTACCATTTGAGGCCATTTCGTACCTAACCGGAGAGTGTAACTATGGCGGTCGTGTGACTGATGACTGGGACCGGCGCCTCCTACTGACCACTTTGGCAGATTTTTACAATAATGAAATAGTGGAAAATCCCCGTTATTCTTTCTCACCAAGTGGGAACTACCTAGCGCCTCCTAAAAGCACTTATGAGGATTACATTGAATTCATCAAGGTGATTCTCAGACACAACGAACTATACATTGTTCTATCATCAAAGCGGTTATATTAGTATGACACAGCTGGGGAAGCAGAATAATGTTTTATGGATTTTACTACTTTTGTTACTACCATGTGTTGTAAGCATTTGGTCCTCATGCATAAAATTGTTCTGAGAAACAGTGTCCGCTTTATCTGTAGCAACCAATCACGTAGCTTCTTACTTTTTCATTCTTGTTTTGTAAAAATGTCATCTAAAATCTGTTTGTTTGGTTGCTAATTCTTTATGCAAGATGTCCAAAGTGTTAATGTACATGTTTGTGGTGGTGATCACAAAGAGCACAACAGCTGGAGATCGGCTGTTATTGACAGGTGCCCCCCCAGCACTAACCGATCTCGGCCATTTAACACATTCAGCATCGTGATCAATGCTGATCGCGGTGCTAACAAATGGAGGGGGCTACCTTTGTCATCTCATCGTCAGCCCCAGCATTTCATCTATGTAAAATTGTTGTATACGAGGCATGATGGATACATAAGAAATGAGACCCCTTTGTTACTAAAGGCTTTTTACAAACATCAGTCATTTTTACTTCGCTTTGTCTAGAATCTGGAGAAGTTGGCTGTTTAATTTGATTCAACTAATCTGTTATTATGCCATTTACATTAAATGTAATATACTCCTTCAGGTAGGTTGGAAGAATATGTGATGGCAATCTGTTAATAGTTTAAGGTGCACATGACAAATGCACAGCCTGGCTCTTATAATAATGAATAGCCCATGGTCAAATGGGGGCCGACAGCCCAACAGTCAAATGCAGCACTTATTAAAGCAGGTATTAAAGTCTAGAGCTTCAGAAATCTACTGGTTGCTCATGGAAACAGTTAAAAAGCGTGCTGACAGACACACCCCTAACAGCTTTTTTATAGCTTTTCTTATTTCAGATTACTGTACATTGTCTGGAGTAAACACTACACTTCCAAGAATGTAAAAAAAACAATTCTGATGTAGGCATTGAGCCAGCAAAGAATGCTGGGAGATTTTAGCTCTAGAGTCAGAAAAATTGTAATAGAATGAAGCAGAAAGTTACTTTTTTCTATAGGACCTTTAAATAACCTTCTTCAATCACACTAGCAGTAGAATCTGCACATGGGTACTCTCAGTTCTCTCTCTAAGGCTACATTCACACGAGCGTGTGAATCTGGTCCGTGTGTGTTGCGTTTTGCATCAGTGTGCATTGCGAGGGACATGCGTTATTCACGCACTCGCAAAGCACATCTTTTTTTTCTTCAATTCTTTCTTTCACGCACCCATTGACTTCAATAGGCACGTAGGTGCGTGATAACGCACCAATATAGGACATGCCGTCAGTTTCACGCATCGGACTCTCGCTGTGTGAAAACTCCTGCATGTGTGAACAACCCCATTGAAATCAATGGGTCCGTGTGCTGCGCGTGATTTCGCATGCGCAGCACATGGACGTTATTCACGTTCGTCTGAATGAGCCCTTAACTCTCTTTTCTCTACATGCAACATTATATCTATGAATTTCTTATATCTTATTTTCTATTTGGCAGAGACTTCCGTTTAGTCAGCACCCTGAGGTTTTTGGTTTACATGAAAATGTTGACATATCAAAGGATCTGCAGCAAACAAAAACCATTTTTGAATCCCTGCTTCTGACTCAGGGGGGAAGTCGTCAAGGAGGGTCATCCGGGGCCAGTGATCATACACTGTATGAAATAGCTAATGATATACTCAGCAAGGTGAGCTCCACGCAATACTTCAAGAGGACCTGTCACCTCTCTGACATGTCTAGTTTGTATTCCCCATGGAATAACAATTCTGAAACATATTTTCTGAGAACTCTGTGTTGTGCCATTCCTCTGTTATTCCTCCTAGAAATGTATGAAGAAATTGAAAACTGGGTGTTACCATTCCCATTGACATAGGGGCGTGTCCCTACACAGTCTCACTCTGTCAGCACTGATTGGACATTTTCAAACTGTGTAAGGACACACCCCCAACTGGTGATACCCAGTTGTTAATTTATTCATACATTTCTAGGAGGAATAACAGAGGAACAACACAACCTATTGTTCTAAGAAAAGAAGCTCCAGAATTGTTGTTTCATGGGGAACACAATTATTTACTAAAATAGACATGTCAGGAGAGGTGACAGATCCTCTTTATAAATTCACAAAAATTTGCAGAAAAAAATCCCATGAAAAAAGGACTCAACAAACAAGATAATTGTGCAAATAATCGATCAGTTCTACAGTTAATCACAATCTTGTACATGTTTCTGCAGCTTCCTAAGGATTTTGACATTGAGGCAGCGCTGCAGAAATATCCAGTGCGATATGAAGAGAGTATGAACACCGTGCTGGTGCAAGAGATGGAGAGGTTTAACAAGTAAGAGAGCTTTATTATTTTTCCTTATAGATTGCAAACCCTTGTGGTCAGGTCTCTCACACATGGTATCTAGTCTGCACTGTGTGTTTATTTGTCTTTATGTACTTTTCCGTATTTTACCTCATTGTTTATTATGTAACGTTCTACAGAGCATGATGGCGCTATATAACGAAATATTATTTTTATTACATACAAGGGTTAACCACCTGCCTGTAACACAACTCCGTAATTACGCAGCGCACCCAGTTAAGGCGCCACTTGCATCACGTTTTTGCCATACGTTTAGCGTGTACACTGGGAAATATCCCGATGTACATGCTATACGTGTCCATAGGGATCCATTAGTCCGATTGAGGCCAGTGTCGTCACTTTGGCCTCCACCTGGTCAGTATACACCAGGATACTGCAAAAGAAAACAGAATAGAATAGCGTAGTAGACTAAACTATTATATCCACTATATTCCACAAAATTGTGTTTTGCAGTTTCATTTAAAATTAAGTAGAGAGCTAGGGCTTCATAGCCAGGAGCATTTAAAATAAATAAATAAAAAAATAGGAGTAGTGCATAATAAACCACTGCCAATGCGCTATAAGGGTATGTTCACACGACCTATTTTCAGACGTAATTCAGGCTTTTTACGCCTCGAATTACGTCTGAAAAGACGGCTCCATTACGTCTGCAAACATCTGCCCATTGCTTGCAATGGGTCTTACGATGTTCTCTTCAGACGAGGTGTAATTTTACGCGTCGCTGTCAAAAGACGGCGTGTAAAAATACGCCCGCGTCAAAGAAGTGCAGGACACTTCTTGGGACGTTTTTGGAGCCGTTTTTCATTGACTCAAATGAAGAAAAGCTCCAATTACGTCCGTAAAAGACGCGTGCACTTGTAAAAACGTCTGAAATTCAGGAGCTGTTTTCGCCTGAAAACAGCTCCGTAATTTCAGACGTATTTTGCGTTTGCGTGTGAGCATAGCCTAATAGTTGTGCTATGAAGCACAACTCTAATGCACTTTTTTGTGTAACGGTCTGTGAGAGCTGCAGGCAGTTGATCCTCCCGGTTTTCCTTCTCGGGCTGGTGACTAAATGTAGAGCAATACTTTGAAAAGTGTTTTTTTACTATTCGCACATGAATAAAAGTTTATCACCTCTAACAAGTGATATCCAGAGATTTCTTAACTGGCAGCCCCAGCAAGAACCTCGTTTTTTAAAGTGTTGCTCCATGTGGTGTTTTGTCATACAATGTATGAATAATCTTACTAAACATCATTTAACAGTGCTATAAAATTAATATTAAGATTTGTGGTGGTCACAAGCGCCTCCGAGGTGGATTATGAGACCTGTGCGACCCTGCACGTCACACATTCCTAAGTCTGGCTCTGGTATTAAGTCATGGAGTATATTGGCTCAATGAGATGATCGATCGATCGATCGATCGATCGATCGATCGATCGATATGAGATAGATATGAGATAGATATGAGATAGATAGATAGATAGATAGATAGATAGATAGATATTAGATAGATATTAGATAGATATTAGATAGATATTAGATAGATAGATAGATAGATAGATATGAGATAGATAGATAGATAGATAGATAGATAGATATGAGATAGATAGATATGAGATAGATATATATTAGATAGATATGAGATAGATATATATTAGATAGATATGAGATAGATAGATAGATAGATAGATAGATAGATAGATAGATAGATAGATATTAGATAGATAGATATGAGATAGATAGATAGATAGATAGATATGAGATAGATAGATATTAGATAGATATGAGATAGATAGATAGATAGATAGATAGATAGATAGATAGATAGATAGATAGATAGATAGATAGATATGAGATAGATATATATTAGATAGATATGAGATAGATAGATAGATAGATAGATAGATAGATATGAGATAGATAGATATGAGATAGATAGATGATAGATAGATAGATAGATAGATAGATAGATATGAGATAGATAGATAGATATGAGATAGATAGATAGATATGAGATAGATAGATAGATATGAGATAGATAGATATGAGATAGATAGATAGATAGATATGAGATAGATAGATAGATAGATATGAGATAGATAGATAGATAGATAGATAGATATGAGATAGATAGATAGATAGATAGATAGATAGATAGATAGATAGATAGATATGAGATAGATAGATAGATAGATATGAGATAGATAGATAGATAGATAGATAGATAGATAGATAGATATGAGATAGATATGAGATAGATAGATAGATTAGATAGATAGATAGATAGATAGATAGATATGAGATAGATATGAGATAGATATGAGATAGATATGAGATAGATATGAGATAGATAGATAGATAGATAGATATTAGATAGATAGATAGATATGAGAGATAGATAGATAGATAGATAGATAGATAGATAGATAGATAGATAGATATGAGATAGATAGATAGATAGATATGAGATAGATAGATAGATAGATAGATAGATAGATAGATATCCAGTATTGACGTGTTTGCTGATGATGTGTTTTCTCTGTTCATTTATATAAGTTGAGCCATGTATCCAGAATGTCAAACACTTTATAGATAATGTTGTGAATAAATGAACATCTGTAGAATACCCATCTTCTTCTTTTCTTGCATCTTTGCACTAATTTGAGATAATATATCTTAACCTTCCCTTATTTTTTCCCAGCTTAATCCGTACTATAAGGACAACTCTACAGAACCTTCAGAAAGCCATCAAGGGTCTGGTTGTTATGGACTCAGAACTAGAGGCCTTGTCTGGCAGTTTAATTGTAGGAAAAGTTCCTGAAATATGGGCAAAGCGTTCTTATCCCAGTTTAAAACCCCTAGGAAGTTATGTCAGTGATTTCCTGGCCCGGCTTAAATTCCTACAAGTGAGTACAAGGATAATGGTCAATAAAAATGAAATCGGGTATTGCTTTTATTAGGGGATATTATATGCTGATAATTTGGGGTGCAGCGTGCAGACATGTACTGTTGTAAAACATCCTGTGTCTGCTGACAGGTCTGTAGGGTCCGCTCTGGTGCTGCTGCAGGTGAAGAGGGGATTCTAATAATAACATTGCTATTTATGCTGTTCCCCAATATATATGCTTTAAATGGGTTTTTCCATCACTAGGATATGCCATCACTTACTGATCTTAGGGATTCGACTGCTGAGACCTCCACCAATCACTAGAACAATGGGCCGTGACCTCTTTGCTTTTCCTCTGCACAGCATTGCTCCAGACCAGACAACGGGATAGGAGTGGTGCTTGGCAGGGAAAAACTGAAGGGGGCGCTGCGCTTTACTAAGGCTGCACTCTCTTCCACCTAATGATCAATAAAGACCCCAGTGGTCAGACCTCGACCGATCAGTTCGTAATGAAATATTCAAGTAAATGTTTTATGCTCCGAAATATGCAGTGTGAACATGACGTAAATGACATTCCTCTATATGGTTCTGGTTTCTTGTAGACCTGGTTTGATTGTGAAAAGCCTCATGTCTTCTGGTTGTCAGGATTCTTCTTCACACAAGCTTTTCTAACTGGTGCCATGCAGAATTATGCCAGGAAATACAGAATCCCCATTGATTTGCTAGGTTATGAATTTCAGGTGAGTTTACATAAGTACATCAGTCTATAAGGATTTATTAGGAGGTTCGACTGCTGTCACTCTTGTTGATTTCTAGAATCAGATGGCAGTGATACTAGAAAAGAGCTGCGCCACTTCCCCTGTCAGCTCCACTTGTCTTTCTCTGGAGGCAGCGTTGACTATAATGGGCCGACGTTGTGGCCTTCTGAGAGAGACACGCAGAGCCGACCGGAGATAAAGTGGCATGGCACTATCCTAGTATCACTGCCACTTTGTTCTGGTCATTTTATTTATTTATTTATTTTTTTATTGATTTTATCATGTTTTCTCCTCCTTTCACATCCAAAGTGAAAGAGAATATTCTGCTGGATCCTACATGGAATATCATATGTCCTATAACATCAAAGCTTAACTCTGTTTCACTGTTATCTCCCACAATACACTGCACAAAAATAACAACAAGGAGTTTTGAATTTTGATGTAATCGGAGTATATAAAATATTATGTAACAAGATCTGGCAAAATATGTAATGTTTTAAAAAAATTAATTAAAAAAGGAAGTAATTAGAACACAGTTTGTACATGAGAAAGAAGCGTCCTATGTACTCAGTACTCAAGGAAGGGGAAAATATAGAAAGTCACTATAGGAAATTGAATGACAGAGACGTATAGGTGACATTTGTAATTCAGTGTTTGAGTCTTTTGGTTAAATGAATGATCCTCTTGTGACAGAATATGTGGAACTTTCCACACCGAGCTGCAGATCTGAGTAGTTTGGGATCCTCCGGTAAATACTTACTAGTAAAGGATACAACGTATTTCTGTTTTCAAGTACCATATTATGTCTCGTATGTCTTTATTACATGTAATATCTGCATTATGTTTGTCACAGGTTCTGCCTGTGGACACTACCGACACCTCACCAGAAGATGGAGTTTACATTAATGGATTGTTCCTAGACGGTGCTCGCTGGGACAGAAAGAGGTCAGGGACTCTAAATTCTGAACCTTATATATTCACATGTTTTACATTTTTTGTCCTGAGTCAAGTCCAAACTCAATATTGCCCTATTATCTATTTGGATAAAAAAACAATGTTGATACCGTACAGACTTCCTCCTCTTACTGCTGCAGATTCTTATGATGACATAATAATAGCATCCTTTCAAAACATAAAAAGCTAATTTAAAGGAAATTACATAATTTAAAGAACTACAAAGAAAAGAGTCATGCACCGCCCATCAAGACATTCACTATGCATAACACAGTCCGGAGTGTTCCTTAAATTATGTTTGTGTTTACTTTCTATGATTTAAAAGGATGCTATTATGTGATCATAAGGGTCTACACCAGTTGGGCTTCATTCACACGAGCGTGTCCGATTTGCGTGCGCAAAAAATGAACCGTATTTCCTGCATTTAATGTCCATGTGCCATCAGTGTGCTCTCCCTTCCGCATCAGTGGGCTCTCCCTTCCGCATCAGTGGGCTCTCCCTTCCGCATCAGTGGGCTCTCCCTTCCGCATCTGTGGGCTCTCCCTTCCGCATCTGTGGGCTCTCCCTTCCGCATCAGTGGGCTCTCCCTTCCGCATCAGTGGGCTCTCCCTTCCGCATCAGTGGGCTCTCCCTTCCGCATCAGTGGGCTCTCCCTTCCGCATCAGTGGGCTCTCCCTTCCGCATCAGTGGGCTCTCCCTTCCGCATCAGTGGGCTCTCCCTTCCGCATCAGTGGGCTCTCCCTTTTGCATCAGTGGGCTCTCCCTTTTGCATCAGTGGGCTCTCCCTTTTGCATCAGTGGGCTCTCCCTTTTGCATCAGTGGGCTCTCCCTTTTGCATCAGTGGGCTCTCCCTTTTGCATCAGTGGGCTCTCCCTTTTGCATCAGTGGGCTCTCCCTTTTGCATCAGTGGGCTCTCCCTTTTGCATCAGTGGGCTCTCCCTTTTGCATCAGTGGGCTCTCCCTTTTGCATCAGTGGGCTCTCCCTTTTGCATCAGTGGGCTCTCCCTTTTGCATCAGTGGGCTCTCCCTTTTGCATCAGTGGGCTCTCCCTTTTGCATCAGTGGGCTCTCCCTTTTGCATCAGTGGGCTCTCCCTTCCGCATCAGTGGGCTTTGCGTGTGGCATCCGTTTTTCACGTTCATGATTCTCTTCCTTTTTGTTTTTTTAATTTCTCTGAATTTCTTTAGCAACTGATGCGTGAAACATCGACAGCATACGGATGTGATACGTGTGCTGTCCGTGGTTTTCATGCACCCATAGAGTTCAATGGGCGACAAGGGCTGCAAAAACGGACAAATATAGGACATGTAGTGAGTTTCACGCAACGGACACTGAAAAATCACGCATGTCTGAATAGCCCCATTGACTTGCATGGGTCCATGTGTTGTCTGTTAATTCAACGGACAGCACACGGACGCGGAATACGCTCGTCTGAATGAGCCCTAAGAGTAGGAAGCCTGGGAGACGGGCATCCAAACAGAATGAGGTACAGTCCATTACTAAGCTTCAGGTCCAATCCTGTAGGGAAGAACCATTATTATGCTTGAGGAGGCATCTGAAAGGCCTAGCTCACACTTTGCATTTTGTGCAGGCTGCATAAGATTCTATTCACACGTTGTGGTGATATTGTGTTTTTTGCCACAATTTTTGCTAAGTTGCAGCAAAACTTGCAATGTGACTGCACTGTCTTATTATGCACTAAAAGGGTGAGAGCAGCTCGGCCCCATTCATGATAAGCCGTTTTACACCCCATTCTGTAAATTGACACCCCTTTGCATGTTACTATAATTAGTACTGTCCAGAATTTTTAGCTAGTCATCCAAAATCACCCAATAATGATGTTCACTTTGTAAAAAAAAACAACATATTCACCAAATTTGCACACAAAAAAATTCTTCGTTTTCAAACTGTATATTTAAAGTCTTTATATTTCTGTCTTTAATGAATGTGACCAGTGGAGTACTCGCAGAACAACACCCCAAAATCCTGTTTGACTCTGTGCCGATAATCTGGATAAAACCAAGTAAGTGGATGATGATCATAAATTATTATGCATTATAGACGTTTAAAAAAAATACACAATGCTGCTATGTCAACACGGTCATTAGTTCGGGAAAGTTTTGCTTGGCAAAATTTCACCCATTAAATGCTCCACTGTCCACTGACCCTTCTAGGAAGTGTGTGACCCCTTGGACTACACATACCAACATTGAAATACGTCTCCGGCAACTTAGGCAATGAGACAAATTGCCATTGCTTTGGGGTGTACCAACAGCGTGATGTCTTTGTCAAAGAGGCCATGCCAGCATGAATCAAAAACACTAAGAAGCGTTGTCTGCTATGGACAATCCTCTTGCATTAGAATTGTCCCCCAAACATAAGCTCAACATAGGGTGTCCCTCTGTTGGGACCCTCAGTGATCGAGAGAGAGAGAAGACCCCGTGTGAAGGGTGCGTTGAAAAATAGAACATGTCCTATTTTGATCCGTTTTCACATATCCCTCAATAGACTCAAGTCTATGGGGATCCGTGAAAACGGGACCCGCAAGGGGGGCAACTCTAACGTGAAAAACATCCGTTTTTCACTTCCGAGTTTCCCTGCATTCGTCTGAATTAGGCCTAATCCTCTATTTTGATATCTCCTGCATTAGGTCCTCTGACCTTACTCAATCAATGATAAAAATAAAGTATTGTATTTTGCAGGATGTTTGTGTAGTACAATATAGGACAAGAAATTTTGTTTTTTCCAAATTCTTTTATTTTTCCGTTTTCCAAAACACAAATATAATGGTGCAGACATATGCAGCACTGACATCGGCCCACAAGCCAGTATATGTAGTTACAATGAGTGCAAAACAAAAAAAACAACATACAGCTGAAATCGATACTGAAGAAGAAGACATTTTATGCATCCTGAACCAGCAGCCATGCATAATGACCCGAATGAGAACAGGATAGAGAGAAGCAAAAGAGAAGAGGGGGCAGAAGAGAAAAAGGAAGGAGAGAGAACTGACCTTACACACTAGGCCTAGGAATTATGCTCAGGAGGCCATGATGGTCCTATACTCGCCAGACGATTGAAATCGAATCCAATCATGCCATGTTTTGAGGAATTTAGCGTGGGTCCCTCTCATCGATGCCGTGAGGTCCTCCATTCTCATAATCTCCTGGATCTTGCCAAACCACATGCCCACCGACGGAGGACAAGATTGTCTCCACAGCGCGGGGACACCCGCTCTAGCTGCATTCACCAGGTGGCGAACAACTGAGCGTCGGTACGTAAATAATGGCACATCACACAGATGGAGCAGGAAGAGAGAGAGCGCGGAAGGGGGAAATCCATAAATTTGGAGGAGATGCGCCATACCTCAGACCAGAAATCTGTCAACTGCGGGCAATCCCAAAAGATGTGTAAAATTGTGCCCACATGGTCTCCACATCTCCAACACAACGGTGAGACCGCAGGGATCATTGCATGCAATCTGGAAGGCACTCTATACCATCGCGACAAGATCTTAAAACCCGCCTCCTGAAACCTGCTAGCCATGGAGGATTTATGTGTCATAGTGAACAGACGATCTTTCTGCTCCACAGTGAATGTGAGACCCAAGTCCCTCTCCCAGCTAAGCAAATAGGAGGGTGTGGAAAGAGTGGATGGAGAGCTCAAGAGAGCATAAATTCAGGACAACGAGTGACGCACCGCACCCGTATAAAGGAGTTCGAAAGGGGAACTATCTCGTGAGCATGTCGATGGGTTAGGTAGGGACGCGAGGAAGTGTCTCAACTGAGTGACCTGCCAGGAATTAAAGGAGATAGGGTCTGACAAAGACCCCAACTGTGGGCTAGTCATCCATGTCGCATCCTGTATAAAAGGACAAGAAATTTGTTGATGATTTTGAATCTGGAAGACTTCCACAATGAACACATTACTGTACTTTCTGGATTCAGCTGGCGAAACCTCAATGTTAGATATAGAACTTTGTGTTAGTACAGAACATATGAGCGACACTGCAGCTGTTGTCATTAATCCACCCTCTGCCAATGGAAGATTTATTGCACGTTCTAGGCTTTTATTCTGCCGGGTCACATGCACACCAAGATCACGGAGCTGCTATTAATTAGTAGCAAAGGATCTCATGTCTGCATATGTACATGTATAAACACTCAGGGGCCAGTTTATTAGGAGCACCTACTTAATACTATATTGGGCCATCTTTTGCCCATCCCCATACATTATAATGTCCCGCATTGTGCTACACATTGACAGTCTGAGATCTGACTTGGTCCTTGAATAAGATTGTCTGTCACTGTCGCTTGTCTGTTTGGTCTAAATCTCCATCCAGTCCCAACACCCAGTTAAATTTCTGTGATCAACAATATCTGAGTAACAACCATTTTGCATAAAATGCCCCGGTCATAATACACTGTCTATTCAGTGTACAAGCATTAATGTATACATATATTCATTCACATAAGGCTAGGTCTCCATAGCGATAAAAATCACCGGTTTGCTGCAATTTTTTTTGAAGAGCGTGTACATGACTACAATGATAACCACAATCCCTCTGACATGTGGCTTCTTTTTATTTGAGGATCAGTAAATTCCTCATTGAATGCGGGCTGGGTTAACTCATTTGCTTGTTTGCCAAAACATTGGATACAGAGGAATCATAAGGGTTACAGTTAAAGATTTGATTTTTGCATGACAGTCTGTTGTCCTATAGGGTGTGTAAAATTAAAGGAGGTTGCCCAGGGTTTATATGGCAGAAGACCCAGGTTTATGGCATCCTGTTGATCCACAGCCTTCTCAATGCCCGCCCCGTTCACGCTTTACTTACCCCTCAATGCCCGCCCCATTTTCTTCGCGTTCATGTTATTCCTCAGTGCTCACGCGCTGACCCCCCCCCCTCCCCCCCCCCCGAAAAATGTTGTGTCCCTCGAAAACCCCTTTAAGTGACCACTGGGCGTTCTTTCATGTGATAAATGTCCTGCATTACCGGCAGCAACCCCTCCAGTCTTGAGTGACGTCTCCTGGAAAAAACATCTGATGAGGCAGGATAAAGTCCCTTGTTTTGCGCACCATCTCCCTGTGTGGACTAGACTTTATATTCACACTGTAGGGAAAAGCCATTTTTCACTAATATCTGATTTTATTTAGCATTTCTATAATTTTAGATAAAAAGTCTGAGATAAAGAAGACCAAGTCATACGTGTGCCCACTCTACAAGACCAGTGAACGTAAGGGGACTCTGTCCACCACAGGACATTCCACCAACTTTGTCATCGCAATGCTGCTGCCAACAGATAAACCTGTCCAGCACTGGATAAAGAGGGGAGTTGCTCTTCTCTGTCAGCTCGACGACTGAAGAAATCCCAAATTGTCTTTATTTTTATCCTCGGGTCTGGTGATGATTCCAAAAGCTCTTAAAGGGACCCTGCCACCAGAACAAGTTCTCTGTCACCTTCCTGTTTGTATTAAATCATTCCTTGAATACAGAATTGAGTGTGTTGTATGTGTATAATATTTGGTCCTAAGAGTTAACAAGAATCCAGCTACTATTGTCCCGTTATGCTGATGGTTTCCTGTCTGTTCCATCTCCTGCTCCCGTTATTTGTTCGGCTGTAGTAGGAGATCCGGAGAGGTCTTCACACATTAGTGCCCTATATAGACGCTCTATGGGCCTTATGCATGTTACCCGCAACAACGGGTCAGGTCACTTCTTTATTTTTCAGCTCTACAACACAAATTTATGTATGAGGTCCTATGAGTAGTAATAATATGCAGTAAAATTACTTTACTCATGCATAACTATTGTATTGCCCATATTGGTCACAAACTACATTTCAATCATATCCTAGTGTAGACAAGATAATGCAGTTATTGCATAGCCCCTGGCGGGTCCTCGATAACTATTTTCTGCTTTTTCTGTATATATGTCGTAAAATTAAAAAAAAAAAAAAAAAGAAAGGATGAAAAAGTATCTTTATTGAGGGCAATTGTACTTTATAGCTTTACAAGTGGTTCTATACATTATTATAAGTAAAGCATAAAGGGAACCGCTTTTTTCCGGCAGAGCAGGGGTGTAGTTGGTGGGTCATGTGGTTTAGGGGGTGTCAATGCGAAGCTGTAAAGCAGACAGTCCTGCAGGAGCGGTCACAACTGAATATTTGCCTTGAACATCTTACTAGTCCTTTATGGCAGCGGACGTCATGTCACCCTGATAAAGCTGAGAACGAGTAGTGGTCCCATTTACTACATAGGACATGTATATATGCCTAAAACATAATGTGGGATTTGCAGGCTGTATAGATAAACTTACAGGGAGTGTATATAAACAATCAAAGACCTAGAGGACCAAACTTTAACACATTATACGTCAGTAAATGAGTGCACCTCACAAAAAGGGAGTTTTCCACAACTTCAGCTCCATGTTCCTGTACAGTGTTGCAGGTCATTATTGTCATTTTCTGGTACATAAAGACCTTGTCACCCTGAAGCGTCCTGAGTCCAATTTCTGCCGTCTTCTAATTCCTCTCCTGTAATCCACCTGATTGTGTTACCAAACATATCTCAGCCACGTGACGGGGGCAGGAGAAGGTCTCAGACTGTCCCATGATCCAGTATTTATAGGTCAGTGGCAACGTCCCCGGACACGTCTGCATCAAAACAAACTTTGAATTCAAGCTGAGGAATGGCCGCACTTTCTTAAGAACAGAGATCATTCTGGTTTTTAAAGCTGCGTGTATTTTCGGATAAGCTAATGTGTATAGAAGAAAGCCAGGTAAGACCTCATAGCCTCATCTATAGGTGCTTCTAGAGAGCTATAGGCATGATGTTAAATAATATAAAATCAGGAAAATCTAGATAACCAATTAAATGTTCAATGGGAAGCAGAAAAGCAACAGCATGGTTTGTATAATGAGGCAATGTGGGCGAGGGCCCAAGTCAGAGCAAGCCCTAAAAATGGCTATACAATAACTGTGGTTACCTTTACGTCTTAAAAAAAAAAGTTCCTCAATGATGTTGGCCGCTCCGTGTTGTATTTGTGACTGGTTACATTTTTATTGCATTTTCACTGTAATTCTTATTTTCAATGCTGTAGCAAAAGAATAGGTTACATACTACTGTCATGTAATGAATGTGTCAGAAGTGTGTGCTCTTAGGGTATGTTCACACGGCCTATTTACGGACGTAATTCGGGCGTTTTTGCCCCGAATTATGTCTGAAAATAGCGCCTCAATAGCGCTGACAAACATCTGCCCATTGAAAGCAATGGGCAGACGTTTGTCTGTTCACACGAGGCGTATATTTACGCGCCGCTGTCAAATGACGGCGCGTAAATAGACGCCCGCGTCAAAGAAGTGACCTGTCACTTCTTTGGCCGTAATTGGAGCCGCTATTCATTGACTCCAATGAATAGCAGCGCTAATTACAGCCGTAATTGACGCGGCGTTCAAGCGCCTGCACATGCCGGTACGGCTGAAATTACGGGGATGTTTTCAGGCTGAAACATCCCCGTAATTTCAGCCGTTACGGACCCCCGCCGTGTGAACATACCCTTACTGTTCTTGTATATCTGCATTAGTCATGCAGCCTTGTGTATTTTGTCTTTTGGGTTTTTGTATGGAATATATCCCATACAAAACACAAAAAGCCATAAAGATATCGTATGAAATGTTGTACCCTAAAAAGACATGTTAAACGACAGACCCGTTAAAAGGTGGACATTTATTCTAAGGGAGATTTGTAAACTCAACCAAAGTAATGTTGTTCCTTTATAATGTTTTTTAGTAAAACCTGCCACTTGGTTATAATAGGTAACTGACCTTCTTTTTCTATGGACTAGTTTTCAGAAAGTTTCCTTATTATGTCCAATATTTCTTTAGGTAATGTTTACATCTGTGCAGAGGTGTAGCTAGGGGTTCAGTACAGGGATGCAAAACAAATCTGAGGTCTGAATGGGCCCCCTCCCCTCCGATAAATAGGCCTGATGACAGAGGATTTTAGCAGGAATTCCCCTTTAGAACAATCTGACTGTCAGTGGAGGACTCTGGTCATTTACACCCCTATGTCATCTTCTGCTAGGTCTATATGACATGTTATACAGACATAACAGAAGAGGACATGGGGGGAGTAAATGAGCAGTGTCCTCTACTGATCCCCAATGTGTATCCGGTTTATATAATCTACCTCCCCTACATTATCCTGACAGCCGGGGTGTCCTGGGCGTTGAGACTTCCGGTTTGCGATTGGGCAACAGGATATGGCAGCAGCCTGAGCATTGCAGGTAGTGCCCAGTACTGGCCAAGTCACAGCACCGGAACAGGTGAGGGAGCCGGAGGAGCTCCCTTGTTTCCATGGCGATTAGGCTTGTTGAGGGCCCTGCGTGATGGAGCCGGCCCTCTGCAGAGAACGGTAAAGAAAGCTTTCCTCCTGACGTCAGGGGGAGGGAAGCTCACTGTGGAGCAGTGCCGTGACGTGGAGAGGTGAAGGTCCAGGGAAGGGAGGGTTAGGACGGGGTACCGTGGCTCCGCTTTCCCTCTTCAGCTCAGCATTCACACTCATGCATATAAAGATGCAGGAGGCTGATTTCAAAGTGTGAATATTCCTTTACAGGCATCGACGACGCCTGTAAAGGTGTTATCGCGACCTCTGTTGTTCGCCATCTGGAGCCGTGGTGGGTGGTCTCCAGCATGTATGTGGGCCCAGGGCCGACACCGCTCCTCCGCTAGCTACACCTCTCTGTGCTGCGATCCAATTCCCCTTTCGATCTATAAAGGCGTACAGTAGAAAAGATTTCCCGAACACGCTGTGCAAGGGGCCTTATACAAATCGAAAAACTTACATAAGTGACAACTATAATGCGGGTGGTCCACATGTTCACTCCTAATCAAAATTGACCCAAAATTGAACAATAAAACATAAACCGTAAAATAGTTGTCCTAAACCGGTAGTAGAGTGAACATGAACTAATGCAAATAGCGTGGGATTGTCTTCTGGGGTCAGGTTCTTTATTGTAGGTGTTTGTTTTGCATAGAGATGCTACAAAAAGAAAGACTCTGAACTCTCGTAAAGTAACAAGTTAATATATAGCAATTACTCTAATCCTATACTAGTATAACCACAAGGAGTCAGCAACATGTTGAATTTTAGAAAAATTCCATCATAATACAATGTCCAGTAACATGGAGGGTCAAGATCAGATCATTTCTTCAGTATTGTTCCCCACCAGTGTGAAATCCTGATGCCATAACATGGATTTGCCCTCGTTAAGTGACGATGACGATATTGCGGCTCAATATGTTATACATCAAAGCCTTCAAGAGGTCTACAAAAAGGATTCTATTGTGGAAACCATTAAAAACAACAGGTAATAGTAATGTTTCACATTAATATATTATCACTAAGTCAATACGATCACCATCTGCTGGGCCCATGGCTTCCGCTTTCACATTTACTTTATGAAATTACGCCACGCAATAGATCACATAAATCATTCGGTGTATACTCTATAGATTTCCCAACTTTACCGGGAAAGCTTCTTATTTACTCAATACATAAATTATTATTCATATACACTAAACGTTTCTCCAAAACTGATTCATATAGCGTACAATATATAATCCTTTGCCCAGCCACTACACCCGCTTTCAAACCCAGTTGATCAGCACAGCGAGCTCGGCTGTTTCCTTATTCCCGGCCACCATTCCACTGAGGGCGGACCTGCATCTATCAGACATTTATGGCATATTCACAGGATGTGCCATAAATGTTGAATATAGTTTAAGTTTCAACATGTCATGGTAGGTAGCTTTCATTTTCTTCTTGACCCTGTTGTTTTTTTGTGTTGTTTTTTTTGCCTGATTACAGTGTGCCTTACATTAGGTGAAATATGTGATACTGAACCTGGTAAAACATTACCATAAATATATTTATGGATATGACTTTGACACAAGATTTTATGTTGTATGTGGATTTGGGCATGGTCTGTTTAAAAGGATTAATATTCATAGGTAATGCTCTCTCTATAAACACTGTTCAGCCATAACATTAAAACCAGCTGCCTAATATTGTGTAGGTCCCTCTTGTGCTGCCAAAACAGCTCTGAGCCGTCGAGGCATGAACTCCACAAGACCTCTAAAGGTTCCTGTGGTTCCTGGCACCAAGACGTTCGCAGCAGATCCTTTAAATCTTGTAAATTGTGAGGTGGCGCCTCAATGGATCGGACTTGTTTTTCCACTACATCCCACAGACACTCAATAGGATTGAGATCTGGGGAATTTGAAAGCCAAGTCAACACCTTGATCTCTTTGTCATGTTCTTCAAACCATTCCTGAACAATTTTT
The DNA here is from genome assembly GCF_050947455.1 of Rhinoderma darwinii. Taxonomy (NCBI): domain Eukaryota; kingdom Metazoa; phylum Chordata; class Amphibia; order Anura; family Rhinodermatidae; genus Rhinoderma; species Rhinoderma darwinii. The sequence goes on along the minus strand of NC_134693.1, from coordinate 122,160,428 downwards.
GCAGTGTGGCAGAGGCCATTATGTAGCTGAACGAGACCACTGCCATTAGGGTACTGTTGCCATGAAGGGGTGTACTTGGTCTGCTGCAATATTTAGGTAGGTGGTACATGTCAAAGTAACAGACACATGAATGCTAGGACCCAAGGTTTCCCAGCAGAACATCGCCCAGAGCATCACACTGCCTCTACCGACTTGTCTTCTTCCCGTAGTGTATCCTGGTGCCATCTCTTCATGTACACGCAGCCTTCCAAATGATGTAAAAGAAAACATGATGGATCAGACCAGGTCACCTTCTTCCATTGCTCCATGCTCCAGTTCTGATTCTTACTTGGCCATTGTAGGTGCTTTTAGTAGTGGACAGGGGTCAGTATGGGAAATCTGACCAGTCTGTGGCTACTCAGCCCCATACATCAGGCTGTAATGCACTGTGGGTGTGTTGACACCTATATATCATAGACAGTATTAACTATTTCAGCTATTTGTGCTATAGGCGCTCTTGTGGGATCGGGCCAGACAGGCTAGCATTCGCTACCCTTGCACATTATTGAGCCTTGGGCAGCCATGACCTTGTCGCCGGTTCACGGTTTGTCCTTCCTTGGTCCACTTTTGTTAGGTACTTACCACTGTATAACGGGAACACCCCACAAGATCTGTCGTTTTGGAGATGCTCTGACCCAGTCAGCTAGCCATCACAATTTTGGTCCTGTCAAACACGTTCAGATTAGGGCTGGGCAATTAATTTAAAAATAATCGAAATCAAAATTCAGCGCAATTAATCGGCGTCATCTTGCGTATTTTGGTTTTATAAATTATTTTTTCTAAACTGTATCTGCATCTTCAGGACACAGATACAGTTGAATCCGATGGTAGAGCAGGAGGCCATAAGGTCCCTGCTCTACCATTCACTATGTATCGCTGGATGCGAGGCAGTGACGTCATGTGCAGCTCGGCGCAGAGGAGCAGAGGGATCTCCTCCACTCGCCATTGGAACGGGGTTAGGGGAGTACGTATATTATTATTTTTATCAGGCACTATTAGGGGCAGCTGTGGGGGCAATATACAGTGTGGGGGCAGCTATGGTGGACTTTATACTGTGTGGAGGGCAGTTATGGGGGCATTATACCATGTGGTGGCAGCCTTGGGGTGCATCTTACTCTATGGGGGCAATATATTGTGGGGGGGGGGCAGTGTCAGGGGTTGATTTGATTTAGGTCATAATTGTTCAGCCCTAGTTCAGATCCTTTACGATTGCCCATTTTTCCTGCTTCCAACACAATTTCACAATTTTAAGAACTGACTGTTCACTTGCTGCCTAATATACCACACCCCTTGTCAGGCGCCATTGTAACTATATAATCAATGTTATTCTCTTCACCTGTCAGTGGTTTTAATGTTATCACTGATCGGGGTGTTTATTAATAATAATGATTTCTTTTTGACTTTGCCAGCTCCTGCTTCATGAGTTATGAACATGAAACGATTGTAGCGGCTATTCGGGTTGGTATGTATCAATACACATGACCGATTCCTCTACGACATGGTCATCATATACTGTATATAGTATGACATTCTCGTATTCAAAATTCAGAGCAGCAAGGTCATACAGGTGATTTATACATCTTTATTTTAAACTTGTCTCAAGGGGTGCCGAGAAACATTTGTTTTTGACCTCTGTGGAGTTCCTAGTGACCATACCGCAATCAATGTGGTCCTCCTGACATGTCTAATTGACATATGTTATCAAAGAGGTTGTCATGGGCCAGTGGTCAGCCGATCGCCGCAGGTACATCTCCTGGTGAGATAGTCCAGGGAAGCTGCGGTAGCCACACTTTTCCCCTATAGCAGTAGTATTACATGGCCCGGCTTGCTCTGCCAGCGCATGAGATTTTTTTTTTGTTGGCAGCTCTCTGCTATGACTAATATATGGGGCACCCGAGCCCCATCTATGATGAAACCCCCTTTATAACATGTCATAGTAGTGTTCATACTCAATGTGTTGATGTAGAAAACACAATAATCTTTAGCCTTTTGGCTTCATTAGTTCCTAGTGAATTAAAAGACTTTCTGATACACGATCAATAAGTAAACTCACAAACATCTTGAATATGGCCGCCATACACATCATTGTATAAAAGTAAGGCAGTATTCAGAGATTTTGAAATCGTGGCATGCTCCATCGGATGCCACATATCAGACCTTACTCTGGTGCATGTCATCCCGCAAGGAACTATAAAGCACGCAATACGATTGTGGGCATGCAGCCTTAGGGCCAGTTCACACGTTGCATAAATACTGCAGATTTTCCACAATGGAATTCGTTGCGGAAAATTCGCAGCAAATACAGTAGCAGCAAAGTGGATGAGATTGAACAAATCTTATCCACGCGCTGCATAAATACTGAGCGGAAATTAAGCTAACCTTACATTTGAGATTTTGGACAGCCGATTTACACCATTTTCTGCAGACTGTCAGCGCCTTCTGGTGACACGAAAAAGCGTGACAGACCACAGACCAATATCTGTGGAAGTATTTCATCTGCCATGCTGGATTTTTTGGGTCGTTGTCGGGTGCAGTCTTTGGAAAGTTGTTCATATCAAACAACAGATCTGCATCCCATCAATAGAAGACCAGACCACAGTTCAAGGCAGAGATCAATTGGCAATTTGTTGTTTTAATTTATGGTGATGTCACCCAGAACGACAATCTTCACACGTAAACGACATGTCATTCAGAAAACGGGCGCCTGAAATCCCCGATGTACGGCCAGCTTTACTGTGAGTGACTGTTCAGGTCCGTGGTACAGATCCATAAATTGGATGAGATTTGTCAATGTATTTACGCCAGTTTTCTAGTGTAAATACAATAAGGGTATGTGCACACACACTAATTACGTCCGTAAGTGACGGACGTATTTCGGCCGCAAGTCCCGGACCGAACACAGTGCAGGGAGCCGGGCTCCTAGCATCATACTTATGTACGATGCTAGGAGTCCCTGCCTCTCTGCAGGACAACTGTCCCGTACTGTAATCATGTTTTCAGTACGGGACAGTAGTTCCACAGAGAGGCAGGGACTCCTAGCGTCGTACATAAGTATGATGCTAGGAGCCCGGCTCCCTGCACTGTGTTCGGTCCGGTACTTGCGGCCGAAATACGTCCGTCAATTACGGACGTAATTAGTGTGTGTGCACATACCCTAAGGGTATGTTCAAACGCTTACTAAAAAACTTCTGAAAATACGGAGCTGTTTTCAAGGGAAAGCAGGTCCTGATTTTCAGACTTCTTTAAGCAACTCACGTTTTTCACGGCCGTTTTTGGAGCTGTTTTTCTATAGAGTCAATGAAAAACGGCTCCAAAAACGGCTCAAGAAGTGACATGCACTTCTTTTTATGGGGCGTCCTTTTACGCGCCGTTTTTAAAAACGCCCCGTCGGAACAGAATGCCGTTTTTCCCATTGAAATCATTGGGCACATTTTTGGAGACGTTCTGCTTCCGATTTTTCTGCCGTTTTTCTGCCGTTTTTCTGCCGTTCATGGCACGAAAAATGCCTGAAAATAAGCCGCGTGCACATACCCTAACAAATATGGCGTTCTGGCTACCATGTTACGAAGCCCCTGCATTGCAACACTTTTCTAACTACATTAATCTGTTGCACGCTGCACTGGGGGAGAGACCTGCGCATTGTTCGCATTGTGCACGGGCATTTATTATCTCTCCCATCGTGTTTTTATGACTGATGGTCTGCTGGTCATCATGCACACACTGTTAATCTTCTAGTGTCACAATTGGTCTTAATATCACGAGAAATTCATTCATTCAGTAGAACTTGATTTACTCACAGGTGACGAACAGACGTTAAGAAAGTTGTGCGTCCACCAGTCAGCATTTCAGGAGGCGGATGATAGAGGCTGGACTCCACTTCATGAGGCTGCAGCTCAGGGAGATAAAACTATCCTGGAAATAACATTCAAATGTGAGTGACTTTATTAGTGCATTTTATGGATCAAATGGCTCACACAGTGCAACGGATCAGATCCAGATCAGATCATTCTAGTTTTCACATGTGACATCTGCCGCCCAACACTGTGTAAAACCAAGGCCTTATTTAGACGGACGTTGTATACGTCTATGTGCTGTCTGTTAAAACAACGGACAGCACACGGACCTATGCAATTCCATGGGGCTTTTCAGAAATGCGTGATACTTCACACAGCATGTTTGCGCTGCATGAAACTCACTGCATGTCCTATTCTAGTCCATTTTTGCGGACCACGCGCCCATTGAAGTCTATGGGTGCGTCAAAATCACGGACAGCACGCGGACGTCATCCGTGTGCTGTCCGTGTTTCAAGCAACAGTTGCTAAGGAAAGGCTGAGAGAAAGATAAATAAAGAACTGTGCACCAACACTGCCATAAAGAACGGATACCACACGGAAAAACAAACACTGATGGCACACACAACTGCAACGCATGAAAAACGCTGCGCTTTTTTCGCACGCAAAACGGACACGTTCGAGTGAATCTAGCCTAAGGCTTTTTTATGTCAGTGTTGAAGCACATTTATTTATATACTTTCTCTCAACATTTCTTTAGCAACTGTTGCGTGAAATACAGACCGCACACGGATGACGTCCACGTGCTGTTCGTGATTTTCCCACACCTATAGACTTTAATTAGAGCGTGGTCCGCAAAAACGGACTAGAATAGGACATGCAGTGAGTTTCACACAACGGACACATCCTGTGGGAAAAATCACGCATGTCTGAATAGCCTCTTTGAATTGCATAGGTCCGTGTGCTGTTCGTTGTATTAACGGACAGCACACGGTCGTATAGAACATTCGTCTGAATAAGGCCTAAGGGCTTATTCACATGAACGTAGTATACGTCCGTGTGACGGCTGTTAAACAATGGCCGTTGCACGGACCCATGTATTTCAATGGGGCCGTTCATATGGCGTTTTTTACGGTCGTTTTGGAGCGGTTTTCAATAGAGTATGAAAAACGTCCCAAGAAGTGACCTGCACTTCTTTTTCACGCCCGTTTTGAAAAAAAAAAACGGCCCATCAGAACAGAACCCCGTTTTTCCAATTGCAATCAATGGGCAGATGTTTGGAGGCGTTCTGCTTCCGATTTCTCTGCCGTTTTTCGGGCGTTTACGGCCCGAAAAATGGCCGAAAATGGGCCGTGTAAACATACCCTTAGGCCTGATTCACATGAGCGCTGCGCATCTCGGACTGACGTTTTTCACGTCCGAGGTGCATCCGTGCTCAGCGCTGCGGGACGCAATGTCACGCATCCCCCATAGTTGAGAGTCTATGGAGTGATGCGTGAAAAGATAGGACATGTTCTATTTTCTCACGGACCCTTCACACGGTCTGTTGAAACAACGGCTGTGTGAACGGCCAGATTGAATTACATAGGTCCGTGGGACGGCCGCTGTTTCAACGGCCGTCCCACGGACGTTTAACACGTTCGTGTGAATCAGGCCTAAGAGTGAAAGCTCATCCAGAGTATTTAGAAAATTAAGCCAAATGGAAACACAGTGGACTTTGGGACCTTTTACATAAGAATTAAAGAGGGTTGTCCATTAAGGTATATGCAAGTAATAGAGGGGGGTCATTTTATGAGTCAGCATGATTGGGCTGGCAGACCCAGTCCGTCCATGTATTACGGCCGTTGCAGAGGAAGTGTCCAGCCAGACACTGAGTCCCCTGGCAATAACAGCTGATCATCGGGGGTTAGAGGAGCCAGACCTAGAGTGATCAGCTGATCATTGTGCCAAGTTCCATATAAAAAAGGGGTTGCTTTCATCAGACAATTCTTTTAAAGGTTTAAAGCTGAAGTACCCAACCTTTAGTACTGTAGCTAGTGAGAAACTGTATAGTATCTGCAGATGCCAGCAGCTGGGGACCCACATCCAGATGGCCCAAGAGCCACAGATAGCTCCCGAGTCATTGGCTGCGTTTTGCGAGGCGTCAATTACGGCCGTAATTTGGAGCTGTTCTTCATTGAAGTCAATGAAAAACGGCTCAAATTACGTCCCAAGAAGTGTCCTGCACTTCTATTTTACGAGCCGTCTTTTGACAGCGACGCGTAAAATGACAGGTCGTCGGCACAGTACGTCGGCAAACCCATTGAAATGAATGGGCAGATGTTTGCCGACGTATTTGAGCCGTGTTTTCAGGCGTAATTCGAGGCGTAAAACGCCTAGTTTACGCCTGAAAATAGGTCGTGTGAACCCAGCCTTACCCTTAATCACACTTGTCAATTTGTAAAAAGTATGGATTTACATTTTTGGTTATTTCCAGGCGACTCCGCCAGAACTGCTCAGATCTTAGTAAACATATGTATATGATTTCTATCCTGGATGCCATTTTCTCTCAGACTATGTTCCTCATAGACATTGATTATGAATGGGGAAGAATTTTCACGCAGGCCAGGAGATGTCTGAAGGCCGGTTTGGCCTAGGTTTTGGATACCAGACGTTATATATTATTTATAAGCAGTTTTGTTCCCTCATCTTGCTGCAGCCTCTAACTATAGCGTTTGGGAGCAGGAGACCCTGAAAGGTGAAACCCCCTTGTTTCTGGCTGTTGACCACTGTAGACTGGACAATGTCGGCTTCTTGTTGTCAAACAGCTGTGACCCCGATGCCAAAAATGACACAGAAGATTCTCCAATGGTCATAGGTAATTCTTCACTGTTGAATAGGAATTTGCAAGATGAAAATACTTACAGAACACATCTTAAACACTTAAAGGGGTTTTGCCAGCCAGTAAAAATTGATGACCTATCCTCAGGATAGGCCATCAATAGCTGATGGGTCGGGGTCCGACTCCCAGGACCCCCGCCGTTCAGCTGTTTTGAAGGTGGTTCAGAGCTCATACGAGCGCTGCTTCCCCTTCATTTCTTCTTGCTCACTGTGAATCTTCAACACGCATTTAACGGCGATTCACAGGTATTTCAGCCTTCTACCCTATTCACTTTAATTGGGGAGAAGGCTGCAATACCTGTGAATCGCCGCTAAATACATGCTGAAGATTCACAGTGAGCAAGAAGAAATGAAGGGGAAGCAGCGCTCATATGAGCTCTGAACCACCTTCAAAACAGCTGATCGGCGGGGGTCCCGGGAGTCGGACCCCGACCGCGACCCATCAGCTATTGATGGCCTATCCTGAGGATAGGCCATCATTTTTTTACTGTCTGGAAAACACCTTTAATTCTGCTCAGACTGAGACTTGGATAGCCTATTTTCCAGTCCAATGTACATAACACTTAATCACTGTATAATGCAAAGTTATGTACGTTTTTAATATCCTTTGTATTTCAATTTCTCACCATTTTCAAGATCTCTGCTTGCTGCTTTTGAATGACAACATTCTTGTTTACATCCAAAGGCTGAACATACTACTTGTTATAGCTGAAGGTTTGCTACAATGTATCTAGTCCAAGCAATGCTCTGAGCTAAATACCTGGACTCCAGGCCGACAGCTCTCACCTACAAACCTCAGTGTAGGAGAGAGACTGGTGAAGCCTGATTGTGTGTAAATATATTGTACTCTCTTTTCAGCAATACGCCACGGATCTTACGATATAGTGTCTATTTTACTGCGTCATAATGCAAATGTAAATTTAGCATGTGCTGATAACCGGACTGCTCTCCACGAGGCGGCAAAACTGGGGCACAAAGACATTGCAGGCCTTCTACTTCGTGCAGGAGCTGACCAAGACTATGCCAGTAACTTTGGACTTACTCCTCTGGCTCTGGCTGCACAGAATGGACATACTGATGTGATGGAGTTACTCATTCAAAAAGGTACCTGACCGATAAGGCTAAGTTCACACGTAGCAGATTTGCAGCAGAAAATTTCTGCAGCAAATCCTCTGCGTGTAAACAAAGCGTAAGTGTCTATAACGTCCAGGAGTTCAATGTTCCCTGTTGTTCACGCTCTCCATGAAAATATAATAGAGCACAGTGTGGTTGTCTTATTAGCCATATAAATGCCCTGTTCTTGCTTTGGTGGTGTTGCTGGGGTCTTAAAAGATCAGGGACACAATCCCCAAGACATATGTTTTCCCCCTCACAAAAAAAAATATATCGGAGGCAGCATATCTATAAGGCCAGATTCACACGAGCACATTACGTCCGTAATGGACGGAACGTATGTCGGCCGCAAGTCCCGGACTGAACACACTGCAGGGAGCCGGGCTCCTAGCATCATAGTTATGTATGACGCTAGGGGTCCCTGCCTCTCTGCCGGACAACTGTCCCGTACTGAAAACATGATTACAGTACGGGACAGTTGTCCTGCAGTGAGGCTGGGACTCCTAGCATCGTACATAACTATGATGCTAGGAGCCCGGCTCCCTGCACTGTGTTCGGTCCGGGACTTCCGGCCGAAATACGTTCCGTCCATTACGGACGTAACATGGTCGTGTGAACCCAGCCTTAGACTACGACCCCTATAGCTACGCCACTGTATAGCATTAGGTAAGGCTACTCAGCAGACGACATCACACATGATATGTGTGATACTATCTGAGCAGCCAATGTAATCCTGTTAAGGGGGTTTTACACAGGACAATTATCGGGCAGACGAGCCTTCGTATAATGCTCATTGCCGATAATTACCCTGTGTAAACAGGGGAATGATCAGCAGATGAACGAGCTCGATCATCTGCTGGTCGTATCGTTTTAAAAAAGTGAAATATTATCGTTGTCGGCAGCACATCTTGGTGTGTAAACAGGGAGACGCACTGCCGACATGATAATAATGTATGGGGACGAGCGATCGGAGTAACAACCGCTCGTCCTCAACCACAGCTCCGTGTGACAGGAGCAAACGAGCGCCGATCAACGAGTGTCGGCCAGTGTAAGGGCCTTTAGAATTATATACATTGGTTTAGAAGACAGTAGCACACATAATAGGCTTAGCTACATGGCCCATCAGACAGTATTACACATGGTAGGCTCTGATACGGGGCCCCAGCAGACGTAGCACACATGATAGGATTAGATACAGCAGATTAGCAGACACACATAATAAGACATCGATACAAGCCTCAGCAGACCGTATCACACATGATCGGATCAGATACAGGGCCCCAGCACACAGTATTCATATATTTACCCGTCTTGCTCCTGAGTCGTGTACTCATCAGCTCCAGACGCAGCGCTGGGTCCTGACGTTGTGCACGGTGCACGTAACGTTGTGACGCTGAAAGGTGTCAGGACTCAGCGCTGCACCCGGCCCAGACTCAGGAGCGGGGAGGGTAAGTACACTGTTACTGTCGTTTTCTACATAGGACCCAGTTACCGCAATAACTGTGGATAGACGTCTCCCCAGGCTTCAGGGCCTGGTTGCAATTGCGACCTCTGCAACCCTGGGAGAAACTCATGTTCTGTACAGTGCCCGAGACGCAGGAGTGTATACAGAGTACTCCGGGAGAAGGGCTGTGGGAATAATCATGTCATGAACACACAACTCAATCGGATACTATTAGTAGCACGGCCTAACAAAAATGAAAATGCTGCAACTGACAGAGCGAAGGTGTGATAAAGAAAACCTTGTGAGCACTGATGTTCTTTCTTCTGCCTGAAATATGCTGTTCATGAATCCGAGTAATGAGTCTTTGATCTCGGTTAACCAGAACGTTTGTCTGTAATTGGAAAGAAGTTTAAAAGATGTAAATGTTTTATTCCCATAGGAACATTTGCAAAGAGATCTGACAATATTCTGGATGTCGGTCTGCGTCTATTAAGTGTATAGTGTAACGCCGAGAATGTATCCAGTAGAATAAAGAATATATGATACAAACTAAAAAGATTAGATCAGCCCCAACTCTACTTCTCCCTATGACGGATTTATGTCATTGGAGTTCCCTATGGACAGTACAGGTTTCTATGTGAATCAGTTGCAAGGAGGAGTGTTGGGACTGCTGTCAAGATAAAAGATAAGGGGCTTGGTTGTGATTGCAATCTCTACTGTAAATCCCATTGGTTTTATTGTAGAGTTAGACAATATATGGCATCTTCTAAGGAGACGCATCACATGAAGTTGTTGCCAGGCAGGTGTTTTCTAACAAAACGTGCTTCCCAATCATTCAGATCCTATAGTTCCTGTATCTTGTCGGGAACGTATACAGTTAGGTCCAGAATTATTTGGACAGTGACGCAAGTTTTGCCATTTTAGCTGTTTACTAAATCATATTGAATATACAGTTATATAATCAATATGGGCTTAAAGTGCAAACGCTCAGCTTTAATTTGAGGATATTCACATCCTAATTTGAGGAAGGGTTTAGGAATTACAGCTCTTTAATATGTAGCTGCCTCTTTTTCAAGGGACCAAAGGTAATTGGGCAATTATCTCAAAAGCTATTTAATGGGCTGCATGTTCTATTCTCTCGTTATTCCATCATCAATTAAGCAGGTAAAAGGTCTGGAGTTGATTCCAGGTGTGGCATTTGTATTTGGAAGCTGTTGCTGTGAACCCACAACATGAGGTCAAAGGAGCTCATGCATGTGAAACAGACCATCGTTAGGCTGAAAAAAATGAAGAAATCCATCAGAGAGATAGCACAAATGTTAGGAGTGGTCAAATCAACAGTTTGGTACATTCTTGAAAAAAAAGAGCGCACTGGTGATCTCGTGAACTTCAAAAAGCCTGGACGTCCACGGAAGACAACAGTGGTGGATGATCACAGAATCCTTTCCGTGGTGAAGAAAAACCAATTCACAACATATAACCAAGTGAAGAACACTCTCCTGGAAGTAGGTGTATCAGTATCTAAGTCTACCATAAAGAGAAGACTTCATGAGAGCAAATACAGAGGGTTCACCACAAGGTGCAAACCATTTATCAGCCTCAAAAATAGAAAAGCCAGATTAGACTTTGCCAAACAACATGTAAAGAAGCCGCCCAGTTCTGGAACAGCATGAAACGAAGATCAACCTGTACCAGAATGATGGGAGGAAGAAAGTATGGAGAAGGCTTGGAACGGCTCATGATCCAAAGCCATCACATCCTCTGTAAAACATGGCGGAGGCAGTGTGATGGCATGGGCATGCATGGCTGCCAAAGGCACTGGATCACTGGTGTTTATTGATGATGTGACTGAAGACAGAAGCAGCCGGATGAATTCTGAAGTGTTCAGGGATTTACTTTCTGCTCAGATTCAACCAAATGCAGCAAGGTTGATTGGACGTCGCTTCACAGGACAGATGGACAATGACCCAAAACATACTGCGAAAGGAACCCAGGAGTTTATAAGGCAAAGAAGTGGAATATTCTGCAATGTATGTTGCCCAATAAATCAGATGGGGTATTGACACAATATACATATTACATACACAATAATGTGTGCAAACTATCATTATAATAAAAATATACCATGAGCATGGAAGGGAATAGACTGCGCCACACACCAACTTCAGCCACGGGCAACCCTATTGTTAATTCAGGTCATCCTTCCTACAACACCGGGGTCAGGCTGCCATTCTGTGATTGCTGGGAAAAGATAGAATAAGGTAGATGCTATAGATCAGAGGTCTGATGGGAGCCACAGGTAGGAGACCACTACCATAGTCTTTTTCTCGCATAGTGTCTGTCTATTTATCTCTATTCTTCATTCTTCTACTCTAGGAGCCTGTGTTTCAGCACAAGCCTCGGACTCCGCATCTATTCTATTTGAAGCAGCTGCGGCTGGTAACCCAGATGCTGTATCTCTGCTCTTGGAGTATGGAGCAGATGCCAATATACCAAAGCACTCTGGTCACTTACCTATACACAGAGCGGCATACCGAGGGCATCTCTTGTGAGTACACATTACGCCTTCTCTTTATTATGCATTTGCGCATTTTAAATGGAATAATGCCACTCTTGTCTAATGGACAATGTCTGATATTGCACCTCAACAAGTGAATGGAGCTGAGCTGCAATACCAGAAACAGTCCCTGGACAAGGGTGGCGGTGTTTGTGGTAACCACATTAATTATTCTAATGTGTTATTGACTCTTGATCCCAGGTACCCACTTCTCTTTGTGCCTCTGCAGGGGAATCAGTTGCTTCTCCTAGAGGGAGAACAAGATAATATTGCGCTCTCCAAGGAGAACAGGTCTATTCTTGTGTATATAGTTATACTACCCCATTGTGTATGGGCACTAATAATAGTTCCCTGTTATTAATGGTATTAATATTTTATCTTTATTAGTGGCTTAGTGCCCTAGACAATCCCTGGTGGCGGGTGGTATGGTGCCAAGTACCTGGGGTCCAGTGGTCACTTTGCTGCCTCTAGTCAGTCTATAAGATGTTGATCACCTGAAGATTCCTGTTCTTGTGCCAACCGTTATATCAAAAACCATTGCTGGAAAGTGAAAACATTCTTAGGGTATGTTCACACGGTTTAGCAAAATAGGTCTGAAATTACGGAACTGTTTTTGCCTGAAAACAGCTCCTGATTTTCAGATATTTTTTAACAACTTGCGGTTTTCGTGGCGTATTTTACGGCCGTTATTGGAGCTGTTTTTCAATGGAGTCAATGAAAAACGGCTCCAAATACGTCCCAAGAAGCGACATGCACTTCTTTTTCGCGGGCGTCTTTTTACTCGCCGTATTTTGACAGCGACGCGTAAAATTACACCTCGTGGGAACAGAACATCGTAAGACCCATTGCAAGCAATGGGCAGATGTTTGTAGGCGAAATGGAGCCGTTTTTTCAGGCGTAATTCAAGGTGTAAAACGCCCAAATTACGTCTGAAAACAGTGCGTGTGAACATACCCTTACTGTTATGTGATTTCTCCTGCCGATCGTACTAGATGCATTGATTCCTTGCTTGCCTATGCCCTTCTCCACACAAGAATCACAATGTAAAGTGTAAGGGGACACATGAATATCAAATGTCATGGGAGGAAATAAGGATTGGTCATATTAAAGTCAGATCCAATAGTAAAAAGTAGAAAATCCACACTCCCACACAACCTGCACTCACCATTCAGTAGAATTTTCATTTAATGTTGCGGCAGGCAAACAAGGGCAGTGTGGATGTGGAGCAGAAGCCTACGGCCACTTCAAGTGTACCCACGTTTTGTTAAAGTTAGATCCCTTGTTCCTTCAGTGTTTGGCAGCCACTTATCTATGCCTCCCTATGGCAAAAAATATGCAATAAAATAAAGTGCATGGCCAGCTTTAGACCTAGACCTCCGAGGCAAACACTGAAGGTATGTTCACACGCTTTTTAAGCAACTAGCGGTCTTTGCAGCGTTTTTTATGGCCGTTTTCTGAGCTGTTTTTCTATTGAGTCAATGGAAAATGGCTCCAACAATGGCTCAAGAAGTGACATGCACTTCTTTTTACGAGGCGTTTTTTTACGTGACCGTTTTTGAAAACATCTGCGTAAAAAATGCCCCGTGGGAACGGAACGCCATTTTTCCTATTGAAATCAATGGGCAGATGTTTGGAGACGTTCAGCCCCCGTATTTTTTGCCGTTTTTCGGGGGCGTTTGCGGTCCAAAAAAATGGCTGAGAAAATAGACCGTGTGAACATACCCTTATTGCTGGTCACCTCTAACACACCGTAAATATGGTAGCAGATCTAGAGCTTTTCAGTGGGGAGAAGTTTCATTGAATAATGTTTGGGTATTAGGGTATGTTCACACGGCTTAGCAACATACGTCTGAAAATACGGAGCTGTTTTCAGGCGAAAACCGCTCTTGATTTTCAGACGTTTTGGTAGCAACTCGCGTTTTTCGCTGTGTATTTTACGGACATTATTGGAGCTGTTTTCCAATGGAGTCAATGAAAAACGGCTCCAAAAGCGTCCCAAGAAGTGACATACACTTTTTTTGGCGGGCGGCTTTTTACGTGCCGTATTTTGACAGTGACGCGTAAAATTACACCTCGTGGGAACAGAACATCGTAAAACCCATTGAAAGCAATGGGCAGATGTTTTTAGGCGTATTAGGGGCGTTTTTTCAGGCGTAATTCGAGGCGTAAAACACCCCCTACTTACGTCTGAAAATACTGCGTGTGAACATACCCTTTCTGTTACCCAGCACAATAACATGTAAGGCCAGGGGGTTTTCAGGATATGAGGCAGATGAGGTTGCAGAGGCATAAAGGTTTAGGCCGGATTCACACGAGCGAGTTCAGTCCGTGATATACGGTCCGTATGTCGGCCGCATTTCTCGGACCGAACACACTGCAGGGAGCCGGGCTCCTAGCATCATAGTTATCTATCAAGCTAGGAGTCCCTGCCTCGCTGCGGGAAAACTGTCCCGTACTGTAATCATGTTTTCAGTACGGGACTGTAGTTCCAGAGAGGCAGTGACACCTAGCTTGATAGATAACTATGATGCTAGGAGCCCGGCTCCCTGCAGTGTATTCGGTCCGGGACTTGCGGCTGACATAGGGACCGTATATCACGGACCGAACACGCTCGTGTGAGTCCGGCCATAGGGTAAATTCTCACACTGCAGATTTGTTGCAGAATTTTCTGCGACTGTCACTTTTATCTGAAAGATTTCTGCAAGAGCCAATGCGCATGTTGCGGAAACAATCTCATTTCAATGTATAAAACAGATATTCAGTCGAAGAAATTTCTGCAACAAATCTGCCGTGTGCAAACGTACCCTTAAAATAAAGAAAACTTTGTAGTATAGTCACCTTATTAATGGGTGCTCTATTTCCGTGCTGCGTATATGTGACGTCAAGTCACCGAGCAGGACAGGGACAAAATGTAACCATGGCGGGCACTGATTGGCTGCATGGATGTCACGTCCTTTTATTGCCTCGGAAGTAGCAAGGATCGGGAACCGTTGGCGAGCTGGAAGCGGCTAAATTCAATAGGGTAAGTTTTTTTTTTTTTTATATTTACATCTCAACTCCCTGCAGCCCCAATCTTATATAATCATCTATCATTCATCTTACACCCATCACAACTAAAGTGCAGTCCGAATAGATCCTTTGGGAGGAGATGATATTTTCATTATGTTTCAGGAATGAACAGATTTCACATGGTCACATTACATCTAGTCATTTACTTGGATGTCCTCAGGTTAAGGTCTTCTGTCTCTTACGTGCAGGGCTTTACGGATGCTGATCCCAGTCACTGACATTACGGTCATCAAAAGAAGTGGCATCAGTCCAGTTCACTCAGCAGCTGCAGGAGGACAACCCGAGTGCCTGGATCTTCTCCTCAGATCTGGTTTCGATGTAAATTTCATGCTGGCGCAAAGGGTTCGCAAGGGATACGATGATGAGAGAAAGTCAGCCCTGTACTTTGCAGTTTCCAACAGTGATATTTCTTCCACTAAGCTTCTCCTAGAGGCCGGGGCTCTTCCCAACCAAGACCCAGTCAACTGCTTGCAGTTGGCTCTAAGAATGGCCAATTATGAACTGGTTGACCTGTTGCTTCGCCACGGGAGTAACGTAAACTATGTCTGCAGAGTCAACCCTTTACATTTCCCCTCGGCCCTGCAGTATGCACTCAAGGATGAGGTCATGCTAAGGCTGTTACTGAACTATGGCTACGATGTATATAAATGTTTTGAGTGTCCTCATGGAAAAAATGTACATTCTATACTTGGATATGAAGGATGGACTTCTACCGTTATCAAAGATACTATGGTATTTATTACATTCATATGGTTGACTTATCCAACACATTGACATTTATTAATACGGTAGCATTGATAAGCAGGGGTACAGGAAAGCTCCCAATTAACGGTAAACAGATCATCCAAGTAAAACATAAGTTTCTTCTATTAGTATGGCAAAAAGTACGTGGACACCTGACCATCACACCTATATAGGCTTGTTGGACATCCCATTTGTAAACCATGGCTTAGGTCACCTTTTGTGGCTATAACAGCCTCCGCTCTTTCTGGGAAGGTTTTCCACAGGATTTTGTCGAGTGTGTTTGTGGGAATTTGTGCCAATTCAGACAAAAGAGCATTTATGAGGCCAGACACGGATATTTCATGAGAAGGTCTTGCTCACAATTGGCGTCCCGGGGTTATGGTCCGGTCTCTGTGTAGCCATTCGAGTTCCTCAACACCAGGCTCATCACGTCATGTCAATTATGGAGCTCGCTTTGTGCACAGGGGCCCAGTCAGAAACTGTTGTCACAAACTTTGAAACACGCAATTGTCTAAAATGTCTTGATATGCTATCGCATTAACATTACCTTTCACTGGAACTAAAGGGCCAAACCCTAAATAACAGCCCCAGACCATTATCCCTCCTCCACCAAAACTTATAGCAGTTACATTCAACTAGGTAGCGCTCTCCTGGCATTCGTCAAACCCAGATTTGCCCATCAGACTTCCAGATAATGAGACGTGATTCATAACTCCAGAGAACACATTTCCACTGCTCCAGAGTCCAGTAATGACGTGCTTTACACCACTCCAGCCGACACTTGGCATTGTGCATGATGATCTTAGGCTTGTATTCAGCTGCTCGACCATGGAAACCCATTTTCTGATGCTCCTCATGCACAGTTCTTGTGCTGATGTCACTTCCAGAGGTAGTTTGGATCGCTATAGTGAGTGATGGAACACAAGATAGGAGATTTTTACGTGCCAGGCACTTTAGCATTGCCGGCCCGCTGTGAGTTTGTGGCAGAGTTGTTACTCCTAGAGAACAGAACTTCACAATAATATCACTTACAGGTGATCAAAGTAGATCTAGTAGGTCAGAAATTTCTAGAGCTGACTTGTGGCAAAGGTGGCATCCTATCACAGGGTCCACGTTTAAAGCCACGAATCCTTACAATACAACCCATACTACTTAGTATCTATGTAGCTTGCATGGCTGTGTGCTTGATTCTATACACCTTTTTGCAATGATCGTGGCGGAAACAACTAAACTAAATATTAAGGAGGAATATCCACATACTTTTGGCCATGAAGCATATGTTCTATGAATATGTATGAATATGTAGAAGAAGAAAAATATCTATGCTAGGAGTCCCTGCCTCTCCGTGGATCTATTGAAAACATGATTACAGTATGGGACAGATGTCCTGCAGTGAGGCAGGGACTCCTAGCATCGTACATAACTATGATACTAGGAGCCCGGCTCCCTGCAGTGTGTTCAGTCCGGGACTTGTGGCCAAAATACGTTCCGTCCTTTACGGACGTAACATGCTCGTGTGAACCCAGCCTGAAGTGGAAGCATTTAGGAACCACAGAAACTCAGCCACGAAGTGCAGACCACGTAAAGTTACAGAGCGGGGTCGCCAAGTGCTATAAAAGTCGCCAACGCTCTGCTGACTCAACAACTGCAGATTATCAAACCTCCTCTGGCATTAACAGCCGCACAACTGAGCCCAGGGAGACTTATGGCATGGGTTTCCATGGCCGGGCAGCTACATGCCAGTCTTACATCACCAAGCACAATGCCAAGCGTCGGATGGAGTGATGTAAAGCCGCCACCACTAGACTCTGGAGCAGTGGAAACGTGTTCTGTGGAGTGATGAATCACGCTTCTCTATCTGGCAGTCTGAGGGACTGGGTTTGGTGAATGCCAGGAGAACGTTACCTGCCTGACTGCTTTGTGCCAACTGTAAATTTTTGTGTAGGAAAGATAATGCTAAAGGGTTGTTTTTTTTAGGGGTCGGCCCCTTAGTTCCAGTGAAGGGAAATCTTGATGCTTCAGCATAACAAGACATTTTGGACAATTGTAGCTTCCAACTTTGTGGGAAGAGTTTGGGCTCTGCCTTTTGTTTCCTAGCAGGACTGTGACCTCACAAATTCTCTTCTGGATGAATGGACAACAATTTCCACAGGTACATATATCATAATCTATTTGACCAAATCTCAAATCTTCCTGTCACTTTCTCATTCTTAGTTTTGTGAGGTCATCACTCTGACGTGGCTCCGGCACCTCTCCGGGCATGTTGTTCGGGTCATGCTGGACTATGTTAGCCAAGTGGAGTTTTGCTCTAAGCTTCAAGACACACTTGTAAAGCAGAAGATCTGGCCTGAAATTCACTCCATCTCAAGTAAGTAACACACAACAGATTGCAGCTACCCGTCCCCATGTTTTCCTGCTTTACCGAAATTTCCAGACACAGCGCTGTAGTGGGTAGGAAATCTCCAGGAGAGAAGGCAGCCCCCCGTCATAGGAGTCATTATACTGAATAGCGCATGTGGGCTTCTCAGTCATAGGTACGCACTGCCAATCGTTGCGACCCCTATAGGACACCCCACAGTTTAGGGAATGTTTTCTATTGTTGTTTATTTATTTTATTTTTTATGAAAAAAAAAAAAAAAAAAAAAAAGAAATAGGAAGAGAACATGAAACTCCCTAATGCTATTGAGAACTAACAGAAAGCCATCTCTCCCTGGCACTGGACAGGCTGGTATATTGATGGCAAACTCATAATGGTTGTTGCAGGAATGGTAAATTGAAGGGGGGCGGGGGGTAAAAACATTGTGGGCAGAACATTTCCAGTTTCCTTCTGTTTTTCAGCCAATCCGCGCTCCCTGAAACATCTGTGTCGTCTGAAGATCCGGCAGTGTATGGGAAGACTCCGCCTGCGCTGTCCAGCTTTTATGTCATTTCTCCCTCTGCCAAACAGCTTGAAAAATTACATCCTGTACAAGGAATATGATCTGTATGGACAGGGGAACTTAGTACGGACCTGGTAACGATCCACCATTATAAGGGAAGATATTTGTGCTTTCTTCTGACTGCGGAGAGGAGGAGTAGAAAAGATTCGGCAGGGGGAATTCCTTACTCCTTAGGCCACATGCACACGATGCATATTACGTGTGTATTTGCCGCGCAGATTTTCTTGCTGCAAATCCACAGCACAATACAGTACCAGCAAAGTAAATTCAATTTCAAGTAATCTAAGCAATGCAGAATTGTTCCAGGAGTGCGATGTCCTGCAGTGCAGTTTCTAAAGTTTGCGGCATGTTAATTTTTCTTGCGTTTCCGTCTCAGAATTGTATTTGACAAGTTTTTAAGAAAAACGCATAAAAATACACAGGCTATAAGCACCAAAATGTAAAATACGCATCTAAAAACACAGTATTAAGTGCGGTTTTGGCGCGGGTTCTCTGCATCAAGTTCCGCAACGCGTGCCTGTGGGTCTATTTGACTGACTTTTATTGATGATTCAGTCATATTATTCTCAGGAAATTATTTGATTGGTTATAACATCGGAAAATAAAAAAAGCTGCCTTTTATTAATGTCAATTGGTACATTTGTCTTGTTGGTGGAAGCCGTGCAACAAGCCCGTCAGTGTTACATTTCAGTTTCCTTATAAAGCACGCTATACAATAAACGCTTTTTGGACAACCACTTTTTAACTTTTATAATCGGTCAATCAGACCGGATATAAAAATAAGTACGGTGGCGTTCCAAAGTCTAGGACTCCCATTGTTGGGCAGAACAAGGGGTGACAAACCAGTTCTCTGCACTGTGAACAGGACAATCAGAAACAGCCGAATAAGCACGTTCAGTTTACTTAGCTCCCATTCTATGTAGAGTGACAGCGCATGCCTATCCTATTCTCCGGCCGAGAACTAGGCTTTGTGGCCCCTTTTTCTTGGAAATAGTGGGGGTCCGAGATGTTAGACCCCAACCGAACTCCCTTTTATTACCGATCTGATGGACAGGTTATTAAAGTAAAGCTGCAAGCATTGACTGAATGTTGGAAGTAATCATGTTATTTAATGAAAAGTACATTGGAGGAGGAGATTTGGTGGTCGGTGCTGATGGTTGCGTACAGTTTACATATATGTATTTATTGCCTCATGTTAATAAAAACTCTAAATTGCTTTGGCAAGATCACTACATTTCCTATTGACCTTAACATTAATATGGGCAGCTGGGAAATGCTAAAATATTTCTATTCAATGCACTTAAACTGGGGAAAAAATATCAGCCACGTGCAAGAGCAGCTCTACACTGTACACAGCCTTGATCTGGTCCAAAAGGGACACTGCAGCATCTTCATATAATGGAATCTGTCAATTTCGCTAGAGGACGTGCTTAGAGCAGATTTAGTGCTTACTTAAAGGGTTGTTCCATAAGGGCAATCCCTGTCCATATCAACATAATAGAGGAGGGTCCACTGCTATTAGCCAGAGTGGAAAGCTGGTGTAAACAGTGGCTTCCGCTCTAGTGAACTAATTTTAATATGCGCCACGCAATACCACTTTTGTCCAACAGTGGCTGCTTCAGGAGAAATGTGTGTCAATCTAAAGCTTCCAGACCCAAATTAAGATAGGGCGACCCCTTTGCAACTGCTTATAGTTTATTCTGAATGTGAGCAAGGATATAGTAAGATGGTGACATGAGATGTGATAGGACATATGCTATAATAGCCATAGCTCCGTATCATAACCATCTGCAAACAGGAGATGCGCTGTAGCTGCGACATAGTAAACCAAGGAAAATGGAATCATAGAATTTTAGTGTTCAAAAAAATAAATCCACAGAGTCTGTTTAGTAAAATGCTTTCTTGTGCCATTACCACATAACAGATACACAGAACTTCCAAAAAGGTATGACAGGTTCTTAAAAACTCCACTTCAATCACAAGGTGTGGTCGTAGTCTTAGGGCACCTGGCTTGGAGGACAGAGAAATGGGCACAATTGTCCATAGTGGTAATATAACACCTGTACCCTTATCATGGAGGCGATCTGTAAGGGATTGTCCAAATCCAGCTACTCAGTGCATGGAAAGGAAAGTAGATGCATGGTTAGTGCATACAAACTAGAGTCCATTGTAAATATGCTCAATTATATTGCTATTCTATTTAGTACTGCAACTTACGGGGCAGAATGTGTCTTGTGCCTCAATGATGTGACATCATCTATATATAGGATCAGCCAACCCATTTTCTACCTGTACTTTAAAGGGGTTGTCCACTACCGGACAACTGATGACCTATCCACCAGATAGGTCATCAGTACATGATCTGTGGGGGTCCGACACCCGGAACCCGCACCTTTAAGCTGCTCCTGCTGCCACCGGACATCCATGCCGGAAGCAGATCGCTCTGGTCATGGAATAGCGGCAGAGCTGCAGTTCGGCAGCACGACCGCTATGCAATGTACGGAGCCAACTGCATCCGGCTCTTTACATTGTATACTGTGCCATAACATCCGGTGCCCGCAGGCAGCCGGAGCAGCTGATTGGTGAGGGGTTCGTGTGTCAGACCCGCACCGATGATATACTGACGACCTATCCGGTGGATTGGTCATCAGTTGTCCGGTAGTGGACATCCCCCTTAAGACCTGAAATAAGGCTTGCCAGTATAGAATAGAAATAAAATAATTTATATATATATATATATATATATATATATATCTCTCACCATATTTTAATTTTTCATAATAAATTATGATTAATTCTTCAATCAATATAAAGGAGAATTTGAGGCACAAACCATAAACATTTTACATTAAAACAAGAAGAAAAAAAATCAATCAATGCAAGGCAATTATCTCAAGCATAGTCTGTGGGGTAAATGTATCAGAAACTGAAGTAAATGAAAAGTGGAGCAGTTGTCCATGGCAACCAATCAGGTCGCAGATTTTATTTGACAAAGGGCTTCGGAAATATGAGTGGTGGAATCGGATTGGTTGCTTATAGGTAAGTAATCCATTTATCTTCGCACAAGTTTTTATACATTTTCCCCTTTGTTTCTCATCTGGTACCACATAGGGACATGTTACGAAGGCAAACACAGTGTAGTAGATGAAACGCCATCTAAAACTGTGCCATAGTCTAGACCAGTGGTCTTTAAAAGGGTTTTCCAGCCAATAAAAATTGATGGCCTATCCTCAGGATAGGCCATCAATAGCTGATGGGTTGGGGTCCAACTCCCGGGACC
Source organism: Rhinoderma darwinii (assembly GCF_050947455.1). Classification (NCBI taxonomy): domain Eukaryota; kingdom Metazoa; phylum Chordata; class Amphibia; order Anura; family Rhinodermatidae; genus Rhinoderma; species Rhinoderma darwinii. The sequence goes on along the minus strand of NC_134693.1, from coordinate 122,138,572 downwards.
CCCGCCGATCAGCTGTTTTGAAGGGACCGCAGCGCTTGTTCAAGCGCTGCTTTCCCTTAATTTCTTCTTGCTCACTGAATCTTCAACACGCATTTAGAGGTGGGTCACAGTATCGCAGCCTTTTCTCCTATTCACTTCAATGCGAGAAGGCTGCAATACCTGTGAATCGCCGCTAAATGCGTGACGAAGATTCACAGTGAGTAAGAAGAAATTTAGCGGAACCCCGTTCAAAATAGCGGATTAGCGGGAGTCCCGGAAATCAGACCCCGACCCATCATCAATTGATAACCTACCCTGAGGATAGGCCATCATTTTTTACTGGCTGGAAACCCCCTGTTGCAAAACTACAAGTCCCAGCATGCCCTGACAGGCCATTATTTAACATGGTAATAACTGTGGTTGGACAATGATGTCTCTAATAAGGCTACGTAGGTGCCCATTTTCCAACGACAGAACCAGGCAGATCTGCAAGCTATTGTATTTCCCCGATTTGCATTGCATCTAAAAGGCCAAATTACATCAGAAGGGCAGTAACTAGCCGTGTTTACCAGCAACTTGCAATATGACATGGACGACAAGTGTTTAGTAATGATCTTCAATCTGTGGCTCTCCAGCTGTTGAAAAAAACCACAACTTCCAGCACGTCCTCACAGCCACAGACGATCACGGAATGTTTGAAATTGTAGTTCTGCAAAAACGGAGGAGCCCGAGGTCGGAGACCACTGATGTAGAGTAAACATTTTACATGCTATATCATTATACAAGAGTGAGTTGGTTTTTTTTTTTATGAAAAGATTTGGGTTTGTGTTAAAGATCTTTCAATGTAGTGACTCATACAGAGATAGCCGTCAATCATTGAGTGACCCGCCCACTAGACTCATTCATAAGCCCACAGTGAGCAGGGAGGTGAATCAATGAACTTATACTGAATCATTTCCCATAGATCAATCTGCTCAGCTCCTTCTGCTCTCCGACTGTTCAAAACTAGACAACCCCTTTAAAGAAGCACTCCAGCCGTCACCAATAATCCTGCTGGTCAGCAGTTACATGGTGATGTACAATCCATTCTTAGTTATAGCAAAATCCACTTACTTTTTCTAAGATATTAAAATTTTGGTTTCTTAGCCCAGCAATTGTGTTGTTCCTCCCTGGCTTCTCGATCGGGAAGTTCCTGCTTGCATCGCTTAAAGAGGACCTGTCAAATCTCCGGACATGTCCGTTTTAGTAACTACTTGTATTTTCCATAATGTAACAAATCTGGAGAATCTTTCCTTAGAAATCTGCCTTGTGCGGTTCCTCTGTTATTCCTCCTACAAACTTATAAGTAAATTGACAACTGGGTGTTACCAGTTGGGGGGCGTGTCCCTATACAGAATGAGACTGAGCTCTGATTGGACATTTATCAATTTGTCAATTTACTTATAGGCTTGTAAGAGGAACAACAGAGGTACAGTACAACACAGAGTACTAAGAAAAGATGCTACAGACTTGTGATTTCATAGGGAATACAAGTATTTATTAAAACAGACATGTCTGGAGAGGCGACAGGTCCTCTTTAGTCAGTGCTATGCTATACATGGACTGCAGGCTCCAGACATTGTTAGTGCATATTCTTATAGCAAAAATAATAATGCAAAAAAGGCAGGTACCTGGGGAAGGGGTAGAATATGATAGGAGAAAATAATTTCACCTTCTTTAAATACATTTGACACCATACCAATGGTATATATATGTGCGTTCAAATGCATTAGTTACTATAATGAATTTAGAAATATTATAAACAAAGAACCTCAACCATCAAAGGTACCGTGAAGCAAATAACCACTGACTGCACCTATACGTTACCAACTGTTCCGAAAATATTAACCTTAAACTTATCACCGGCTCATGCTACCCCCTTATCAAACTTGACGTTAAGGGGTTGTCCAGGATTAGATGAAAGGATCTGCTTTATTTTCTGCCAGAGACAGCGCCACTCTTGTCCATAGGCTACGTCTGGTATTGCAGATCATTTAAGTGAGCTGCAATACCAGACACCGCGCCACTTCTGTCCGTGGCCGGTGTCTGGGAGGAAAAAAAGCAGAAGCTTTTTTTTTTTAATGCTTAACAACCCCTTTAAATGACTTATTAAACAAACTATTTACAAAGATTAGTGCAAAAGGTTACATTCACAAAGAAATGAATTCATATAGGTTCATAATCCATATGACACAAATCCTATTAGAAAATTTGGCGCTCGTTGAATAGAATTAAAGGCTAATTATGTAAAAAAACACTCCAGACGCCGAGCAGCGTCCTATGATGTAGGGAATGAACGGCCGGAGTTGCGGTACAGAAGACACCTTCCTTACGATCCAGCCGTTCTATAAAACATAGAGACAAGAGCTGTAGTTTAATTCCACAGAGCTAACCTTATATAAAACCTCCAAGTACTAAAGACGGTCATCGGGAGCCCACTTTAACATACAAGTGTTGTGGCACCTCAGAGTTGCAGTTTTCGACACTCCCATTCATCTGTATGGAGAGCGACAGCACGTGCGGATTCTGCTCTCTGGCCAAGAATGAGGATCTGGGGCCCTTGTTCTCAGGACCTCCACAACCTGTCAGATTGACGGGCCATAAAAGAAAAAAAAATTTGATAATGTGACAAACCCATAAATCTAGACAGGTTTCCATTTAAGAAGGGCGCACACCCTAAGAAACATCGCTTACAAATTCAAGAAAACTGCTGAAATCCTCACAAATGTTATTATTTCTGTAGGTTTGAAGGACTGGAGATAGAGTAGAGATCATGTATCAGACACTTTCTGAACATGCGGGCAGTAATCCTATTGAGAAATACTACATTAGCCCCCACCCCAGCCTAAAATGGCTGATAACAGAGAACAACAGATTGCATAAAAACGGCACCAAAAAATATGATACATTTTAGGTTTATTGTCCCTTGCAGCGGTCCCCAACCTTTTGCGAAACTTCAACTTCCGGCATGATGAGAGTTGTAGTTTTTCGAGAGCTGGAGGGTCACAGGTTGGAGACCGCTTCTTTAGCACACCTTTTTTACCATCAGTTACGGAGATACAATGGCAAAAAAATATGTTGTTGTCTCGAAATGATACCCATTTAACCCCTTCATGTTAGAAGTGAGGAAGTTGTTGCTATTACTGCTTCCACATTCCTACACAGGAGTCTGGGAAAGCGGGGGAATCACACCAGTAAGAGGCATATTCGCAGCCATATTGAATGTCACCCTGGGGAGATTTATTGAAGTAGTTTTCATGGCAACCAATCAGGTTGCTGCTTTCATTTTCCCAAGGACCTCAGAAAAACGAAAGATGGAATCTGATTGGTTGTTATGGGCAACTACTTCACTTTTGCTTTGTGACAGACATGAAAAATGTCATAAGTCACATCTGCAGTTGATCTATTTTTGGCAGCTAATGCCGGACTCTAGTGCAAGTCATCAGAATGAGGAGTTCACACACATACATATATATATATATATATATATATATATATATATAAAAACTGCAATTACTACAGATTTACATAAACTTTACATCACGTAAAGTGGTTTTCTACGACTTAAACATTGATGCCCTGATCTCGGGATGTGATAGGACATCAATGTTTAAGTCCTGAAAAACCCCTTTAAGACATGATAACCCATTCAATAAACCAATGTTTCACAACAGAAATGGCGACCAACGGTAAATGAGTAGAAAAGCAGAATGAGGTCAATTTCTCAAAGATATTTCTAAATAAGCGAGAACCCAAAACTACTGAGACCCTAGATCTTCAGTCGGTTTGTGAGGATTTCTTAAAAAAAAATAAAAAAAAGTCAAGATGCCACGCAAGTTAAATCACCGGTCCACGAATCGTGGCCAAAATTGAAAGGAGTGTAACGCACTCCCGCATATGTTAACTAAAAGGTATTCATAATAATTATAAAAGAGCTCCGGTTACTTCTGTCTCACATGCTTCGTGTGCCATACAAATGGTACATCTGCCATACAGATGATTACGTCGCCAAGTCTCTGCTTGTGTCCGATCTCACGCCTCCGATTCCCCTTTCTTTTTTCCATCTTCGCTGTGGTCACCATCCTCTAATTGGTTGGCGCTAAGAACGACAAACTGTCCCTCTGTGCCCGTCTGGTTGGGTCTGTTGGAAGCGGCTATCAACCGACTCTGCTCTTCCAAGTCCTGAAACAATAAATACAATAAATTGATATTTTGGGTTTTGCACTGAGCCCTCACAAGAGGCGAATACTTCCCAATTTATAGAGATCACTTCACATGTGAGGATCACACCACTGACAATAAGTGATCACTCAGCTCCTCCCCCGACACATCAGAGAGCATGCTCACTACACTCTCCCATAGATGTCAATACGTAGTTTTTTTTACTTTGTTTTTTTAAAGGGAACCTGTCACCAGCATTTCACCTATTAAACCAGCAATACCTGGTGGTAGTGGGTGAAAAATCATTTCTATATAACCTACAATTGTCTTCTTAGTCGGCTCTGTAGCTTTAGTATTCAGTTTTTTAATGTTCCCACAACGTATGCTAATGAGCAGAAAAGAGTCATATCTTCTCTTGAAAAGAGTCAAACCTTCGTTTGAAAAAAGTCATATTTTCATTCCTCAAGTCTTTCCGCGCTTCCCCGGCCTCCTTACTTTTGATTGACAGCTCCTCGCCTTCCCCCAGCACACAAAATCCTGCACTTGTGCATTGATGTCCTCTTCTGGTATGTGCGCACAAAGGAACGCCGGATTATTACGATAAAAAGCGCAAAATGTTTGCAGACCATTATTTACAGTCGGGGGAGGAGTTTAGGAGAGGGGATAATGGCAATGAACTTTTGATAGCAGCGGCCAGTGAGGGATAAGTAAAGATCAATAGGTGAAATTCTGGTGACAGGTTCCCTTTAAGTTCGGGTGTCTGCAGTAAAGCAAATGTCTGGAACTGCTGTTGCAGCAGCTCAGTCAAGATGGCTGCCCCCACAATCATGTAAAGAATACTGAACAGAAATCATAAACAATCAGAAAATGTAAAAAAAAGTGGGATTCGAAAAAAATAAATAAATCATAATAATGTACCGGCATAAGGTTATATTCACACAATGTAGACTTGCATGCATTTATAAGCCTAAACCAGAATTGGATCTAGTAGAGGAGACCTATAAGGCCTTCCTTTATATATTCCTTCTGTTAAGGTTCCGTTCCTGGTTTTGGCTTTAAAAAAGACCAAAAAAAAACAAAAACCTGCAAAATCTGCACTGTGTGAACAAGGCCTTAGTGTATACTTTGCAGATTTTCCATTCGAATTTGTGGGCAGAAAATCTGCACAGAGTACATGGATAGATTGACCTGAAGTGCGGATTATAAATCCGCAAAATGTCCATTTATGCAGAGAATTTGCTGGGCAATTTTTGCAGAAATTCCCTTTTAGAGTTCAATGGGGAAGTGACGTTTCACATCAAATGTCATGGTTTGTGGAATTTACTGCGATTACTCTGCGTATTCACAGCAGATTCCGCAGGTTAAAGAGAAAAAAAAAAGAAGCCTGTACTGACCTCTCACGGCATTCCCATTACAACGCGTCCCTGCTCTCCCGGCTGCCCCGGTGATGTTTCATCACCCGTGACCCCCCCTGCAGCCAGTCACATGTGAGGAAACGGCATCACATGAGAGCGCCTGCACACAGAGCTGCTGGAAGAGCAGGGATGCGTTGCTATGGCAACGCCCAGAGAGGTAAGTAAAGGCTTTTTAAAAAATTTCTAGCGTACATTTTACGCAGCGGAAAATCCGTCCGAATATACACACACCATCTGGCGCAAGTATTCGGCCGGGTTTCCCTGCATGTTCGGGGTCACATATGCTGCAGATTTTTCTGCAGTGTATACACCCTGTGTGAACATACCCTAGATAAAAAAATGAAATAAGACGATGCATTCATATCGTGCCCCTCACCCACTGGACCCATTATATGAAGAACCCCTCCACCCACCTTTACTTCTGTTACCTTTTCTATCTGTTTCTGTTTACTGATTTCTTTCTCTTGTTTTTCCTTTACTTTCTCAATCTCCTTTTGCTTTTCAGAAGCTCGTCGGTCCTTGAAGATCAACAATAAGATGATGTGGGTTTATAAAGAAACGGTAGGCATGGATTGCTAAGAACATAGATTCACTTACAAGCTCGGCATGAAGCGCGATCTGTTTGGCCAGGCCAACCGAGTCACAAATCTGTGGACAGATGGAGAAAATTAGGTCCATTCTGTGTGGAGAATGTATTTATGTATTAATCCCACACAGGTCTAACATGAATGAGGCTTTATTAACCCCTTCCCCCTGCTTGCATTCTGGGCCCTAATGTCCAAGCCATTTTTTACATTTTTCCATTGTCACATTCGAAGAGCTGTAACTTTTTTATTTTTGCGTCGGCATAGCTGTATAAGGTCTTGTTTTTTTGCGGGACGACTTGCAGTTTTTATTGGTACCATTTGAGAGTAGATGCGACTTTTTGATCACTTTTTATCACATTTTTTTTAAGTCAGGATTAACAGAAAACAGCAATTTTTCCATTGTTTTTTATTTTATTTTTTACGGCGTTCACCGTGCGGGTTAAATAATGTAACAGCTTTATAGTCGGGGTCAATACGGACGCGGCGATACCAAATATGTGTAACTTTTTTGCTTTATTGTAGTTTTTTTTAATAGTAAAGCATTTTGTAAGGGGAAAAGCTGGGTTTTTCATTTTTTTTGTTTCACTTTTTTTTTTTTTATTAACTTTATTAAACTTTTTTACTTTTTTACTAGTCCCACTAGGGGACTTCACTATCCTCCGATCGCTATTATAATACACTGCAATACTTTTGTATTGCAGTGTATTACTGCCTGTCCGTTTAAAACGGACAGGCATCTGCTAGGTCATGCCTGCGGCATGATCTAGCAGGCATTCGCTGCAGGCAGACCTGGGGGTCTTTATTAGACCCCCGGCTGCCATAGAAGACACAGACACTCGGCGATTTTATCGCCGGGTGTCAGTGAGATGAGAGGGAGCTCCCTCCCTCTCTCCAAAACCACTCAGATGCGGTGCTCGCTATTGCGCACCGCATCTGAAGGGTTAAACTGGTGAGATCGATACTAATATCGATCTCACCCGGCAGAGCAGGGACGCCCCCAGCCCTCAGCTGCTCCCTGCTCTGTTTACTTTATTCTACAGCAGCGACGTAGAATAGCGGCGCTCTAGAATAAAGCCCACTAATGACCGCCGTAAAAAGACATATCGGCGGTCATTAAGGGGTTAATCCCCTGTGCTCCGGTGTCTCCTCCTGCCGCCCTTCTCTACCTCTATTGTTTCCACATGCGTCTTTACAGTAACCTATTGATCAGTCAAGGAAAAGTCAGAGAAAACTTACAAAGACGGCACCAGGAAGAGAGAATCAGAGGATATACTGTATCCAAACAATGACAGGCGGTAGATTTACTTTAAAGAGGCTCTGTCACCAGATTTTGCAACCCCTATCTGCTATTGCAGTAGATCGGCGCAGCAATGTAGATAACAGTAACGTTTTTATTTTTAAAAAAGGAGCATTTTTGGCCAAGTTATGACCATTTTTTAGTTATGCAAATGAGGCTTGCAAAAGTCCAAGTGGGCGTGTTTAAAAGTAAAAGTCCAAGTGGGCGTGTATTATGTGCGTACATCGGGGCGTTTTTAATACTTTTACTAGCTGGGCGTTCTGATGAGAAGTATCATCCACTTCTCTTCAGAACGCCCAGCTTCTGGCAGTGCAGATCTGTGACGTCACTCACAGGTCCTGCATCGTGACGGCCACATCGGCACCAGAGGCTACAGTTGATTCTGCAGCAGCATCGGCGTTAGCAGGTAAGTCGATGTAGCTACTTACCTGCAAACGCTGATGCTGCTGCAGAATCATCTGTAGCCTCTGGTGCCGATGTGTCCTCGCTCGTCCGACACGATGCAGGACCTGTGAGTGACGTCACAGCGTGATCTCTGGAGAACACGGCTGTGTCTGCACTGCCAGAAGCTGGGCGTTCTGAAGAGAAGTGGATGATACTTCTCATCAGAACGCCCAGCTAGTAAAAGTATTAAAAACGCCCCGATGTACGCACATAATACACGCCCACTTGGACTTTTGCAAGCCTCATTTGCATAACTACAAAAATGGTCATAACTTGGCCAAAAATGCTCGTTTTTTAAAAATAAAAACGTTACTGTAATCTACATTGCAGCGCCGATCTGCTGCAATAGGAGATAGGGGTGGCAAAATCTGGTGACAGAGCCTCTTTAAGGAAGAACTACCGGTGTTATATAAAACATGAGAAACGTCAGCTTTTAATAGCATGCAAACACAAACCTAATAACTACATCACTGATCCTGTGCATATATGAAAAAACTTCCTGTCCTGTGCATCTTCTGACATGGTTATACTCCATCAATTACTTCTGATCCATTTCTGGTTATATTAATACTGATACATGCATTTATTGTTTATGAATCTACACACGGAGACAGAGGAGATCTCAGTATGGCAAAGCGTCTGCCTTTTTGGCTTTCAAATCTGTTACAATTTTAAGGCAATTCACACTCCAGTGACTGTCAGAACTACCAGTGTGGGGAATGGGCATCAATAATAATAATATATTTTTTTTATATTGCGCCAACCTATTTTGCAGCACTTTACAATTGGGGAAGTAACAAACAAGTAAAACGCCAAGTAATCAAAACAGACAATGCAAACGTTCATGGCGTGGAGAGTTAATAATACAATAGATTTACCTTCTCTCCTTCATTGTTTGACTCAAAGATGTAGCACACGGAGACTGGTCTTCCCTCTGTCCGTCCTCCTGCTGTTCGGAGCACAAATCCAAACAGACGCTTGTTCTCCTGATGTGTAGCATATAAAACCACATTGGGTAGAGGAAACTGAAAAACAACCACAAAGCCACTTATCACTGACCTGTAACTACCGGAGTTCTTCTAACAGAGATTCAATGTCATCCATATTGTCTTTTATGTAACAGAACCGGAGTATAAGAAAAACACCAGCGGTAGAAAAATCTGCACTGCAAAAAGGTGCTGGCGGTGAAGAGTCAAAATAACCATATCAGTCTCTTGGTCGAAACACTGATCTCCCGTGAAAAAGAGCGCCGATCAATGATACAGCTCGTTGATCGGCACTTGTTAGCTCCCTTCACAAGGAGATATGAATGGTATGTATGGGGACAAGCGAACGTTACTATAATCACTCGCACCTGTGCATTTGCATCCTGCTGGCAGCACATCTCCCTGTAAACAGAGGGAGATGTGCTGTCGACAATGAGAATATTTATTGCTGCATAAACGATACGATCAGCCGATGAACGAGCGTTTACAGTTTACAACAATAAAAGGAGTCCTGGTAATATAACCGCTGGAAATAAAAATGCACTAGAATACTGCCCTCTAGTGACCAGTAAGGTGCCTTACATGCTACTGTAACCTTACTGAATAGAAACCACCAGACAGCGTCTTTAATTCAGTGCCAGCTCTCCAGTGCGTTGATCGGTTTTACATTTACATATTATAGTAATGACAGCACTTACCCTCAGCCTCGTCACTTGTGTTTGAGGGTCAATCAGCCTAGAATGACATGGTTGGTACAGAGTTATGGGACATACATTATTGTCTTTGTCTGAGGTTTCGTTTTAGCAATGAATGTATACAACTTACTTTAAACAGTCACAAGTCACAAGGAGGTGCGACTCCGTCATACGGAAGATGTTGTGTATTGCACGGGCCGCTAAGATTTGGCGCATAGTTTCATATACAACCTCCGGACAGTCATCCGCTTTTACTTCCATAGATCCCAGGAAACGTACAATAAATAACTGATGGAGGATTGAATCTAAAAACATAAAAAAAGTGAAAATTACTACTTAATAACTACTCATTGCCATGATCCGAAATTCCCACGGATCCTTGTCCTCGTTATTTATAGATATAATAGCAGATAATATAATTGTAAACTATAGAGAAACAATATTCTGTAAAGTGTCCTGTTAAAGAGGATCTGTCACTTTTCCCGACATGTCTGCTTTAGCAAATAATTGTATTCCCCATGAAAAAATTATTCTGGAGCTTTATTTCTTAGAACTCTACCTTGTTCCATTCCTCTATTATTCCTCCTAGAAATGTGTAAATTATTTGAAGACTGGGTGTTACCAGATAGGGGTGCGTCCCTACACACACACACACACACACACACACACACACACACACACACACACACACACATACTGTCCAATCAGTGCTGACAGAGTAAGACTGTGTAGGAACATGCCTCTTTGACAAGGGGAGTGGTAAAACCCCGTTTTAAATTTCTAGGAGGATTAGTAGAGGAATGGTACAATGCAGAGTTCTAAGAAAATATGTCCCAGAATTGTTTTTTTATGGGGAATACAAGTATTTGACATGCCAGGAGAGGTGACTGGTCCTCTTTAAGGCCACGTTCAGACTTGGCAGATTTGTTGGGTACAATACATGTGAAGGTGGTTTTTAAAACCTTATTCACACACAGATTTTACCGCTGTGGATTTGCATTGCAAAGAGTTAAATCCCAGGAATTTCTTCAATATAAAAAGGGATGCTGCAGATTTGGAAATTTTGTTGTGCAGCAAAATCTGCTGCGGAACAAAAAGCGTCATTTGAATTTATTCTATGTCTCCTTTAGAACAACAGAAGTAAAATATTCCCGTTTTCACAGGACTGCACATAGTCATCAGCTACAATCCAAGAAGTAAAATGCCTAAACCATAGAGCCGCACTGACTATGCCAAGCTCTACCTAATGTTATCATATCTACTAGAGGGTTTAGAGCGTGAATCTGTAAGGTTTATGTGATAAAAAAATAAAATATTACCTTCCGATTCCGATTTCTGTCCAGATTCTCCAAAAGGGTTCGTTCTTCTAAAGATAAACAAAAATACACACAATATATATATTATTTTTATTTTTTTTCAAATCAGAGAGCAAATTCTACTGGTCGTACAAAAAGGAAATAAATAGGTAATAATAATAATAATAATAATAATAATAACATTCAGAGCTAAAATATGACAAAATATTGTACGGTTTGTACCTGCCAGACTGTCCTGGAGTTCTGGGTTGTCCAGATTGGTCTTCACTGACCGGTGAAATGATATCAAACTGTATAGGAGTGTCCGGTGCCACAATGGAGTCCAGGGAGAGAGCAGTTAAAGCGGAAGAATCGGAGCCCACTGAGCTAGTGCTGTTTGTACGGGTGGTGCGGGGACGAGACGGTCTGCAGAAGAAAGTGTCATGTGATTAATTCTGTGTATGTCACAGTTAGGCTGTGCCAGTGATACTACATACAAACATACACGTAAAGCTCTGCAACTTTCTAATACAAAGCGGGTTTCAATTCCTCATCATTTTCTAGATCTAAGTTTGCTGTCAGTGAATGAAAACATTCTTGTTAACATGCTGAAAACCCGTACACACCTAATATTTCTCACAGCTGAGAAGTAGATACAATTGTGTCCAAAGTGAGCAATCCTCTGTGAGCTAAATACATCAGCAGCAGCACAAATTACTGATAGTTTAATGTATCAGTCTGGAGTCTAGGATGTTTAGCTCACACAGGGATGTTGTCACTTTATGCATTGATGTCATATTTATTAGGTTCTAACCACTGAACCTCAGCAATGGCTTTTTGTTTTTTTCACTGAAATAGCGCCACCCCCGTCCAGCTGCTGTGCCTGGAATTGCAACACAGCCACGGTCAAGTATAGAGACGGTGTAAGAGAAGAGACTGGGTTGCAAACAAATATAGGCTTTAAATCACTAAAGCTATTATGCTAATGCCTCAACATATATAGACCCTAAAAAGTAATCACATCCTATCAGTCAAGTTCAAGAAATATTGTAAGTGTCGGCTGGGGTTAGTTGAAGTAAATCACCCCTAAGTAATCTGATAGGTTCAGTGTCAGCGGGTCCTACGTGATCAGGATTTATCACTAGATACAGCTGTTCTGTATAGAGAATACAGAACAGCTGTATCTAAAAAAGCAAAATGAATTTTTAATAAAAACGAATTAAGAGGTTACACTAATCACACTGATTGATCATTTAAAAAAAAAAAAAAAGCCCTCAAAAGGTGTACAATAGCCTTTACGTATAACAAGCCGATGTTTAAAGGGGCTTTCTGAATTAGAATTCGTTAACAGGGCATTTTCAATGGGTTTTCTAACTTATCCAGGACCCTCATCAATTAGGAGTGAAACATTTCTGCATCAAATACATACCTCCCGACGTCTGAATTCCCATTCGCAGGTCATTTTAAACCCTACCACAATTCCCCCAGAAACACCCACTTTGGGGCATATTTACATGGGTATTCCATTGATTTCAAAGGGCACGGTGTAATATTTAATTTTCCCTGTGGTGGCAATGCAGTGTGCCTAATCTTTCAGAATAAGCTGTCATGAGGAATAACACTAATTCTGTCCAATTTATGAGCTGTAGTCGGCTTATTTAGCAGTTTTCCCCTCTGCTGCACTAATTCTCAGTTTACTCTGAGCTAGTGGATGATGCCTAACGGCCATCATGTCTTCTATACCCATCACACATAGAAGAGGAGAATCCTGCTGTATCTATCACATATATCAAAGCAGCATGGAGGACCTCATACAGCAGTAAGGAGCAGTGTAGCTAAGATGAGATAGAACACTTTCTAAAGGCTGCAGCAGCATCTTTGTTTGTTTCTCTGCTCCTGTTCTCCCCTTCCCCACTCCCCTCTCCTTAAACTTCTATGGGCAGCATGCAACCTAATACCTCAGTGAGCTGATAGTCCATTTCATCTCTCGAGACGGATTTTAGCATTGACTTGAGAGTGAATGATCAGTGCAGGAGGCGGGGGGTGGGGTGGAGAAAGAGGCATTTTTTTCTAATAAGATATTAAAGTTTCTTATATTTACTTGTATTATTTATTTATGCAAAGTTTGTTGAAAGGTTAGTGACCATTTAAACGCTTGCTGCCGGCTTTATCCCGCAGATTAGCCGATCACTGGAAGTTCAGTAAATCGTCAAGGAAACTGAACAAAAAAGGGATTATCCAAGGCAGGGAAAGAAAGAAGTCAGGCGGAACGTATCACCATGAGTCCTCGATTTCTTCTTGTTTGAGGAACACACAGAGAATCCTGCAGACTGACAATCACTGCGGACAAGTTTTTCTTCCTTTTACTTTCCTCATTCAGTAGTCACCCATGTCCAGAATAACACAAGGCACCAATTTCATATCCAAAAACCCATTCTGGAACCCTTGTTTGTTAGACACAAGGGCATCAAGTAGCAGTCAAGACCTTGAAAACCTCTGGTCATGTAGCAACTTGAGTTCAAACTCACGCTTCACTTGAAGTTGTGCCCAAAGAGAAGACAGAAACAAGAATAACTCAGAACCTGTGGTCAGGAGGTCACAGGATAGCGCCACAATCTTCACAGTGTCTCATTACTAGTGAGGATTTATCCGGAGGACTCTTGCTTCTTAAGTGAATACCAGGTAAAGCCACAGTCTATTCAGAAATAGCGGAGGTTTAATGTGCTGCCCCTTTCATCCTGCCTTTGCAATGACAGTAGAGTCTATGCTTATTCCTTGAGACCTGTGATAGATATGTACTCCTATATAATCAGAACTACCACCCCGGCACTGAAAAGCCAATTCGTTCTTTTTTTATTTTCAACTAGTTGTCACTAATCTGAGCAACTTGACCTACGACAATGTCTGGTAGAGCAGATAGAGGATACTTACACGGGCCGCATGCTCTCATGTCGTTGCTGGAAAGATGGAGATGGAGTCACGGCTTCTATGGCAGACTGGTTCACTCTAGCCGCAGTTTCCTGTGATGGAAATGTTCAAGATCATGTCAATTAAGACACATTTAGGCTACAGTTCACAAAGTCCACCGCAAATCAGATTTTTTGCAGTGGTCGGAAAGGTTTATTTGCACTATTTTCAACCATAGGAAAAGATTGAAATCACCCTTGAATCATGCTGCGATCGTTCGGAGAATCACGGGCGACTCTGTCACAGTGGAGCCCAAACCCTAAAGCAAATCTAACTGGCAGGTAATAGTAGTTTTTGAAATACAGAGATGGTTTTCAACCAAATGTTATTTTTTTTTATTTCTTGGGAAAATTTCAAGAACACCTTCCATAATAGTGATTAGGATATACAGAAATAGCCAAGCAGGCCAGATCAGGGGGGTCTCTGCAGTTACACCCCCAATATTTAGACATTTATGGTATATCTTATCCAATACATATAGATGTACATGTAAAAGCTTTGTGAAGCCCCCCAACCACAAGATCTGAGGGCAATAAGCCTGCCCTATGATGGACAAAAAGCAAAGATCTCTTATAATGATTGATCTGGCTTGTAATGTCAAACTACAGACATTAAGGGTATGTCCAAACGTCAGGGCTCCTGCACCGAAAATCTGTGACAATTTACAGCACAATACACGTGGATGGGTTTTTGACATATAGTGTAAAAAAAATCTGTACAAAAATAAGGGCACAGCATGTCCATTGTATTGCAAAGGGTGGAAACCGACATGCAAGATTGTATCATTTCTGCAACAGAATGGGCATGCTGCAAATTTGCTGCTTGCCTTGATTTCCGCGGTTGAATTATATCCGTCACGTCTGGATTTAGCATTAAAATTAGACTTTTTTTTTTATCGACTAATGGGCCTCGGTTTACAGCCTGTCATAAAACTGGTTGTGTCTGTGGTCAGTTGGTGGCAGGCAAAATTTTTGTAGAAATTTGGATGCAAATTATTTAATGCTGCTCTATCCGAAGACATCATATAATTTACCTTCAACGAACGTATATTCGGAAAATGTTGGAATTCTGTCGCTTCTGGTGAGAATAGAATCTCTAGGTTACAGAAACTCACCTCAGGGTTCTCGGTTAGATATATACGTTTGGAGATGTTATTTATTGTAGTTATCCACTGCAACACAAGAATAAAGGGTTATAGTAATAACGTATCACATATGTGAAATATAGCACAATAAAATTCAAGGCTAAATAGACTTTTTTTAAAGTCTTTAGAATTTCTCATGTCTGTTACCTTTCATCATATTTTCCCTATTTTAGTTATCCTCGATGGTAAATAATGGCGCTAAATAAGAAAACAATTGAAAGATGCAGATGTCTTACCTCTTCACTGTCCTTCCTGCTCTCGGCTTGTAGAATTACAGACCTACAAAGAAAGGAAAAGCTGCAGATGTCAAGGCATCAGGTACACGAGCGCAGCTCTGAATATATTAATGTGACTGCAAAACAAAGGGTCTTTATGTTGCTATTCAGGCCTCATGCACACGACCGTAAAAACTCCCGTTATTACGGGTCGTAATTACGACCCGTAATAACGGGCTCATAGACTTCTATTGGCGACGGGTGCCTTCCCGTTTTCTCACGGGAAGGTGCCCGTGCCGTTGAAAAAGATAGAACATGTCCTATTTCAGGCCGTAATAACGGCACGGACAGTCCATAGAAGTCTATGGAGCTCTCGTAATGACGGGTGGCTACATGTGTGCACCCGTCATTACGGCAGCGTTGCTAAGCGACGTCAGTAAATAGTCACTGTCCAGGGAGCTGAAAGAGTTAACTGATCGGCAGTAACTCTTTCAGCACCCTGGACAGTGACTACCGATCAGTATAAACCTGTAAAAAATAAAAATAAAAGACTTTCATACTTACGCGTCACCAAGACAACGGCCGGGTAAGTATGAATTTCTTTAACTTTTATTACAGAAAAGGCTGTCCCTTCTCTCTATCCTGCACTGATAGAGAGAAGGGGCTGCCGATTAGTGCAGTGCTATTTTGCCGCCAAAAACGTGCCTGTAAATACGGGTGGAATACGGGTGACACCGGACCCATATTTACGGGCACGGGTTCGTAAATACTGGTGCAAAACGGGTGGAATACGTGCGACACCGGACCCGTATTTACGCCAGTATTTACAGGTGGGAAAAAATACGGTCGTGTGCATGAGGCCTAAGGCGATGCTCTTATTTTGCGTATTGACATTGCATGACGTGGGTATGGCCTTAGGATGTTTGGAGACACGAGGGTCCTTACTGCTTTATAATTATGCAACTCATACACTCGTAGTGCTGCTTTTTGCTCACTACGAAATCTCACGTATAAATCCAGTCTAGATGTCCCCAAGTGCTTTTAAGGGGAAGAAATCATTACTTGAGTTACCCCACCCAGAAACCCTATTACTAAGGAAGACCTGCACTGCATTTAATTGTACACTCTGATGCAGTGCCCGACGGGGAGGTGCATGACACGGGGACAAAAACAATGCCAAAGAGAGAATCCCTGTGTCATGCCCTGCAGGTAATGGCTTGACGCGGCTAATATCACATATGTCAAGATCTTCCATGCTGGAGGAAATTGTGGGGCCAGAAGCAGCACTCTATGAAACAATCCTAATGACTATGGGTCCTTTTGCAGGGGCCAATGATCAGCCAAACGAGCGCTCACAGAACACTCGTTCCCAATCATTTCCCTGTGTAAACCAGGCAACGATCAGCCGATGAACGGGGAAAGGCTCATTCTTCGGTTGGTTGTATAGTTTATGCAGGAGACCTTTCTTAACATTTCTCGATTCACAATAAGGGGTTAATGCGATAATGCGGATACCAACTTCTTTCCATCAAAGGAGGTGATTTGGAAGCAGTATCTTCGATCTTCAGAATCCACAGCCATCACAGAGCAGTTGTCTATGTCCATCACCAGGCCTCCAGCCACATCTCCCCTCGCCTGACTCATAAGATTACCTCCCTGAGTGAAGAAATAATGACGCTCCCAAGTCGAGGACACCAGCCCCGTCTTACTGAAACAGAAATGAACCCGAGACTTAGTCATACAAGCAGATAAAACTGTATTTCACAAAAATTGGCATCTTAAAGCAAACTCATCCTGAAACCATAACAGCGGATGATATGGGGAAGACTGGGCATCATTGCACCTACGTCAGGGCTGGTGAATGGAGGCCACATAAGCGCTCACCCCATGTGACGCACTGGTTTGCAGTCCACATAGCTGCGGATTCTGCAACCAAGGACCGGATTCACCCGAGCGTGTGCTTTTTGCGCAAGCAAAAAACGCGCCGTTTTGCCTGCGCAAAAGGCACTTAACAGCTCCGTGTGGCCTCGGCATATGATGCGCGGCTGCGTGTTTTTCGCGCAGCCGCCATCATTATGACACTCCGTTTGTATGTTTGTAAACAGAAAAGCACGTGGTGCTTTTCTGTTTTCATTCATCCTTTTCACAGCTGTTGCGCGAATCACGCTGTTCGCACGGAAGTGCTTCCGTGTGACATGCGTGGTTTTCACGCACCCATTGACTTCAATGGGTGCGTGATGCGCAAACAACGCACAAATATAGGACATGTCGTGACTTTTACGTAGCGGACTAACGCTGCGTAAAAATCACGCACATGTCTGCACGGCCCCATAGACCAATATAGGTCCGTGCGACGCGTGTGAAAATCACGCGCGTTGCACGGACGTATATCCCGTTCGTCTGAATAAGCCTTAAAGAGGCTCTGTCACCAGATTTTGCAACCCCTATCTGCTATTGCAGCAGATAGGCGCTGCAATGTAGATTACAGTAACGTTTTTATTTTTAAAAAACGAGCATTTTTGGCCAAGTTATGACCATTTTCGTATTCATGCAAATGAGGCTTGCAAAAGTACAAGTGGGTGTGTTTAAAGTAAAAGTCCAAGTGGGCGTGTATTAGGTGCGTACATCGGGGCGTTTTTACTACTTTTACTAGCTGGGCGTTCTGATGAGCAGTATCATCCACTTCTCTTCAGAACGCCCAGCTTCTGGCAGTGCAGACACAGTCGTGTTCTCAAGAGATCACGCTGTGACGTCACTCACTTCCTGCCCCGGGTCCTGCATCGTGTCGGCCACATCGGCACCAGAGGCTACAGTTGATTCTGCAGCAGCATCAGCGTTTGCAGGTAAGTAGCTACATCGACTTACCTGCAAACGCCGATGCTGCTGCTGCTGCTGCAGAATCAACTGTAGCCTCTGGTGCCGATGTGTCCTCGCTCGTCCGACACGATGCAGGACCTGTGAGTGACGTCACAGCGTGATCTGGCTGGGCGTTGTGAAGAGAAGTGGATGATACTTCTCGTCAGAACACCCAGCTAATAAAAGTAGTAAACACGCCCCGATGTACGCACATAATACACGCCCACTTGGACTTTTACTGTAAACACGCCCAGTTGGACTTTTGCAAGCCTCATTTACATAAATACAAAAATGGTCATAACTTGGCCAAAAATGCTCGTTTTTTAAAAATAAAAACATTACTGTAATCTACATTGCAGCGCCGATCTGCTGCAATAGCAGATAGGGGTTGCAAAATCTGGTGATAGAGCCTCTTTAAGGCTGATATTACCCGGCCCGACATGGGCTGTGTAAACGAGCACCGATCAACGAGATAGCTCGTTGATCTGCACTCATTTGCGCCTTTCACAAGGAGCTAATATGGGGACGAGCGATCGTTACTCAGATCGCTCGTCCCCATCCATTTCTAACATGTCGGCAGCGCTGCAACAACGATAATAGTTTCGTTATTTAAAATTATGCCGTCAGCCAATGAACAAGCGTTTGCTCGCTCATCGGCTGATCTTTGCCCGGTTTACACGGGAACGAGCGGTTTGCCCGATAATTGGCAGGTGTAAAAGGGCCTTAAAAGGATGATCTTACTTTATACCAAGCGGCCTGTTACAGGTTTACTCTAACATAGTGATCTTTTTTCTGTGCCAAACTGTTGTGAAACTACAACCCCTAGCATGTGTGACTTTGCAAAAAAAAAAACAAAAAAAAAACATCCTTCATTTATTTGTGTTGTTCATTTTAATATATATATATATATATATATATATATATATATATATATATAAAAATTAAACATTTAAAAAAAAAGACATACAGACTTGGGATATGCTTTCTGAAATAATATTCACACGTAAGACTCTGCTTTCCCATACTTGCGTATGTTGAGGTAGCCGGCTTTCCTTGTTAGATTGCGGTTGATGGGAAGCTTCTTTGGGTCTGGGTCAGGAATATACAAGGGTTCGCTTGCCACCTCCATGTCCTGGATGGTTTGCTGCATCGTGTCTACCTCACTGTCCATCTCTCTACGTACACTGAAATACAAAAAGTCATGTAACATGTCAGCAGAAAAAAAAAACCACATCCGTTAGCCATAGCTACTAATAATGTTTGGAGGCACAGACATCTCAGGAACAACATAGATTTCAATGGTGTTGTGGCGTCACCCCTTCATTCAAGCATCAGTGGTGGGTCCGAGCTCGTAGACCCGCTCTCATATTATTGTTTATCATCGCAACATAATTTCAGAAGCTTTTTAAAAAGACACCCCTTAAGGCCCCATGCACACGACCGTGTTTTTGCGGCCGCAATTCCCCGGAAAATCCACGGGAGAATTGCGGCCCCTTTCTTTTCTATGGGGCCATGCACACGACCGTAGTTTTTGCGGTCCTTGCACGGCCCGGGAGCCCGGACCGCAGAAAGAACGGGAATGTCCTATTACGGCCCGGTTCTGCGGTCCGGGCTCATTGAAATCAATGGCGGCGGCCATGTGCATGTCCCGCGATTGCGGGCGGCCTGCGGCTGACAGTCCGCAGCCGGCCGACCCGAAAATCACGGCCGTGCACACGGCTACGGTCGTGTGCATGAGGCCTAAGTTAAGACATTGGCCAGATACAAATATTAGAAAGACTTAGAAAACCTATTTTCAAATAGCCTCTCACTCTGGAGTACCCGGCACATCCATGTATTACACAAACTGCTCATTAATTTCAATGGAAACTGTGTAATGCTTCATTTCTCCTGGGGTGGCGCTGCAGGGGAATCTAACACTTGTTGATGGATTTTCCCACAGATTACAGCTGATCACTGGGAGGTGCCAGCAGGAGGAAATACGGTCATCAGCTAAAATTCAAGGGACCCTCTAAAACAGAAAAGGAATTATTCAAAACAGGCAACCCCTGAAAATAATTTCGGTGGCTCTATTTAAGACTCTCTGGGTTTTTTGCTTACCCTCAACAACCATGGGGTCCTCTAAGCAACTGATTGAGAATAATTAAAAAAAAAAAAAAGAAAGGATAATTGATTAACAAAGCGGAAGGTGGCTTTCAAAGATTTCGAAGCTCTTCCTGTTTGCAATTTCCTTTGTCCAATATGTCTTGATGAGACAATCCCTTTCAAGACTAAAGACGTCCTAGTGATCTGCTGATCGCAGCAGGTCCGAACTCCGAAAACCGTGGCTATTAGCGGTTATCACTAGGAACCTACCTCCCTATGTACATTTACCCAGGTCTCCCAAGACATCCACATGCCCTAGCCATATAGATGTGGAAGTTATCTTGCCTCTCTTTACTAGTTAATCCAAAATGACTTTTAAAATAAAGATCAGGGGCACAAAGAGCAAAGCAAATAGAATTCCCCTAAAAAATAATAGATTTTAGAGGATATTCTACCAGTAAAACAGAAACGGACTGCACAATGTATACATGATTTATCTGGAAATAAAACTCACTTCTGCACACTTGTTGAAATGTTTGACATGAATTCCTCCAACTGACCATTCAGGTTCTCCGAGCCCATCTTGAAAAAATTAATCTAGATAAAAATGATGAATAGAACGAACAGATATAATGAATAGATTCATAGATATATTTCATTATTGGCCCAAATCTACAATGACTTTACCTGAGCTTGCATGTACCCTAAAAGCGGCTCTAAAATTGCAATTTTCTTTTTGTATTGGATGGTGTTCAGTGCACAAAAATAATGCATCATGGTCTGATGCTGCTTTTTCCTGGCTGTGTAAACATCTTCAGTGGCTTCAAACTTGGTCTACAAATAAAGTCAGATGTCAGTTCATTGTATAACTGCAAGGCCAAGAATTTCATGTGACCAACAACCTATAAGAGTATTAATATTTGCAAAACAGCTCTCCTCCTGAGGAAAGGAGACTGTCTCTCTAGTGCCCCCTACAAACGGTTACCCTGTAAATCAATGTCTGAACCTTTAAAATGTCCCTGAATCATGACTCAGGTTATCACCCAAACCAGAGACCCATGTGTAGGCTTCAAAACAACTCCAAAACAGTGCTGTCTACAGATGGGTCTGGCTGAGAATCTGTCATGTTTCAGGGTTGCACTTACAGGGTAGTCACCTATAGATGGCACTAGAGAAACCGTTTCCTTCCTTCTGGAGGAGAGCTTTTTTACATATTTTTTTCCCAGGAAGCATTGCCATACTAGTTGGCTCTCCACAAGGAAAATCAGTACCTTCCATTCTCCATACGCAAATTAATTAAATAACGTGGGAAAGTCGTTTCAATACTGCACTCCTCGTTGTTTTTTGTACTGGATAAGATTTCTGTATAAGAGATCTTATTTGATCACAGTTCACAGGACCCATTTTTAGGAGCAACATACAGGAGAGAACAAAGAAAGAAAGAAATGCTACAGAAAATGTAATAAACAAATGGTCACGAAAACGATGTAGTGGAATAAAGCCATAGTTCACCTTTTCATTTTCTCGCCTTTTAGACAGCCGGCTGTATCTGTTGATTGCTACATCATGATCTAAGGCAAAAAGTACATTAGTCACTATTCCCCATCACAAGAGATATTTAAATGTTTCGTAAAGCAGGATTGTGTCCCCCCCAAAAAACAAAGCAAGATAATACCGTCCTAGAATCTGCTAAATTGCCACCAACTTGTAGCAGAACAGAGATTTTATGACCACGTTTTACAATTTAAAGGGGAGTGGCTGCTGCCACAAGTAGGCGGAGAGGACGGGAGAGCTGGCTGATTTTGTGTGGCTCATTGTATTAAAGTCTTTGTTAATGACAGAAACAGTCAGTCACAGGACCCCAGTTATCCCAAAGAGTTGGGACCCCACCTATGATATATTTATGTGATAGCCTGTGGATATCCAAGAAATGTTGTTGGGCAGAATACCCCTTTAATGGTCAATTTACACAGGTAATTTCTAGTAGAGAGACCAAGCTACAAAATCCAACCATCATCAGACACTTGTTTTTGTAACATAAAGCCAGTTTTCATGCTTGCTGTCAGTGAATAGGAAAAAAATGGTTTACATTTTGAGGCTAAAAATCAATTCAGACCTAAGGGTGCCCGTACACAATGTGGCCGAGATGCAAAAATTCACGTCCCCCCTTGGCGGTTTTTGTCCCGTAGTTACCGGTCAGATGGCAATTAATGATCGGCCACATTCTGTACGTGCACCCTAATACTTCTACCAGAGGAGTTTGCTATGATTGTATCCAGTCTTGGCAATCATCTATGAGGTAGATCGCTTTTCTTACAGACTTAGGCCCCGTTCACACAGTTTTTTTTTGCAGGCAAACTATCAGCACAGTAGATAGATTTATATTGCTGATGTATTTAAATCACAAAGTATTGCCTGGAGCGGAAATAATTGTAGCAAACTCCCAGTTGTGAGTAGTATTAGATCTGTACAGGTTTTTAGCCTCTGGATGATAACAATAAGGTTTCCATTCACTGACTGCAAGCAGGGATTTTGAAGACAGTGAGGAATTGAAACACAACATTTATTAGAAAGTAGCAGAACTATTTATTATACAATGATTAAAGGGGTATTCCTCGAATCGACAATTATCCCCTATTCACAAGATAGACGGAAACACTGGCCACAGAAGCAAAGGAGCACCGAGTGGATTTTGGGGCCTCATTTTTATTAGAATATATTTTAGGCACCATGTCAGGTTAGAAGAGGTCTTGTGGTGCCAAAAGTGACCCCATTTTGGAAACTACACCCCTCAAGGACTTTTTCTCGGGGTATAGATAGCATTTTGACCCAACAGGTTTTTTTTACAGAATTTAGTGGAATTAGGCCTTGAAAAATTAACATCAAAATTTTTTCCACTAAAATGTTAACATTTTTCATTTCACAAGAGATAAAAAACGAAAAGCCCCCTAACATTCGTACAGCAATTTCTCCCGATTACGGCAATACCCCACATGTGGTCATAAATCGTTTTTCATTAGAAATTAATTAACCCTTTCAGGACTGATCTTTTTTTTTTTGCTTTTTCAGTTTCGTTTTTCACTCCCCGCCTTCCAAGAGCCATAACTTTTATATTGTTTCACCATATTCTGAGAGCCATAACTTTTTTGTTTTTTGGCAGTTTGAGTGGTGTGAGGGCTTATTTTTGGCGGGACGAGCTGTAGTTTTTATTGGTAACAATTTTTAGGACAAACAACTTTTTGATCACATTACATTTTTATTTTTTTTAGAGCGAAGGGGACCAAAAAACAAGGATTTTGCAGTTTTGAATGCTTTCTTTTTTTACGTCGTTCACCGTGGGCTATAAACAACTATTTAACTTTATTCTGAGGGTCGATACTATTGCGGCGATACCAAATGTATATAGTTTTTTTTATGTTTTGCAGCGTTTGTACAATAAAATCACTTTTTTTTATATAAAATAATTTATTTTTTGTTTCACCATATTCTGAAAGCTGTAACTTTTATTTTTCAGTCAAAAAAAGCTGTGTAAGGGCTTGTTTTTTGCAGGATGGGTTGTAGTTTTTATTGGTGCTATTTCGGAGGAAAAGGTGACCAAAAAATAGCAATTCTGGAATTGTTTTTTACTTTTTGTTTTTTGCGGTGTTCACCGAGCGGGAAAAATAACATTATAGTTTTATAGTTTGGGTTATTACGAATACGGTGATACCAAATATGTGTACTTTTTTTTCCTATAATAAAAGACTTCTAGGAAAAAAGCCAGTTTTTGTAGCTTATAACTTTTATTTTTACACTTTTCTAAAACATTTGTAATAACTTTTCTTTACTTTTTTTTTTGTCCCTTGAAGATTTGCAGCTCTGATCGCCGCTAGAATACATTACACTACCTACGTAGTGGTCCTCATGGGCTTCTGTGCATGGCAGACCCAGAGGCCATTGTATAGCCTCTGGTTGCCATGACAACCATCTGCAACACCCGCAATCGATGCCCGGAAAAGTTTGTTGCTACCAAAAAAAACTTTCCCTGCGATGGCCATGATTGGTTACCATGACCATCACATGATGTGAACCTGAACCAATCAGGTACTGATAAAGTCTCAGAGACCAGAGGCAGGTGTCAACAGTGCGATCCGGGTGTCATCAGCACTCAGACACCCGATCGCTCTGTTAACACCCACCATGAATGCACGTCGGCGCCGCACAGAGCCCAGCAAGCGCCGACGTGAATTTACAGTGAGCGGTCGGGAACCGTTTAAGCTTTATTTTAACTACATTATTAATTGCATCTACTTTTCAGAAATGTCAATCTCGGTCCAACCCAATGATTTCAATCAGTGGAAATAATGCTGCAGAGCTCAACCCTAATCATCTCTAGATTCCACGCTACAGTGTAAAATATGACACGTCTCGGTCAATATTTAACACATCCTGATACACCCATACATTTTATATGACTCAAACATACAACTGCTGTGAACTGAACCCATGCATACACCAGGCCTGATGTTATAACACCATCTGCAATGTTTTCTCCACTGTGAGTGTATATCGGCTTCCTAATAAATGTATACAGTTCTATATTTTATACATAAGACTTGCATACCATTACTGGCAATCTGGAAAATCTCATTTAAAGTCAGGATTTCTGTAACGTAAAACAGAGGAAAACAGGCGTTTCATATTAGAATATAATAAATGACACTATATTTATACAAGGAGACCATGCGAGGCTCAGTGTGTGTATAGCATTACCTTTTAAATCCCGCTCTTTAAACTGGCTGATAGGAAACATCATGGCATCAGCCAGCTGTGTGGATAAAACCGCATGGCAGGAGCTGAGCTGTGGGCAGTAAAGCGGTGACAATGGGACAAAGCAGAGTTACATTCACAAACAATATAGGCAACACAATCAGCAGGGTGCTGATCATCAATAAAGTCACATTTGTGGAAATTTAAAGTAAAACTCCACCTTTGTAGGCGCCTTAAAGGG
Source organism: Rhinoderma darwinii (assembly GCF_050947455.1). Lineage (NCBI taxonomy): Eukaryota > Metazoa > Chordata > Amphibia > Anura > Rhinodermatidae > Rhinoderma > Rhinoderma darwinii. The sequence goes on along the minus strand of NC_134693.1, from coordinate 122,113,417 downwards.
GTTTTCCCATAATCATTATTTGTCACCTATCCACAGGACAGGTGATAAATATCTGATTGGTGGGGGTCCAACCGCTTGGACCTCCACCGATCACGAGAACGGGCTTCCCTTGTCGTTCATGGGAGCTTCATAGGAATGAGGCAGTAGTGGGCATGCTCAACCACCGCTCCATTCATTTCTATGGGGTTCCCAGGAACGGCAAGAGAAGCCCGTTCTCGTGATCGGTGGTGGTCCCAGCGGTCGAACCCCAGATATATATCAACTATCCTGTGGATAGGTGACCATAATGATTATGGGAAAACCCCTTTAAAGGGCCAGTTTCGAAAACCCATTTTCATATACCCTATTAAGGAGTTCTGAGTTAATAGAGGCGGGTCCTCTGTTCAGGATCCTCATCTCTTGGCAAGAGTGGAGAGCGCTTAAAAACAGCATCTTTCGCTCTGAAGGACCTGTTCTGTCCTGCATTACACAGACAATCCATTGGTCTGAATGGGAACGGTGTAATACTTAATTTCCCCTACGGTGGCGCTGCAGAGAAAATAAACAATTACTGCCAGGTTTATCCCACAGATTACAGCTGATTAAAGCGTCTCTCAGTAGGCGGAGACTTCGTGACCCGTTTATTGTCAAGGGACCTTCCTAACAAATTAGGATTGTTCACGGAGTGTAATCTCCTCTAATATCTTCACATCTAATGGATGCCCTAATTTAAAGGGGTTGTCTGCTTTGGGCAATCGTCTTTTATTAGAAGCTTTTACTGATAAACTAATCTCTCCTGGGACCCGCAGAGATTAGCTATAAACTGCCGGGGAACCCTGAATGAAAAAGTTCAATTGTCCTGCGGCGCCACCACAGGTGAAATCAAGCATTACACAGAATTAAAAGTCATGTCTGTGTAATGCATGGATGTGCCGGGTACTCCAGACGCTCATTGTAGCTGTTGGCTTACAGATGGGGGTTGTGAAGGCAGGACTGCCATCTACGAACTCAGAATTCTCTAAACAGGTATTTAAAAATGGTTTTACTAATCCACATAACCTCTTTAAACAGTCCAGCAGGACTTCAATGGTTTTCTCGCCATGAATATGGCGACATGATTCCTCTTGGCCAAACAGCCAAGGGGTCCTCACCAATTAAAATATAGCACGCAACCCCTGATTGCATTTTAATTATCCTTGTTTAACAAAGTTATATCATAATTGTGGACTTGCTTTGCACTCCTGTATTGCTCTAATGTACAGAAGTTGTCAAACATCACTCCTTCCTTTGTATAGCTACTTATAATCTTATCTATACTTTTGATTATGTATTTAGTTATTAATCCGAGTGTATCAAACCTCTGTGAAGTTATGCTGGTCACCTAATATTTCCTTGAAGTGTACCTCTAGAGAAAAATTAAAACTTCACGTGGCTCTTAGATCAAAGCTTAGCCGTGTTCCTCCTCCTAATTCACTAACAGGAAGTTGTTATCATTGTCTGCCATGCTTAAAAGAACAGTGTCACCCCAAAAAAATTTTTTATATGTTAAAGATGTTAGTGCTTTATTAAAAACGTTTGGATTAATTTGTGTGTAACTTTTTTTTATTTTTACACTTTTTCTTCCCTATGGGGGCTGCCATTTTTTTTTCCATTTCTGTATGTGTCGATTAACGACACATACAGACATGGAATACGGCAGCTCCAGTCCCATAGGGACTGCGAACGGGGCCCGTTCCATCCACTTTGGTGTACGCCGCTGTGTGGGAACGGCGCATGCGCCGCTCCCACACAGTTAAATTTGAAATGCGCGCCGTCCGGCGCCATTTTCCTGTGGACCGGAAGTCGCGGCCGGACAGTAAGATTACTACTTCCGGTCGTGGCTTCCGGACTTGTGCACATGGAGCAGCGGCAGCAGACGGAGCGGCGGCGACTGGAGCAGGTAAGTTATTTCTATGTATGTTCGTGTTTCAGTGTGTTTACTACTGTATGTTAACCTTCTACACTGTGTGTTAGCTCAAAAAATGGCGACACACAGTGTAGGAGGTTAGACCGTTCAAACCCCTCGTTTCTCCCGGCACTAGCCAGGATAAAGGAGGGGGGGATTCTGAGAGCTCACTAGAGCAAGGGATTTTTACCCAATTTTGCAGCATAAAGCAATGTGGTTGCTTTACCACATGCAATGCTGCAATTTTGGGAATGGCTCCATCTAGTGACCAGTTCTGGGAAATATTATAAATTGAATCCAATTTATAATATTTCCGGACTTGTGAAAAGAAAAAAAAAATTAGAACAATGTTTAATCACCTACACACTAACTGTTTAACTAAAAAAAAAAAAAACATGTTTTGCTGGCAACACATTCCCTTTAAGATATAGTGGAGCTGCAACCCAGTCACCGGTCACTGTATCTATAAACCTGGTGACTCACATTACTTTTGTCACTCCCTGCCCTTTTACTACACTCCTGTGGTCACAGCGCTCTCACACAACAGAGACTGTCTACTTTATACAGAAGTGAATGTTATTACAGGACTTTATGAGCAAGCAAGTTCTCACTAGACACACAGCTTGTTTGGGTAAAATATCCATGTTATTTAAAGAGGCTCTGTCACCAGATTTTGCAACCCCTATCTGCTATTGCAGCAGATCGGCGCTGCAATGTAGATAAGAGTAACGTTTTTATTTTTAAAAAACGAGCATTTTTGGCCAAGTTATGACCATTTTCGTATTTATGCAAATGAGGCTTGCAAAAGTACAACTGGGCGTGTATTATGTGCGTACATCGGGGCGTGTTTACTACTTTTACTAGCTGGGCGTTGTGTATAGAAGTGTCATCCACTTCTCTTCACAACGCCCAGCTTCTGGCAGTGCAGCACTGTGACGTCACTCACAGGTCCTGCATCGTGTCGGCACCAGAGGCTACAGATGATTCTGCAGCAGCATCGGCGTTTGCAGGTAAGTCGATGTAGCTACTTACCTGCAAATGCTGATGCTGCTGCAGAATCAACTGTAGCCTCTGGTGCCGACACGATGCAGGACCTGTGAGTGACGTCACAGTGCTGCACTGCCAGAAGCTGGGCATTCTGAAGAGAAGTGGATGACACTTCTATACACAACGCCCAGCTAGTAATAGTAGTAAACACGCCCCGATGTACGCACATAATACACGCCCAGTTGTACTTTTACTTTTCAACACGCCCAGTTGTACTTTTGCAAGCCTCATTTGCATAAATACGAAAATGGTCATAACTTGGCCAAAAATGCTCGTTTTTTAAAAATAAAAACGTTACTGTAATCTACATTGCAGCGCCTATCTGCTGCAATAGCAGATAGGGGCTGCAAAATCTGGTGACAGAGCCTCTTTAAGCTATATCTCTCTTTTGCTACGTCACTATATCTCTCACAGCAGGGAGGAAGTAAAGGGCTGCAGTAATTGAAGTCTCTTCCTACTCTGCCCCATATTGCAATAAGTAAACAGCTGTAGTTCCCAGAAGTGCACTGGACTTGCAAGCAACTGAATGTATTCCTCTGGACTGCAGCTATAGCCCGATCCATTGATCCATATGTAACAGAGACACTTACTTCATCAATCACTTTTGAAAACTGCTGTAAGGTTGAAGTCATCACCTCATCGTCGCCCCCTAGAGGAAACCGCTGCAAAAAACAAAAGCATACATTCTGAAATAGGTCACATACAGGTTGCTCTAGAAGCCTCAGATGTGTCGGTTCTTCCTCAACAACAATTTACATAGAATTTTTATTAAAAACCAAGTCTTTGCCACAGCAAAACAACAGAAAATGCCTGCAACATTAAAATATTTTATTTACTATGAAAAATGAATAAATGAGTATTGCTTGTACAAAATAATTTGGAATAAAGAAAAATCGGTCAACAGGGAAAATATGAAGTCAATGTCTGCATGCGCTGCACTTTGAACTAAGAATATAACATGCCAAGCAATTAAGTTGGTTTATCTTTAGCAAAAGTCTCACCCATAACATAGGTTAAAAGAGCAATCCAAGTCAGATATGAATGATCTTCTGTCTGTTCCGATCCATATTGCAGTAGTAAGTGATGGTACACTAAGGCTACATTCACAAGTAGAGTGTTTTGGGTGAATTTCCAGTGCGGATTCTGCACCAAACATCCGCAATTCAATATCAAACTCTAAAATAATTCAAGAATTCTTCTATATGTGTCCCAGGAGATCAGCCATCCTCCCTCACTTTTAACAAGACCTGTCTCTGGCTGTAAGGCAACTGGCTGCAGCAGGAGCCCTCTTCCGTTGTTCTATTTAAATACGTCTACAGCCCTTTCATAAATCAACCCCTGCTTTCTGCAAGATTGTTTGTTTTACAAGCATGAAGAAACTTGTGGGCTAGGCTTTCTTCTGTTAACCTTTATCATTCATTTGTAGGTTTAGTGTTTCTTTAAGTCAAACATACAGCTTTAAAAATTGTTCACATACCTGGTTCTCATACTCTTTCAAAAGTTTGGATGTCAGATGAGTAGCTGCACTTAATTCATTCTGGCGGCACAAAACAACATCAATGAGATACATAGGAATAAAAGTTATGTATAAAAAAAGAATTCCATTAAGTCGTGCATACTCGGCCATCGCTTAAAACCACTTCTCTGCGCCACGGATGGTTTGAGCAATCGGTAGGGATCCGAGTGGTTAGACCCCCATGGATCTAACATTTATTACCTAGCCTGTGGATAGGTGATAAAAGTTAAAGGGAATCTGTCAGCAGTTCTGAGGCCTGAAAACTGCTGACAAAGCAATGGCAGGGGAAGGGCATTGTAAACATTCCTTTTGTCTCTGTCATGCAAGTTGCATGACCGAGAAACCGATTTCTAAATACCCCGGCAGGGCGATTGCAAGTGCCACACTCTGCTCTGCTTTAGCAGCCAATCAGGACACCACTAGAGCCGTCACTCAAAGCAGAGGAATGGGGCATGCTGCATGTTCCGCCTCAGTGGCACTTGTGATCGGCGTACTGGAAGAATTAAACATAATTGCATAACCGAGAAAAAGGTAGGTTTAAAATGCTACCCCTTCCCTACATCGCTCCCTCAGCAGTTTTAGACTTCAAAACTGCTGACACGTGCCCTTTAAGGATACGTCCACCAACAGTCCCACAGTAACTTTACCGAAGTGTCGGGAGTGTGAATAGACATCGCATCCTGGCTAGAGGTGATGTCTATTCACTCTGAAGACACTTCGGTAAAGTTACTGTGGGAGTAAGTGACAGCACAGCATGATCTCGCGAGATCACACTGTGCTGTGGATCAAGCTGGGCTGGAATGAAGAGAAGTGTATGACGCTGATTGGTCACTGATTGTTCAGCGTCATACACTTCTCTTTACAACACCCAGTTGGGGCATTAAGAAACGAATTAGCATAAATCTAAACTAGCTCATAACTTGCTCAAAAATGATCGTTTTTCAAAATGAAAAACACTGCTGTTATCTACATTACAGCGCCAATCAGATTATGTAGGAGATAGGGCACTTATAATCTGGTGACAGAGCCGCTTTAAAGGGGATGTGACTGGTTTCTGAAAATTATTGTTTTTTTTTGGAGATTTATGGTTTACTTCCAGTGGATAAAGTTTTGTCCTGGTCATGTGATGGACACAGGTGCACAGCTCGATAGAGTTACAGTATATATCTTCTAACAATCCCAGCACCTGTGTGTCCATCACATGACCACGGACAGAAGTGTATCCACTAGAAGTAAACAATAAATCTTACTATTGCGTAACAGCAAGCAGAGATCTTAAAAACTATGAGAAATTAATACAGAAAGTATATTGGAAAATTGTATAACTTTTTATTATACAAGAAATAACATTACCGGTAATTTGCTGAAACCGGACAAAACCTTAATGGTCTGGAATATTCCTTAAATAATACAATCCAATGACTCAGATCCTTATACTAAAATAATTTCTCTATTACAGCTACGTAGCATATACAACACTTATCTTGCAAGTCCGGAACTAACCACAAGACTGTCACGCAGCAACTTATTTCTCGCCACTACTTCTCTTTCACGTGTTTAGATTTTAGATTTGTGGTTGTTTATTATGTGTCATGAGCTTAAGAATGCAGAAAAAAAATTGGCTTTACATCTAAGTGGGACGGAATATGATTTTAAGGTTTCTTTTGCAAAGTTGTTCTTTAGGAGCAGTGCTGCGTGCTGATGTTCTCGAGGCAATAATTATTATAATAAACTAGTCCCAAAAAAAAGAAACAGACCTATTCAGCCAAGGCGAGAGAATTACGGAAAAAATAGAAGGCGTGCGACAAATTTATTATATGTTTTAGACAATTTTTACACCTCCCTCGACAGTTTTAAAAATTAAAAGAGGGGTGTGGACAAAAGTCGAAAAACGCACCAGATTTATTAACAGCGTTCTGAGTGCACCAGTGTGATAAAGTTGCCGCACTTTCTGCCTAGTTTTCTCTTTATGACACTATTAAAGAATCTGCCCCAATGGATTTTCTGAACGATTGGGAAAAACAATGATGTTAGAAGTGAAGATCTAGGCAATCCAAGACCTAAACAACTGCACAAAAATGAAACAAAACAAATGACTTACCACAAAAACACACAAAAAATAGAGTTAGGCCTCATGTCACGACAGTAAGGGATTTTACTGTCCGCAAATAGGGATCTGACGGCTACGGATACACATCTGTATCAGTCCGCAATTGCGGAAGCGCCCATAGACTTCTATCGGCGAGTCCATGCCACAAATACGGACAAGAATAGGAGATGTTCTATATCTTGCGGATCCTGTCTACGACATGGACACTCATCCGTAAATATACAGAAAGGTGTCCGTGGCCAATAGAAATGAATTGGTGCGCAATTTCATCCGAAATGTAAAGCCTAATAAACACAATGTGATAATAGATTTTTCTCTTTTGACTGAATTTTTCATTAAAGGGTAACTAAACATTTGGCAAACTTCTGACATGTCATAGTGACATGTCGGAAGTTTAGATTGGTGGGGGTCCGAGCACTGAGACTCCCACCAAATCGCTAAAACGAAGCAGTAGAAGCGCTCGTGTGAGCGCTCAGCCGCTTCGTGTCTGTTCAGCTTTTTACGGAAATCAATGTATCGGAGTACGGGCTCAATAGAAAGTCTAAAAGCTGAACAGAAACGAAGCGGCTTAGCACTCACACGAGCGCTTCTGCTGCTTCGTTTTAGCGATTGGTGGGAGTCTCGGCGCTCGGACCCCCACCAATCCAAACTTCCGACATGTCACTATGACATGTCACAAGTTTGTAAAATGTTTAGCTACACTTTAAATGAGTTGTATCTTTGCAGCTAATGGCCGTGGGTCCGGCTTCCCTCAACCCCTTTAAGTATCTGGACATCCCCTTTAATAATAGAATAATACATGTTGTGGTCAGTACCTGGGCATCGTAAATCCTGTGCATAGCATGATAAAGCTGGCTGCAGTAACTGGAGATGGCAGCGGCATCTTCCTCAAACACTCCTAGTAGGGAGCGGGTCTGAAGAGAAGAAAACAGATAGACCATGAGCTGCCATGTGATTATTTTCTACAGACGACATATTTCAGTACACATTAGAACATAATGCTAGAATTCCCGGTCATGTACACAACTTCACTACAAAAAAATAAATACAATTATGGGGTAAAGTCCCTTTTACACTGACCAATTATCGGGCGAAGGAGTTCCCAATTTCCAACGCTCGTCCCCGACCATTGCCCCGTGTAAACTGGTGCAAAGGAAAAGAGGAGTAGTTGACTATGGCAACCAATCAGGCTGCTGCTTTCATTTTCAAAAAGACCTCTGAAAAATGAGGTGGAATCTGATTGGTTGCCATGGGCAAATACTCCTCTTTCCTTTGAACCAGTTTTAATAAATCTATAATCTATGTGTCCGAGTCATCAGTACAGTACCGATGATTACTCCATGTAAATATAGATAAACGAGCGCAAATCAACTTAAATTTATCGGCAATTTGCGCTCGTTAATCAGCAGAACATCTGCCTGTGTAAAAACGTAAGGACTACACCGTGAACGCTCAGTGTATATGCCAGTATATGGAAGGGCTACGGGGACTACTGGCAAAATGGGCGTGGGCTGTGACTAGTGTAGTTATGGCTGCTGGGAATTTTTGGGGAGGGGTCTGCTGTGAGTACAAGTTAAGTAGGCATGGGCAATGAGGGGCCAGCTGTTGGGACTACTGGGAAAGATGGGGTGGGGGGCCTATTGCGACTGCTTTCACTACTTGGGATGTTTTTTTTTTGGGGGGGGCTGCTATGATTACACGGTAAGTTGTGTCAGGAAGAGGAGCGGCTATAACTATGACGGCTCCCACACACGACCGTAGTGGTGTGCACAGCCCTTGATTTGTCATTCGCGGGCCGCCCTCAAATCGCGGGCCTTGCACAAGGCCGTGTGCATTAATTTCCGAACAGCAAAAAAATGGGGCCGTATTAAGACATGTCCTATCTTTTTGCGGTCCAGGCTCCCGGGCAATGCACGGACCGTGGAAGCCACGGTCGTGTGCACGGGCCCATAGAAACGAATGGGACCGCAATTCACCCGCAGATTTGTGGGTGAATTGCGGCTGCAAAAACACGTTTGTGTGAATGGGGCCTTAGAGAAGTTATCGGAGGAAAAGTAACTGCTGTGACGGCTAACGAGAGCTCTAATATGACTACTGGGGGGGGCAAAACCTAAATCGTACGTGACGTGTAGGGCTCGCAGAGAGTTAGAGGATATTTTTTTATGTGCAGCAATCGCTCCTCAACCTGGTTGTGTGAACCTGACCCTGTTCTTGCTGGCTTCTAGACCGGGCTTCGGTTAGTCCAGATCAGGTCTAAACGCAATGAAACATTTATGGCATATCCTAACAATATACAGGAAAACCACTATAACATACCGGAGAGATGTAGACATTGTCATTCTCTGCAGTTGCCACGTATGTTTGTCACATGACAGGTTGTTTTACGACAGTCTGCATCTGCTGTTCTTTGACAGAATACAGTCTGTTGCAAACAGCCCGAAGTATCTGCAGATATTAATAGAATAGAGTTTTGGGGGGGGAACGACTGTTTCTATTATAAACCAAGTCATCGTCTGGAACGGATAGAGAATGATGTCTGACAGCTCAAGTTGTAATGTGAAGCTTCAACGTTGTAGTTAAAGAGGACCGATCACCTCTCCTGACATGTTTTAGTAAAGACTTATATTCCCCATGAAATGACAATTCTGAAGCACATTTTCTTAGAACTCCGCTGTTCCTCTGTTATTCCTCCTAGAAATGTACAACTAAATTGACAACTGGGTGTTTTCATCTGGGGGGGTCTCACTACACAGGGTAAAGCCACACGGAGCGGTCGCGATGTGGTTAACAAACTGCCTGTTAACGGCCATGCGTTGTTGCGGGTAAAACTGCCCTTTAATAATCGCGTGGCTATTAATGAATACACCCTTTATGGCTCCGTGTGGCCTTACCCTAACACTCTCCAATCAGTGCTGGCAGTGAGACTGTGTAGGGACACGCCCCTTTGACCCAGTTGTCAATATATTCATACATTTCTAGGAGGAATAACAGAGGAATGCAGGAACATTCTAAGAAAATATGTTCCATGATTGTTATTTCATACGGAATACAAGCGTTTACCAAACAGACAAGTCGGGAGAGGTGACAGGTCCTCCTTAACACATTGTAAAATTGCATAAATAACAATCCCATAATATATAATGTTTATCAGAATACAGTCTGAAGGGGGCAGAGAAAGAGCCGGGTATATGAAGGTTCAGGAGAGAGCGAGAAATTCTGGAAATAACAATATTGGGGAGTTGCTATTTATGCAATTCCCTAATGTAAAGTGAAGCTTCCCTTTAAACCTGTACTGCTGCTGTCAATCATCTGTATCGCATCCAGTAGACAGCTCAGTCTATACAAGAAACGGGGCCCCCAAATCACAGTGTTATTACTAGATGCCCAGTAAGGAGCCCCATAATCCCTATATATTTATACAGACAGAACCAGACGTCATAAAATGACGTCAAATCCAGTGAAATCCAATATATTCCCCCCTAGGAACTCCCCTCCCCCACCGGACTCCTGACCTGAGGACTATCCTCCAGCGTCTCCTCGATGGGAAGTTTGTCTGTACCGAGCATGGTGAGGGAGTAACCGGGAAAACAAGACACCTGAACCGGAGCGACAGACACAGCAGCTGATCTACATCCAGGAGCACACTCAACGGATGTCCCGCCTCCGAGCGTGCTCATTGGATAGCCGAAGCCGTCACTCTATGATTCTGTACGTGGATTGGTCTATTGAGACGCCAGTAACTTTAGGTTATCAAGGGGCGGGAACATAGGAAGTTATTGTGATGAGGGGGAGATGCCAGTGCCCGGAGACTGGGAGGAGCAATGACGAGTGATACAATGTGACAGCAGCGAGCAATAGCCGTATTCCGGATACTGGACCGTGTACTAGCCGCAAATAATTAGAACACCCCCCTCCGTGAAGTTCACCATTCCTTGCAAGGCACCGACCCTGTATGCAAATATCCCCCTTTTTTAAGTGCCCCCCCCAGCACCTCCGTTGAAATCCCCATGACATTTTCTATCCACACTGAAGTGTCATGCTCCATTCACACCATATTTGAACACGGGCAAATCCGATACGTGTTTACTAGAGGATCCCCGGTGGGAATCCCAAACTGACGCTCGGATTTCCACTGCGGATGTGCAGTTTTGATGATCGGCGTGGGGCAAATCCGCCGGCTTTACTGTGCGAAATCTGTGTGAATAAGCAGCATGCTTCTTATTCTTGCGGAATTTATTTTCCCTAACGTGAGGATTTTGGCACTTAATCAGCTCCAAAATCCTCAGCTCCTGAACGTGTGAACGAGGTCTTAAAGCGGTAATCCCACCTGGAAACCTATCCTTAGAATGAAGCCAGCCTGGTAATCAGCTGATCATCACAGTTCGGTGTCGCTAACCTCCGGCAATCAGCGGATGTCACTGGAGAAAGCTGCACCTTATCACAAATTTCTGCCGTATTTCTGAGCTTTGTTGTTTTTTGGCTGTCAAAAATACTGAAAACCTGACGGACATTGTCATTGCTTCATTAAATGGGCTGTCTCATGAAGATAACCCCCATTCATACGCCATATAGACATCATAGAGGGCAACCCACTCGGGACCTTCCTCTTTGAGCCTGAATGAACCGCTCTATAGGAATGGCTTCCAATCTGGCAGACTCAATCCGCTCATGTATAATAACATAGACAGACTTTCATGTGGTCGCCATTTAATACTAGATTTCCTCTGCGGCTGCTGCAGGGGCGATGTCTAGCCAAAGAAGGATCCGTCAGCGATATCAGCTGTGTCGGAAGCCGAACATTCCGGTGGCGGCTCCAATAAGAAAGGGGTTGTCTCTGAGGAGACAACCCATTTAAAGGGGTTTTCCACCTTCTGACAACTGATGACCTATCCACCCTATAGGTCATCAGTATATGATTGCTTCTCTGCCTTTTGGCTAAGATCAAGTGTAGTACCTTCTCGAGCTGAGGTTAGTAATCATCTCCGCCGGTGGTAGAGCCGCCATCGCTGGGGATGACAGAACGCCGAGGTGAGGGCAGGGAACCACAACGGTCATTACTCTGGTGTACGCATTTGGTTTAAAGGTACCATTTGTAGGTGACCAGGCAACCACCGGATCGAGGTCATGAGGTCGGGTAGCTTGGAAGCCCGAGTTGCTAAATGCCCCAGGGCCGGTGACCCAGGGGTGCCCTAACTCACTGGGGGTGGGATCCCACTGAGTGAAGGCACATTTGCAGGCACTTGTCTTTCACGCTATCTGGACATACACCTTTATTCTCCCGGCCTTCTGGCTGGGAAATGAGGAATTTTTATACCTGGCGGATGTCCAGGCTGTATCACAGCGCACATCCACTTATTTAATTTTGTTTTTCACTGTGTTCATCACGTGTCTCACAGGATTTTTAGGATGTGGCGCCCTTTTGGGACCCTCCTAAGGTCTAGGGGGAAATGTGTGGCCTTCTGGTTCCATTTACCCTACAACCCGGCCTCCCTTCTTCGGAGGGGAGGTGCGACCTTGATGCAGGCCCTAGGTGGACACTGGGGTGGCAGCCCAGGTAGAAGCCTTGGAGTGTGTTTGGGTCTCCCTAAGCTTCGGCGAGGGGCGATCATCGATCCTTTGGGCCTATAGTTCCGAGGGTCGGGAATTGGTTATCCGGGGTCTTGCTCCTTTAGGAGTAGGGCTGCGATAGACCGCATCCTTCTGCACTTTTTGTGTGGCACTCCTGCACTTTTTATGCACCTGGGTGATAGAAAGCACGACTCAGGCTTTCAATAAAAAAATCAGTATATCCTCGGTGCGGGTCCGACACCCGACCCCGCACCGTTAAGCCGCTCCGGTGGCCTGCGGTGGATAGGTCATCAGTTATCAGAAGGTGGAAAACCCCTTTAAGAATGGAAGCCATTATACTAGTTTTAGCAGAGCATAAGGCCATGTCCTTTTTCAGTCGTATTTTGGTGCACATAACGCATGTATTACGTGGCGAAATACACTTGAAATATGCTTGCAAACAGGTGCCTTGTCACTCCATTCAATGTCTATGGGGGGGCGCTGCACTCGCCTGTCTCCATCAGCCCTATAGACATTGAATCGTGAATGCCCCATTGTTTGCCCCCAAAACTACTGATTAGATAGTGACAGTATAAAATTATTTTATTAAACAATATGTGCCCCATTTGTGAACTAGAACCTTTGGCAGATGTGGTGGATCAGGAAGGCACAGTTTTATGTTTGGCATAAATGGGAGATCTTATTGACACCAATGACTGGCGATACTTATGTATCTTATACTTATGTATTCCCACAGACCCACTATGTGTTGCCAGCAAGATCTCACAGTTTTTTGGGAAGCATGGACACCATTTTCCGCTCACAGAAAACAAAAATATATTTTGCAACATTTTATAAATAACAATATATAGTACGAGTTTTTGGTAGGCCAAAATCACTAGCCACATCCTCTCCATCTGCTTGTAGTAATGGGCCATATATAAGGAGCATTTCACTATAGAAAGCAGCTATTCCAGATCTGTTGGCCCAGACCACCCACAGTGACATTGTTATTATCAGCATTGTTACATGATCTCTAAAGATAAGAACCTGTTACAAAACAAAGCACTTATTGACAGCATGAGGAGGCTGTACCCCTGCATAAAAGGGGCCATAATGTACAATATATAAATGATCGATCCTGATCCCGGCCACCTGATCTTCTGAAAATTAGGTCCAATCTGTTGAATTTTTTAATTACTCATCCCTTTTTGTAATCGTCAGTGTATTATTGGTTTACACGTGCCTCATAATTTATCTAGAAAATAAATGTAAATGCTATAATAAAACTCATAGGGTTATGTACCAAACTAGAATGGACAATTTTATCAGAATGTGTTTAGGGGTCGTCATACACATGAACAGATGCCTGGTCTGGTCGCTCCGCATCTCCCTCCATTGACATATTATGCAGTATTGGGCTTCTTGCCAATGTTATTGGGGGTGATAATGCCATGATGTAACATGTATACCATTACCATCGGTGGTGCAAGCCTTGGAAACCTAGTGCCCATGCCCCGGATCCTAAGGCTTCGTTCACATCTGCGCCACGACTCCGTTCATGGGTCCGTCGGATCTTTCCGTCAGGGGAACCCATGAACAGAATCCAAACTGAAACAAACAGAAACCATAGGTTTCTGTTTGCATCACTATTGATTTCAACGGTGATGGATACGGTGCAAATGGTTTCCGTTTGTCACTGTTGTGTAAGGGTTCCGTCGTTTTAACGGAATGAATAGCGTAGTCGACTACAGTATCCGTCAAAACACCGGAACCCTTACACAACGGTGACAAACGGAAACCATTTGCACTGGATTTGTCACCATTGAAATCAATGGTGATGCAAAAGGAAACCTATGGTTTCAGTTTAGATTCCGTTCATGGGTTCCCTTGAAGGAACCCATGAACGGAACCCATGACGCAGATGTGAACGAAGCCTAAGCTGTGCACCCTTAGGCCACGTTCAGACGTGGCAGAATTGCTGTTGAATTCCGCTGCAGTGAATTCTGCAGCAGCCATTTTTTAGATTTGTTTCTATACATTTTTAGGAAACTTAGTTCAGACGTTGCAGAAAATAACTGTGCAGAATTTAGGCTGCGGTGCAGAATTTCCCCTCCGCAGCATGCAGATTATGTTGCGGAGAAGAATCACTGGAATAATGATAGAGCTTTATAAAATATAACTTTTACTTCATATTGTTTAAAATAATGTGCAAAACATACACACAGGACAAATTTAAAGGCTAAAAATGTGCTCTCTTTTGTGAGAGAAAACTTACATTCTGTACGTTTTGTGCAGAATGCAAAGCTCCAAATATTACTGCATAAAGGAGGAGGTTTTTTCAAAGGTATATTTTGGGGTAATCCACCCCCCTACCCATTCTATAGTGTGTCCAAGTCCATCTTGATCCTGTAGCTGGGGACTGGGAAACCTCCTATTTTCCTTTTATATGTGTCCAGGCAGATAATGCTGTTCTCCTCGGAGAAGCAGCGGAATTTCACTGCGTATTTCAGCCTTTGCAATGCAAAAACTAAAATCTGTGGCAAGTCCGCTGTGATATCTGCAAAGCCTGAATCACCTGTCAAATATGCAAATGTTGGTGCAGATTCGTTGCGTAATTTCCCCAAATCTGCACCAATATTTGCAGCGGAATAATTCTGCCACATCTGAACGTGGCCTTAATATTTGCAATCTTTTAGAGACAGAATGCAAACCTGATACATGGCCAAAAAGCACAGTCTTGTCTGCGTCCTGGGCTTTATAACAACCCCCACCTTGCCGCAGCAAGAAGGTAAACACTTGTGACACAAAACAGTTTGTATTGTTGTAGTGTTTCCTGTCCGCAACAGTTGTAAGGAGGCGCCATACACTGATTCATAAAGTGTATATATACATATTTTTATAATCTTTATTTCTATAGCACCAACATATTTTGCAGCGCTTTACACTTGGAGAAGTAAAAAACAAGTAAAAAGACATGTAAACAAAACAGATGAACAAAGAATGTGACAAAAAATAGTATTATAAGTGACAGCCAGCACGGTTTTACAAAGGACAGAAGCTGTCAAACCCACCTGATCTGTTTTTATGAAGAGGTGAGCAGAAGCCTAGACAGAGGGGCCGCTGTGGATTTAGTGTTTTTGGACTTTGCAAAGGCATTTGACACTGTCCCTCATAGACGTCTAATGGGTAAATTACGGACTATAGGTTTAGAAAGTATAGTTTGTAATTGGATTGAGAATTAGCTCAAGAACTGTATCCAGAGAGTTGTGGTCAATGATTCCTACTCTGAATGGTCCCCGGTAATAAGTGGTGTACCCCAGGGTGCAGTGCTGGGACCACTATTATTCAACTTATTTATTAATGATATAGAGGATGGGATTAATAGCACTATTTCTATTTTTGCAGTTGACACCAAGCTATGTAGTATTGTTCAGTCTATGGAAGATGTTAGTGAATTGCAAGCGGATTTAAACAAACAGTGTTTGGGCGTCCACTTGGCAAATTAAGTTTAATGTAGATAAATGTAAAGTTATGCATCTGGGTACCAACAACCTGCAAGCATCATATGTCCTAGGGGGAGCTACACTGGGGGAGTCACTTGTTGAGAAGGATCTGGGTGTACTTGTAAATCATAAACTAAATAACAGCACAATGTCAATCATCTGCTTCAAAGGCCAGCAGGATATTGTCGTGTATTAAAAGAGGCATGGACTCACGGGACAGGGATGTAATATTACCACTTTACAAAGCATTAGTGAGGCCTCATCTAGAATATGCAGTTCAGTTCTGGGCTCCAGTTCATAGAAAGGATGCCCTGGAGTTGGAAAAAATACAAAGAAGAGCAACGAAGCTAATAAGGGGCATGGAGAATCTAAGTTATGAGGAATGATTAAAAGAATGAAACCTATTTAGCCTTGAAAAAAGACGATTAATGGGGGACATGATTAATTTATATAAATATATTAATGGCACATACAAAAAATATGGTGAAATCCTGTTCCATGTAAAACCCCCTCAAAAAACAAGGGGGCACTCCCTCCGTCTGGAGAAAAAAAGGTTCAACCTGCAGAGGCGAGAAGCCTTCTTTACTGCGAGAACTGTGAATCTATGGAATAGTCACCGCAGGAGCCGTCACAGCAGGGACAGTAGATGGCTTTAAAAAAGGGTTAGATAATTTCCTAGAACAAAAAAATATCAGCTCCTATGTATAGAAATTTTTACCTTCCCCTTTCCCGTCCCTTGGTTGAACTTGATGGACATGTGTCTTTTTTCAACCGTACGAACTATGTAACTATGTAACTATAAAAGGAGAGAGGTCCCTAAGAGCTGTCAATCTAAATGGACTGGGAGGAGAAATACAGTGGGTCCACGGTGCTAATTTTATCCAGGGACCAGCCCCTTGTGTTGGCGGGGGGAATCCAAATAAAGCTGCATGTACTAGTCACCCATCCAGTGTCTGTGTGAATGTGTGTCTGTATATGTATATCTTTATTTGTGTATAAACATAGGCATGTTGATTTCAATGGTGACTGATCCGGTGCAAATTGTTTCCGTTTGTCACCGTTGTGTAAGGGTTCCGGAATCAATACCGTAGTCGACTGCGCTATTCATTTTTTATCATTATTAGGTAACGTTTTTTTGCAGATGAGTACTCTCGTACTGATTAAATATTGGATATTGGATATGCCTTGTGATCCATCACATTTGTATGGGCTGATTCTCTACAAACAAGCCCATCCCTGGCTCCTGAGATAGACACAGCATGTCCACTATATAACATATACATTTACAGTTTAGTACAAGGACAATCATTAAGGTATTAAAAGATTTGTGTAATGTAATTTTCTCCAGCCTAAGTGGACAATACCGTCCACTAATGTGCTACAATGATTTACTGATGTGTCACTTTGTCATAATCCTTTAATGACCACCTCTATAGTCAGCTAAATAATGCAAATATCGTACCTGTAATATTAATGTCTGTCTGCTGTCAGCGTGTGCTTTGGGAATGTTGCTGGAGAACTTTCTCCTGTTTGCTCCAATGTCATCTTTGTACTTAGGCCCTGTTCACACAGAGTTTTTTGCAGGCAGAAAAAATCTGGCTCAGAAATCAGGGCAGGAATTTTGCAGCGTTTTTTTTCTCCTGCGGCCCTTGAAACTAATGCAAGGACCGCAGGCAAAACACACAGCGAAAAACGCTCAGGAATGAGTGGCACGGGATTTTTTCTGCCTCCCATTGATTTCAATGGGAGGCCAGAGGCGGAAACTGCAACCAGAAAGGACATGACGCATTTTTTTATTGTTAGCGGCCAAAAGCTGCCCTGGAAAGAAACGTCTTCCATTGAAATCAATGGGGGGCGATTTCGGACATTTATTGGCACTGATTCCGATGCGGTTTCCATGTTAAAATTAGCGCTGAAAAACTCTGTGTGAACTGACCCAAATAGTATTCATTACAGTAAGAAAATTAGGGCCTGTTCACACAGAGATTTTTGGCACTGAATTTGACGCGGAAACCGCATCAGATTCAGTGCCAAAAAACGCCCAAAACCGGCCCCCATTAATTTCAGCTCGCGGTTTTAACAGCTCACAGGGAAAAAAAGCGCATGCTCTTTATTCCTGCGGTTCCGTCTCTGACCTCCCATTGAAGCGCAGCGAAAAAACGCGGCAAGAAAGTGCCGGCAGGTCAAAACCTGCCTCAAAATTCCTGCAGGAATTTTGAGGCAGATTTTTTTCTGCCTACAATATACTCTGTGTGAACAGGGTCATATGGTAAAAACTTACTGCTTAAAAAACAACAACCTGATATTAAGCTTCCATAATGTGTTTTTTAGATTGTAGGTTGGAGTTTATTTTACTTGTACATTATTGTATTATGCAGAAAAGCATTAAATATATAATACACTTTAGTGCAAATTGTTCCCTACTTCTTGCTAACTTACATTTAGTAGGTCAGCAAAAAATCGGAGAGGGAGCTCCGACCACTATCAAGATATACAGTATTAACCCCTTAAGTACCAAATCTATTTTCATTTTAGTTTTTCCCTTCCCGCCTTCCATAACTTTTTTATTTTTCCGTCAACATAACCGTATGAGGGCTTGTTTTCGCGGCACGAGTTGTATTTTCTAATGGCACCATTTAGGCCCTGCTCACACGGTGGAATTTGCGTGGCAGGTCCTGCCACAAAACCTGCCGCGGAACTATTTCTGCTTTCGACAGGAAGATTCCTCCTCCCATTGACTTCAATATTGTACTGAGAAACTTTTTGTGTACTGAGGAACTATTTCGTGGGGTGGAATGGAAAAATATACAGCAATTCCTGCATTGTTTTTTGGGTTTAGTTTTTTATGGTGTTAACCAAGCACAAAATGTCTAATTTATTGTGCGCGTCAATACGATTACGGCTATACCAAATGTATAATTTTTTTTATGTTTTACTACTTTTACAAAATCGAAATAATTTGTTAAGAAAAAAAATGTTGTATTGTCATATTCTGAGATTCATAACTTTTTAAAATTTTTCATCAATGGAGCTGTGTGAGGGCTTATTTTTTTGCGGGATGAGCTGCAGTTTTTATTGGTACTATTGTGGGGTACATACGACGTTTTGATACATTTTCATTTCATTTTTGTAATGAGGTTAGTTGAGGTGACCAAAAATCATCAATTCTGACTTTAAAAAAATTATAATAATAAGTGGGATGGATAATGTTATATATTTTGATAGTTTAGACTTACGGACCTGGTGATACCAATTATTTTTTTGCTTTTACATTATTTAATTTAAAAAAAATTGGAAAAGCGTAATTCTTTAACTAGAAAATTGTATATTCTTTAAAACATAATTTTATTATTAAAGGGGACTTAAACAAGCGATCGTTAGATCGCTGGTACCATGCACGGCGATACTTATATATTGCAGTATATGGTACTTTTATTGGTCTCCTATTAATGCCTGTCTTTACCTGTACTACTGCTCCTGCTTGTACACAGAGTACAGCGGGGACGGTCACATGACGAAGAGTCGTATTCTCATCAAAAAAGACTGTGCAACTAGCCTTCCGGTCCCCCGGCAGCACTATAAAAATCTATGAAAATCTCAGAATCAGCGCGATGGGGGACCGGAATGTATATTAGCGAGTGTACTCACATACTGCAGGGAGTACACTGGTAATAATTTTTGGTCCCCACATAACCCCTTTAATAGAAGGAGAAACATGGCAGTCCTGGGGGCCTTCATTAGGCCCCCAGCTTCCATAAAATCCCATCGGCACCCCACAATCGAGATGTGGGCTAGCCGATGGAATGATAGAGTTGCCCCCACTTTCTAACAGCTTAGATGCCATGGTCGCTATTGACCACGGTATCTAAGTGGTTAAACATCCGGGATCAGAGTTATCTCCGATCCTGGGACTTAGAGCAGGGTGTCAGCTGTAACATACAGCTGCCACCCGCAGCACATGGAGCGGGTGTATGGAACGCAGCGGACTCAGCCCATGCTTCACAATGGGCCTCACTAATCATGATGTATAGTTATGTCATAATGTATTAAGGGGTTAATAAATTAATCAGCACAGAATTGTAGACCAATTAAGATGAAAATAACTAAATAGTGTTAAAGGATGGATTTTTCTCAAAAAATACCTTTTTGCTGACAGGCAGTTGGCAGTTCCTTCAGCTTTGACAAGAAGAATAGCGCAGTATGCAGAGCTATTTTGCCAAAAAATTGATCAACACCCCAACGGAACTTGATGGACCACATTGTAAGTTAATGGGACTGTCCAGCACTGTTGGTATCCATCGTTTGACGGCTCCGGTAATGCGTTGTGGTTTCCGTTATAAGTAGAAACCATGATCCAAGTGTGAATAGGGCCTAACTGATGCTCATTGACCATTTCATGTCATTTTCGCAGTTATCTAAAGATTATTGTACAGTGCACTTGACGTACATCTAAAAACTGGACATTTTGGTAAAGAAAAAAAAAAGAAAAATGAGACATTTTGTATTTGGCAGCTGTCGAAATCCCATGTGTCAGTATCATTCACACTCACCAAAATCCTTAAATTATCAACTAATTATAACCAGGTAGAGAAAACTTAGGGGGAAAGTTTCCATTATGAAATCTAAAATTGAGATATTGAATTGTTTATGTGATGACCACACACCTGGCTATGACGGAGGATTTGATGAGAGATTCAGGTAAAAGCACAGGCAGGTAATTGGGCTCGTTGAAATACTAATTGATTTCCTACAATCCTCTTATTACTAATACTATAGGGTTTATGTGAGGTATTTTAACTAATTCCCCTAGGGACCAACAATGAAAACAAAAACTCTCATTGCTGATCCCTGAGGATGAGAGCAGCTAAGCAACTACAGACTACAACTTCTCGGCAGAAATAATTACAATTTTGTTTTACTTACATTAGAAATATTAAATGGAATTAAATAAATTGCACAGTTTTGATTTTCTGAATATACTAACTTTTTAATAAATATATATATATATATATATATATATATATATATATATATATATCAGCATAGGAAACGTTCTGCAGCATAATAAACATATAGACCATACAATATCTTATTGCTTGTGTCTTCTGCTAAATAATTAATAAAATAGGTATTGAATTGTTTCAGAAAATGTTTTTGCTGTTTTATATTTTATTAAAACATTTTTTAGAATGTCACTTGTAAATTCTGTTGTTTGAAGATGGTTACATTCTCTCATATTTCTGTTACTCATTGCTTGACTTTGATGTTTGTCTGGAAAATTTTCATCAAGCGTTTTGAAGAAAAAAAACATATTTTTTATGTGTTTTTTAAGCGTCTCCCCACCAAAAATATAGAAAGAAAATCATCAGTAAATACAAATACTTGGGTTGTTTTCTCCTGTTAGGCCCTGTTCACACGGAGTTTTTTGCAGGAGGAAAATTCCTCCTGTAAAAACTGACCCTGGAGGTTTTCATGTTTGATGTGGTTTTTGACGTGGTTTTTGACGTGGTTTTTGAGGCAGTTTTCCAGGCGGTTTTTCAGGCTGTTTTTGCCGAGGTTTTCACATGCATGAGGCTGGGTTCACACAACCATGTTACGTCCATAATGTACGGAACGTATTTCGGCCGGAAGACCCGGACCGAAGACAGTGCAGGGAGCCGGGCTCCTAGCATCATAGTGATGTACGACGCTAGGAGTCCCTGCCTCTGCGTGGAACTACTGTCCCGTACTGAAAACATGATTACAGGGACAGTTGTCCGGCAGCGAGGCAGGGACTCCTAGCGTCGTACATCACTATGATGCTAGGAGCCCGGCTCCCTGCACTGTCTTCGGTCCGGGTCTTCCGGCTGAAATACGTTCCGTACATTACGGACGTAACATGGTCGTGTGAACCCAGCCTGACATCCTTCTGTCAACGGATCTGTCACCATTGAAATGAATGGTGATGCAAACGGAACTTACTTCACACTTGCCTTTCCGTTGAGGGGTTCCCCTGACTGAAAGCACCGATGGAACCCCTCAGCAGAAACCACGCTGATGTGAACAGGCCCACATTAAAAAAAACATTGTTTTCTGTTTGCATCATCATTGACTTCAATGCTGATGGATCCGTTGCTAATGGGATTCCCTACACTGCGGTATTGGTTCCGTCGAAACGACAGAACCCTTTGCACAACGGGGACAAACAGAAACCATTAGCAACGGATCTGTCACCACTTCACACTTGCCTTTCCGTTGAGGGGTTCCCCTGACTGAAAGCACCGACGGAACCCCTCAGCGGAAACCACGCTGATGTGAACAGGCCCACATAAAATAAAAAAAAGTATACTTACTTCTTGAATCAATTTCCCAACATCAATGTCCATTCGGTGGTACACCTCTGCTGTCGTCATTTCTGTTCCTGAAATGTTAAAAAAAAAAAAAAAAAAAGAGATGACATACATGAACAACTGCATAACAAAATTAAAAAATTACAAATAAAAAAAAAATGTGAAAAAAAAAATTGAAAAAAAAAATATATAAAAAAAAAAATGCACAGCTCCATACATGTATAGCATGTATGGAACATAGGATCAATTGCACTTACTTGTATTCGATTTGGATGCAGGACTTCGGTTTTCTGTATCCCTGAGTTCTGTCCACGATGTTTTTCAGGCTCCACGAGCAGACAGGAAATGACAGCCCCTTGCTGGGCTGGACTAGCAGCAGGAGACGACTCCTGCAAAACACTCCTCCAAAACACTCGGCAATATAGTCGATCTTACCTGCAAACGCTGATGCTGCTGCAGAATCAACTGTAGCCTCTGGTGCCGATGTGGCCGTCACGATGCAGGACCTATGAGTGACGTCACAGGTCTGCACTGTCAGAAGCTGGGCGTTCTGAAGAGAAGAGGATGTTACTTCTCTTCACAGCGCCCAGCTAGTACAAGTATTAAAAACGCCCCGATGTACGCACATAATACACGCCCACTTGGACTTTTACTTTTAAACACACCCACTTGGACTTTTGCAAGCCTCATTTGCATAACTACAAAAATGGTCATAACTTGGCCAAAAATGCTCGTTTTTTAAAAATAAAAACGTTACTGTAATCTACATTGCAGCGCCGATCTGCTGCAATAGCAGATAGGGGTTGCAAAATCTGGTGACAGAGCCTCTTTAAGCAAACTCGCGTTTTTCGTTGCGTTTTTTACAGCCATTTTTCGAGCTGTTTTTTTATAGAGTCAATGAAAAACGGCTCGAAAAACGGCTCAAGAAGTGACATGCACTTCTTTTTGCGGGCGTTTTTTTACGCGTCCGTTTTTCAAACGCCGTTTTTCCCATTGAAATCAATGGACAGATGTTTGGCTGCGTTCTGCTACCGATTTTTCAGCCGTTTACGGCCCGAGAAACGGCCGAAAATAAGCCGTGCGAACATACCCTTAGTATGTGGATGAAACGAGATTCATGAGAAAGTTCTGAATTCAATATGACTATGCATTTCGGAGTCGTAGTGACTTCATCAGGTCAATACAAAGTAACATACAGCATAGGTATACACATAATGTTGTTACTTTTGTAATGACCTAATAAATGAGTATGATCCCGCAAAGCCTATATTTAAATTCTACGGGATTTTAAATAGATGTTGTGCCGCGTTGGTTGGAAATCCGACTATAGGGAAGGAGCAGCGTGTACTACCATCAAACACTAACAGTAGAGTTAAGCATGCATATATATATATATATATATATATATATATATATACACCAGTAGAAAGACAGCAGCACTCTGTTTCCAAGCACGAGATCAAGTAGTGAAGGGTGCCAGCTGATAGTCCCGATCCAAAGACCATACATATATCCACAAAGAAAATCCAGCAGCACTCCGATGATCAAGATGAAAAAAGTGAAGTCTATTGTGCCAACATGGCAAATGCAACGTTTCTGTCCCACCTTGGGACCTTTTTGATATAAGAAATCCAAAGTCCGGCAGCACAGACAGCTATAGGTAGAGACAAAAAATGTAGGCAGCACTCCAAAGAATTTAGTGAAAAAAAGTGGGGCACTTTATTATCCTTCTTGAAACGTTTCAGCTCCTTTCGCTGGAGCCATTCTTTTGCCACTCTCGTTCTGCCGCTGCCTGTCCCGTGGCCAGGTTCTACATCCTGCTGCAGCCATGGCGTGTAGACGCCGGGACATATGACCGCTGCAGCCAATCACTGGCAATATGGGCCATTCTTTACGTATATGAGTGTTTCATATAATAATTCATGTAAACTCTGCAGTACGAGGGTTATTTCACACAGAGTTTTTGCAGGCAGAAAAAATCTGATTTTGAACTGCTAGCGTTGTTCTAATGCATTTTTTTCTACATTTTTTGCAGCGTTGTTTGCCCACAGCCATTGAAGCTTATAGGCAAAAACACAGCAAAAAAACGCACAGAAATGAGTGCCACAGGTTTTTTATGCCTCCCTTTGATTTCAATGGGAAGTCAGAGGCGGAAACCGCTCGAAGGAAGAGCATGCCACTTAGGAAAAATAATACCTCTGCCTCTCATTGAAATCAATGGGGCCCGATTTAGGACTTTTTTGGTGCTGATTCTGATGTTGTTTCCGCATCAAAATCAACGGCAAACAATTTTGTCATTGTTTTAGCCTAGGTGTATTTACAAGTGCCGCTTATGTCACGTTTTCTGCTGTGACTTTTTTTGACGGTTTTGCCTATTTGCTGCATTTTTGTCACAATTTTGCAACTATCACTAGAAAAACAAAACACAAAACCGCCACCTGTGAATCCACCCCAAGAAAAGACATGGCCGAGACTTATTTTTATAATCTATTAAGAGTAACTGAACACTAATTGGGTAACATCCCGCATCCAATCCACCTGAATTAAAAGTGGTAATTGGTAAATAAACGACCGTATTATTATTTAAAATACAGCGTGCCACCGCCCCACTTTGTTAATCCAGGTCCTTAAAAAACAATTACACTGATTTGAACAACGTTGCCAGCATGAAGTAATGTGCCTTGTGCCAAAAGCCATTGTTCCTTAACAGACCACATTAACCACTAAATAATCATATGAAATAAATGCTGCATTTTCTGCAGGATTAGTCTAATAGCATTAAGAGCTTTCTTTTATTTATTTTATTTCCCTGGAAAAAAAACAAACTGTTAAATAAGATTACGTATTACTTGAGTGGTTTTCTACAATGCTGCTCGGTTAAAACGAGTGGTGTCCGTGAAATTGAAAATTTAAGAAAAAAAAAAGAATTTTATACGTTAATGGTTTTAAATAAAAGAGGAGTTTAAAGTCTGCTCATCAGCGAGAGAAAGTAGAGATCTTCTGGCTGGGAGAGATAACACCGTCCCTCTTGGTGACCCCCCCTAGTGTCCCCATTAGCTGCTAATTACTTGCCAAACAAATAAACAATTAACTCTTCTTGCCTCTTGGTGGGAGAGTCTTCATTGAGATGCTAAGACTTTCTAATGAAAGATTTTAATTAATGAGGTTGTAAATCCTGCCCCCTTGTTAACACAGCTATAAGGAGGGCCACAAGACTCAACCACAAGCATTCTGGACTTGTTGGATCTGCATGAAGACGGAAATCATGACAACTGTATCTTTGTATGAGAAAAGCCCAAGGATGCAAGCAGAGCTCCAGAAAATGTCTTGTCTGGCAAACAACAAACCAACGACCTGTTCATTTTCCATCGAAAGTATCCTTGGAATAGACAAGAAACGGGACTTAAACTCTGCGTCCATAATGCACTACAGGCCCTGGATGGATAACTACTGCAGCAGAGGTGGGTCCACCGACAGTATTAGTCTATCTATATTCTATTATTTACCTGTGGAGATATATAAACCAATGACACTGGGGTATGGTGATGTCACAGAGCATCTAGATCTGACTAATGCTGTCCATGTTATCAGGTGTGGCATCAGCGGTGGTGTAAACACTATTGGGTGTGTGCCATTGACTGTCTGGTTAGTGACAGCACACTTCCAAAAAAGGAATTTTGGAGCATGTTCGTCTAAAATCCTCCATTATTAATTTGTGAAATGTGTGTTTTATTTTAGAGGTTGGTACACACTGCTGGCGACCACCTATCATCAGCTATGAAATACCTCTACAAGTGCACCCAGCGAAATATTCTTTAGAAAAAGAAGGGGATGTGCGGTATGAAAAGTGCTGCCCAACAAGTGAACGCCTGACTTATAAAAGAGAGTTAAGCTGGTATAGAGGAAGAAGACCCAGAACTGCATTCACTAGAAGCCAAGTGAGTATCTATCTATCTATCTATCTATCTATCTATCTATCTATCTATCTATCTATCTATCTATCTATCTATCTATCTATCTATCTAATCTACTGTATATATCTAGTGTCGGACTGGGGTTCCTTGGGCCCACCAGAGGAGATGATCCTGAGGGTTCAAATTCCATCTATACAGAAAATGTACCCGTACACTTTTAATTGCATTCTAATCTTTGTTATCATTGCACACAAGGGACATATCATCAATAAGATCTAATAGGTTATTATTGAATTATCCCATAAGTAACACACCCTAGTGGCAAGTGACTGGCTCCAAAGTCACCTCCAAATGGGGTTGTCTTTTGCTTGATCATTGGGGCCCATTATTGTGTCAGAGCTAGGGCCTACCAGGGAATCCTCTGGTACCCTGGTGAGGCAGTCCGACCTGGTATCTATCTATCTATCTATCTATCTATCTATCTATCTATCTATCTATCTATCTATCTATCTATCTATCTATCTATCTATCTATCTATCTATCTATCTATCTATCTATCTATCTCTCATATCTATCTATCTATCTATCTATCTATCTATCTATCTATCTATCTATCTATCTATCTATCTATCTATCTATCTATCTATCTATCTATCTATCTATCTATCTATCTATCTATCATAAATCTAACTGAAATCTATCTAGCTAGCTATCTGTCTCTCTCAAATCTATCTATCTACATATCTATCTATTAGCGATCTGTTTTTACATTACCTTTCTATCTATTTATCAAAACACTTTATTAATTTAATTTTTAGATTGAAGTTTTGGAAAATGTTTTCCGAGTGAATTCATACCCAGGCATAGACGTCAGAGAGGAGCTTGCTAACAAGTTGTCTTTAGATGAAGACAGAATCCAGGTAAGAAATTACCGTCTTCTGTTGCATTTGATCTTTCCAAATTTTGGATTCATTTTATTCATTTATTATTGATCTGGTTCACTGGAAGAAATGTAATTCTTATAAATTACACACATCCCCAAATATAATTAACGTTGAACTTTTAAAGCCATTAAAACAAATGATGTGTTGAAACCGTTTCTCAAAATTTGTTCTTAAATTGCTCGAATTTTGATCCTTATTTCATTTTACTATAACTTTATATTAATTTCACACAAGTTTAATCAACTAGAAAACTACTATAACATTGGAAATTCAATTTTAATGAAGAACCTATAATTTTTAAGGAAAGTTGAGATTGACAGGTGATGCGTTTTGACTTAAATATTTTCACTTTTTAAATAACTTTTTATATAATTGTAGCTTTTGGAAAAATAGTTATTTCATGTTTTCTAAAGTTAGCTTTTTTTTATGGAATTGAAATCTATTATATAATATTCTATCTCACAGTATATGTTATACATGGCATAAAAATCCCTTTAAAAAGATTTTTTAAGCGCAATCCCCAAATAATATTTACTTTAGGTTTCATATCTGTACTTAAAAGAGCTAGCGCGCACAGATTTTATCCCCTAATCAGACCAATATCAATCACTTAAGGTGCCAATACGCATTAGACAAAACTTGACCGAACTTACCGATTTTGGAGGGATCAAATGTGAATATGGGGGCCACCTAACTCTCCCCCTGATGGCAGATGTCAGAGGAAAGATGGATCTAGCATGATGGATTTCAATATGCCCGATCCCTTGTACCCACTGGAGATACATCGCTGCCTGAGAGTTCTGGTTTAATCCTCTCTCTTTATTACAATACACATGCTAAGCATGCATGCTTATGGGGGAGTCGGGAGACTCAGGAGAGAATTATTCAATGCATATGAACAAATACATGTGTACGACCTCAAATGTTTGATTGATCTGATTGAAATCTGTCTCATCAATATTGAATAATTTTTTTTATTTTGTGGCCAAAGTCTGTGGGTGTAAATCTCTCCTTAAACTGGCTGTAAACTTCAGATAGCTTTAAGCCAAAAGCTTATGCCACTGACAGCTATCTTCCCAACATCCCTATAAACATGCACACTTAAAGAGGCGTTGTCACTAGTTTATAAGTGCCCTATCTCCTACCTAATCTGATAGGCGCTGTAATGTAGATAACAGCAGTGTTTTTTATTTTGAAAAACGATAATTTTTGAGCAAGTTATAAACAATTTTAGATTTATGCTAATTAGTTCTTAATGACCAAGTGGGCGTTTTTAACTTTTTACCAAGTGGGCATTGTAAAGAGAAGTGTATGACGCTGACCAATCAGTGTCATACACTTCTCTTCATTCATGCCCACTTATTTCACTGCACAGCGTGATCTCGCGAGATCACGCTGTGATGGGACTTCCTCCCACAGGTTCTTCCTCGGAGCCATGGAAGACTGAACAAACATCGCCTCCAGCCGCTATAGATTCGGATTAAAAACGTCCTGGCACGGCTGGAGGCGATGTCTGTTGACTCTTCCATCATTCCGATGAATGACCTGTGGGAGGAAGTCCCGTCACAGCATGATCTCGCGAGATCATGCTGTGCAGTGAAACAAGCTGGGCTGGAATGAAGAAAAGTGTATGACGCTGATTGGTCACTGATTGGTCAGCGTCATACACTTCTCTTTACAACGCCCACTTGGTAAAAAGTAAAAAAACGCCCAGTTGGTCATCAAGAACTAATTAGCATAAATCTAAAATTGTTCACAACTTACTAAAAAATTTTCATTTTTCAAAATAAAAACCACTGTTATCTACATTACAGCGCCGATCAGATTAGGTAGGAGATAGAGCACTTATAATCAGGGAGATGTGATGCCAACATTATGCAAATGCATGGGGACGCAGGGATGCAAATCGGCTGTGAAAAACTGTAGTTTTTCACGGCTGATTTGACACACGTTTGTGTGAATAAACCTTTATCTCCCGGCAAAACAAAATATCAGGCATGTTAATATCAAACATGCCCACTCCTTATTTTTGCCGCCGTGAAACAGTTGGGGTGAAACTAGAATGTTCATGTTACATTCACAAACTTTAAGTCATATTTATGAATATTCATTCTGGTCTGATCATAACATGCAAACTGCATTCTAAATAAATAAATATATATATATATATATATAAATTATATCTATCTATCTATCTATCTATCTATCTATGTGTGTGTAATCCTGCTTTTCCTTTAATTTTAGATCTGGTTTCAAAACCGCCGTGCCAAGTTGAAGAGATGCCACCGGGAGTCCCAGTTCCTAATTGTAAAAAAATCCCTAACTCCAGAAATTCAAGAATAATAAACGCTCCGCAACATATTACTGTAACATCAAATATAACTGTCCAAACAAAAGTGTAATGTCTTTGTTTAGCTATTGGACACATGAAGGTTTTGCATTGATCCAGTGACCCAAGAGATTTAGTTTTGTCCTGGAAGAGCACATTGGTTGGTTCAGTGGGTTTTCTAAATGTACATATTTTGTAATATATTTATGGAATGTCCATGCACTTTTTGTAAATATACGATTTTAATGAATTTTAATAAATATTTTTGAACCTGATTATTTCGGTTGTTCCTGTTTATGCTTATTACTTGAGCAAATTACACATTTCAATCTGTCAGGGCACTAACGGGATATCCACATCAACAGACTATGCCCTTAGTGTATTACTTTTTTTTAAATTGTATTTATTGAAATTTTTTAACTTTTATCAGACAAACAAGGAGAGATTCTATGGCTTTTGTGAAATCAGTGTACAAAAAGTGTGATAAAATAAAATAAAAAAATTAAGGTATTCCATACTGTTCACTATAATAGTAATCATCTCATAGGTTTTTCTTGTTAGGGCTTGTTCAGACGGTGTGGAATTGATGCGTTTTTTCTGTCCGGAAGTGCGGACGGAAAAAACACAGCAGAATACAGTAGCAGCAAATTGGATGAGATTGAACAAATCTCATCCACACACTGCTTAAATACTGAGTGGAAAAACCACTCAGAAATTGACCTGCAGTGAGGAAGTTTATTCCGCAGCATGCCAATTGTATTTACGTAAACGCTGCTTATTTGTTGCGTGGATTCCCCATTGCATTCAATGGGGCGCTAACTCCCGCAGCAAATAGTAGTTGTTGCGTTTTTTGCAGCGGGTTTGCAGCGATCCCGCCTCAAAAAACGCAATTTAGAAAAAAAAAGCCTGATACCCAGAAGTCTGTGTTCCTTCCTCCAGCGCGGCCTCCTGGGATGACGTTTCATCCTATGTGACCGCTACTGCCAATCACAGGCTGTAGGTGCCATGGGATGAAGCGACCCTCTAGCAGATCGGTAAGTGTTGCAGTTTTCCGCAGCAGACATTCTGGGCGAAAAATTGCACCACAGTTTGGTGTGCTCATTCGCCCGAAATTCCCGGCGGAGCACAGGACGGATACGCTACGTGCTTTTAAGGGGAACATGAAGAGCAAAGAAAACAGTCTAAGCTCTTTCCCTTTCTTTAAATTATATTATATGTTGTGTGAATGTAAAGATGATCCAAGCAAAGTAGCACGTGGAACCCCCCAACACCTTCAATAAAACTGGTAGTCCTCGGTGTATTATGGCTTCTATAAGAAGAATACAGGGTTCGTTAATGTACTGAGAATAGATAATTGGCTATATATTAACCAGTTACTCAGTTATTGTCATATAGCACTGTGCTGTGGCCATTAGGTAGGACATCAATGTTTGATTGTTAGTCCCCAGGCAAAGAGGCTCGTCCATAAGTGCAGCTGTGCCTGGTATTTGCTGGAACGACTTGGCCCCTTCCTTCTTCTGATCGGTGGGGGTCCCCGAGTTTAGACCCCACCAATCAAACATTAGTGGCCTATCCTAAGGTTAGGCCACCAAACCACTTTAAGAGGTGTTGGGATGTGGGGACATAAATATTAGGCTAGCTTTGTACATCTCAGCAATTTTTTCACATGTTAGAATTCTTCTATGGGCTCATTCACACAAATGAATCTCGTCCGCGTGACTGCCGTTAAAACAACGGCTGTCACACGGACCCATGTATTTCAAGGGGCCGTTCACACAACCGTTGTTTCAACAAAGCGTGTGAAGAGTCAGTTGAAAAATAGGACACGTCCTATTTTACTGCGTGTCACGCATCCCTCCATAGACTCTAGTCTGTGGAGGATCTGCGACGACGTGTCCCGCACGGGTCCACCTCGGACGTGGAAGACGGCAGTTTTTCACGTCCGAGGTGGGCTACGTTCGTGTAAATGTAGCCTATAACAGAGCCAACCAGCAACAATGAAAAAGTGAGGAAGACATCTGGGAAAGAAGAGTGGCCTGGAGGCACCACACATATCACCTAGTGATGTGGCATGTACCTCCTAAAGTACCACAGCTTTAGAAACTACTATTTAAACCAGATGCCTGGGTCTCACCATTCATTGTAGTCTATGCCATAATGTTGCTAAACCAGAGATTGGTGTAACCATAGAAAAGCCTGAGTAGCGAATGATCATCTCTGTCAAAACCACCTTGCAAACTGCACCTCACTAACAACTGGAGGGCGTCTTACCAATGAGGCCCCACTCACATTTGAGTAGCACTTTTTTTTAACTATTCATACAATAATAAGACGTTAAGCGGATTTTCCAAGATTAAAAAAAAACAAACTAGGCAAATACCAGGCAAGCGGATTTAAACAAACTAAGTGTTTCGGCGTCCATTTGGCAAATGAAGTTTAATGTAGATAAATGTAAAGTTATGCATCTGGTACCAACAATCTGCATGCATCTTATGTCCTAGGGGGAGCTACACTTGGGGCGTCACTTGTTGAGAAGGATCTGGGTGTACTTGTAGATCATTACATAGTTACATAGTTACATAGTTAGTACGGCTGAAAAAAGACACATGTCCATCAAGTTCAACCAAGGGAAGGGAAAAGGGAAGGAAAAATTTCTACACATAGGAGCTAATATTTTTTTGTTCTAGGAAATTATCTAACCCTTTTTTAAAGCCATCTACTGTCCCTGCTGTGACCAGCTCCTGCGGTAGACTATTCCATAGATTCACAGTTCTCACTGTAAAGAAGCCTTGTCGCCTCTGCAGCTTGAACCTTTTTTTCTCCAGACGGAGGGAGTGCCCCCTTGTTTTTTGAGGGGGTTTTACAAGGAACAGGATTTGACCATATTTTTTTCATAAACTAAATAACAACATGCAATGTCAATCAGCTGCTTCAAAGGCCAGCAAGATATTGTTGTGTATTAAAAGAGGAATGGACTCACGGGACAGGGATATAACATTACCACTTTACAAAGCAGTAGTGAGGCCTCATCTAGAATATACAGTTCAGTTCTGGGCTCCAGTTCATAGAAAGGATGCCCTGGAGTTGGAAAAAATACAGAGAAGAGCCACGAAGATAATAAGGGGCATGGAGAATTTAAGTTATGAGGAAAGATTAAAAAATGTAAACCTATTTAGCCTTGAAAAAAGACGACTAAGGGGGGGACATGATTAACTTATATAAATATATTAATGGCCCATACAAAAAATATGGTGAAATCCTGTTCCATGTAAAACCCCCTAAAAAAACAAGGGGGCGCTCCCTCCATCTGGAAAAAGAAAGGTTCAACCTGCAGAGGCGACAAGTCTTCTTTACTGTGAGAACTGTGAATCTATGGAATAGTCACCGCAGGAGCTGTCACAGCAGGGACAGTAGATGGCTTTAAAGGGAATGTGTCGCTAGAAAAAGTTTTTTTTTTTTTTTAGTTAAACAGTTAGTATATAAATGATTACACATTGTTATAATTTTTTTAATTTTTTCACAAGTCAGGAAATATTATAAATTAGATTCTAATTTATAACATTTCCATGTGCTGGTCACTAGAGGGAGCAATTCCCAAATTTGCACATTGGCATGTGGTAAAGCTACCTCATTGCTTTATGCTGCAAAATTGGAGAAGACACACTCGCTCTAGTGTGCTCAAACAATGCCCCCTCCTTTATCCTGGCTAGTGCCAGGAGAAAGGAGGGGGTCGAATATTCAAACCTCCTACACTGTGTGCCGCCATTTTTTGAGCGAATGCACAGTATAGGAGGATTAGATACAGTGGTTATAACACGAACATACACAAACATGACGCCGCCGCTCCCTCCGCTCCTTCCGCTCCTAGTCCTTGCTTCGGAACATATGGACGGAAGCCGCGACTGGAGTAGTCATCTTACTGTCCGGCCGCGGCTTCCGGTCCACATGAAAATGGCGCCGGATGTCGCACTGCTGAAGACCTTCCATTTGGACTGTGTGGGAGCGGTGCATGCGCCGTTCCCACACAGACGGCGTACACTATAGTGAATGTAACAGCTCCCGTTCGCATTCACTATGGGGATGTATGTGCCGTATTACATTTCTGTATGTGTCGTTAATCGACACATACAGAGATGAAAAAAAAATGGCAGTGTAATGTCGGGGTAGGGAGACAGACAGGTGAGCCCTAATCTACCCGCTTCTCAGTCCCTGCCTACTTGCACGGCCCGTCCTAGGCGACGGCGTACAACGGGGCGATGGTCCCTATGCTCAATATGTGCACGACAGACAAACAGACATGGGTACACAGAAGCTAAGGGAAATGGGGCAGTTGCCCACGGCAACACCGTGAGCAACAGGAGTAGTGAACGAGCCGAGTCAAACCAGGAGTGTACGAGGTACCAAACGCAGAGCAGGAGCTCTAGTCAGTAAAGCCAGGGTCAAATTGAAGCAAGGTCAGTAGAAATAGCAGGAGCAGCAGAGCCAGGAAACAAGATAGAATCACAGGCACAGACAAGCAGGAAATTAAGGTATAAATAGACCGAGGGCGGGAGCTAGAACCGTCTGGCCAGGCTGTTATAGGTTCTCCCACTCCTGAACCTACCAGCCTGAGTGGTAGCAGATCGAGTCACTCTATCAGACCTAGGAGCAGGTGCAGACTGATTACCCACGGGCGTCGACACAGACGCTGTGTCTGGCAGAACCTTTACAGCCAGCCCCCATAAAGAAGTAAAAGTCAGAAAAAAGAAAAAAGTAAAACACAAATAACTAAAATTTAGTTTAATTACATACTAAAATCCAAAACATATATATAAAAAAAAAATTCTGTGACACCTTCCCTTTAAAAAAGGCTTAGATAATTTCCTAGAACAAAAAAATATTAGCTCCTATGTGTAGAAATTTTTCCCTTCCCTTTTCCCATCCCTTGGTTGAACTGGATGGACATGTGTCATTTTTCAACCGTACTAACTATGTAACAATGTAACCACCGATCTCACCGAAAAATCACCAGTGTTGCTTACCCTAT
The DNA here is from genome assembly GCF_050947455.1 of Rhinoderma darwinii. Classification (NCBI taxonomy): domain Eukaryota; kingdom Metazoa; phylum Chordata; class Amphibia; order Anura; family Rhinodermatidae; genus Rhinoderma; species Rhinoderma darwinii. The sequence continues at coordinate 122,079,225 of NC_134693.1, read as the reverse complement.
AAAAGTTTTCTTTTCTATATCCATCATGTGTTAGTACTTGTGGCATTGCGAATGCGGATTGGTTGGTATTCCATTGCCACATCATGCATACAAATGTACCCTAGTGTACAAATCATGTCCCCCATCTATCTCCCTGCTGTGTAAGAGCTGGTGTATCCCAAGAGATGCCATATAGGGCTCCGATGTCCTTACGGATGATGGATCTTGTACTGCACATTCTCATGAAAAGCGTGTCGGACGGTCATTCATGTGATATTTGATGTGACGTCCAGAGAGGTAGAACAATTATTAAGTTAAAAAACTTTTCATTTTAAAACTATTGAACTTTCTATACTAAGGATCAGAATAACCCATATACAAATTCTAAGCACATTTACATGGGCCTTGTACGAGGTGTGTCATAATGGCCTCACTCCTTGGTGATCTGCTCCCCTTTGCTTTAACATCATATTTGTTCGCAGAAATGTCAATGACAATCCGGGAACATTGTCCAATTAGTTCTGTAAACATCCTCAAGGCAAGATGCCAGAGGCTCATTACGGCAAAGGTCCGCCTGACTCAGTGCTGGGGAGCAGAGATAAACATGTTTGTTGTGTTCTTGCTAGTTTGTTAATTCCCAATTTTTCCCAAATCCTGTTTTCTTGCTAATAGGTTTTAGCATTGACAGAACCAGTTGTGTCGCTGTCCTCTCTATGATGATTAGTTTGATGAGTTACTTTTGCTGATGACTAGGGCATGTAATGTTCTTTTGTTATTTAGTTGATTTTTTCAGTGAACGTTACAGCTCATTCTGGAAGAGAATATAAATACTTTACACTGATTCTTCCAGAAGATGGTTATCCGACTTTATTTCTTTAAAATATAAACTTCCCACAACTTTTCCGAAGTCTAAATCCCATTGGAGAAGAGCATTGATTAATTGGACAAATCACTTGCTTCACATAACATTTCTTAACATCTTTCTCCATCCACTTGTATTTGTTGAAGTTACGCCTGGTATTATAATGACAAATATCCTACAAAGGCTGTAAAAAGTCAAATAACCCTACAGAGATATTTTTTAATTATTATTTTTTTGGAAATTAATGAGCAGTCAATATAATGCAATGTATTCAAAAAGACAAAAACAAACTAATAATAAAAACAGCACAGGATCTATTATTAAAAAAAATACTGCCTGATCGAGCGGTATAAAAAGGGACATAATAAACATGGTCAACTATCTAATATATATTTTGGAAAGTTTGCTTGAAGCCCGATTTTTCATTGGTTTAAAAGCAGTCCATGTGACCGCTGCAGCCTGTGATTGGCTGCAGCGGTCACATGGGATGAAACGTCATCCCGGGAGGCCGGACTAGAGAAAGAAGCAAGAGTTCTGGGTAAGTTAACTTTTAATACTATTAACTCCAGCGGTAGTCACTGTCCCGGGTGCTGAAAGAGTTACTGCCGATCAGTTAACTCTTTCAGCACTCTGGACAGTGACTATCCCCTGACGTCGCCTAGCAACACTCCCGTAATTACGGGTGCACACACGTAGCCACCCCTAATTACGGGAGCCCCATAGACTTTAGGCCTCATGCACACTTCCATCACCATTTTCACCGCCTTTTTCACGGATCCGTGTGTCCGTGATTGGAACGGTGTGCTTCCCGTGTGTACTCCGCGTACACTTCCGTGTTTCAGTTTCCGAGAGGAAACTGAAACCCGTTCACCCTATGTACACAATATTGTGATCGCCGCACATGCTATTCCCTGTCCAGCGGTACTCCCTGTCCAGGGTGCTGAAAGAGTTACAGCCGATCAGTGCAGCCCCTTAACTCTTTCAGCACCCTGGACAGAGACTACCGCTGGACAGGGAATACCATGTGCAGCGCTCACAATACTACTTACCCAGAACTCCCTGCTTGCCTGCTTCTTCCTCAAGTCTGGCCTCCTGAGATGACGTTTCAGACCATGTGACCGCTTCAGCCTATCACAGGCTGCAGCGGTCAAATGGACTGCTGCGTCATCCAGGGACAACGGCCGGGGTACATATGAACTTATTTTTCTTAATATCGCTGCGTTCCAGCACTGATCAGCAGCCTCTTCTCTCTATCAGTGCTGACAGAGAGAAGGGGCTGCCGATTAGTGCAGTGCAGTATCTGTCTGTATGTGTACCTCTGCCCACCCGGCCATTGCTAGGCAACGGCTCCGTCACACACGGATGCCTTCCGTGTGCCTTCAGTTTTTTTGACTGCCCCATTAACTTGCATGGGCCTCACGGTCACGGAATCTCGGACCAAAGTAGGACATGCTCTACTTTTGTCGGAATGGAGCAACGGGACCGTCAAAAAAACTGAAGTGTGCATGGTCCCATTTAAATGAATAGGTCAGGGTGCTAGCCATCTGAAAAACGGCTAGCACTCTGAAGAAAGAGACTGAAGTGGGCATGAAGCCTTATATTGGCCTGCCTGTGCCGTAATTACGGCCTGAAATGGGACATGTTCTATATTTTTCAACGGCCCGGGCACCTTCCCGTAAGCAAACGGGAAGATATTCGTGGCCAATAGAAGTCTATGGGCCCGTAATTACGGGCGTTTTTACGTTCGTGTGCATGAGGCCTAAATCTGTAACGAATATATTGCTTCATTTAATTTCTTTTATGCTTCCAATAACATTATTTACTCTCTCTAGCAATTAAATTCATACCGAGAGGTATTTAAATAGTGAGCTTTTACTCTATCCATACCGGAAGTCAACCTCCCGAGAAATGCCGGGTATAAAAGCTAGTACAGTATATTACCCTGTGGCCTGGAGACTGGATGAGTCCTTGACGTATGTTTCGCCTATGGGTTTTTCAAGAGGAGTACTTTATATTCTATCTATACTAATATTTATGTAAGTGATGCCATTGGAGTCTGGCAGGGAAATCCTGTGCTGTTATTGACTTTACCCCATGTTTTTATGAGTTTAAAAAAATTACATAATAAAGATAGTTCATTATTTTAAAAAAATCTTTGTGGGATTATTTGTTTTTGGTCTAGTTGCAGTAGCGAATCTAGCAGGGGAGCTGCGGGGCAGAGGCCCCGGGCCCACTGTGATGGTGGGGCCCAGGGCCAGGACCCCCAGCGGTGGCATGTCCTGGTGTTAACTATATCTGTGCCCTCTGGACGCAGATACAGTTGAATCCAATGCTGGAGCAGAGAACTGATGGCTCCTCGCTCCAGCATTCACTATGTAATGCCAGCTGTGAGGAGCTCGACGCAGACATGCGCGATGTAGTGACGTCATCTTGTCTTTCTGTGGAGAGCCACACACTGCACAGAGCAGAGGGATCTCCTCCACTCGTCGTGGGAACGGGAGAGGTAAATATTTATTTTATCATTTTTTATTAAGCACTATGGGTCATTATTCTGTGTGGTAGCAGCTAAGAGGGCATTATACTCGGTATGGAGGGGCTGCAATGGGGAAATATAGTGTATAGGGCAGCTATTGGGCCATTATACTGTATGAGGGCAGCTGTATGGGCATTATACTGTGTGGGGGCAGCTATAAGGGTATTATACTGTGTGGGGGCTATTAAGGGGTCATTATACGTTGTGGGGGGGTCCACTGTGTTGGGACTCACTCAGATGCATCACACCCCGCCACATCCACCCGTGCTAAACCTCTGTCTGGTAGGTATATACTGGTATTAATGACTGATCGACTGTATTAGATGTTCAGACCTGACTAAAGAAAGGAAGCAACAATAATAAGTAGACCATAGCTGGCCACAGATATTACATATTTCTTCATCGAACCTACAAATATCAATAGTATCTGCCAAAAAACTCAACAGATCTGCCCCACAGGAGCAAATATCTAACTGGTCTTCTCTCACTAATACAATAATAGAGGCCTAACCTATAGTTTCTGGGCCCCCAAAATTATGTCTGTAACATGGCCTTCCACGTACCATGTGCAAATTATAATACTGGTATTTTCTTATGTGGCAGAGTGGCTCCTCAAGCACCAGGGCCTGGGTGGGACTAACTACACCCCTATAACTACACCCCTGGACAATAACATGCAAGTTTGGAGTGTCAGGTCAGATAGCTTTCAGCTAAAAAATATATTTAGTCCATCAGCTATTACATGTTCAACCATGGCCAGCTCAGCTTTAGGATGTAGTCAAAATTTACAAAAAATTAGCAAGGTGAATTATCCATAAACAATAATACAGTTAAATTCCTCCTGTAATACATAATTTAAAGTGTAGTGTGGTTTGGACAACCCCTTGTTGTGTAACATGTCCCCCGACAATAAGCAGGCGCAGTAGGATCTCCTTCAATCCACTGTTATTGTCAAGATGAGCAAGTTCTCATATCGTTGAAATACCTGGGCTATACCAAAAAGTCCCATTACACACAGATCTGGTAGGGATGCAAAATCGTCTCCAGGATTAGAAAATCGTAGTTAGGCTTCATTGTGTAAGGGTTCCGTTGTTTTGACGGAATAAATAGCGCAGTCAACTATGGTATTGATTCCGTCAAAACGACAGAACCCTTACAGAACAGTGACCCACGGAAACCATTTGCACCAGATCCGTCGCTATTGAAATCAATGATGATGCAAAAGTTTTTTTTTTATTAACGCTCTACGCCCAGTTCTGTACTCATACAGGCAAACCAATTGCGGCTCCCTTATATAAAAATGTATATCGCTGGTGTTGGACAAATTATGATATTTATTGCTAATATCAGTGATGTAATAAACGATCAATTATTATTTTAAAATAAATCAGTGTAATTTACTAAATAAACGTTCTCATGAAGTTTGTATTTAATTTAACTGCCTATCTATAGCCCTAAATCCAAATAGGGATGGGAACAAGATAATCTCTATAAATTACAGAAAAGTGGCAACTGTGTTTGGATTAACCATTGAACAAACTGCATTCAGTCCTAACTTTTGTCGAATACTGAAGATACAATGAAATTGTGTGTCCACTGTGTGAGGGATCCACTGTCCTGATTCACTTATTTTCAGGTAATTCCCTGTCTATTGTTCACCTTAATGCTGGGAAAAAACTTTGACAATGGTGGAGGATCTGACTAATCCAGTCGGAGAAAATCTGCTTGAGTATTTCACTATTAACAGGCAACTGCCAAAATCTGGCTAATGTGTCCCGTGTAGAAACAGAATGACAAAGAACCTGACTCAGGAGGGAAAGAAATACAATAGGTCATCTCTGATGGTTAGATGTCAATTAAGGAGCGAACACCATCAACATATCAATAATCCCTGTTTTAATCAATTGCTTCTTAGTTAGTTCATTTGTCTTTATGGAAAGCCAATTTCCCCAATGTTTTCTCGTCCTTATACACACATACACATTTCTTAAATCTATCTTGAATCACTAAATTTGCAAAAACCAAACAACAATTGCAACAAAAACAAACTGGTGTAAAGAATTAAGAGTGGATATGTGTGAGTCCCAGGAATTGTTTTGGGTACTTTTGGCAGCTAAAGGACTTCCAGCATTAGAAGTAAGATGTCGCTGTGTGTTTTTGTTTTCAACACTTAGTTTGGTTTTGGTAATGCCGCATGGAGAGGTCATGCGATCTACTGTGGTCCAAGTAGTAAGGGGTCCACACCCACAAGGTATCCATTGTGAACTGGGTATGGATTTCTGAGCCAGTAGGGTTGGTGTCAAGAAGGTGACGAAGTGGAGCGGGGAAAATTGGAATAGTAGGCACGCACCATTCAAGAATGTCCATTATCCACTAGTACTGTATTCTCATCTAATAATGGTATGGCATATTGCTAGGATCCTAAAAATAAGGATGTCCTTTCAGCAGTTCTATACAGCAGTGAGTGTATGGTGCTGTGTTGTAGTTTATGCACAGCGGGGGCGTTGATATGCAGGGGAAATCGGTGAAGTCCTGAGGATCGCCGAGTCATGGCATATGATCCCTACTTGATTAGGAAGTGATGACATATCCCAGGAAATGATAGAACATTATGAATCTATTGTACAGGGTGGGCCATTTATATGGATACACCTAAATAAAATGGGAATGGTTGGTGATATTAACTTCCTGTTTGTGGCACATTAGTATATGGGAGGGGGGAAACTTTTCAAGCTGGGTGTTGACCATGGAGGCCATTTTGAAGTCGGACATTTTGTATCCAACTTTAGTCTTTTCAATGGGAAGAGGGTCATGTGACACATCAAACTTATCGAGAATTTCACAAGAAAAACAATCGTGTGCTTGGTTTTAACGTTACTTTATTCTTTCATGAGTTATTTACAAGTTTCTGACCACTTATAAAATGTGTTCAAAGTGCTGCCCATTGTGTTGGATTGTCAATGCAACCCTCTTCTCCCACTCTTCACACACTGATAGCAACACCGCAGAAGAAATGCTAGCACAGGCTTCCAGTATCCGTAGTTTCAGTTGCTGCACATCTCGTATCTTCACAGCATAGACAATTGCCTTCAGATGACCCCAAAGATAAAAGTCTAAGGGGGTCAGATCGGGAGGCATTTCTTCTGCAGTGTTGCTATCAGTGTGTGAAGAGTGGGAGAAGAGGGTTGCATTGACAATCCAACACAATGGGCAGCACTTTGAACACATTTTATAAGTGGTCAGAAACTTGTAAATAACTCATGAAAGAATAAAGTAACGTTAAAACCAAGCACACCATTGTTTTTCTTGTGAAATGCTCGATAAGTTTGATGTGTCACATGACCCTCTTCCCATTGAAAAAACTAAAGTTGGCTACAAAATGGCCGACTTCAAAATGTCCGCCATGGTCAACACCCAGCTTGAAAAGTTTCCCCCCTCCCATATACTAATGTGCCACAAACAGGAAGTTAATATCACCAACCATTCCCATTTTATTTAGGTGTATCCATATAAATGGCCCACTCTGTATATTATCTTGTATAATAGGAGATTTGCCAAAAAAATTCTTAGGATGAATTGTCAAAAACTGACCAACTACTTCCAAGACTGTGATTTTATCTTACTTCTTAAGGCTGCTCGTCTGTCGGAGATATATACGTCGGGAGGACTTCCCGATGTATTCCTCTGACGAATGCTACTGTATAAGAATACAATGGTATACGTCACCCATAGGCTCCCAAAATGTGTACCGCGCTTTATACATTCTTTCACTGGATGCAGACTGTGCTATTCCATACAGAAGATAAAACATAGCATAATTGCGCATAGGGAGTACAAAAACAGCCTTACAAGTGTATAATCTTTTTTATTTAGATTTGTTTTTTTCTAAGCAAGATTTGCACTAGTACATTTTCTGTTGTGAAATTCAGAATAAAAACGGCTAATGTCTCAAAATGCTAATCACCTTCTATTACCTGGAGTCTTCTGGCTAGAAAAACAATCCTACTTGATCTTGGAGGATTACTGGCGGCAGACTGGTAGGGTCTGCTACATCTTAGGTGAGTCTAGCTGTGTAATAGAGAAGAGTTTTCACTGACCTCTGTGTATGTTCTCAGCAGAAGCATGGTATTTGTGGAAAATCACAGTTAAGTTAGTGTCTATGCATAGCCTAAACCTGACAAATCTGTATAGTATTCACATATATTAGGCATGGAAAACAGTTCCCTCTGACTGTAAAAAAGCCTGCGGTTGGGTACAACAGACCCATATGTGGTGTAGGTCCTTCCCATTGTGCAGGACATTGACCCTTACCACCTGAAGGAACATAGCATTCAATGTTCTTGGAACAGGACTGGAATGAGTATTGGGCACTTTTGGCGTAAAAAAAAAAGGACACAAATTATTCAAATTGAAAACAATAGAATGAGTTAAGATTCTACAGGTCCTATCCTATGTCTACACTACAGCTAAATTTGTACATTTAGGCCTCAGCTAAGTTTCAAAATTTTAGGTCAGAAGCAGGAGGAAGGCATTTGGAGCCAAGTACAGAGTGCTGAGTGAGGTCAGTGCGTGCCTGTTTGGGATTGGACCAGTTCAGTCACCTGACCTCACATCAGGTGACTGAACTGGTTCACTCCCAGGCCAGCACGCACCGGCCTAACTCAGACCGCCACCATACTTGGCTCAAGCGGTCACCCTCCTCCTGCTCCTAAATGTCAGCTATCGGGGCTGACGGAGCGAAGGAGGGAATGACACGGTGGCAGCGGCGGTCAGAGTGACATCGGGGAGTGCTGTGACAGGAGTGGACCAGTCTGGTCACCTCTCGGCTAGAACGCACCGACCTCACTCAGACTACCGCCGGCAGCGCGGTCTGAGTGAGGTCGGGCCGGACCAAGTGATCTTGCGGCCCTTATATTTAGGGGATCTGGTCTAGTCTTTGTTGGTTATGGGGTCTGTTCTGGGGTCCATATTTGTTTAGGGGTCTGTGGTTTGCATTCGGGGGATCTGGTCTGTATTTGTTTAGGAGGTCTGAGGTCTGGTTGGGGGTTTGAATAAGTTTATTGGGGCTGGTATAAAGTTTGTATTAGTTTAGGGGGTCTGGACTGGGGACTGTAATAGTTGAAAAAGAGGTCTGGAATCTGTATTTATTCTAGGGTCTGGTCTGGGGTAATAAGTTAATATATGGGCCTTTAGGGTCTGGTCTTGGATTATGGAATAAATTAGGGGGGCTTGTCTGTGGTCTGATTAATGATCAATGAGATTTATGATCTATGGGCTTTACATTGTCATGTTCAGTTTTTTAATAATTAGATATATTTATTCAGTGGGTTGGTGTTGGAGAGACATTACATTATATAGATGATTTCTTATTCTTGACCCAGCTGATTCTCCTATTTGTTTTGAGTTATTACAAAAGGCTCATGGATGTTACCAGTTATTTTGGCTGTTAAAAAACTGTGCCCCCTTGTTGTTGTTTAGAATTTTTAGGTATAAGTATTGATACATCGTCTATGGAATTTAGATTGTCTGAGAGTAAGTTATAGCGTTTTGTTTTATTAGTTAGAAAATTGTTATTTTGTAGGAACACTACAATAAAAGAATTGCAATCTCTGTCGGGTTAGCTAGTCTTTTCTTCCAGGATCATTCCAGTAGCCAGGGTTTTTTCTTGCAGATTGTATATGGCGACAAGTGGTCGGAAGTCACCGTTTGCTTATATTAGACTGTCTAGGTCTGTAGTAATTTAGAAGTTTGGACTGGGGTCTGTATTAGTTTAGGGGGTTTGGTCTGGGGTCTGTGTTTGGGGTGGTCTTATCTGGAAACTGTATTACTTTAGCCGGTCTGGTTTGGGGTCTGTATTTAGGAGGCCTGGTCTAGCATCTGAATTTGTTTATGGGTTTGGTCTGCGTCTGTATTTAGCGGGTCTTGGCGGCAGGGGTCTGTACTTATTTAGGGGGTCTCTTCTAGGGTCTGTATTTGTTTAGGTGGTGTCTGGTTTGGGGTCTGAATTAGTTTGTGCAGCTATAGAGTCTGATGATGGCTACAGATATGAGGGGACAAAGATATCTAGTCAGGAAACGCTGCAGTGGTCAGGATTGGTGGTCTGGTTCGGATGTAGGAGGAAGGAGAATGTCTACAATCAGAGAAGACGTCTCCTGTGAGTCACTGTATTTGTAGAGGAGCTGTCACCTCCCCTGACATGTCTGTTATAAGAAATCCTTGTATACTTCCAAAAGTCTCTGTGTAACCCAGTACTAATAACCTACTGGGTGTTACCATTCCCCTTGTCAGAAGAATGTGTGCCCACACAGTGTGATACTGTCAGCGATGATGAGAAACTGTCAATATGTAGGGACACAGCTCTTTGACAAGGGGAATGGCAACACCCAGCTGTCAATGTCCAGGACCTAGGTCTATATAATTTGCCAGTCCCGCGAGTCACACCACAATTTTATTCTTTCCCTATGGGTAAAACATCCAGACACGGTCAGATCTTTTACATTGATGACAAGGTTGCAATTTTAAAATGCTGGACTTTTTTTTTTTAGCCATTCCTTGTTTATAACTGGTTGTGTATATCTGTGATGGTAAACACTGTAGATGTATGGTCTTATTGTGCAAGTATAATAAACAATTGTGCCACTTGTGTTTTTGGGATTGTCGGCCACATTAAAAGGGGTTTTCCTATCAGGGACATTTATGGTTTTAATGTCATAAATGTCAGATAGATGCGGGTCCCACCTCTGGAACCCGCACCTATCTCTAGAGCGGGGCCCCTTAAACCCTGTTCTACCTCTCTGTGCTACAGGTGACTCGTGTGATTCCCGACCATGAAGAAGAAAACAGCGTAGCTTGCTGAGCTACGCTGTTTCCGTAAGTCCCATAAAGCGTAATGGTAGTTACGGAAACAGGGTAGCTTGCATGCTAGGCTGTTTCAGTAATTGCCCTTCACTACTATGGGAGTTACGTAAATAGCGTAGCCCAGCGAGCTACGCTGTTTTCTTCTTCATGGTCGGAAAGGACACACTTCAGCTGCAACACAGAGCGGTAGAATGTGTTTAGGGGCCCCGTTCTAGAGATAGGTGCGGGTTCCAGAGGTGGGACCCGCATCTATCTGACATTCATGTCATATCCTGTGGATATGTCATAAATGTCACTGATGGGAAAACCCTGTTAATGATCTGAGGTACAACTAGTTGTCCACATGTAGCCCAACATCTGTGTAATGCGTACGGTTAGCTTTGGATTGTCAGCAGGTCCTGCAAAAGTATGTGGGCTCTGCTAATAAATGTTTAATGTAAGCAGAGCAAAACAGCTCCACGAGTTCCATTGGAGGTCACATTGTTAAAGGGTTAATCAGACATTCTTGCCATCTGAGCTTCCATGCATAATCCTGCCTGATGAATTTGATTTCTTCATTTATCCTCTGCCACTCGCTCCCCTAATGACTGAATATGTTTGATTAAAACCAGACCATTCATTTATCTTAGATTGTAGGCACTGAATAACAAGGGAATGGAGTTTTTGAATTTTCAAAATTGGTGCTTCCAGGAATAATACAAAATGTATAATTTAATAATATTGTTCCATAATGTTTATTATGCTTGCACTGTGCTTTAGGGGAAGATTTCACTGCTAGTAATGGGGCTAATTTACTGCTGTCCAAAAATGCACCAAAAAAACTGGCACAAAATTTTGCCGCAAAATAAGCCAAATCGAAGATGGTATTAGGAAAAGAAAAGTGTCTAACAGGTCATGCAAGATGCGCCAAAATTATCATGGAAGATGCGCCACTGTGATAAATTTAGCACATTTTGCGACTGCCTGGTCTAAGTTTACGTTGTCTAACTATTAGACAGCATTAGCAAATATGGGCCAATGTATTTTATATATTTCAGGCCATTAATCATTATTTTGTAATCATAGCAGTATGATAATTCACTGTTAAACTCGCCTCACACGTAAGATATCGACCGACATCTATTCCTCCCGATTCCTGGCCGAGTGTGCATTTTTATTCAACAGGGAGAGGGGAATAAGCTGCTGCTAGATACTTCTGGCAGCGGATTATCTGTTGATTTACAGATGAGTGAATAGATTATCTAGTGACTCACAGGGGACGACTGAGAAGTCGTCACCTGTGAGTCACTAGATTTATAGAGAATCTGTCACCTCTCCTGACATGTTTATTATAGGAAAACCTTGTATTTCACAAAAAGTCTTTGTGCAGTACAGGACTGATAGACAAATTGGTGTTACCATTCCCCTTGTCAGGAGGATGTTTCCCTGCACAGTGTGATACTGTCAGCGATGGTTGGAGACTGTCATTATCTAGGCACACAGCCCTGTGACAAGGGGAATCGTAACAACTATTTGTTAATGCTCGCACAAAAAGATAGTGTTAACAATAGGAAGTCCACCGTCCAGCAGCACCAGCTTTAAGGCTATGTTCACACGGAGTATTTTGGGGGAGGAATATCTGCCTCAAAATTCCGTTTGGAACTTTGAGGCAGATATTCCTCTCCCTGCACGCCGATTTTCGCGGCAATTATCGCGCCGTTTTTCGCCCGCGGCCATTGAGCGCCGCGGGCATAAAACAGCGAGAAATACGCTTTCTCCTGCCTCCCATTGAAGTCAATGGGAGGTCAGAGGCGGAAGCGCCCGAAGATAGGGCATGTCGCTTCTTTTTCCCGCGAGGCAGTTTTACTGCTCGCGGGAAAAAGACGCCGACGCCTCCCATTGAAATCAATGGGAGGCGTTCTCAGGCCGTTTTTGCCGAGTTTTGCGACGCGGTTTCCGCGTCAAAAAACTCGGCAAAATACCCCGTGTGAACATAGCCTAAAAGTATAGATGGGTACACGCCTTGGGTACCCGATCACAGTTCCATATCCAATAAACATCCAATGATAGGCAGCACTCCAATGTCAAGGTGAAAAAATTGCTTTAATAGCCCTCGTGCGACGCTTCGGCTCTGTGCAATGAGCCTTTCTCATGCTCGAGAAAGGCTCATTGCATAGAGCCGAAACGTCGCACGAGGGCTATTAAAGCTATTTTTCACCTTGACATTGGAGTGCTGCCTATCATTGGATGTTTAGTGTTAACAATAGTTACGGCGTGGCAGGTGGAGAAGGGGGGCCCAAGTTTGGGTAACAGCCCAGGGCCTATGGTCATACCATGTCCTGGTAGGCACCGTAGCCTTAGGGTATGTTCACACGAGGGCGTCCGTTACGGCTGAAATTACGGGGATGTTTCAGCCTGAAAACATCCCCGTAATTTCAGCCGTACCGGCATGTGCAGGCGCTTGAACGCCGCGTCAATTACGGCCGTAATTAGCGCTGCTATTCATTGGAGTCAATGAATAGCGGCTCCAATTACGGCCAAAGAAGTGACAGGTCACTTCTTCTACGCGGGTGTCTATTTACGCGCCGTCATTTGACAGCGGCGCGTAAATATACGCCTCGTGTGAACAGACAAACGTCTGCCCATTGCTTTCAATGGGCAGATGTTTGTCAGCGCTATTGAGGCGCTATTTTCGGGCGTAATTCGGGGCAAAAACGCCCGAATTACGTCCGTAAATAGGCCGTGTGAACATACCCTTACAATGCTCTATAGGGCACTGTATTACGCAGATATTCTACACCAGAAACAATATCTTCATAATATGGCATCTGATGGAACATGACACAATTTTCTTACAGAATCCAACAGGAAAATATAATATAATCCATATAAAAGAGGCATATGGAGGTACAGTACAGGCCCAGACACTACTATGGGCTCTATATTATGGCACCATACAACTCAGAGGTTGTATGCAGCCATAATACAGCCATGTGCATGAGGCCTTAGGTCCATTAACCTGCTGGTTATTCATTTTCAGTATATAAGGAAATGTGCATTGATTCACAATTTTATGATTAATTGGCTAGTTTATAGTACACCATTCCGAAATAATGAGGCAATTTAAGTCATATTCAGTCATATTTAGACTGGATATATCATAACAGTATGACAAGACCGTCCATAGACGTCCCGATACCTCACCCGCACCTACTGTGGATTACTGTCCACTTTTGGTACCCAGCCATGCTAGTGCGACATTGCCAGCAACCCGTATCTCAGCCGAAGAGAAGCTTGGTTATAAATCTCTTTTGAACAGCACGATTATTGTTACAATCATCATATCTGGCAGAACTTTACTAACCAATCAATCACATTCTGGTAGATTTTGATCAGTCTACATGTACTTTTGGGTCTTTATATACTGAGATATTACAAACCAGATAATGTATGGACCCCTAAATTGCTAATTCTGGGCATAGTTGCACCCATCATTTGGCTGATATGATCTGCTCGAACTATGTAAATGTATTCCATTAGTCAAAAACTTTATCTGAGATGGTTCAAAATGTTTTTCAATTGCTTGGTGTTATTGGTACCATCAATAAGATAGTATGATGGACCCAAATGTTTAACCCCTTAACGACCGCCCACCGTCTTTTGACGGCAGGCGGTGCAGGTGCTTAGACTACAGCGCCGTCTTTTGGCGTCGCTGTAGAAGAGGCTGATGAGCTCTCATCCTCTAAGCAGGAGCTGTAACTGACAGCTTCTGATCTTAGAGCAGACTGCTAAATACAGCTGGGGTCGGAAAACATTCGGACCCAGCTGTTTAACCATTTGATCACCGCGGTCCGTGAACACGGCATGATCAAAGGGAACTCCCCTTTTTGATCGCGCCACTGGAAACCCAGTGACGTGATCAATGAGAAGGGACTCCCTCTGCAGTCAGCCCTCGGGACCTACAAAGGACCCCAGGGCTGTCTGTTCAGTTTGCCTGCTGTTAGGGCACACTATGTGCTGCCCTAACAGCAGCCTGTGTCATAGTGACACAGTGTAATGTATTAGCATACAAGAATATGCTAATACAATATAAGTAAAAAATAGAGTTGTAAATAAAGTTATCCCTTAACGGGATTAAAAAAAAAGTAATAAAATAAATAAATAAATTAAAAAAATCATTATTTTGCATAAAATATATTTTATTTCCCCTATTAAATAAAAACAAAAAACCAACACATATTAGGTATCTAAACGATCGTAATAACCTGAAGAATTAATCTAATGGGTTATTTAGCATGAAACGTGAACACGATGAAAACAAAAAAAGAAAAACTATGCCGATAATCGCTTTTTCTTATATTCACACTGTAAAAATAGTTTTTTTTCTACCTCCAAACTGTGAAAAAAAAAATACAATTTCTCCCGCATAAAACAAGGCCTCATACAGCCACGTCAATGAAAAAATAAAAAAAGTTATGGCTGCTGAGATGCAGAGAGGTAAAAACTCAAAATGTAGCTGGTCATTAAGACCTTTTCATTAAGGGGTTAATGACACTGATTATTTTTTTCATTATCGGACAAATGTCAAGGTTTCATCTTTTTTTTAAACTCGGGATCACTCAAAATTACACGTTGGAAAATCTGAAGTCCATATTCATTGATTCAACCTCAATAGACGTTAGAAAATTGTGATTACATGATGGAAATGGAAGGATAAGAACACTGGGGTGCCAACAGTGCGACTAGAATAGCAGGGGGGCTAAGAATGGGCAATGTCTGATGGCTCATCATGCATAGCCAGCTTTATGAATGAAAGAAATAGATGGTGAATGCACTGAACATACAATAGATTCACTTATACAGACAGCAGGAGATGATAGAGGCAAGATGGCTTGGAAATCTCCAAGTAGGAACAGTTGGTATAAATATAGAGGTTTTTGCTCCTCACCTATTACCTGGATATTACTAATTTGTTGAAGTTGCCTCACTCCCAGCATAGCCCCCCAGGCCTTACAATGGGCTTGAGATGATTTGCATTGTTCTGCTAAAGAGCTCCCCGTCGTGTACTAATTAACTCTTAGGAATAGACAACAAATGGATTTTTCAGCTATTACAACATGCCTCAGGCACAGACTTATACTATATACATACATATGTAAAGCTGGACAGATATACTGTAGTAGTTTACATGCCTATGCATTTTGTCAAGTACTACAAGTAGGCATATGCAATAGGTATTTAAAGGCGTAAAATACAAAAACTACGTTTGTCTTAATAAATAGTAGAAAACTTGCAGTAGACATAAAGATTTTTTCCCAATACATTAGGGTTCTATTACACAGCCCGACGAGGGCTGTGTAAACGAGCGCCGATCAACAAGACGGCTCGTCGATCGGCGCTTATTTGCTCCTTTCACAAGGAGCTATGTATGGGGATGAGCGCTCGTTACTACCATGTGGTAGTACCATGTGTACCATCATTTCTATCATGTGGGCAGCACTTCTCCCTGTTTAGGGAGATGTGGTGCCGACAATGATAATATTTATGCAGCAATTAGTCAATGAACAAGTGTTTGCTCGTTTATCGGCTGATCGTTGCCCTGTTTAGACAGGGAAATTATCGGGAACGAGCATTTTGTGAACCCTCGTTTGCCCGATAATTGGCTGGTGTAAAAGTGCCCTATGTCTATGTTCTTGTCTGCATTGGAGGCTCCATTAGGGGCAAGGTAAATGGTATCGAATCCATTAAAGTCAATGGGCTCCCTTGGGTGCCGTTGGTGTCCATCATGCAACGGGTCTGGCAATCACTGGTTTTTGTTGATCTACTCATATGACGGAGCAGAACAATAGAAAACCAAACAGATGTTTACAGGGCCGTTGTGCTTTCCGGTATAACGTTGGTGTCTGTTGGGTGACGGATCCGGCGCCATAACGTTGGGACCAGATCCGTTACATGACGGAAACCGACGACGCCTGGCAGACCCTATTGACTATAATAAGATCCATTGGGGTTCCGTTGTGGTGTCCGTAGTTTTGACAGAAAAAATAGAGCTGCGTGCTGCGCTATTCTTCTCATCAAATGTGACAAAACTGTTGATGGAGGCTCTGAACAGATCCTCTGACAGTAGTGTGAACACAGAGTTAGGGTTTTGTGTAAGTAGCATTTCCTTTAAAGTGTTGTCCAGCACTTTGAACATATTAATATATGGGCCAGAACCTGCGTAAAATAAAAAAAGAATAGTTACTACTTTAAACTGATATAAAATGATGCCTCGATCCCCACTGCCAAAAAACCTACAGCTGCTGTTATACAATATGGGTTTGATGACGTCACACCTAGTGGTCATGTGACATAGTTATGTAACGGCGCTGTTCAATGGTTCTAGTGCTGTACGCTATGGGTTTTTGAGAGCAGGGTACAGTAAAGAAACAGGAATTTAAAAGTGTATTTTAAATTGTCCCAAATTTCGTAAATCTCTTTGGGGTAACATTTTTAATCAGAAGTGTGGAAGTCAGATTTTTAGCATATTCCTTGGGAGTACCTGAGGGACACCAACAAGCCCTTTTGCTTTAGTTTGGCCAGGGTATTTAAGTCTAGGGCGCAGACTGAATCATATCCTAGATACAACGCTGGTGAGAATTATTATAAGTGCAAAGGTTGAGAAAAATGTCATTCCCTGATGCCCTTTAGGGCAGGTTCAGACATGGCGCTGCAAATGTTGGTGCAGATTCGGGGCAATTACGCAACGAATCTGCACCAACATTTGCATATTTATCAGGTAATTTAGACGTTGCAGAAAACACAGCGGATTTGCCACAGATTTCAGTTTTTGCATTGCAAAGGCTGAAATACGCAGTGAAATTCCGCTTCTTCTCCGCAACAGACAGTGCATGCTGCGGAGGGAAAAATCTGCACTGCAGCCTATGGTCCGCAGCGGAGTTTTCCGCAACGTCTGAACCAACTTTCCTAAAAGTGTATAGAAACAAATGTAAAAAATGGCCTCTCGAGACTGTCTGCAGTAGAATTCCACAGCAATTCCGCCATGTCTGAACCTGCCCTTAGGCCCCACTGGCAGAATAGAGATTCAGAGAATGAGGCAATTCCTATCAGGACAACTCCTGTGAGAAGACCATGCACAGAACGTAGGGCACTGTAAACAGCACATGCATTATGTGGATGGCCCCTACATGCTAGAACTAACCCACATGTAAAGGGAGTGATTGCACAATATCATTATATTAGAGAGAAAATTACAAGTTCACCACAACCAGACTGCAAAAAAACAAAACATGTAAATACGTGTGGCTTTCGCTAAGATTTGTGAAAAAAAAGTAGTTTTAGGCTTTTTTACATCTGAACTATGGCTTCCGTCTATAACGGTGCCCTAATGGACAGGGGTTGCCCTTCTGTTTAGCGTACATGATGCCGACTACCAGTGATTTGCCCCAATTGTTCAGCAGTATACAATATGTTTATGGTGCTATATAAATGTAAAGGTATAAATACCAGTAAAAACGGACTGACCATATTTTAGGAAAAATGTCCTTTTCAACTTAGCTTTAGAGCACATCTAAGATACAATCTCACAATGAGTTCCATATGTGAATAGTTAGGATGCAGAAATATACCAGATGTTGGCATTTATAATCCTGATGGTCAAATAGCTGTAAACAGTATTTTATATTGATGAGAAGATTCTTCCAGGCCTGTACATCATCATTCAGTCTGTGTGTCAGATGGAAACACTATATATATTCATCTAAAATGTTGAATTAAAAAAAAATCCACAGGAAGTACTGACCCAAACTACTGCTAGAGTGGTTTCTTGCAAAAGTTATTGCATTAAAAATAAAATACTAATAAAAATGTTGCACCTTAGCAGCAATAGATTTTGTCGCATTGGTGCCAAAGAAGGTATCTACTGCCATCTGTGGTGAATAGTGGTAATGCAAGATACATATTTAGAGGTACACAGGTAAAAATAAGTTCAAAAATTGAAAAAAAAAAAAAAAGTGTTTTCAAGTATTGTATTTGCATGGAAGTGCAACAGGTCCCATATTCAGTAGGTAACTATAGTAGCTCTTCAGACTATCATAGTCACCCACTATACAGAAGTACTGATCGGTATGCTACAAACACTTCCGGCCCCAGAATTTTCCAGAAAAGGAGGTATAAATCTGTCCATAGACATTACATTTTAGTTAACACATCCTGACAATTTTAATAAAATCACCTAATAATTTAATTTCAAGGAGGCCTGGCGGAGCCTCTGCTGACTGGACTGAATTTTCCTGTTTTTGTTTGCCCAAGAAATAAATGGCACCGGAGGTATCTAGCAGCCACTTATCCCCCACCTGGCCTATTGAAATAATATAAATGATCAACTCAGCCAAAAGCACATGTTAATGGGGAATCCAGAATTATAATATCTGTCGGGCAAATAATCATGGGGCTGACAATTATCCTATTTATAGTATTGTGTTACCTTGAGTAAAGTGACAACCCTTTGGGTTATAACTATATCAGTATACAAACGACTACTTGATTATTGTACTACATTGTATACAGAAGCATGATATAATCACATATATTGTGGATTGGGAAATTATCTTTGGCAAGGGCAGACTAAGATAACCCTGGGCCGGCAGGCAACAATGGTCATGGGCTTCTTACCAACCACCATAGTTATAATTCACTAAAGTTAACACAATGCCTTTGAGCCTTTGTTACACTGGCCAATTATCGGGCAAACGCTCGTTCATCAGCTGATCGTATAGTTTTAAATACTGAAAATATTATTGTTGTTGGCAGCGCTTCTCCCTGTATAAACAGGGAGACATGCTGCCGACATGATAATAATGTATGGGGACGAGCCATAGTAATGAGCGCTCATCACTATATTAGCTCCTTGTGAAAGGAGGAAATGAGCGCTGATCAACGAGCTCAGGTCGGCCCGTGTAAAAGCACCTTTACTCTTGTTTGTTTGATTGCTCTTTTGCAGACCCTGAACTTAAGGGGTTGTCCCACAAAACACATGTATCCCCTATCCACAGGATAGGGGATACATGTGCGATCACTGGGGGTCTGACAGCTGGCACCCCAAGCGATAAGGAGAACGTGGGACCAAAAGTCTCCCGAAGTGCTCTTATATGGCCCGATATGGGCCATGAAAACGAGCGCCGATCAACAAGGCAGCTCGTTGATCTGTGCTTATTTGCTTCTTTCAAAAGGAGCTATGATCAGTAATGTATGGGCACGAAAGAACATGTCTTATTAATGGCCAATAATTGGGAGGAACAGTAAAATTGCCAGTGTTAGACTATATATATATAAAACATATACGGTTATTATGGCTTTCAGCGGATTTCACTAATCAATATGTTTATATGTTTACAATTACAACCCAACATTAGCAACATGCAACAATTGCTGACTTGTCCAGGTGAATGGTACTAATGGCTTTTTCAAATTTAGGGGATTTGGGGCATTAACGTCTCAGTCCACATGATTTACCTGTTAGGCAGGGTTGTTGTGTCACACTGATAAGTCAGGGAGACAAAGTGGTCTCTTTAGAACAATACACATTTCCATTGAGAACCATTAGCTGAAAGTCTTACTTGGTCAACACATATATACTCAGAACCTATCACCTCTACTGACATGTCTGTTTGAATAAATAATTCCCCATGAAATAACTAGAGCATTTTTTTTTAGAACTTTATGTTGTGTTGTTCCTCTGTTATTCTGCCTTGAAATGTATGAATAAATTAACAGCTGGGTTGTGGCCCTGCACAGGCTTAGGGTGTGGCCCTACACAGGCTGACAATGTCCAATCAGTGCTGACGAGTGAGACTGTGTAGGGACACACCCCTTTGACAAGAGGAATAGTAACAACAGTTGTCAATTTATTCATAAATTTGTAAGAGGGATAACAGGGGAACGGCAAAATGCAGAGTTCTAAGAAAATATGTCCCAGAATTGTCTCTTCATGGGTAATACAAATATTTATTAAAATAGACATGTCAGGAGAGGTGGCAGGTCCTTTTTAAGGCTGGGTTCACATGTTGCGCTTATGCTGCGTCTTTGTTGCGTTTTTGAGCGGTTGGGGAAAAAAATGCAACTAAAAACCGCATACGTTTTTAATTACCCATGCGTTTTACAAAGTGTTTGTGATTTCACCATGACTCGTGGACATAACGGCTAGGGCTATGTGGAGACTTGTGATTTTAATATTACTCTATAGAAGGTAAAATGTAGCTACTTTTTATAAAAGCCAATAAATCCCATCAAGTAGTAATTCAAAAAAGACATTGCTAGTGATTTGCTTGACTGTAACAATTTTCAAGTGATATAGTGCATTTCTATGGACAGTGATTTCTGAGCGTTTTTTGTTTTTTTAAGTGTAGTCCTAGCCAAATGCATTCGATTTACTGTGAGAAAGTATAGCTGGAATACTCCGCCTGTTGGTAGCACCCATGAGTACTAGATTTCCATTTATAAATATTATTAAAATATTTTGCATAAGAGAAAAAATATAATAGAAAGTTTTTCAATGTAAACAAATGACAAGTACTAAAATCACACACGAATAATGAGATGCAAACCAAAGTTTATGAACTGTGAGACCCTGGTATCCCCATTCTCAAACATCGCTGGATGGTAAGGGCTTGTCCACACGTAACGGAATTGCTGCGTATTTTCCGTCTGGAATTGCGCACCGAAAATACGCAGCAGAATACAGTAGAAGCAAAGTGGGTGAGATTTAACAAATCTCATCCACACGCTGCGTAAAATTTCCGAGCAGAAATTTACCAGCGGTGAATATTTTTTGTACCGCAGCATGTCAATTCCTGCTGTGAAAATAGACAGAATTGCTGCATTTCTCAGAGGAGATGTCACCAATGGTGCGGTGTTTCCGCAGCGGAATATCTGGTAGTTTCTGCGGAATTGCTGCAGACATTTTCGGCAGAAATTCCGTTACCTGTGGACAAGCCCTAACGGCAGCATTGTGTAGAAGAGTTAGTACAGAAAGTCCCGCCAGGGACCCACAGCAGGTAGAAAAAAAAAGAGAAGAGACAAAAAATATATAAAAGTAAAAGAGTAGGAATAAAAGAAGGCATGAAAAGAAAAATAAAAATGGGTGGGGGTTTGATGATAAATCCTAAATGTATAACTTGCATTGACCCAAAAATATAAGGGTATACAAAGGAAATGTTATTTTTTATAGGTTATGCTACTTATGCAATTCAACATCATATTAGTTTGCGTTCAACAAATGTAATAGCGTGTTGCAGTACTCATAATGTGCTGTAGGTGGCGCCTAGAGTATTAGGAATTTAGCCATTGATTCGAGACTGTAACGTGATATATTTGGGCAACATTTACCAACCACTTGTCCTATAATAACTGGTTGGCCTGTGTGGTTGGCATGCGGCGCAGCCACAGAACAGGTGCAGGAGGGTCCAGAAGTCACTTATTTATATACGCTGATAGTTTCAGGATATGTATTGCACTGAGATCTGAGTGATCTGTTCACTTCTTGATTCACTTACAGTGGGAGACGCGTCTTGTGTGGCCTCCATTTACCTAGTCCAGATGGTATTTTGTGTTTATCTTTCTTAATCTGCTCTTACATAATTCTCCGTGATATAAGTAAATTTGCCTTGAACCAACAGGGATATTTTCCATAGGAGATAATATTTGCTCATTTATTTTTAGCATCCCAGTGGTTTTCACTTTCCATTTCGGAATAATTTATTAAATTACACTATTGCATCATTTTAGGGACTTACATGCAGCGTGTTCACTGATGCTGATAGCGAGATTAGAGAAAAAAATATTTTAAGACAAAACCAAAAACTGCTACCAGGGCCAACACCTTATGGTGATCTAAATTTAGTTCAGTAGTAAGGAATCTCTTTTTTTTTGGCCAAACAATAAACAAACAGTGTCATATAGTGCCCAAATAACAATAGCTTAACTGCTACTGTTTTAGCATGCAGAGGTAGCATTCGCAATGAGACCCCCGACTTCCAGACCCTCTGACTGTGCGCATGCCAATAACATGTATAGGCTAGGGTGGATTATACATAAACCAATCCAAGTCATTTGAATGACACACAACTAAACTTTTAAACGTTGGTTGACACGAGGGTCGGCCACAGCTTTATTTATTATTTCAATATTTCCAAAAATAACGGTTTACTTATTATACCCGTATGCCAGCCCGCCTAAGGCAGGGCATGTAGGTCGATTCTTTTAATAACAAATTACCGCCTGCTGTGACATGAGTTTCCAAACGAATCAAATACCTCACGACCAGAAAAAATACAATTCATTATACCGACTAAACAACATGACAATTGAACGGAGTACAATTCCGTATGAAATACACATAGTGCTTCAGAGACAAATATATATACGTATATATTTTTTTCTTTTGTCTCTTAGTTAAAAAAATTTGTATAATTAATTATATATATATTTTTGTCAATATATCTTTCTCTTTTCTTTTCTGTTTTTTGTTTAAAGAAAAATTAGGTTCATCACAAAACAAATAGAGAGGGAGGGTGGGACAAGTAACGGCCAAAAGAGGAAGACGTCTGCCGGCCCCAGCCTTATAAACCCAGAAAGGGAGGGTGGGCAAGACCGCCCCCATACTACCCAAAAACGCCCAGTGGGGCGGGTGCCCTATCCCTATAGGTCTATGGCCCACCTAAATCTAAATTGGACAGACCCACCCCTAGCAGGATATATCCCTCATTTAACCCCATACCGTGCCACACAGTCATGGGCCCAACGGCCAATAAGCCTGAGGGCCTCCAAGGAGTAGGGGTCTCATTGCGACTGCTATTTCAGCAATCCCCACAGCTCTCTCTATTCAACTTGTGCATGACCTGTAACTCACAAAAACACATCAATATCGCCAAAGGCAAAAAGATTAGCCCTTGCTTCCCAGACACCCATTGAATGCTTACTAGTATTGTGGCGTATAACTTTATTTGGATAACTATAAGCATACAAATGAAGATTAAAAACGCAATGTGAACTGGGAAGTGCAAAGTCAAACCACCCTCTCTGGTGGCCGCACTACCTATATAAAACAACTAAGAATCGGCGGCTGCAGTCCGCTTGAGTAGAGACTTAGAATTATCAGAAGACATTGATTTTAAAATTGAAAAAGCCCCCCCGACATGTTTCACCACCGAAGTGGCGTCCTCAGGGGAAAAAGATCTGTCACTCTGTACTGAAAGTAAGCCCAAGAGGGTACCTAGATGCCGGTCCCTGGCTAGCGTAAGCCGGAACTTGGATGATTCCTCAGGAGCGGTGATGCAGAGTAAGAATAGACTTCAGTGGCACTATACGAACTTGTTAAAAGTATTGACTGTATTCAAAAACATTGACTGAAGCAAAGGAGACAAGGGGGATGAATGACAGAGTTGATGCAGGTTAACCTGGGGTGCGGAGTCTAAGGAATCACCGGTTCTTCACCCTTAACCCCCATAAGGAGTTATGGACTTTGCCGATAAGATTCCCAGGTCACGGCCACCAATGTAGTCTCCAAAACATGGTTGATGTTACAGATGGCGGGTAAAGATCATAGTCGAATAGGTCCGGGTCAGTAACAGACGGGTAACGTCAGGTCCATTAAACGGTATCAGGAGGCAAGATCAGGGTCAGGCCAGAGGTTGGTACATGGATTATCGGATCAAGCAAAGTCAGGACAAGCCGGATCAAGCACAGAAAATCACAGGGAACAACAGGAAAAATGCCAGGACACTTACAACCAGGGTTGAGAAACAAGCAACTAATTCCAGTAGCAGTTCCACTTCAAGGTCTCCAGCCTCTGAGGTCATTACTTCTACCGGACAGAGCAGGGAGTTGTGGCATTGCCCTCAGCAACAGGATGCCACCGCTCTAGATTCATCACGGCAAGGATCAGCAGACCCAACGAACGCCCTGCCGAGTATACCTAGCGGCTTGGGTGCTATCCCTGGCATGCCTTCCTCCAGGCATATGGAGTGCCATATCCTCTGCGTGGACAAAGCTTTAAAACATAACATGCTGGCTGGATGCAGCCACCACTAGAGGACGCTTAGGAGCTTACCTGGTGCTATGCTGTTATTGTGATCAGTGTATGCAGTAAGCTCCCTCTAGTGGAGGTTGCAGGGTATTTGGAGCTCTGTATCGGGAAAAAAAAGGGTTCTGACCACTATAAAGTTATACTAAAAAATGAATCAGCACAGAATTGTGAACCTAGTTAGACAAATAAAAAATGGTATTCAAGGATGGACATTCACTTTAATGCTGTATTCACACTGGTATAATGGGCATGGGTTAAATTTTAAAAATCCAAGTTGAAGGATTTGAGAAATCTGTTTCGATCCTTTTGCGATGAACCCTGACGAATCCCATTCACTTAAAAAGGTCTGCCAAGTTTTATTTAGTCACTAGCACCCTAAAATTTCGCTGTTTTGCCCATCAGGTTCAGCAGAAACTTGACAGAACAGAACCATGACACCAGTGTGAACAATGTAAAGCCTAAGCTGCTGATGTATGTGGTTTACACAGGATTGCTTAGACTGGAAACACTCAAATATTTTAGACCGGAATACCTCTTTAAGCTTTATTTACATAGGGAAGAAGACCCCTTTAAGAGCTACCAGTTACTTGCCAAAGCCTTTTACTTAGCTCATTAGTTTGATGTAGAAAAATTGTGGTGATTTAAAAAAATTTGAAGATATCAGTATATGCTTTAATATGAATATATAATACTGTGTACCAACGAAGTGGTAGGCTGAATAGCCTATGTAAGGTGACAGGTATGATTGAAGAATAGCAAATACTATGTAGACTTCCGACTCTGGAAGGTCAACTACATCCTCTTAAAAGAGGAGGTGAGGATTTAGGGATAAGAAAAGACATCAAGCAGTAGACAAATATTCACAGCAAGGAGAAGAAACCAGAAAGAAATATATAGATGGCTTAGAGGTCAATGTAGTATTTGATGTCGGCATTGACCTATATATATATATATATATATATATATATATATGTATATATATATATATATATATATATATATATATATATAAATATATAGCGTAGAGTACACCAACATGTTCCAACTTGCTCACTCTGCAAGGCAAGCGAGATATAGGGGCTTGTCCACACGTAACGTAATTGCTGCAGAACATTTCTGCAGCAATTCCATTGAAAGTAGCAGACATTCCGCTGCAGAAAAAACCCACCATTTCCTGCGTTTTATACTGCAGAAAATAGTACGGATTTTGCGGCGTTTTTTCTCCATATTGGGAAATGGTGACATCTCCTCTGAAAAACGCAGCAATTCAGTCCAGTTTCCGCAGCAGGACTTGACCTGCTGCAGTACGAAAAATACGCACCGCAGATCAATTTCTGGTCGGACCTTTTACGCAGCGTGTGGATGAGATTTATTAATTCTCACCCACTTTGCTGCTACTGTATTCTGCTGCGTTTTTTCCATCCGCAATTCTGGACGGAAAATACGCAGCCGTTCCGCTACGTGTGGACAAGCCCGAATACCCAAGAAGAAACTGTCCACTATAAAAAAAACTATAAATATTAATTCCGACCCCCAGGCGAAGGCTTGAGCTGAAACGTACATAGGCGTTGGCGACATCCGGGTGACCACCGTTACTAGGGAAAAGAAACAAATGATGTGTATCTATTTTTGGGGCTCAGACTGTTATACTGTAATATATTGTTCTTGCACTATACTTATATCTTAGTATGTCCTCTCTTTGCTACTATAATTTATGAAACGATTACTTATTTGACTATGTCCCTGTGAGGTTGCCCATAGTATCCCCAGTGTGGCTTGTTTTATGGTTTTTATACAATTATGATACATAATTAAATATATTTTTTTGTGGCTTTATTGCACTCTTTTATATGTATAGGCTGAGTTTTAGGATATGTAGTACTATCAAAATCCATACATGTCTATCACTTAAAAATTTTATAATCTCTGTGTTTATAGAGAGAAAGGGACGTTATAATCCCAGGAGATATTTCACAAGTCTTTCTTAGGGCTCATGCATATTAGGGCTTCCATACAGGTGCATAGGGCCTCTACTGTACCTCCGTATACCTCTGATTAAGGGCTTATTCAGACAAACGTGGGTAAACTCGGATGTGAAAAACGGATGTTTTTCACTTCCGTGTTGCCCCCATGCAGGTCCCCATAAACTTAAAGTCTATGGATGGAAACCCGTGAAAACAGAAGAAAATAGGACATGTTCTATTTTTCAACTGACCCTTCACACAGTCCGCTGAAACAACGGCCGTGTGTACGGCCCCAATGAAATACATGCGTCTGCGTGACGACCGTTGTTTTAACGGCCGTCAGAGGGAACGTATTCAACATTTGTCTGAATAAGCCCTAACAGAGGTGGCAAAAATGGTGGCATTCTCCATCAGATTCTGTATGTACGAAGGTATTCCCCTCCATGAAGCATTGATTATAGGGGAGAATATCTCCCTACATACGGCACCTGATGGAGTTTGTATGGCAGCACATGAAGGCTGGGCACTGCTGTGCAGACTCCGTGCACATAACTCTGCTATGTTACGAGCTCTTATGAAAAGGACTAGACTTCAGAAAATGAATTAGCTGATTTAGAATTTCCCACAAGTGGGTAATTGGTGTAGCGCTGGAAGCTGGTCCCATTTCTGCCAGCGGTCCACGCCACCGGGTCTCGTACCTCCTTCGGCGACCTGTCTCTCACTCAGGCCGCCGGCGTCTGCTGGTATCCTCTTCTTGTGGCCGCTATGTGCTTAGTGCACGAAATTCAAAATTCACTCATCCGGTCCCTGTTGCCCACAGGACTATATATCCACTATCCACCTGGTGCCTGAGCAACATTGGAACAACCTAGTTGTATGCTGTGAAGGGTCCTATGTGCATCTGATTCCAGTCTGATATTGCTATGTGTTGTCAGCCGGTATACAGTCATCAGCTACCAGCCTGTATCTAGTCCGCTATTGCTGCCTATTGTCAGACCGTAACCAGTCATCCACTACCAGCCTGGATCTAGTCCGCTATTGCTGCCTATTGTCAGACAGTATCCAGTAATCCGCTACCAGCCTGTATCTAGTCCGCTATTGCTGCCTATTGTCAGACCGTATCCAGTCATCCACTACCAGCCTGGATCTAGTCCGCTATTGCTGCCTATTGTCAGACAGTATCCAGTAATCCGCTACCAGCCTGTATCTAGTCCGCTATTGCTGCCTATTGTCAGACCGTATCCAGTCATCCACTACCAGCCTGGATCTAGTCCGCTATTGCTGCCTATTGTCAGACAGTATCCAGTAATCCGCTACCAGCCTGTATCTAGTCAGCTATTATTGCCTATTGTCAGCCAGTATCCAGTCATCCGCTACCAGCCTGTATCTAGTCCGCTATTGTTGCCTGTTGTCAGCCAGTATAAAGTCATCTGCTACCAGCCTGTATCTAGTCCGCTATTGCTGCCTATTGTCAGACAGTATCCAGTCATCCGCTGTCCGCCTGTGTCCAACAAACCGCTATCATCTTCCATACAGCTGCAAGTTGTCAGTCTGCCTCCTACTGTTGGTGTCAAGCTTATTTAAACATATGCCCATTGTATTGAATAAATGCATAATTGTATCGTATTGTATCGCTATTGAATCCAATAGGTCCTGTACAGCAGCGATTCCCATACAGATACTTTTTTTCTAGATATACCAGCAGTAACTTCTCTTGATAAGTGAAGAATAGAAATTCCATCTCACAGGGTTCCAAGTCTTGTCTGTTCAGCCGTCATGGTATGATGACCAGGCTAAAGGTCTAGAAAGCTGAAAGCCCTGGTATTTGATTATATTCAAAACATCATGGGCAGCAATTAAAGTGGTAAAGTGATAATAAGACTCGGGAAACTGAAGAAACAAACAAAAATCAGAAAATGTATGTCATTTTAGTCAATCTCTTATAACTTGAAATAATTTAGGAATAAACAAATACTGGTCTACCATACAGTCATAATTGGGACAACCTAGGTTTTGGGTGGAGGGATAAAAAATCTGGGATCTGAGGTTTCTCTGACCTCAGACATTGCCACAAGAGCGAGGCTGTCAATCACACCAAACCTTCCGCTTGATCAACAGGATGTACATGTACCTCACAATGCGGGAAATTACTGCTGTTACCACCAATACGCCTCTTCACGGCGGTCACTAAGGGGCCTTAGTCTAAGTACTGCACGGGTGTCCCGCGCAGGCTGAAGTCGGGGCACAGCTGTCTGGTGACAGCTGGGCTCCTGCTCCAACGGTAACGATCGAAGTTTACTTCGATTGCGGACGTTTAACCCGTTAAATGCCACGGTCAATAGCGACTGCGGCATTTAACTTGTTTAAATGCAATCGCGGGCCTCCGATGTGGTGTCATGGCAGCCGGGGGCCTGATAAAAGCCCCCAGGTCTACCCTGGGCATATGCCTATAAGGGTATGTTCACACGCAGTGTTTTCAGGCGTAATTCGGGCCTTTTACACCTCGAATTACGCCTGAAAAAATGGCTCCATCACGCGTACAAACATCTGCCCATTGCTTGCAATGGGATTTACGATGTTCGGTTCCCACGAGCCTTTATTTTACGCGTCGCTGTCAAAATACGGCGCGTAAAATGACGGCTCGCCAAAAGAAGTGCAGGGCACTTCTTGAGACGTTTTTGGAGGCGTTTTTCATTGACTCCATTGAAAAACAGCTAAAAAAATGACGGAAAATACGCCGTGAAAAACGTGAGTTGCTATAAAAACGTCTGAAAATCAGGAGCTGTTTTCGCCTGAAAAAAGCTCCGTATTTTCAGATGTTTTTGGTCACTGCGTGTGAACAAACCCTTAGGATGCGCCAGAGGCACATCCTAATAGATTGCCTGTCAGATTTACACTGATAGGCAATAATGCTCTGGTATACTAAGTATACCAAAGCATTATAGCAGCGATCTGTGGATCGCATAGTAAAGTCCCCTAGTGGGATTAATAAAATAAGTAATAAATGTGAAATAAAAGTTATTAATAAAAATTACAGTAAAAATTGTTTTCCTTAAAAAGTGATTTTATTTAGTAAAAGTGTAAAAAATAAATAAAAGTACACATATATGATATTGCCGCGACCGTAATTACCGAAACAATAAATTTAATATGTCATTTAAACCGCAAGACAGGGAGAAACAGCGGCTGTGTTACAGAAAATGGGTCAGTAAGTTTGAATTATCCGTGCCTCCATACACTGTAGTCCAATGTTGGTGGGATGGAACTGTTGATCCCAACATCCACCGAGCACAATGTTCTTGCCATGTGCAGGGCAGTGAGACAGGAACAATAAGCCAGTGATTACTTCCCAGTGCTGGCATCAGCAGAAACTCAATATTTCCTGTTGGGGGTAGACCTGTCAACAAGTACCACACCACTTGTTGATGGCATCCACCTTGATACAAGCAGTTTTCTACTGCAACCCCTCAGATCCAGTAGGGTCAGAAGTAGTAGTGTGAGATAGACGTTGCTGATGCTTAATCCTAGACAGAAAGATCCCCAGTCCCGGAAACTGGAGACCTACATTCATGCCAGGATCACACATACACACAGTTTTGATGCAGTTTTTGTTCCAGTTTTTGGCTGTTTTTTTTTTTAGCCAAAACCAGAAGTGGATCAAAAATGATGGGAAGGTATAAAGTAACGACTGATGCATCTCTTTTCATTCGTGTCTATGTTTGGCTCAAAAAACTGTGTGTGTGATCCTGGCCTAATATATCGTATGGATTTCTGATTGCTGGTGACAGATCCCCAGGATCACATTCACAGTTTTGATGCAGTTTTTGTGGCAGTTTTATAGGTCAGTTTTTTGAGCCAGAGACAGAAGTGGACACACAATAAAGTAGATGCATCAGTCTTTTCTTTCTACCATGTCTTCCTTTTGGATCCACTTCTGGCTTTGGCTAATAAAACTGAGCCAAACACTGCATCAACACTTTGTGTGATCCTGGCCATTCCTTAACACATTATAGTCTAAGGCCTCATGCACACGATTGTAGCCAAGTGAACGGCTGTGATTTTCGGGTCGGCCGGCAGCAGAGTGTCACCCGCAAGCTGCCCGCAAATTGCAGGCCGTGCACATGGCCGCGGCAATTTGCTATGAGCCTGGACCGCAGAACACGGCCATAATAAGACATGCCCGTTCTTTCTGTGGTCCGGCTCCTGGGCCATGCACGGACCGTGGAAACCACAGTCGTGTGCATGGGCCTATAGGAATGAATGGGGCTGCAATTCTCCTGTGGATTTTCGGGGGAATTGTGGCCGCAAAAGCCCGTTCGTGTGCATGGTGCCTAATAGGTTCATTCTCAAGCGATCATTATGGTCTCTTGCCCCGTGAAAATGGAGGAGGATATGCCAAGAAGATTTGGAATCTACCTCTTAGTTTGTCCGTAAGGCCAGGATCACACACACAGTTTTCATGCACGTTTGCAAACTATAAATTCCAGCAAAAGAGCTCATGAATTGCTGCTATTAACTAGTCCTGGGTTTATATAAAGACAGAACTGCCCCAAGGAAATAACTGCATAATACAGAGAGAAGGTGCCAGGAGGAAGCAGGCACCCTGACAAGCACTTGAGACTACAGATCCTATTGTCTTTGTGTCAGCCATGAATAAGGTGAGAAAATCTCCCCCCTGGCAGGAAGTATTTCAGCAAACATCTCAGCAGGGGATTCCTGAGCAGTTCCTCTCAGTGTTTTTCCCTAAAACACAATTTATTTACATGCATACGACTTCTAGACTGAGACAAAACAGAAGCCAAGCAAGCCTAAGGCTATGTTCACACGGAGTATTTTGCAGGAGGAATATCTGCCTCGAAATTCAGTTTGGAAGTTTGAGGCAGATTTTCCTCTCCCTGCACGCCGATTTTCACAGAGTTTTTCGCTGCATTTTTCGCCCGCGGCCATTGAGCGCCGCGGGCATAAAACACAGCGAAATACACTTTCTCTGCCTCCCATTGAAGTCAATGGGAGGTCAGAGGCGGAAACGCCCGAAGATGGGGCATGTCGCTTCTTTTTCCCGCGAGGCAGTTTTACTGCTCGCGGGAAAAAGACGCCGACGCCTCCCATTGAAATCAATGGGAGGCATTTTCGGGCCGTTTTTGCCGAGTTTTGCGACGCAGTTTCCGCGTAAAAAAACTCAGCAAAATACTCTGTGTCAACCCAGCCTAACAATGAGAAGTGCAGTTCACATTTCTAAGTTTTCAACTTTACATTGTCCCTTGTCTGTCTAACAACCTGCCGCCCAGCATAAGCATCTAGTAGCCATTTGCCGTAAGGCTATGTTCACACATCGCCATGTTTTGCAGATTTTGGTGCAGATTTTTGAGCCAAAGCCAGCAGCGGATCCAGGAGGTCGGAGAAGTAGAAGTTCTTCCTTTATATTTCTTATTCATTTTGAAACTACTTTTGCCTTTGGCTCAAAAATCTGCAATAAATTGCAATGTGTGAACACAGCCTAAACATATCAAGGCATTTAGCCCCTTGATCGACCAATGATCTAAAGTTTATCATGGCCTCCCAACTCTCCAATGCCAGCAGATGCCGGGTTTGAACGTTGGATTTCAACATGCCGATCCTTTGTTTCAGTGGGAGAGGGATCTGGCAGCGGCGTATTGCCCTCTCTGCCCATTAAAATAAACATGCACATATTTGGCAGAGCTGAGCATTCAAGTTTCTGCTGGAGTAAAGTAGATATAGCTATTTTATGTGTATGGTCGGCTTTATGGTCTTCTTCTACGCTTGTTTTTGAAGGGATTGTCTGGTTTCTATAAAATATTCAGATACTAGTAGTGGGCCTCGGTGCAAGAAATATACAGTATATATAGGCTCTTTAATTTCATGATTCATATACGTCTACCACTAGGTTTACCTGACTGGTTGTGATGTCACAGTAGCTTACTGACTGCGCATAAACTTGTGATGTCACAGCAGATTACTTTCTGGAAACACAGTTGTGATGTCACAGCAGCTTTCCAGACTGAAACCGACTTGTGATGTCACAGTGACTTATCTGACTGAAACACTATTATGATATTACGCTATCTTACCTGATTATAACGTTCTGTGATGTCACAGCAGCTTACCTAAGTAATATACACTTGTGATATCATAGCTTGTTACCTGTCTAACACCCAGTTATGATGTCATAGTGGTTTAACACAGTTGTAATGTCACAGCTGCTTACCTGACTAACACACACTTGTGATGTCACTGCATCTTACCTGACTAACACACACTTGTGATGTCACTGCATCTTACCTGACAGAAAGACATATGTGATGTCACAGCTACCTACTAAACTAAAGCTTGTGACATCAAATCTAAACTTGTGAACTAAAGCTTGTGATATCACAGTAGCTTACCTAGGGGCAGACACCAACAATAGAGGGCCCCTGTACAATCACAGTATATGGGCTCCTTGATTGCCATCTGCTAATTTGATGACTGTGGGGTGCTCGGCGTAGACCACAGGTTTTCTATTAAGAAGAAATTGATGACCTATCCTCGGGATAGCAATCAATATCTAATCGGTGGGGGATCGAATCTCGGCAAACCCCGTTGATCAACTGTTTTGAAGGGGCTGCGGTGCCATGCGAGCGCTGCTTCTTCTTCATTACTTCCCTGCTCGGATAATGAATCGCCGACACGCTTGTAGCGGCGGTTCACAGTATTACAGCCTCCTCCCATTCAAGTGAATAGGAGAACGCTATAACACTGTGAACCGCCGCTACAACTGTGTCGGCATTTCACAGTACGAGCAGTGACCGAAGACCCCCTTTTAAAACCTCTGATCGGCGGGGGTGCCGAGAGTCGGACTCCCACCGAGCAGATTGATGGCCTATTCCTCTATTTTTTTTAAGGCAGCAGTGGGCCCCCTCAGCTACAGGGCCCCTGTGCAGCTTCAGAGGTTACTCATATGGTGTTTTTTCGCCCCTTGTCTACACCCTGGGTGAGATATATTAAAACGAGTGCAGAGGAAAATGGATGCCGTTGCTCATAGCAACCAGTCAGGTCATTGCTTTCATTTTCCCAAGGATCTGTGCTATATCTTTAGTCAACCTTATACTTAGAGAACCATTTTTTAAAACATTTATATTTTAAATGCAAAAACCCTAATTTATAAAAAAACAAGTGCGGATTAAACATCGCGTAGACTTTTTTTCAAATATAAATTGCTCTGTTCACATTTGCATCCGAGCCTCTCTCGCAAATTCCTTTCGATTTGACAGGAGGAAAAGCGCTGCATTTCTGTCAAGATGACCGGTACCCTGACGAACCCCCTTTTTAAGTTATGGGGTACGTTATGTGCCGATGTAAACGCTCAAAAAATTAAAGTTGGAATCTGATTGGTTGCTATGGACAACTGCTCTGTCTGCAATCGTTTTTTGTTTCCTACATGAATCCCAATAATATCCTGGTAAACTTATTTTAACCTTTAAAGCCTGGAGCAGCTGACGTTTCCTGCACTATGTAGGAATAATAATGTGAGGGAAGGCAGTGCTTTCATTTAGGACAGAGCTGCTCACAGCAGAGGAGGGGTCTCCTCCACACACAGTCTGCAAGTGACAGACAGAGCTAAAGCTGCAGTGTGGGTTCTGCTCCAGCAGAGGGCGGCGCTTGTCACGGCTCTAGATCGCATGCGCAGTACACAACACAGACAAGTTTTCCCTGGGCTGCAGACCATGGCACCGTGTCTGCGTCTCCTCATCTTTGCGGTATCCCTAAATTTATTAATATATCCGGACTCGGGCTGTGCGGCTACCGGTGGTCTCCGGAGAACACCTGCAGACTCCTGTGCACCCAAGGTCAGTGTTCCCCCGGCTGTGAGACACTTCCAAGTATTGTCTCTAACTTTGCTGAAAGTTCGCCCGGACATGTAAAGTTTTCTCTGTGTGTATAGGGACTTGATCTCAGTGCAGAAGATGTGCATTGTATTACAGGATCTCTATATGTGTACTTCTACATATATAATTGTCTTTATTTCATTACATGGCCAGTGCCAGTGCATTCAGAGCTGATACTTGTGATCTGATTAATGGCTTTGTGTATATTATTAGATCTATATGGTAGTGTATGTTATTAGATCTATATGGTAGTGTGTGTTATTAGATCTATATGGTAGTGTGTGTTATTAGATCTATATGGTAGTGTATATTATTAGATCTATATGGTAGTGTGTTATTAGATCTATATGGTAGTGTATGTTATTAGATCTATATGGTAGTGTATATTATTAGATCTATATGGTAGTGTGTTATTAGATCTATATGGTAGTGTATGTTATTAGATCTATATGGTAGTGTATGTTATTAGATCTATATGGTAGTGTGTTATTAGATCTATATGGTAGTGTATGTTATTAGATCTATATGGTAGTGTGTGTTATTAGATCTATATGGTAGTGTATGTTATTAGATCTATATGGTAGTGTGTGTTATTAGATCTATATGGTAGTGTATGTTATTAGATCTATATGGTAGTGTATATTATTAGATCTATATGGTAGTGTATGTTATTAGATCTATATGGTAGTGTGTGTTATTAGATCTATATGGTAGTGTATATTATTAGATCTATATGGTAGTGTATGTTATCTATATGGTAGTGTATGTTATTAGATCTATATGGTAGTGTATGTTATTAGATCTATATGGTAGTGTATATTATTAGATCTATATGGTAGTGTATGTTATTAGAGCTATATGGTAGTGTATGTTATTAGAGCTATATGGTAGTGTATGTTATTAGAGCTATATGGTAGTGTGTGTTATTAGATCTATATGGTAGTGTATATTATTAGATCTATATGGTAGTGTATGTTATTAGATCTATATGGTAGTGTGTTATTAGATCTATATGGTAGTGTATGTTATTAGATCTATATGGTAATATGATACAGCCATACATTTTATCATCTATTTTACACTTACTATGTATCATTGGAGATGTTGCATAAAAAATATTTACGTGTGACATCGCAACCTAAAGTAGTCCAGATATATCTGCAAAAGTGACCTAATTTCTCGTGATTTCAATTTCATTCAACCTGCGATGCAATCCCCCTCCATTAAAATATCACTAATAGTAATTAATTAAAGTCCCAAAAAGTTAATCAGAAAAAATCGCACGCACCTTGAATATACAATGACATTTAATTTTAGTTGTGTAACTTTTTGCATTGTTGTGTTACTGTAGATAGTCACGATGTAGCCCGTCAGCTCGTTATGACTGACGTTTATATTATATACTGCATTTATTGACGGAAGTGACTGAGTGTTTTTTAATTCCAGGTTTTCCATTACCACGTTTTGACAGGTATGGGGAGGTTTAGGGGTGTTATATGGAGTTGTATAATACACTGACTGCTGTTTTGGGGATTTAGTCCTGTTATAAAAATATTGCCAGATCGTGAATACATCCAGAGGCTTTATTAGGATTATAGATTG
Source organism: Rhinoderma darwinii (assembly GCF_050947455.1). NCBI lineage: Eukaryota > Metazoa > Chordata > Amphibia > Anura > Rhinodermatidae > Rhinoderma > Rhinoderma darwinii. Next base: position 122,043,479 of record NC_134693.1, on the reverse strand, counting down.
TATGCTACAATAAAAGGTTGAATTCAATGTATAGCATTGCATAAAATTCATGTGCAACTTTATGGAGGTCAGCTTGTAGGTTGGGCTGTGTAGGATGAGCTGAGGCTCTATTCAGATCACGCTGGGGCTATACGTGGAGGGGGGGAGGGGTAAAGCCCCCTTCTCTGACATATAACGCTAATGTACTGTATGTCACCTTATAGCCATACAGTGGCATACATCAGCCAATGGCCACGTTAAAAAAACAACATACCGCATGTGGTAGTTTGGATTGCCAACTGCGTAGGTGTCATTTGTGTGGCTAAGGCCTTATTCACATTACACTGGGGCTATACATGGGAGGTATAGCCCCATATTCTGACATATGACTCCAATGTACTGTATGTCACCGTATAGCCATATAGTGACATATGTTACCCAATGACCACCACGTTAAAAAAATATATATACCGCACAGTATACTATTTGCAGTGGCCTACTTTATAGGAAAGGGCAGTCTGCTGCTCGTCTCTATACGGTAAAAAGCAGCGTTATACCATCCCGACGGTGGCCAAATGAACACTCTTTTGGCCTCCGTCCGTTGAATATGGGCCTATGGCTAGGTTGGGCTTATGCGTTGGGTGCTTTCCAGGCGCGTATGCCGAATGTGTTCACATAAGGTGAAACATAGCCATAGAAAATAATGGAGGGACAACTACAGGTGATGTCGCAATGTGCCATGGAAATTCATGCCATGGAAGACACTAGTGTTAAAGAGGCTCTGTCACCAGATTTTGCAACCCCTATCTGCTATTGCAGCAGATCGGCGCTGCAATGTAGATAAGAGTAACGTTTTTGTTTTTAAAAAACGAGCATTTTTGGCCAAGTTATGACCATTTTTGTAGTTATGCAAATGAGGCTTGCAAAAGTCCAAGTGGGTGTGTTTAAAAGTAAAAGTCCAAGTGGGCGTGTATTATGTGCGTACATCGGGCGTTTTTACTACTTTTACTAGCTGGGCGTTCTGACGAGAAGTATCATCCACTTCTCTTCAGAACGCCCAGCTTCTGGCAGTGCAGACACAGCCGTGTTCTCGAGAGATCACGCTGTGACGTCACTTCCCCAGGTCCTGCATCGTGTCAGACGAGCGAGGACACATCGGCACCAGAGGCTTCAGTTGATTCTGCAGCAGCATCGGCGTTTGCAGGTAAGTCGATGTAGCTACTTACCTGCAAACGCTGATGCTGCTGCAGAATCAACTGTAGCCTCTGGTGTCGATGTGTCCTCGCTCGTCTGACACGATGCAGGACCTGTGAGTGACGTCACAGCGTGATCTGCCAGAAGCTGGGCGTTCTGAAGAGAAGTGGATGATACTTCTCATCAGAACGCCCAGCTAGTAAAAGTATTAAAAACGCCCTGATGTACGCACATAATACACGCCCAGTTGGACTTTTACTTTAAACACACCCACTTGGACTTTTGCAAGCCTCATTTGCATAACTACAAAAATGGTCATAACTTGGCCAAAAATGCTCGTTTTTTAAAAATAAAAACGTTACTGTAATCTACATTGCAGCGCCTATCTGCTGCAATAGCAGATAGGGGCTGCAAAATCTGGTGACAGAGCCTCTTTAAGAGCTGTCACTTTTACTACAGGAATGAGTGCAGACTGCTCAATTACGCTAAGCGTGAAGCCGGTCAAGGAAGTTAATGCTTTTTGGCTCAATTTTGTGCTAGATGACGGTATTACGGCCACATCACCCTAACCTCCTGTTACGGTATGTTCACACGGCAGCGTCCGTAACGGCTGAAATTACGGGGCTGTTTTCAGGAGAAAACAGCTCCGTAATTTCAGCCGTAATGGCATGTTGAGGCTTTTTTGCTACGTCCATTACGAACGTTAAATGGAGCTGGTTTTCCATGGAGTCCATAGAAAACGGCTCCATTTACGTCTGAAGAATTGACAGGCACTTCTTTTACGCGGGCGTCTTTTTTACGCCCCCCGCCTTTTGACAGCGGGGCGTAAAAAAAATGACCGTCGGCACAGAACATCGTAAGACCCATTCTAATGAATGGGCAGATGTTTGCCAACGCTATCGAGGTGCATTTTCGGACGTAAATCGAGGCGTAAAACGCCAGAATTACGTCCGTAAATAAGCTGTGTGAACATACCCTTATACTGAACCAAACTATTACCTAAGGGTTTTATGGTGCTCTGAGCTCAGTTCACTACAACCGTGGGGGAGTCCCGGTGTTGCGTCCATGTCTTCGGTGATGGAGGATATTTGGGTCGCACCTATCGTTATGGACCATATACCTGTTGCTGGAAGAGATTGGGGCAGTGGGTAATGATTTCTCCCTCTTTTACCCCCTCACCTTACACCTGGGAAGGCGGTTGGGGGGGGGTTAACAGACCCTTTCCGAAGAGATAAGCATTTCTATTCTTCCCCAGAGTGTCAGAGAGAGGAGGGCCACATATCTGGTAACCAGAGCGTGTGAAGAAGTCATTTGAAGAAGCCTTTTCATCACCCTCAGACTGTGCGCAACTAGTAAAAGATTCCTGACAGGCAGATAATAGGGTCACCAAGAGTGTGTAGGGATGAATGGAGAGGGCAGATCACTCGTGTGTGTAGGATTCTGCTAGGAAAGAAGTGGATTGTCTCTGTTACATATTTTATTAGATCAACTGCTTCCTAGGGGATCCATCTGTGCTGCGTATATCCCGTCTTATGACAAAACGTAAAACTTGGGCCCAGTCAGAGCAACATCCTGATAATTCATTGTCGGGACAATTGTCCAAGCTCCTCGTTTAGGCCTTGCTCATACACTGCAGATTTTATGCAAATTTTGATGCATTTTTTTTAAGGCAAAACCAGATTTGGATCCAGGAGAGGAGACACTCTCACGAGTCGGATAAACTGCGTAAAAACTGTGCAGCGCATCCGACCTGAAACCCACAGCACCTTCCGTCTGAAAAACCTCACCACACTGTGTTGCGTTTTTTCAAATTGAATTTCCGCTGCGGAAAATGCGCTCAAACTTACCCCTTCCGTCTTCTCTGCGCATAGTCCGGCCTCCTGGGATGACGTTGCAGGCCATGTGATGCTGCGGCCTGTGATTGGCTGCAGCGGTCACATAGGATGCAACGTCAGCCCAGGAGGCCGGACTGCAGGAAGAAGGAGAGACTTCTGGGTAAGTATAAGTTGCATTCCGCCACAAAAAAAATGCAGGTTTTACCCCCCCCCCCCATTTCAACTGAATAAGAAGGTCTATATTTACCACCCGGTCATTGTTGTAGCGAGACTTTCTTCTGTTCTTCTTCCACGCTGGGCTCCTGGGATGACGTTTAATCCCATATGACTGCTGCAGCATCATCCCAGGTGGCCGGATTGCACGGACAACAAAAAGATGCGTCGCCAAGAGAACGGGGTAAGTATAGACTTTTTATTTTTATGAGCCACTGTTTTCTGCAGCAGACATCCAGCCTGAAAAACTGCACCACTATGTGGTGTGGTTTTTTGGCCGGAATTCCCTGCCGGTTCCAGGACGGATACACTGCATACTTTTATGCTGCACATCCGCCCTGTGTGAACATGGCCTTACAGGAAAAATCAATCATTATATGATGACTGTGATGGAGGCTTCCCTAATGATTACTATTTACAGGCCTCAATTGAGGTCATTTTTTTGACAATGTCCCGCTCCAGTGATCAATTAGGCCTTGTTCACACAGTGAAGATTTGCTGCAGATTTTGCATGTATTTTTTTTAAGCCAGAAACAGAACCTAAACAGAAGAAATATATAACCTTGTAGGTCTGCTCTCCTGGATCCAATTCTGGTTTTGGCTTAAAAAATGCATGCAAAATCTGCACTGTGTGAACAAGGCCTTACACATAGTACTAGATGACTTAGCAGTGTGATCTCTGGTACAGGCAATGCCAGTTGTGGAACGCAAATTGCATATTGCAACTTTTCTAAACTTCAATTTTAATAGAATTGAATGAGAACAATCATGCTGTTGACTTGGTTCCTATTTACCTCTGTTGGAGTGCGATAGTCTTGTGTAGTTGCCATCTAGGCCAGGCTTTACTTTAGGTACAGACTGTGCACCGTTGGCTAGACTGGCATGTTATATTTTGCTTATTATATTTGCTTATAGTTTTGACTGTTGTGCCATGTCCGTGCATGCCTACTGAATGCACCAAAGGTACTTTGAAGTTAATAATGTGTCTTAAGTTACTTCCGTGCCCCGCATGCACTTTGAATTCCTTTGTACACTATCTGTGCCCTTTGAAGTGTTCTAATTGTGGATATAATACGTCTCTTCTCAGGTTGCATTTGTGCATAGAAAAAGTTTTTTTCTTTTACTTGACGTTCTTGACATCCCCAATACACCGTCTCGCTACCGGCGGATCATCCTTGCACCTTCGGACAGACTTGCATGACTTGTTCCTTATGCCGTTTGTCCAGCTTTGCATGGTGGGGGCCTTCGTGTAAACTCTGAATAGGGTTGCAAGGCTATTAGATGACTGACGGCCTCCGTAACATATTGTTTGCTCTGGGGTAGGGCTGCCTTTGAAGTATTGCCTATAGGAAGCGAAGCCACTGTTTGTTCTATTAAAATTCCTTTTCATTTCCTCCCCTTAAACCACAGGCCACTTCCCTCTGTCATTCAACACGCTGCAGGGACACAGACTGATTGAATTGCAACGCGTCTCGGCTCCGTAAGCAGCTGAATCGGAATATTCCTGCTGCGATATTTACAAATTCCTAAATACAACAACCATTACGCATTTGCATTTAGTTTTATCATAGGGAAAATAAAAATAGAATTGTCAAAAAGGCATCTGAGGTCAATATTCAGATGGCAAAGAATTTTCCAAACCCATTATATTAAAATTTTAACCTGATCAAAGAATGGAATATAATCCAGGTCCTAATCTGGCTAATTACATTTCTGGTGTTTGTGTATATCAGCTGGGCACTGCTGTGCCGGCGGCATATTGTGGGATTAAGCAGAATTTCTCCCTTTGCTGCCAGCTGTGCACATGTGGATTGATCTGGCCTTCAGCGTTGACTTGAACTTGCATGGTTTTTGTCAGCATGGAGTGATTTTTTATTTTTTTTCGTACTGTGCCTGGATCTTGACATCTGGAAAGAGAGTTACGCTGTAGGATTTTGCAGATAAAGCAAAAATGAGAAAACGAGATCCCAGGATAGATGTATAATGATACAAACCGGAAGAAACGAGGTGCATTTCTGCTTTCTGTATAGCGGGATGCATCCAATACAACAAATCTACAAACTAGTGCTGGACTTCTTTAGGGCTTGTTCACACAGAGTTTTTTGCAGGAGGAAAATTCTGCCTCAAAATTCTGTTTGGGATTTTGATGGAAATTTTGTCCTTCCTGCACGTCGTTTGCTGCGATTTTCGCTCGCACCCATTGAGTTCTACGGGCAAAAAACTCTGGGAAATACGCTTTCTCTGCCTCCCATTGAAGTCAATGGGAGGTCAGAGGGGTAAACGCGTGAAGATAGGGCATGTCCCTTCTTTCTCCCACGAGGCGGTTTTACCGCTCGCGGGAGAAAACCACCCCCGCCTCCCATTGAAATCAATGGGAGGCTTTTTTGGCCGGTTTTTGACGAGTTTTGCGGAGTGGTTTCCGCGCCACAAAGCTTGTCAAAATACTCAGTGTGAACAGGGCCTTTACAGGGAACCAAACGCAGAAAATAAGAACCCATGGGGGTTTATGTATGTATCTTCTCTATATAGGGTCAGGGTGTATTCACACGATGCATGCGTTTTTACCACGATTTGCCGCAATTTTTGTGCTAACTGCAAAATCGCAGAAGATCGTGGTAAATATGCATGCAGATTTTCAGTGCGGTTTTTGGCCGTGCAACAAAACCGCGCCATGTAAATACACCCTTATGCAGAAACCTATGGACATTTCGTCAGGCCAGCGCTACGCTGAGACTTTTTTTAGCGCCACTGATTTTAACTATTGAGTGACAGCTGCAGTCCAAATGAATGTTTTGAGTTGCATGCAATCTTGTGGACTGCAGCTGTCAGTCAAGAGTTAAAATTAACCAGTAGCTCCACGGAAAGTCTCAGTGTTGCCCTGGCCTCAGGCTGGGTTCCTACGTAGCGTAAAAGCTGTGGAAGTTCCGCAACGGAATTCTGTGCGGAAATTCCATAGAATTGACACTAGCAGCAAAGTGGATGAGATTTAAACAAATCTCATGCACACGCTGTGGGAAAAAAAATCTGCAGCGAAGACGTTCATAAATTGACCTGTGGTGCGTTTTTTTAAAATTTTTCAGCATTTCCATTTATGCTGCGGGTTAGTTGATTTTTATTTTTTGTTGTTGTGGTTTTCCCCATTGAATTCAATGGGGATGTAAAACCTGCAACAAATAGCAAATGTGACTTTTGCGGCGAAAATCGCGAATCAGAAAAAAACAAAAATGTTTTTTTTTTGTTTCAAATTAATATAAAAGTTTAATACTTACCCCTCGAGCGTTGTTATAGAGACGCATTCCTCTGGTTTCCGTTCAGGCCGTCCTCCTTTTTCAACCACTGCTTTCCACAGCGAAGAGTTCGCCTTAATACTTAACCACGATTTGGTGCAGTTTTTCAGGCGGAATTCTCGGCGGGTTCTGGGTCAAATACGCTGCATAGGTTTACCCAGCGTATCCGACCAGTGAGAACCCAGTCTTAGACCTTATTCACACGACAATGATGTTCTATGGGTGTATTCACACAGTCGTTTTTTTATTCATGGGCCGTCAAAAAATAGGACATCCTATTTTTATCCGTTTTAACGGCCTGACGGCCCCAATAGAAGTTAGTAGATCTGTTTTTAACGGCTGTCAATACATGTAACATCCGTTAAAAACAGATCTGTGACATGGGTATTTGCAAGGGAACTACTAGTTCCCTTGCTGGCTATCGGTGACACGACGACTCATACTCACCGATGCAGCGCCGACTTCTCCTGGTCTGGTCTCTAGTCTCACGGGTTCTGCGAAGGCGACGTGATGACATCATCGCGCCGCCTTTGCAGATCCCGTGAGACTAGTGACAAGACCAGAAGAAAACGGCGCTGCATCGATGAGTATGTAGGGCATTCATGTTGGGCTGTGTGGCATCATATACACCGGGGCTGTGTGGCATCATATACACCGGGGCTGTGTGGCATCATATACACCGGGGCTGTGTGGCATCATATACACCGGGGCTGTGTGGCATCATATACACCGGGGCTGTGTGGCATCATGTACACCGGGGCTGTGTGGCATCATATACAGTGGAGGTGTGTGGCATCATATGCAGTTAGGCTCTGTGGCATCCTGCGCAGGGGGGTTGTAAATAGTGTCTAGGTGAACATGTGACCTTCTTTTGGGTGTTTTCAGGGGGTTGGGACAAAAAAAGCCTGACCAATGAAACTCATCAGGTGTTTTTTTTTTTTTTTTTTAACGCCAATGAAAAACTGATGCAAAACGGACAGATGGAATGGAAATGGATGACAATTTAGAGACCCTGAGGGTATGTTCACACGCGGAGCCAAAAACGTCTGAAAATACGGAGCTGTTTTCAAGGGAAAACAGCACCTGATTGTCAGACGTTTTTTGAGCAACTCCCGTTTTTCGCTGCATTTTCGCGCCGTTTTTTCGGCCGTTTTTGGAGCTGTTTTCAATAGTCTATGAGAAAACGGCTCCAAAAACGTCCCAAGAAGTGTCCTGCACTTCTTTTGACGAGGCTGTAATTTTACGCGTCGTCTTTTGACAGCTGTCAAACGACGACGCGTAAATTACAGGTTGTCGGCACAGTACGTCGGCAAACCTATTCAAATGAATGGGCAGATGTTTGCCGACGTATTGGAGCCGTATTTTCAGGCGTAAATAGAGGCATAATACGCCTCGTTTACGCCTGAAAATAGGTCGTGTGATCCCAGCCTGATGCAAAACGGCCATTAAAAACTGACAGTTGATCAGTTTTTAATGGACTTTTTTTTGTCCCTGTCGTGCCAATATATCCTTCATGTCCTGATAAATAGGGTCATCTGTGTTTATATGTTTGATCAAGCAACTTCTACACACACGGCTGTAATGCGGATCCCTGTCCACATGAGATCGGATGATGTCATCGGATCCTGTTCTTGGCACTGTTTATAGAGCAGAGACCCACATTACCGCCATATGTAAGAGCCCAATGTATGTCACCTCCACTCTGCCGGCTGGTTTACAGCACAGAATTCTCCGGATAACTGAGATTATTGGATCACTTTTTTTCTAGTAAATGAAGCGGTACCGATAATAAGTATATATCATGAATTACTGGTTATGCAGTGGTTTGAAGGACATGGGGTCAACAGATAAAATAAAGGACGGACTTACGAGTACTTCACATGGGACCTACAAGCAAACAGTGTATTTATCAGCCCTCCTAAAGATCAAAGCTCTCACATTATCCTAACTATTGGGACGGATTATATTGTAAGATTGCCAACTAATGACTTGTTTCTTATTCCAAGGGTGCTCAGTGTCTATAAGGGTGGATTCGCACGCGCAGAGTTTGTTGCAGAAATTTCTGTGAGGGCTTGTCCACACACAACGGAATTGCTGCAGAAAATTTCTGCAGCAATTCCATTGAACAACGCAGAAATTCCACTGCAGCAGTTTTGGCCACTTTCCGCAGCAGGAATTCACATGCTGCGGTCCGAAAAATATGCAGGTAAATTTTTTCTCTGAATTTTTGAGCAGCATGTGGATGAGATTTGTTAAATCCCATCCACTGTGCTGCTACTGTATTCTGCTGCGTTTTTTCCATTCGAAACTCAAGCCAGAAAAATGGAGCAATTCCGCAGCGTGTGGCCGAGCCCTGATTGTGGCAGAAATTTGTATGCCTTTCGCCAAAACAACTACATTAAAATAAGTAGAATTGATTTTGAATTGAAGACTTTTCTGCAACTAAACCCATTCTTAGGGCTTGTTCACACATAACGGATTTGCTGCAGAAAATTTCTGCAGCATTTCCGCTTAAACTAGCAGACAATCCGCTGTGCAAAAACCGCACCATCTCCTACGTTTTTTACATAAAATAGTGTGGATTTTGCAGTGTTTTTTTTCTCAAGTCTGTGTAAGGCTGGATTCACACGAGCATGTTCGGTCCGTAAAGGGCGGAACGTATTTCGGCCGCAAGTCCCGGACCGAACACACTGCAGGGAGCCGGGCTCCTAGCATCATAGTTATGTACGACGCTAGGACCCTATGGCTGGGTTCACACGACCTATTTTCAGACGTAAACGAGGCGTATTATGCCTCGTTTTACGTCTGAAAATAGGGCTACAATACGTCGGTAACATCTGCCCATTCATTTGAATGGGTTTGCCGACGTACTGTGCCGACGACCTGTCATTTACGCGTCGTCGTTTGACAGCTGTCAAACGACGACGCGTAAAATGACTGCCTCGGCAAAGAAGTGCAGGACACTTCTTTGCAACGTAATTTGAGCCGTTCTTCATTGAAGTCAATGAAGAGCAGCTCAAGATTACAGGCGTCAGACGCCTCACAAAATGCGAGGAGGAGCTTTTACGTCTGAAACGACGCAGCTGTTTTCTCCTGAAAACCGTCTGTCTTTTCAGACGTAAAAGGAAGCTAGCGTTGCACATACCCTATATAAATACAAAGTATGTAAAGCTGGCCGCTAGAGATGTGCTAACATTTGCCATGTTGCTGCTGGGTGTTTCTTCTATTACAGGCCCCACAATAGAAAATTTGAGCGATGGCATCTCTATTGGCCACACACGAGACACCTTTTTCTCCTAATGTTATCTCTCCAAACCTTATTCAATGGGGAAAGGGCATCTCTGGCAGTGACTCATCTCCCAGGGGGCCAAGTAACAGATATCGCATATGCCCAGTCCTATTTTTCCCCTGATGTTGAGGGACTGCCCTATATCTATCAAAAAGTTGCCTGATCCTACCGAAACTGGCGTGTTTGGTTGACACTAAGGGTATGTTCACACGCACTGTTTTCAGACGTAATTCGGGCGTTTTACACCTCGAATTACGCCTGAAAAAACTGCTCCATTACGCCTACAAACATCTGCCCATTGCTTTCAATGGGTTTTACGGTGTTCTGTGGCCGCAAAAAAGAAGTGCATGTCACTTCTTGGGACGTTTTTGGAGCCATTTTTCCATTAAAAAACAGCTCCAATAACGTCCGTAAAATACCCAACGAAAAACGCGAGTTGCTATAAAAACGTCCGAAAATCAGGAGCTGTTTTCGCCTGAAAACAGCTCCGTATTTTCAGACGTTTTTGGTCGCTGCGTGTGAACATACCCTTAACGTTTATGGCCAGTTTTACATTGGTAAACCCCTCTTTTTGCAATCTTTGAAGCTTTATCTATATTTGCTCTCTGGAATCCATTCCCATTTTTTCCGGGTTTAAGGGTTCATGCACATGACCGTCTTCTTCTGTGTCCTGTCTGTTTGTTTGTTTTTTTGAGGATTGCATGCTGAATCATTAATTTCTATGGGGCCATGCACAGATCCCTTTTTTCTGTATCTGGGTGTCCGTTCTGTAAAATTATAGAACAGGTCCTATTCTTGTCCATGTTTGCGGTCCGTCTCATCCATTCTAGTGTATGGGTCCGCCAATAAAACGGACAGTACACGAAAGCAACTAGGATACATGTTTTGCGCTCCGCAAAATGGAAACGGTTGTGTGCATGATGCCTTATAGGCAAAGTGTAACCCGTGCCTTAGAAGCTATTACACGGTGCGGCTGAGCTGCGGAAACCGCATTAGTGCTGGGCAATTTTGCCCAAAAATTAAATCTAGCTTTTTTTCAACACTTTGGTCGATTTATTTTTTTTGATTTTTTTTGAATCTCGATTTTCTTATATTTTTTTTTTCTGTTTATTTAATAGCAATACCAAGAGATAACGTAATAAATTTTCTTTATATAAATAACTTTTTAACATATATTGCTATAATTATTGTACGTAACTTATCAACTTTTAACCTCTGCAAATACTTTATTTTATCATAAATACAATTGGAAAAATGTCTATCTAATTGATTTATAACTTCTGTGTTCCCCGGCAGGGAACAGGTTAACAGAGTCTATAATCAATGAGGCGCTGCGTGCACTAACATCCCCCTCTGTCCGTCACCACCTCAGCCGGTATCCGACATTTCCGGATTCACGCGACCGTGATTGGACCGTGAGAAACGGTCTCTGTGTCAGCCGGATTTCGCGGCCCAATCACGGTACATGTGAACAGGACTCCTGGCATCATAGTCATTTAGGCTACATTCACACGACAGTGAAAAAAATGGTCTTTAAAAACTGATCAATGGTCCGTTTTTCATGTCCATTTTGCATCCATTTCCAGTCCGTCTTTCATGGTCGTTTAAAAAAACAAAACAAAAAAGATGCATTTCATTTGTCAGGGTAGATAGTGACACAGTGCCCACATGTATTGACAGTGCCCACATAGTGCCCATGTAGACAGTGCCACAACCCCTTGCAGATAGCACCCCCACGTAGATCGTACCCCACCTTGTAGATTGCTCCTCCACCTCCCTTGCAGATTGCAGTATCACCCGCCTTCTTTGTAGAGCGCACCACCCCCTCCCTTGTAGATCGCACCCCCTTTCCTTGTATATCGCACCGCTGTAGCTGCTACAAGGAGCGGAATCCCCGGCCAGAGGTTGCCGATGCTTTGGCCAAGGATTCAGCTCCTAGTGGGAGCTACAGCGGCGTGATCTATAAGGGGGGGGGGGGGGGGTGAGGGTTGTGGTGCGATCTGCAAGGTACAAGGGCGGGTGGTGCGATCTACAAGGGGTTGGTGGTGTGATCTGCTAGTGGGTGCTATCTACAGCGGCGCGATCTAGAAGGGGGAAGTTGTGGTGCGATGCACAAGGGGGGTGGTGTGATCAACAAGGGGGTGCTATCTACCGCGGGGCGGTATCTACAGTGCAGTGTGGCTCTATATACGAGGTGTTCCTGCTTCCCCACGAAACTGCTGTTTTGTACTGCATCATTTTGTTCAATACAGGACAGCAGTTCCATGGGGAAGCAGAGACAGAACGGGGCGGACCAGGCAGTGACGAGGCGGCGGAGCTTCCCCTTTCACCTCAGCACAAGGCGCCACTAAAGAATCGATTCTACGAGTCTGTTAAAAAATAGAATCGTGAGAGTCCTTGAGGGCGAATTAATTTGATTAATTGCCCAGCCGTACTGCGCGCTGTCTACCGCTATTTGCAATGATTTCACAACAATGAACGATTTAGCATATGGGTTTTATGCAGCAATTTACGGTAAACTATGTGGCCGAGATCCGTTACGTGTAATAGCACCCTCACAGAAGCAATCGCTGCACCAGCACTAGCTTTCACTTATTACAATGATTCAGCCATTTGTCATATGTGTCCAGTTGTAATTATCAAGCAAAATACAATTTTGCACGTTTCCTTCCATGTGGGATAGAACTGTAATTTCACTTAAGCTGCTAAGACGGCTTAATTGATATTCCATATTGTCTTGCTTCGTAGAGAATTTATGATGTATATTTTAAGGGGTTTTCCACTTTTCCATAAAGTAATAAATTCTAAATTTTTTCCCCAGCATTTAGCTCGCTTCGGCGGTATCCCCAGAAGATTTTTGTTGCGTTGACTGGTAAAGCAATAAAGCTTTGCTACCTTGAATGATTCAAAATTCCTACATTCATATATATATATATATATATATATATATTATGCTTTTTGTTGCAGTGCATCATACAAGAGTAAGGCTCCGTTTTTTTTAGCCATACACCGGAGTGGACACACAAGAAAACGGTGTGACTGATCCTGGCCTAAGGGTGCATTCAGACATTGAGGTTCATCTAAAAAGGGGTGCAAAAAAAGAAAATTACTAGAGTGCTTCTTTAAGCAAATATTGGGGGTACAGGTGAGAACTGAGTGTTTGTTCTAGACAAGAAGAACGTTTCTAAAGTATTTTGTACGACAGGTTTTGTCCAGGATTAGAAGGATCTTTTTCCAGAAATAGCGCTACTCTTGTCCATGAGCTGTGTCTGGTATTGGCATTTTAAGTAATGGTACTGAGTTGCAATACCAGATAAAACCCTTAGGCCTAATGGCCACGACCTTCGTTTTTGTCCGCGTGGTATCCGCAATTATGGCATTTATATGGCCCCATGCACATGACCGTGATGCTCACGAATCCTCGTGTGGGCCGTGAGTCCAAATGTCGTTTTACTGCCCGTATTTACAGATTCGTCAATAGTAGTCTGTGGGACTGTAGAAATTGTGGACGCCATACAAGTTGCCGTCCGTGTGTCATTCTTCCCTTTTTTTTTTTTTTTTTATACTGATGACACACGGATGCACTACGGAAGTTTTTTTTTTTGTTGCAAACTAACGGATCGCAAATACAGACAATGGATCCATGGTGTTGCGGACCGCTAACTTACCACGGTCGTATCCATTAGGTCTTGGGTTGGCCATACAAACATGGCTGTTTCTCTTGACTCTCCCATATGCATGCACCTTCGGCTTGGGCCAGCGTGCGTGTGTTTTTAATAGGTAGAAGGGAGAAGTCCTCTGGCAGTGAATTATCTCCAAACGAACAAGAGGATCGAACATGTTGAAATTCAGCATACCTGATCCTTCTCCCCCCAACATCTGCTGTCGGGGGAGAGTCGAGATGCCGCCATACACATCAGATGCTGGGCAGGTCTTGCCGAAATTGGCGGTATCGGCCATCATACATCTAATGTGTATGGCCCCCTTTAGACAAGAGTGGTGCTGTTTCTGGGGGGAAAAGAAGCAGACACTTATTTTTTTCCTTCAGTTTTGGACATTCATCATTTATGTCTCATGGTTCAATGGGGAGTAGCTTGAGTGCCCCATGGCTAAGGCGAGTGTGTGCTCTAGTTTGTCCTGACATACCCAATCTGCAGTCTGACCGTCTAAATGTTGGAAGAATAACATGATCCCACTGTATATGTTCCTGAAGCCAAGTTTCCCTTCCCAGTCCCATCACAGATTACAATTAGTAGTTATTCCGAACTCTGTGGAAGAGGTTAAAGGCCGCCCTGCCCTTTGCCCTTGCACCATTCAGTCGCCTCATGTTAACGCCTTGTGTTTTAGGAGTTCCCCTCATTATTTCTTACATTTACTATGTTATTTGGATGCGTGCGCCTCAGGTTTTTCTTTGTTTGTTAATGTTAGCGTGATATGGACATGGCTTAATTAAACCTGGGTATTTAAAGGGGCGTGTAATGTGAAACAGCTGCCCCTTCAAGCAGATCAGTTAGAAAATCAGGAAGCAGATCTGCCGGGAACGAGCTCATTTCAACCTGGTTCAAGCATGTGTTTGTCTGTGGAACTGGTAATTTACTAGGCTACAATTAACCTCTTCACCCTGCAAAGTACGGCCTGTGGCACAATGTATGCATGGCCCCTGATTACAGCATAGGTGAAGCCGCTGACTAGGATGAAAGCTTTATACCGCAAACGTTATTGGATGTGGGGAATGCAAATTGGTTACATTTGTTGCACGCAAAACTATACACAAATTTACTAAATTACCGCTCCTGTTCTGTGGCCCCTTAGAAACAGATGTCAACTTTTATTTCTGTTATGCCGCAAGCTGCGCTAATAGGCTTCATTTACTTTGGTACTCTTTTTAGGGTCTATTCACACGTGACAGATTTTGTTGCAGAAATTTCTAAGACTGAAAATCCGTTCCATACCTCTGAATGGGGTTGTTTCTGCAGCATGTGCGTGGATTTCTGCAAGCCCTATTCAGGTGGAAAAATACAGTTGCAGAAATCTTTGCAAAAAATGTGCCGCGAGTGAATATTCCCGTAGGCCGCTTTCAGACGGCATAACAAGGGTGCTTTTTTGCACCCATATTACTAACGCAACACCCGGTCCTCCCGCGGGTCATCAGAACTGGAGGTAGAGCACAATAGAAGCTCATGGTGCTCTAAGGGTATGTTCACACGCAAACTCAAAAACGTCTGAAAATACGGAGCTGTTTTCAAGGGAAAACAGCTCCTGATTTTCAAAAGTTTTTTAAGCCACTCGCGTTTTTCGCTGCATTTTGTTTTATGGCCGTCAAGGAAAAACGGCTCCAAAAAGTAACCTGCACTTCTTTTTTGCGGCCGTTTTTTTACACTGCCTTTTTTCAAAACGGCCGTGCAAAAAAACAGCCCGTCGGAACAGAACGCCGTTTTTCCCATTGAAATCAATGGTCAGATGTTTGGAGGCGTTTTGCTTCAGATTTTTCGGTAGTTTACACCCCGAAAATCGGCCGTGTGAACATAACCTAACTCTTGTTCTAATGAACCGCGGGGGGTTTCATGTTTTGCGTCCCTAATACATGCGCTCGTGTTACGCCGGTCTCAGTCTGATTTTTGCTTTTATCTTAAAGGTACATGCCCTTTAAGGGTGAGTTCAGACATGGCACGTGTGTTTTTACCGGGTTTTGATGCGTAGTTCGATGCGGTTACATTTCTTACTGCAATCGCATAAAAAAAATGCACCAAATCGTGGTAAAAACGTGTGTGGTTTTCAAATGAATTTTTTCAATGCGGATCTAACCGCAGCTCAAACGCAACGTGTGAATGGACCCTTAAGGAGTAGAGTGATAGTACTGAAGTGTAGGTTCAATCATTCAAGAACCAGTTCCTATAGTAGTTTTTGTTTTTTTTAGCCTTGTTTATAGGGAAGTACAGTCTTTTTTTTTTTCTCTTATTAACCTCTTTATTATGTTCCCATTTTGAACAATGGTAACCCAATATAACATGGCCTCATGGTTTGGTATGTATCACTGCTGCAGTACGGCAGAATGTATTGTTTTAATAAATAATAGATGAATATCATGTAATCGTCCCATGCTGCTATTAATACTGACGATGCTTTGGTTAAAACTATAACACGACTGACATAACTGTATGGAAATGGCGTCATCTTCCTCCCCGGGCCTTTGTGTCTGCAGTGTTTCAGACTGTTTCGATGTCAGCTGCACAGCTGTAGTGAGCTGTTTGTGAAATATGAATACACCCTGGGGCTCCATAGTCCTGGCCGCCAGTGCTTGCAAGGTAACGCTGCAGCCCATCTAGTGCACGTACAGATCCGACACTTTCATTCCAGAAACTTGTCTCATCTCTTCCTTCATCTCTCTGAGGGTTTCAGTAGGGCAGCAACGGCCCATTTTCTTTATTTTATTTTTTTTCTAAATAATGTATCCGGCCGGTCGAAAGTTTGAGGTTAACTTAATAAAATGCTGTAGTGTCCAAGAAAGTTACAGTATTTGCAATATCAAGTTTTCAACTATAATATACTCAGAGATCCTATATAAACCATACGATTAAAACAGTGCCAAGTAGCCAGTGTGCCTAGAAAGTTCATATTGGCTTTCTAACTTTTTTTTTTATGGTGCATCCACACACCGCGTAAAAACGGCGACATTTTCATGCAGAAATTCCGTAATGTATCGCAGTAGCAGCAGAGTGGATGAGATTTGAACAAATGTCATCCTCCCACTGCAGAAAAAACTGCTTTTAGTACTTGCGAGTTTTTTTTTAAATCTTTCTTTGAGACCTCATGCGGATGCCCTTCTTTAAAATGCATTTTAAGTCCTTAGGCACACTGACATGTCCGTTTTGTGCGCGCAAAAGGTCCGTGTGTCATCATCATATGGTGCGCGGGGTGCGTGATTTTCGCGCAGCCGGCATCATGATGACACTCTGGTTTTATGTTTACAAACAGAAAAGCACGTGGTGCTTTTCTGTTTTCATTCATTTATTTTCCCACTGTAGCCCGCATCACGCGCGGAACCCGGAAGTGCTTCCGTGTGCCGTGCGCGATTTGCACGCACCCATTGACTTCAATTGGCGAAACACGGCCAAATATAGGACGTCATGAAATTCACTGACCCCATTCATTACGCGGTTTCCACGTACGTATTATACGTTCGTGTGAATAAGGCCTAAGATTCACAATTCTAGTTGATCTCTCCACCCTGCGTTCGAATAGGACATGATCTAAAACCGCAATCTCTGAATTATTTTAAAGGACAGTGTGAATTAATATGCATTTACAATGAGCATATTATTCTTTGTGTTTTTCGGCTGTTTTTAGCCAGTATTTAACCAGGATATATATATATATATTATAGCCACGGTCTACAGCTTTTGGCCTGGTTACTATTGTAGTCCAGATAGCTAATCGGACCAAAATGTTACCATAAAAAATATATCCAAGCTTTCCTTTTATGAATTCCACTGTATCCGTTTGATCTTTCATTAATTTTGCAAACTTGCGTTTTTAGAACAATTGACTATGAAGTATGGCGTTTCATCATTATGAAATGATCACACACAGTGTTCTTTATGTATGATAAATAAGAATTGCTTTCAAGTCGTTTTTATTAATTTTTTTATATTTTATTTTTTGTACCCACACTTTGCGCCATATGTCCTTTGGCATCAGCTTAAAAGTTAGGTCTGTGGGTTTTTAAATTGGCAGAGGCTGGGACAAGCGCATGCATAAAACATGTCAACTATCTTTTTTTTAATTTTTTATTCAGAACACCTGCCAAATCTAAAAACGGATTGAATGGTGTCCAAATAATGAGGTTTCATTGTGTATTATACCATGGAGAATGTTAGTGGCCTCTACATTGGTATACTCGTATGGAATAGGTCACGCCATCTAGTAAAAGGGTCTTTGTTGACCATTAGTGCCCATTCTGGCATATTACTTTTTTGAAATTCTTGGGTAACCCACTGCATATTTACCGTCAATGTTAAATTCCCCAGACAAGACACTGTAGGAAGTGGTCAACGTGTTCCATGGCAAGTGACTACTGAGTATTGTAATAGGCTGGTATGTCACTATTTTCCCTGGCATTTTGCCCTACTTATCAAATTGAAATGCAGTCTTGCAGTCACTGGTTCTCCTGACTTTTTTTGTCTTGCGAGAGAATCCCTGGTTGGCTGGCTTTGAATTGCAGAAAATTCTCTCCTAGGGTCGAATCCTGCGGATTAGAAAGAAGCTACTCCTCATATTAACCTTGTTAATTCAAAGGGGGAGTTCACCTAGCATTATGGATTTGTGGGATTTCTGTGACTTCCCGTAGCAATAGTCTCTGCACAATGAGACCCACCACACCTCCTGTATCAGAGGTTTCCGAGGTGACCCTGCGTGAAGTCATTACCGTCATCCAGCGCTGTCCATTCTTTCCTTTTCAATGCCAACTTGTTGGATACTATGGGAATTGGAGCCGACCATTATCTGTACCTGTGTTCTGACAATGGTGTCACACAGAGACCTGGCCAATGCCTGTCACTCCACCGTTTCCCCCTCGCTGTCCTTCTCTAGGAATTATTGTAGGTCTTAAAGGGACAATCTCCCCCCTGGAGTATAGTGATTGATGTCTCTGTGTTCTGAAGCCCACTCTTCTTTGTCCACTTCGTTTTTGCTTTTTGTCTGATCGGCATGAGTAGCCATCGTGGGGGATACTCTTCTCTTACCGCTCTGATATTGTGTAATCTCGGATATGCTGACAGTAGAAAACATTGAAAACTTATTATAGGTCCATACTGGGCAAATCCCAGGACTCCTATTGCCATTGCACCTCAACAATTGTCACTTTTTGCATAACTTCCTTTTTATTTTTTTTATAGTGGCCATACTTTGTCAAAAATTTGCGTAAAACATTTTGGAATGCAAATTTAGATTATAAACGTTTGCTGAATTTTGAGTGAGAATCAGGAGAAGCGTTTTTAATACCAAAGTAGAATCAACCAAATGGTGTTTATAATGACAAAGTAAACTCTTGAAATGTCAGATACATGTGAGAAGATCACGTTGGTAAGATCTGTGATCTCGAATCGACCTTGATCAACCACAATGAAAGCTTTCTAAATAGTTTCAACCCCTTAGGCACTGCTCAGAGTTGTATGTACACACTATCGTCTTGGCTTCTGTTATTTCTGGACCCATGACGGGCGTATTATGTGTGTAACCGATCCTTATGGATCACATTGACTTATAACAGAAATCTCTGAGCAGTGCCAAAGGGTTTTGGAGGTCTCCTATAGAGCTCCTTTTTTTTTTTTTTTTCTTCTTCTTTCTGGAAATCATTGGTCAACTACACTTGTTTAAACATATGCCCATTTACACCAGCCAAACATATGCTAAAAAGAACACTCTTTTGGCATACGTCTGGCTAATCGAAGCTTATGGCCGAGTTGGATATATGTTGGGAGAATTTTCTAAATTTTTGCTCAGATGACAAAATAACATCCTCCGGTATATAAGAAGCCTCATAGGTATATGCCCCTGTCTAATAGCTGGATATGTTTATATTGTAACCATCCTATACTTCTGTATAAGCCCATAATGCCAAACAATGATTTTATGTCTTTACTTTTAAATTATTACAACGCAGAAAATTAAATGGAAATCTTTTTTTATTCTGTAGATAAAGCGCTTTGTTACTATTAAGGCGCGGGTCATGCTTTTCCCAAATATGTTTTGTGTTATATGAACATTACTGCAAAGTTATGTAGAAATGTATTTTTTATGCTCCGCACAGTGGTCACATCTGGTAGAAAGAAAATAAAATTACAGACATTGAAATTTCAGGCTGATCTGTAACGTTTCAAAAAATGGCACAAAGTTTAAATAAGAGATGTGAAGTGAGCGTGCCGCGTCTTCATTTACTTCAACTCGAAGGGTAATGTATTTCAATGGATGGTTTTATAAACCCTTCTATACAATGTCTTCCGTTAGGAGGCTTTTGCCTGACATTTTCATTGATGGACAATAATAAAACCGGTGCCCCATATATAAAAACTAGCGCAGACCATAACTTATATAGCTCTCCGCAACCAACCAAATTCGACAGTCTTTTTGTGGTTAGACAATATTTGTGTTGATGTAATTGCCCTACTGCTGGTTACTGTAGGCACTGCCTTCTGCGTCGTGGTACGGTGCTGCTGCCGTAAATATATAATATAATAAATGTATCAATGTCTCTATTCCAGTTTCCCCATGTGCAACTTTGGTGGGTAGGATTCAGAGTGGCAGGAATTGGAAAACCATGCCAGGTCCGACCTTGTGTTTTGGGCCTATGCCACCTTCACCAACTGGGAGTGCGTCCTGGAAGAGAAGATCTCCGTAATACAGTTCTTCCATCGGAAAATCTAAAAGAAAAAAAACCTGTATGGCTCCGTATAAAATCGGAGGCATACATAAGTACGATACGACCCTGTAGACCTCAGAGTTTGTATGGAGCCATAATACGTTGGTGTCCATGTACCAATAGACTGTGGTACACACATACTTGTCTCCTGACAGCTTCAGTAGTAACTGGCACGCAACTTGCGTATACATTTTTTTTTCACCCCATGTATTTTGTTCGTTGTCCGTGGGTCATTGCAACTGTTATTTGACAAAGTCTATGTGGGATGTGGATTTTTTTTTTTTGTTGGGGGCTGGAAATTAAATAAATAAACAAAAAAATAAATACTTGCCTATCCTTGCCCCCGGCGATCCAGAGCTGATGCTCCAGCGGCACTCCCAGTGTTTTTTTTTTTTTTTTTTTTACATGCACGTAGCATGTGATCGCTGGAGCCAATCATAGGGCTCAGTGGTCATATGTTTTATTTATGCCATGATGTAAAAAATACAATTGTCACCAGTCAGCCCCGCTGAGCCCTCTGATTGGCTGCAGCAGTTATATGCATGTAAACAAACCTCTGGGAGTGCTGGATCATCGGGGGGCAAGGATATTACCTATTGCTTATTTGGTTTATTTATTTAATTTTCCAGCCACTAATAAAAAATTCACATCCCAGATAATTCCAAGTTCAGAAATTTTAAATTGTGCCTAGTATGGTTGTCGTTTTTCCTGATTTTTGAATTGTGCTTCACAATATAAACTATTGGAAATATATATATATATATATATATTTTAATAGCATTCATACTTAATATTGGCTCTGACAACAATTGTATAACTTTTTGTTGTATGGTCCTTCCATACAATAGAAGAGTAGCATGCGTCTGTTAATGCCTTTGCCACTTTAACCCATTGCAAAGAATAAAAAAAAAACTGGGCATACAGTGCCACAAGGCTGAGTGGTTTTAGACTATGTAATGCCTCAGCTGCATTGAACCAGTCAGTCGAATGTTTGGAAATCATGTGGGAAAAAAAAGGAAAAGAAAATGGCTGTCTTTACAAATGTAACCGTTTCTATTCAGATACCCGGGACTTGTTGGTGAATGGGAGACTTTTTCCTATTGATTTGGCCTGTTGCTTTTTTTTTTTTTTTTATTGGGGGACATGTATTTTGTATTTTTTATATTTTTTTCATCCCTTAAAAGGGTCAGTGTGAAACATGAAGTAAAACCGGCCGACTTAACAGGTGAAAAGTTGTACCCTAGCGTACAGAAAAGGAGATTATCACAAAGGGCCCATCTTTTATTCATAAGGGCAGAACAATGTGAAGTCGGCGGAGCTTAAATTTCAGCAAATAGCCCCATAATCACAGCATTCAGGGTTTTTTTTTTTCCTGTTCCTTTTTAAGTGAAAACTGTAAAGCGTGAAGTGTCATGTGGAGATGCGGTGGCTTTTTAGCCGAGCGGAGAACTACTGCCACATTCCCTTCTGAACAGAACCTGCTACCAAATCTCCCGGGTCTTTTAATTCTTCCTGTAAAATAATTTCTCTTCATCTTTCCATTCTCCCCCTCCATCTTTCACTATACATCCTGTATCCTCAGACGCTTAATCCTTAAATGCTCTGTTATTGTAACGCACATAATAAGCCCGTTATCTAAGGAGCGTGAATCATTGTGATAGAATGCGCTTTTATTGTATGTTTTATATTATTATTATCCAGTACGGGGGATTCTTCACATTCCATGGAGGTAATATCACTCTTCGCACCAGGTAGATCTAAGTAGCTTATAATTATAGGTGAAATTAATATACGGATTGTGTTTTGCTGCCAAAGGGAAGTGGAAATGTATTATAGTTCTACTATTACGGTTACTAGTGTAAAGTATTTTTTCTAAAGATAA
Organism: Rhinoderma darwinii; assembly: GCF_050947455.1. Taxonomy (NCBI): domain Eukaryota; kingdom Metazoa; phylum Chordata; class Amphibia; order Anura; family Rhinodermatidae; genus Rhinoderma; species Rhinoderma darwinii. Next base: position 122,021,383 of record NC_134693.1, on the reverse strand, counting down.
AAGTAATGATTGGATTGTGCACTTTTGTTCATGGTCATTTTTTTTTTTTGGTCGGGGGGTAACCAGAAAGTGACAACCTTTCTAAGCACCGCTTTGTAGTTGTCACACAGTAGACATCCAAAGCTGCTTAAGCTTTTACGTCATGAACACCGAAAACCATAGGCACCCCATCTGCCACCATATGGTGCCTCCATACTGCACCTTATTATATTGTCCCCTAGATGCATACCTCCGTAATATGGCGGCCGATGGCGCGTGCCACATTTTTGTTTTTTGTCTGATTACCTATGGACCTGATATGCCTCTAAATGCGATAGGAGGCATAGAGAGGTCCAGTAGAGCCTCATAGACGTTTATTGATGCCATACGGACAGGTGCATGAGCTGCTAGGCACATAGTAATCCAGTAAAAATTCAATTGTTTTCTGCAAAGTACACCCATAGTCTGAAAGTTTTTAGTTCTGCTTGCCACTTAAATGTTGTTCCATTTGTTTCCATACCATCATTGTCACGGTTCATAAAGACATTTGCACGTAAATCGGCCCCTACTTTTTAATATGTTTCATAATTTGCCGTTACTATGGGCCTTCAAATATGCGTTCAGTGTGAGGTTATATACTAGTCTGTTTGTGCCACCATGCGTGTTTTTGCAAATAGTGTGATTTTCCACCTGTGTGTTTTTTTAGGGGCGTTTTCACGCTGCAAATCATGTGATTCAAAGATAATATGTTGCACATAATTCCTCTGTGCAACACAGGATTTATTCTAAGAAAACGGCATTAAAAGACGCAACACACGTTGGCACTTGGGACTTTTTTTAAGCGGAAAAAAAGGCCAGAAACACACACAGACACACGCTGAGTTTTGGTTCCGTGTTTTGCGCTGTTTTTTTGCCAAACACAGGATTGGACACTAAAGAAAAACGATGTATCAGTCTTTTATACCTCTCCTTCATTTTGGATCCACTTCTAGATTTGGCTAAAACTGCATCAAAACGGTGTGTCTGGTCCTGGCATCAAGGCCTTTGGGAGAAAAACGCCACTAAGTGCAGTTGCACACCAAGTGCGGTTTTTAACGGCATCCCAGTGGCACCCGATACTTTTCACGGACCCATTCACTTTAGCAGGTGAATCGGATCTGTAAAAACGTTTGTTTTTTTTTTTGCTGCATAAAAGGCACCAAAAATATGGCGTTTTTCCTAAAAACGCTGCACGTGAAGGCACACTTACGCCGGGTTCCCACGTAGCGTAAACTCGGCAGAATGTCCAACAGAATTCTGTGCGGAAATTCCGTAGCATTTACAGAAGTGGATGCGATTTTGAAAAGTTTTTCGCAGCGTATCCGACCCGTGGTAGCATAAATACGGAAAATCCGCAGCATAATAAAGTAGCAGCAAATGGTATACACGCTGGGTATAAAAAATTTCCGAAATTGACCTGCGGTGTGTTTTTTTTTTTTACTCTGCTGCACGTCAATTGTATTTACACAATTGCGGGTTGTCACCATTGAATGCAAAGGGGGGGGGGGGAGTTAAACCTGCAACAAATAGCAGATGTTGCATTTTTTGTGGTGGAAAGCAACTTAGGGCTTATTCACATGAACGTGATATACGTGCGTGACTTTCACGCGCATCGCACGGACCTATGTTAATGAATGGGGCCATTCAGACCGTCGGTGAATTTCACGCAGCGTATGTGCGCTGCGTGAAACTCATGACATATCCTATACTTTCCCGTGTTTCGTTCTGCACGTACCCATTGAAGTCAATGGGTGCGTGCAAATCCCGCTCGTCACACGGAAGCACTTCCGGGTGCCGCGCGTGATTCGCGCAACAGCAGTAAAATAAATGACTGCAAACAGAAAAGCACCACGTGCTTTTTTTGTTTGTAAACATAAAACCAGAGTGTCACCATGATGCCAGCTGCGCACCATATGCTGAGGACACACGGACCTTTTGCGCACGCAAAACGCACACGCTCGTGTGAATCCGGCCTTATACTTACCCAGAATTCTGTGCTTCCTCCAGGCTGGCCTCATGGGATGAAGCGTCATCCCAGGAGGCCGGGCTGCAGCACGTCAGAGGGTAAATGTAATCTTTTCTTTTTTTATGACGCGCAGATTTCCGCATCAGACATTCCGGCCGAAAAACTGCACCACAATTTGGTGCGGTCTTTCGTCCGGAATTCCCTGTGGCTGCCATGGCGGATATATCCTGTGTGGCAGTGGGGAAGCTACACAATTCAATGTACAATTGAAAAAGTTATTGCATTAACCCAGTTCCTATATTAAATGTTTTGTGCCGTGTGTGATCTATTTTTTTTCCTGTTATCAGTCATTTCAGGACAGGGAAAGACGGAAATATGTGTTGCTCTTCAGGACATCCAGGGAGATCTCTACCCATAGCTCAAGTTCTGACCCCCCCCCCCCCCCCGACTCATTATTCTTCATATGTGAGAGTGTTGTTCGTAAATCCTCTTACAAGGTTTGTCGTTTTATAAGGTTTGACATTTGAGAACCGTTTTCTACTTCACATGACGTAGGTAGTGTCCTCAGGTGGGTCCCTTATAAAATAATATCGCTGGCAAATATTATGTGGGTACTCCTGTGATCAAAGACCCCTGGCCTGGACCGTGCATTGACAATCTGTAGATACCATTACATTTTTTTCAGCATGAAACCGAAACGCTTCAAACCCCAGAAGGCGTCTCAAATTTACGTCTAATAAAGGAATTTGTTGTACTAGATGACATCTGCTGTATTACTCTGGGAGCCGAAACTGGCAAGCCATGGAGAGGGAATATTTCCAATTCAGATTGGAGCAGGGGCAAAAGTGTCTAATTTCAGTCCCTACAGATAGTAAGTAAATTGTTTTTGTTTTTTTTCCTATAGTTTTGACAGAACTGGACCTTCTTCCCTCCCGTTATCTGGTACAAGTGTACTGTATCTTTCCTCTTTCAACTTAATTTTTTTCTTTAGGAAATTGTAAATTACAAGAATAATCTAAATTCAACTTCTGTAACCGCAGAGGAAGAGTTAATCAAGATTCAGGTTAATGTTTCCAGACTAAAAGTCTGCAAAAAAATTTGTATCCCGGTCAAAGCTAGTTTGGCAAGACGTTACGCCAGTGATCAAAGTATGGATTTAAGGAGGATATTGTAATATGTTTTCCATATTAAGGAACAACTGGTAAATTCTATTAATAGCCAATATTACGTTAGTTCAGTAAAAAGGATAGCTATCTGGGGTCTAATTCTTATTTATGGACATATAGCATCAATATATATAAACCAAAGGGACAACAAAGAAGTCGTCACAGTTTTTCGTAATGTCCCCCGGCTCAAATAGCACGGAGGCAGTCCGGATACCCTCTAGAGATATGGCATGTACCCCCCACCCTGGAGAATATGAACCAAAGGTTGAGATTCTAGGTCTACCCTGGAGAACATGAACCAAAGGTTGAGATTCTAGGTCTTGGGGCATAGGGACGTCATAGAGGGGGGTTCCCTCCTTTGGAACTCCCCTTTGTGAGCCAACATGGAAAGCTTGCGCTTGTCACATTCAGTATAGACCTAACCAAAAAAATGTTGCATGATCAGTTTGATGGCGTATTATGGAGGAGAATTGCTGCTAGGGTAAAATAACCAAATAATATGGCACCACACTGAGAATCATACGGTGGCCTACGGCTCCATACTACGAATACGCCACTGTACGGCCTCCTGCAGGTATCTCTGTCGTGTGCATGAGGCTTTACTAATCAACTTCAAATCTGTAATCGAGCTGATCAACGTACTCCATGTCTATTCGCAGTCATATGACAAATCCTTTTTTTTTTTCCAGATCAGAGCCTATGAGGGCTTGTCCACACACAACGGAATTGCTGCAGAAAATTTCTGCAGCAATTCCGTTGACAATAGAAGACATTCCGCTGTGGCAAAAACACACCATTACCTGCAGTTTTTTACGGCAGAAAATGGTGCGTATTTTGCGGCGGTTTTTACAATGCAAGGAGATGGTGACATCTCCTCTAAAAACGCAGCAATTCTGGCCACTTTCCGCAGCAGGAATTGACATTCTACAGTCTGAAAATTTCTTCTCTGAATTTTTACGCAGCGGGTGGATGAGATTTGTTAAATCTCAGCCACTATGCTGCTACTATATTCGGCTGCGTTTTTTCCGTCCGTAATTCTGGACGGAAGAAAACGCATCAATTCCGCAGCGTGTGGATGAGACCTAAAGCTGCCAGGTATTTTTGGTTTAACACGCTGGGCTGTGTTGTTCACTGGTGAAATAAGTTAGGTGGGAAGTAGCTAACTTCCCCTACTCTAAGTTTCAATAGAAACCATGATAGATGGCCTCCAGGAACAAAGCACAAAAAGGAAATGCAAGAGTTTTACTATTCAGCCTGAAACACAGACGCTAAAACGTTTTTATTTAAATCCGTGGTCTTTCGGAAGGTATTGATTCTGCTTGTGGAGATCCGGCTAGTAGGAAAAAGGTGGTTTTCCAGCAATTTGCATTTATCATCTATCCACAGAATAGGAGATAAATGTATGATCACTGGGGGCTCCACCACGGGAATCCCGCTGATCTCTAGAATGGAGGTAGACCCCCGTTCTTCCTCACTGCACGATCGCAGTGAGAGGGATTTTGAATGGAGCGGCGGTCGTGCATGTGCTCTGCCGCTCTATTCAATGTTTTCTGGCCTGATGTAAACAGCCAAGTACAGCACTTGGCTGTTTCTGTCATTCCTATAGACTTTAGAACTGGCGCTACATTCCGAGATCAGTGGGGGTCCCACTGGTGGGGCCCCCAGCGATCATAGAATTCATCATCTACCCTGTGGCTGATAAATGTTAATTGTGGGAAAATCCCTTTTGGTGGAGGTATAATTGTTTTCATTTGCTTTTAAACTCCCTTAATAGCAAGATTGCAGGAATTTCTCTTACTGTTTGAATAAGCCGTGCGTGCCAGGATGACGAGTTTGTGTACGACCACATCATAACCTGCATCTCTCAGCATGTTCTGACTTCACCCGTGTTTGATGCAGCGTTTAACAGGCCAGTTACACTTCTTTTGAGGAACTATAGTTGCACAAAAAACGTAATTACTAGTTAGCATCTGACTAGAGATGTATCACGCAACCCTTTGTTTTGGCTTGCTTTCAAGCGTACTTATAACAAATCCTCAGGAAAATGGGTATTTTCATCTGGCTGTTTTTTTTTTTCAAGTATTTTATAACGTGAGAGATCCATAGGGTGTAACTCTGGCGGCGGAAAGTCAATTCAGCCACAAAAGTGCGTTCATCTCAGAAATTGAGTGATTCCTTTTCTAAGGTGACTGAATAAAAAGTAGCAAACAGAAATAGGCTGATATTCGCTATTGTATATGTATTCCATGGTATAATCCATAATTTTAGGAAACGTTTTTGCTTTTATGAAAAAGGCTTTCCTAATTTTAGGATTTTTTTGAAAACTTGGAGATTGAATTCAATAGATTTCTGTAGCTCCCATTGACTTTTGAGGTCCGCGATTTTCGGCGTAGTACGGCTGTCTTGGCAACTGAGCTGCCCCGTCTGATTCAGCGTCGCTTACAAATTTCAGCTGGGGCTGTGATTAGTTGTTCCTGAGAATGTCACTTTAATTCTGAAACGATGCTAAAATAAAGCTAAGGTTTTGTTTACACTGGCATCGTGGCTTCTGCTTTTACAGGATCCATGATGGATAAGACAATCCGTTATGGTCCATTTGATAGCTCTGTTATGATCGGTCCCTACTGCTCTCCTTTTAACTTTTATAATTTTTTTTTTTTTTAGTTCTTATCCGATTTTTGTCATTTTCACGGGATAGAACTGCACAGAATGTCATATTTTATTAGCCCCTCCCCCTCCAACTGTTCAATCGTTCTGAATTTACTGCTAAATCCGTTTCCTCAAGAAGGGATGGACTATAAGCTCATTGAATTATTAGGTTACATGCAGTCCATAGAAGTCTATGGAGAGGGAAGGGGGAGCAGAGTGAGAGATACAGAGATGCTGTTGCAGCTTCCTTGTGGGCTTTATATGTCGTCTCCATACCTCAGAGAAAACTTGGAATTAGAGAGGAGAAAACTGCTTAATAATGCAGAATACAAGTCCTTAATGGCCAGAAATTGTGTTATTCCTCAAGTAAACACATGGGATTACCAGGCACCACTCCTATAATAAACCAAAATAATAAACATAAATAATGACACACGAGATCATATGGAATAAATAAGTGTGTGGTATTAATTAAGGGTTACTAAACAAACATAAATAAATAAATAATTAAACTCCTGAACCAAAGGGCTTAGTCACAAGACTCGAGCCAAATAGACCTATTCAAATGTATTTTTATTATTAATAGACCAAGTCCACCCATATTTAAATGGGTGACGACCCACTTAAAAAATACAGCGACTTGTTGTAAGAGAGAGATCGTGGGGCGCTGCTCCGGATCCTCTTCTAGTCAGACTGACACCTCTTCAGCCGAAGCTCCGTTTTTTTTTTTTATAGAAGAAACCTTCCCGCTGAGAATTGCTGCTGACCAATCAGGGTGATCCACAGCTTGACTCGCGCAGATTCCAGACGAATCCAGCGTTCTTCATGTTAACAACCTAGGCCAATGCACTCGGAGAAAAGGTAAGTACCAAGAAACCCCCATAAAAGGGGTGGGTAGAGAGGGAAACACAGGAGCACACCACTCAAATAATAATAAGGGCGCCGTGATCCCATGTGGAACCTAGGTTTAAGGCCCCATTGCCTTACATATGACAGCTTATTCTGAAAAGTCACCCGAAACTACAGGTACGCTTTTAGGTCTGTTGCTAAAATTGTAAAAAAAAATTATTTAGGAATCCCTGGCAACAGACTACGGACAGTCAGCATACAAAGCTGTTGCTATGGAGATTGTAAAAAGCAACTGACTAAATTGTCAAAACACATCCAGATTATTTCAGCGAGACCTTAGCCTATAAACTAAAAGGCCTTTCATATCAGAGATCTCCTTCAATGGCTCCTGAATGTCAGGGAGAAATGTAAAAGTGTTTATCGTCCATCGTTTGCCATTCCAAGCAGCAGCACCTAATTATTCATGTGGATGGAAGCCTTTCACTGTAGAAAATCCCAGATTTGTCTCCGAATCTGTGTCCTGTGTTACAGAGTATCAGCCGGAGTCACTACACACAGGCAGCTCTTTGTTCTCCGAATAATGAAAACGCTGCTAAACATATTCAGGAAACAAGGGTTCTGGCCTAGTCACTTGAGTATCATTTATACTGCTGTATCTTGACGGCTTTTAGGACAACCAAGTATTGCAGACAGAGCCTGACCATTCGTCCCAAAGCAGATGTCTTCCCAATGAATTCACTTCATTCATCTAAAGCCATTCGAAATTGCCCATCTCCGCCCCAGACCTCGTATCTGAGCTTGACTGGGATTAGTAAGATTTATTAGCTGTTGTGACACAGGTCATGTAATATTTATGGCGGTTTTAGTGTGACGGTCCTGGCTCACAGTATTACATAGTGTTGCGGATTAGATGAATATTAGCGATCGTGTAATACGGAAACTCAACTCCACTGTCCCTTTATGTGGGTTCGTCAATGACTGAATACAAATTTGGACAAAGTATTCGCTGTTCCTGTCACAATACCTGTTTTGTTCATTAAACCGAGGGGGAGGAGAAGATTGGTCAAGAATGAATGTAGTTTGACAAGAGTATAATTCTCTTCAGAACAGTCGAGTCCTGTTGTCTATTAAAACAGATGCAGATACCTGAAAAACACTTTGTAGGACGGAGATACAGATCTCTTCTCAGCTGGATTGCATTTCCGAGTGAAATTGGTCCCAGAAAGGTCTGTTTAATATGTTCATAACCAAGATCTGAGGCTTTAGTTGATGTAATTCTGTAAAATGTATACATCATAAAGCAGACCATAAGACGCAGTCTATACACAATTAACTTTTTTAGCGCGTGCAGTCTGCAAAGTGGATGAGCGCATGAGGATTTCATTCGTATTTTGTGTTTTATCCCCTGTTGGGTTGCGCTGTGGTTTTTTGAATTTTTGTCTTTTTAGATTTTGGTTCAAGGAATTGAAGCCAATTCATGCTAACAAATTTATGCATGGTTAAAATCAGCTTACATCTGTAACGGAGATGGACAAAATACCGTAGACATAAATTCGCCAATCCAAGAGTCCGATCTAACGCCATTATTCCTTATCGCCAAAATGGCGATCTAAGTGGCTCTAGGTATTTGGGCCTTGGGGTCTATGGTCTAAAACCAATTCATGGTGCAGGTTGTACTGTGTTAATTGAATTTTAGGTTACAATTAGTCTAGAAAAGTACCTTGTATATGGAATGAGCTTTTACAAGGGTTGTACGGGTCCAGAAAAACATGGCTGCCTTCTTCCACAAGCTGCGCCACACCTTTCCATGGATTGTGCCTGGTATTGCCACTCATCTATTGAGGTGAATGAGACCGAGCTGAAATACCACGCACAACTTGTGGACAGGTGTGGCACTGCTTTTGGAAGAAAGCAGTCATTTTTTTTCTAATCTAATGGAAAATGACTTGTCCTGAGGTGGCTTAACAACAGCATCATCTTCAACCAAGGTAAAAAAAACGCCAATCCCCTTTCTCTTGTGTGCTTATGGCCACATGCACACGACCGTAGATGTCGTCCGTAACTTTGGATTGTAATTACGGTCCACAATTACGGACTCATTAATTTATATTGACCACTGACACCTTCCCATATATTTGCAGGAAGGTGTCTGTGCCGTAGAAAGCCTCCGCAATAGATAGAACATGTCACATCATTTATTTTTTACAGACCGTGCACTCATCCTTTATATGGGAGCATGGGCCGAAAATGTGGGTGGCTGTCCGCTGCCACCAGCGACCAGCCGTGCATGGACAGTGATTACGGGCACGGCCGTGTTCGTGAGGCCTAAGGCTACATGCACACGACTGCTTGTATTTTGCGGCCAGTAACTAACGGATCTGTTGTCAGTCTTTTGCGGTCCATGTGTCAGCAGGGTGTCCTCCGCATCTGTTCAGTTTGTTCCATAGGTTTGACTTGAATGGGCGAGACCGAGCCACAAACACGGAGAGGAATAGGACCTGCTCTAAGTTTTGCGGCCCGGTCCTACAGCCCCCACACAGATCCGTGAAAAAAACGGTAGTGTGCATGGGGCCAGAGAAATGAATGGGTCATCGTGCGATCTGTTAAAAAAATGGATAGCACACTGACGAAAACAATGGTCGTGTGCATGTGGCCTTAGCCTTAGTTTTAGATCGGAAAATGCGTCAATATTATCAAAGTGGAGCACATTGTATGAAAAATGGCGCATTTAGCTAGACATGTTAGGCACTTTTTCTCTTCTTTATACTACCTATTGGTTGACTTACTTTACAGTAGATTTTCAGCGCAGTGTCGGCACACAGCAGCACATCTTAAGCCACGCCCCTTTATCAGAACGCGCCATTTCCCGTTAAACCACGCCTCCTTAGATATTGCAGTGTCTAAAACCGTTAATAAATGTGGCACACGGCATGTACGCCAGAATTCTGGTTCCGTTTGAATAGTAAATCTGTCCCAATGTTATCACTGGAGACCCACTTTCCAAACACTGCATTGGATTCAGACCCAAACTTTTCTAAAAATGTTGTTTTAAGATTACAAAATTTAGCTAATATTTATTGTAGAGCCTTTTCCAATAGAGAAGCTGTGTCACATATTCATACTAAATCCTACTAAGAATCTATGTCAGCAGGAAGCCTCCGTTCTCTGCGTATCACTGGATTACCATGAATGGGCTTTGTAATAATGTTTACTTTCCTGAGATAAAATGAAATTCTTACTAAAGCTGGACTGGAAAAAATCCAGAAGCTGATAGCCAGTAACTTTTTTTTTTTTAAAGAGGCTCTGTGACCACATTATAAGTGCCCTATCTTGTACATGATGTGATCGGCGCTGTTATGTAGATTACAGCAGTGTTTTTTATTTAGAAAATTGATCATTTTTGACGGAGTTATGACCTATATTAGCTTTATGCTAATGAGTTGCTTAATGGACAACTGGGCGTGTTTCACTTTTTGACCAAGTGGGCGTTTTGTGGAGGAGTGTATGACGCTGACCAATCAGCGTCATACACTTCTCTCCATTCATTTACACAGCATATAGTGTTCTTGCTAGATCACTATTTGCACACACACACTGTTACTCAAGTGTTCTGAGAGTTAATAGACATCACTACCAGCCAGGACGTGATGTCTATTCAGAATCCTGACAGTTCGGTAACGTTTGTGGTTGATCACGCTAGGCTGTCATTTACAGCGTAATCTCGCGAGATTACGCTTAAGGTGCTGTAAATCTTGAACAAACGTTAGCGAAGTGTCAGGATTCTGAATAGACATCACTGTGTGTGTATGTGGCTGCACATAGTGATCTAGTAAGATTACTATGTGCTGTGTGTATGACGCTGATTGGTCAGCGTCATACACTCCTCTGTACAACGCCCACTTGGGCAAAAAGTAAAACACGCCCAGTTGTCCATTAAGAAAGTCATTAGCATAAAGCTAATATAGGTCACAACTCCGTCAAAAATGATCGTTTTTCTAAATAAAAAACACTGCTGTAATCTACATTACAGCGCCGATCACATTATGTACAAGATAGGCCACTTATAATGTGGTGACAGAGCCTCTTAAGTCATGAATGGACTAAAGAAACAACAATCAACCCTCATAGTCCTGGCCCTGTGACTGGGCTTTGCAGAGCATATTAGACATCCAGAGCATGTCCAGGTGGTGGCTTACACAGAAGATCAGGGGCCCCAATAGCATAGATCGGAAACCCCCATTATGGTGCATTGTTTTTCCACCCAGGACCGAAGGGCCTGGTGTTTGTTTCCTAATGCACATGGTTGTGTTTTGTGTTTTTTTGTTTTTTGTAAATTGCAGATAGCACAAGACCCATCCATTTATATGGCCCCATGCACACAACTGTGATGTTCTCGGACCCGTGTGGGGGCAGAGAGTCTGGTCTGCGAAAACTAAGGACATGTCTTTTTACAGTCCATATTTGTGAACTATGTAACTTAGGGGGTTGGGACTAACTGGTGACATAAACTTCAGCCTTGTTTTTTTTTTTTTCTATAAGGATCCAGGAACTCTGAAGGCACACGAATGCGTTACGGAAGGCTTTTTGCGAACAAATATTGCCAACCGATCCGTGGTTTTGCGGACTGCAAAAGCACGACGGTCGTGTGCAGTAGGACTAACCATGTAGTTTCTCAGGAGGGGGGAGTCCTGCATGTCCAACCCCCCCCCCCCCTAATGAGATGGGACCAACCACAATTGGGCCTCCTGTCTTCAAGTGCCCCATACAGCCCCAACGGGCTACCTCTATGGGGCTTCTGCCCTACTCCGTTTGGCCAGATTTCTATTTTTTTGGAGACGCTGTTTTATTGAATGTTGGGGGATGTATATCTGTCTTGCAACTTTTAAAAGATCCGGTTAGATCCTAAATTTGACATTATTTTGTTGATGTCTGAACGGTACAATCAGTAAGGCTTTTTTTAGTCATTTGTTTTTGATCTGCATGGATGCTTATTATGTTAATAGGATAATTCTTCGTCCTATGGGATGATTGTGGCCGGCTTTATTCTCGGTGCACCAGACTAAAGTCGCAGATCAATCAATGTATTGAACTATAGGAGACGGAAGTGCAGAAAAACATGTCTGATGCTTCCTAATGGGAGGAGCTGGGAGATAGAAAACACATGCCCTGTAATGGGTACCACATGTCCGCAGAGTACTCCCTGCTTAGCACCGCTCCGGGGCTTAGCTGCTTCCTATCTGCTGTAATTATTATGCAACAATTACCGATGCTTGACTTCCCTGCCGCTCCCTGATTAGTTTACATTCTGTATCAAAGTTACTTCCTGATTTTCTGCTCATTGCAAATACCTTCAAGACAATTCTTTATATCTTTCCATCTAGCTGCAAAAATAAGTATTTCCCTGTAGAAGGTGATGGTAAATTATAATGTTTTTTTAGGCCAGGATCACACAAAGAGTTTGGATGCAGTTTTTGGCTCAATTTTTTGAGCCAAACACAGAAGTGGAGACAAATGAAAGGAGCAGCATCGGTCTTTTCTTAAAGGGGTTGTCCACTTTCTGAAAACTGATGACCTATCCACCGGATAGTATATGATTGGTGCGTGTCCGACATCCGCACCGATCCGCTGCCTCAGTGAACCAGATGTTTGGAACGGGATGCAGTAGTTGGAGCCGGGAGCAGATGGCTCCGACTGCTGCATGGCGGCCGTTCGGCAGGACTGCAGCTCTGCTCTTATTCACTTGAATAGGAGCAGAGCTGCAATACTGCAGCTCGGCCGCTATTCTTTGGACGGAGCCATCTGCTTCCGCAAATATCGTCCGGTGCCCGTAGGCAGCCGGAGTGGCGGGTCAGTGTGGGGTCCGGATGTCGGACATGTACCGATCGTATACTGATGACCTATCCAGTGGATCAGTCATCAGTTTTCAGAAAGTGGACAACCCCTTTAAAGTTCTTTAGCAGATGGGGAGCCCCTCCCCTGCCTTACAAGGTCCAACGTCTTTGTCGCATAAGATGCTGTAGGACAGGGCTCAGCAGCGTTCGGCAGTCCGGCTGTCGTGAAACTACAACTCCCAGAATGCCCTGACAGCCAAAGGCTTTATTATTCCAGCCAAAGTATGTCCGGGCATGCTGGGAATTGGCGTTCCACAACTGCTGGAGTGCCGAAGGTTGCTGACCCCTTGTAAATAATTGAACAACAAACAAAATAAGTAAAAATAAAACTTCTATTATATCACTGAAGATACGTTTATTCAATGTTTGTAACATCTGGTCGCAAATACCAGCCTGTTCGTACTTATGGCAGGATAGACTGTAGTATTTAAAAGTATATTGTATATGTATCTTCTCTCCAGACAGAGGATTTTCACTTTGGGCTATATGCTAAATCCATCTTCTCCTGCCTCTGCAAATAACACACGGGGAGTCTGAGGCTCCCCGGCTGCATTAGAAAGTTGAGGCGTGTGGTCTTGTGTTTCCAATCCGGGTCACTGACTCCCATAAGTCAGGGCTTGTTCTCTTGTGTTCACGGATCCATGGAATCTGCTGGATGCAGACAGGAAGGGAAATTTGTTACGCTGTTAGTTATTTAGAATTACAAAAACGCATGAGACTGACTTCTGGGGAGTGTTTCAGGGCCACTTCAGACGGATATATAAGACAGCACTAATTCGCTTCTGTTATATCTAGAAATTTTCCACGGCTGGGATTACACCTCTTGGTCAAATTGTGTGTTTTTTTAATTTTATTTTGCATTTTGACCATGACGTGTGAATCCAGCCTAAGACGCAGGGAATTCCGGCAGAAAAAAATTGAACGAATTTACTAAAAACAGCAGGTTAAAAAAAAAATGCTTATACTTACCCATATTAATGGTGACGCGTCCCTCTGATGTCCTGCACCCCGGCCTCCTGGGATGACTTTTCATCCTATGTGATTGGCTGCAGCGGTCACATGGTATCAAACTTCATTCCAGAAGGCCGGCCGGCCGGAATGGAGAAGCATAGAGATCTAGGTAAGTATAAGCTTTTTATTTATTTTTTTTTGTTTTGGCATAATCACAGCAACGTTTGCGAATTGTTGCAGGTTTTACCTCCCCATTGGTAACACATACATTGGATACATATAACTTCCACATTTCTTGAGTATGAAAGGTTAAACTGGATCTGGGTACTCGAGGCTTTTCACAGAAATGTCGATTTATAAAGTGCTTTGAGAACTTTAAACATTCTGAGATGGATTAATCAGGCCTCATGCGGCTGACCTAGATAAACGTGGCTAGCCTTCAGGTCAGCTCTGATCTATGGGAAACTATGGAGCAAGCTGCTGAATGGTTGCCATGCTCTCTGGGGTTTCATCTATTTGGAAACCCTTCCAAACTTTTTCACACAAACTAATTAGAAATCAAAATGTTGGCACCGAAATGCTGTACTAAAATGTCATCTGCGGTATCATCTCTTGTCCAAATTTCTGGTAGAGAGAAAAATTTGGGTTCACACATGGCTTATTTGTCGCAGATTTTCATTGCGGAGTGAATGAGCTTTTACAAAATTCATATGCGGTGGATTTTCAGGCCCGCAGCATGCTCGATCTGTCATTGATTTGCAATGCAAACGGTGCATTCTGCGGCAAAATTGTGATGTAATGCTGCAGATGTTGGTGAGGAAATACAGGCATGGCACTCACATGTTACTTGGTAATGGGTATAATCCTCAATGAAATGGTTACTACGCTTTTTAAAATCTTTTGACATGTCAGAAAGTTTGAATGGTGGGGGTCCGAGCACTGTAACCCCCCACGATCACTAAAACGAAGCAGCAGAAGTCTCAGGTGTGCGTTGCTCTGCTTAGTTTTTGATCTGCTTTTCTCGCAAAGCCAAGCACGTAGTGTATGGCCTCAATAGAAAGTCTGAGTCCATACACCGTTCGCACAGCTTTCTGAGAAAAGCCGATCAGCAACTAAGTGGCGCAGCGCTCACCCAAGCGCTTCTGCCGCTTTGTTTTAGCGATCAGTGGGGGTCTCAATGCTTTGACCCCACCGATCAAAACTTCTGATAGGTCACTATGACATGACAAAGGGTAACTAAACTTTCATTAAAGCTTTTAATTACTAGGAGCTTTCAGTTTTAGGTAGACCTTTTCTTAAAGGGGTTTTCTACTTTGGACAACCCCTGATCGCTTCTGCCACTTCGCTTTAGCGATTTGCGGCATCTCTGTTCTCTGACCCCCACCGATCAAAACTCCTGGCATGTTTCTATGACATGTTGAAAAGTTTAGTTACCCTTTTAAATCTTCCTTTCCTCTGAATGTGAATGCAGTAACAAAAACCCCTTTCACTTGCGTTCTCTGTGAACTTGGTACGGAGTCATATAATCCCACCCTTTAAAGGGTTATTCCCATCCATTTTTCTTTTTTTCAACCCCAATCAATAGCCTTTAGGAAATTAGACCTATTGATCTCTTATAAACAAAAACCTACCATGTTTTCCCCTGTTTTTGCCTCCATTTTCCTGCTCCTTGCTTCATACCGCCCGCCAAATTGTGGCCATTTTGCTACATGTATCAATCAAGCGGCGCTGTGATAACCCCACAGCGCTGCCAGCTTCAACGTGCATGCTCCTGATGATGGCTTGGAGCAGGCGCAATGTGACAGCCATGATAAGAGCTCGACAGCTACGTGCCGTATTCACTTCTATAGAATGCCATCAGGGCTACTGCACACACCCAGGAGACACCCTTATAGACTTGCATGGAGGTGGCCAGGCTGGGAATTAGTGCGCATGCTCTCGAGGCTGCAGGCCACCAAATCTATGCAGGGGATTTTGGACCGATTCATGGACTCCTAAGGGAGGAAAGCCGATGGCACAAAAAAAATGTGATGTCTCGACATGGCCCTAAGGTGATGTGTTTGGGCCTGCAACACTCAAAGGTTTTGGATGTAAAAATAAATCCATCTGGTCACATCCGAGTGTGATGCTGCGTACAGTAAAGCAGCACTTCCCAATCGCTTGTAAACTGCCTTTGAACTGTGTGTAAACTTACTAAAACACTTGAGGTGTTGTTGCAGGTGTTCACTGGTGCAGAGACCAAAAGCTTTTTATTAGGCAATAAAGCCAGAGGGGCTCTGAGACCATTGTCAGGCCAGATAGCAGTCATATCCTTTTGTACATGAAAGAGAATAAAAAATAAATAAAAAAACGTTGAAAAAAGCCAAACCGCTTAGGCTTCGTTCACATCCGCATCGGGGGTTCTGTCAGACCTTTCCGACAGGGGAACCCATGAACGGAAATCATCGCTTTCGTTTGCATTACCATTGAATTGAATCAATAGCGTAGTCGACTGCGCTATTGATTCCACCCAAAAAACAGAAACCTTGCGCAGCGGAGACAACCGGAAACCATTAGCAAATTTTGAGGCAGATTTTGACTTTCCTGCACTTTCTTGCCGCGGGTTCCGCTGCGCACCTGTGGCCATTGAAGGCCGCGGGCAAAAAACGCTGCGAAGAACGCTTTCTCTGCTTTCCATTAATTTTAATAGGAAGTCAGAGGCGGAACCGCGGTAATAAATGACATTCCGCAATTTTTTCCCCTGGGAAAAATGCCTCCGCCTCCCGTTAAAAACAATGGGAGGCCGTTTTTTGGCGAGGATTCTGACGCAGTTTCCGCGTAAAATTAGTGCTGAAAGACTCTGTGTGAACTGGCCCTAAGGCTGAAGCGTGCAGTGTGTTTGCAGGTGGAAAATCCGCAACGTATCCAATACGTGTGCAGGGGGTTTTAAGATTACCAGAGATAAAAAATAAAAAAAATATATAAAATATGCACTAAATAGATAAAATAATTCTCTGTCATAAAAATTGAATAAGATGGCCTTTAATTTACGTGTTCCTTAAGAGCAGATCTGTCGTGACCCTACAATAAAGGAGTTGTGGGACAGTGTATGCCACAGTACAGGGTCTTATCTACATAGGACAGAACACCTGATCACCATGTACGTTTACATTTATATACATCCCTATGGAGGAAATGAAGACCAGAAGTCCTTCAATTAAAGACAGACAATAACTGACGTAAAGAAACAGACACATCGGGGATGGATTATGAAAACCCACTGGAGGAAGATCATCATCATCTTCTAGAGAATATAAAAGATTAGGAATCATCAGGTGTTCTATAGCGTATGCTTAGGTGCAGCTTATTTAGGGCTCCCTTCAACTAGCGGTAGTGTGCCACGCAGCATAAAACGCACGTGGTATTACCCCGAATTGCCACAGAGTTTTTAGTGGTGAAATGCATTATGAGCATGCCTTTCACATGTAAAAAAATTCAGCAATATGGGTACTCTTAGGGTAAGGCCACACAAGGTGTATTAGCTACGGAATTTACGAACGCATTTTCAGTGCGGAAATTATGCTGCTTTTTCATAACCTAAATTGACATGCTGCGGATTGAAATTCCGTACTGCAGGTCAATTTCCGCATGTCTTTTCTGCTGTTTTTCCGCAGCATGTGGATGAAATTTGCTTCTACTGTATATGCTGTGGATTTTCCCCAGCAAATATGGCGCGCATGACCTTACCCTTAGGGCTTATTCAGATGAACATGTGAAAAGCGGCCCGTTTTTTCACAGATCCCTCATAGACTTGAGTTTTTTGAGGGATCCATAAAAACGGACGAAGATAGGACATGTCCTATTTTTTCAAAGGCCCTTCACCTCAGGATAGACCATCAATAGCTGATGGGTCGGGCTCCGACTTTCAGAACCCCCGGCGATCAACTGTTTCGAAGGGGCCACAGTGCTCGTACGAGCGCTGCTTCCCCTTCGTTTCTTGCTCACTGTGAGTTGTCGACACGCATTCAGCGGTGATTCACAGGTAGTGCAGCCGCCTTCTTTCATTGAAGTGAATTGGAGAAGGCTGCAATATCTGTGAATTGACGCTAAATGCGTGTCGACGACTAACTGTGAGCAAGAAGAAATGAAGGGGAAGCAGAGCTCGTACGAGCACTGCGGCCCCTTTGAAACAGCTGATTGGCGGGGTCCCGAAACTCTGACCCCTACCTATCGGCTATTGATGTCCTATCCAGGGGATAGGCCATCAATTTTTAATGGCTGGAAAACCCCTTTTAATGTTTCTCTATGGAGGAAAAGTTTTGTAGGTGACTGTTGACATTTGCAAGAATATTGATTTTCTTGGGGTTCGTTCACAACTCCCCCTCCTTCATAGGCAAACATTAAAGAGGACCTGTCCTCTCTCCTGACTAAATAATTGTATTCCCCATGAAATTACAATTCTGGAACACATTTTGTGGAAACCTCATTATACTGTTCCTCTGTTGTTCCTCCTAGAAATTTATTAAAGACATTCACAACTGGGTGTTGCAAGTTGAGGGTGTGTCCCTACACAGACTGACTCTGTCCAATAAATGCTAACAAAGTAAGGCTGTGTAGAGACACACCCCTTTGACCAGGGGAATGGTAACACCCAGTTGTTAACTTATTCATACATTTCTAGGAGGAAAGACAGAGGAATGGCGCAACGTAGAGTTCTAAGAAAAATATTTTCCAGAAATGTTATTTCATGGGGAATACAATTATTTTCAAAAAAGACATGTCCGCAGAGGTGACAGGTCCTCTTTAAGGTCACCCATGTTTTTTCACTATCCCCAGTCATGGATACAAAAGCTGCAAGTGATGGCAAATCTCAATAGTATGGGTATGTTCACACAGCTTAAGCAAAATACGTCTGAAAATACAAAGCGGTTTTCAGGCGAAAACAGCTCCTGATTTTCAGGCGTTTTTGTAGCAACTCGCGTATTTTACGGACGTTATTGGAGCTGTTTTTCAATGGAGTCAATGAAAAACGGCTCCAAAAACGTCCCAAGAAGCGACATGCACTTCTTTTTCGCGGGCGTCTTTTTACGTGCCGTATTTTGACAGCGACGCGTAAAATTACACCTCGTGGGAACAGACCATCGTAAAACCCATTGAAAGCAATGGGCAGATGTTTGTAGGCGTAATGGAGCCGTTTTTTCAGGCGTAATTCGAGGCGTAAAACGACCGAATTACGTCTGAAAACAGTGCGTGTGAACATACCCTAAATCTTGTTGACCTTCGCTACACAAACCGTGCAGTTTGGTGATATATGACAGTCCCGGATAAGGTATGCACATATGGGGACTCGTGTATCAATGGTGTCCTTGTTACCCATAGTAATTCCAGTGCAGTGTCGAAAAAAATCTTTTTACTCTGGACGCCATGAACATCAGGACTACCTCACATGCTGTTTTGATACATAAGGCCTCTATAGTTATATGTACATACCTTGCCCATAGATGAGCCATAGTGGGCTTGTGCCAAAACAATGGGTCTATTCTCACCTCATCCACCCCTTTCACCTGGTTTCTAGAATCCGCCGAAATGCGTTTCCGGCAGATTTCTCAGGCTAGAGTAGAATGAAGACGCTCTGTCTCCTTGTCAACTCATTTTCTTTTCTTAAGATTATCGCTTTAAACATAATAAGCCACTTTAAATGTGTCTTAAAGCGAAACAAGCGTTTCCCCTGCTGGCACGCACATTAAGATGTCGGAGTTTGTTCTCTCTTTTGAAGTCTCACCCCGTGCACTGGCCCTTGTTACCTGCACCTGTGTACTTATTGTGTTGCCGAGAACCCGTAATAACATCTGTATGTTGTGGCGATAGTTTCCTTTGCACGCACATGGGATAAATGCACGCGTGTTTGTTCAGACATCGCTCTTCTTGGGCAGCCTTGGAATTTCTGACTCTTTCCATGCTGGAAGGGAATGTGGAACTGATTAAGGATTCCCAGTAGCGAGGGCCAGTCTAGACCTGAGGTGGTTAATTTTTTTATTTTTTTTTTCCACGAAACCTTCTTGTCACGCAGACAAGTTGTCGTGCTAAGACAGCGCTACTTACCTTAAGTACACAAGGCGTTGATCTGTTATGTGCCTAGAACTAGCACGACATTACATTGGAATTATTAGAACATATTTCCTGTAGATCTTTTTTTTACAGCAGAGTTATGTTTGTCATTTGGCATTCATTGTTATTTGTGTAATATCTGTAAATAATGCGGATTTTACTTGTGGAATTACCTGCGTTTATCTGCAGTTTTGATGTGGATTTTCTGCACCAAATTACGCAACGTGTGCATGTAGCCTTAAAGGAGTTATCCTTGGGATAGGCCATCAATATTTGAGGGGATCCAACTCTCAGTGCCTCCAACAATCGGCTGAATAAAGGGGCTGCATCCCCTCTATTAATTACTCAGACACAATGTCGTGCATACGGTTGTGGACTTGCTTTGTACTTGGGACTAAGCTGCAGTACCAGGCACAGCCAACACTGTATGTATGGCGCTGTGCCCAGATATTTCGTAAATGCGAATCGGCACTTTCTGCAGCCCCCTCACTCAGCTGATCAGCAGAGGTGACTCCCACTGATCAAATATTGTTGGCCGATCCTAAGGATAGGCCATCATTATTAAGTATTGGAAAACCTCTCTTAAATAATAGCTCTGCTTTATTTAGTTGTATAAGTGAAAAAAAAAAATTTCTATATGTTTTATCATTTCTGTGACC
Organism: Rhinoderma darwinii; assembly: GCF_050947455.1. NCBI lineage: Eukaryota > Metazoa > Chordata > Amphibia > Anura > Rhinodermatidae > Rhinoderma > Rhinoderma darwinii. The sequence continues at coordinate 122,001,147 of NC_134693.1, read as the reverse complement.
TTTTACAATTTCATTCACTGCAGCAATTCTCTTTCTGGGTAGGATTTATATCACTCGTCATCCTGGTTCATGAATCGTATGCCAGATCTACACAGGTAGAACAGTAGGAGAAATTTAGGGACTTTCTAGAATAATGATTGAGCAGTAAAATCTGTATCTGGACTTTCAAAGCCAATCTATTACTGAGCAGGAATATATACGTACAATGACGAATCCACCGTTTCCCGTGATTCCGCAGACAAGATTTTGACCTGATCGAAAGTGATCCACTTCTTTTCCCTCTGTCGTGCTGTTGAGTCTAGTCCAGTGATGTTTGGATGACTTTGTAGTCATTTGATAGGCCGGCTACTGAAAGGTGCTTTATCTACGGGCTATTAGTATGTAAGTCATCTGTCATTTCGGAGATCGTGTGTCTCAAAGCCTATCGCTCTATTCATCCGCCACTAACAGTCCACCAATATTTGTCCCAAAAAAAAACCTTTAAAAAGACTATTTTTTTTTTTTCCAATATATTTTCCCTGTATTCGCTATCTAAAAAATGGGTCTCTCCAGTTGTGGTGAGATTAACCTGCAGCTGTCAAAGCATGCTGGGAGTTGTAGTTTTATTAGCTGGAGCACCGTAGATTGCAGACCACTGCTATAAACCTTTTTCCACTTGAATGGAATCGAATCAGAATATTTATATTTTCTCAGGAATATCTGATAAAGTGCATTGCTTTGTAATCTTTACTTTAAAAGGGAATTAAGTGAACAGTGCCGATAGAAAAATATATATATATCTAGCTCTGTGATGGCTGGCTCCACTTTTCTTATCGTAATACACATTGACCTGTATAAGCAAACATACCATTCTGTTTCTTTTCCAGCCGCCATATTAATATTCATGTAAAGCCAGGGTCCCAAGGGTGACTCAAGCTTCAGTATACAGTCTTTGAAATTCTTCCGTGTGTTTTTGTTGGAAAAACGGATGGGGATTTATGTATCGAGGAAGGGCACACATATAGTTAGGATATCAAGGATATTATTTTGTTGTTGTTTTTTTCCAGGCTTGCAGTCTCTCTGCCATGTTGCACTTGTAGTTCTCCTGATGTGCGGCAGCACTAGTTTGTACCACTGTGGCGATAAAATCTTTAGAATTTTTTTGGCACCTGAAATGCAAAGACCGACCTAGCTCTTGTAGGATATTTGTCTTTAGGGGAATTGTTCCAACAGTGCAGTAAAGTGAAACTCTACTATAGAAATACTCTACTAATGTGTGGAAAGAATTTGATGGAAAAGTGGCCCCAAATGAAATCTGTTGTGATTTGTTGTTCCATTGACCATAAAGTTTTAATATCTGGAGTGAATGGCAGGGTATATTTTTCTTTAAGAAATTAACGTTAAAGGGGTTGTCCAGGTACGGACAACAGATGACCTATCCACAGGATAGGTCACCTTTAAATAATCGGTGGGGGTCCGACACCCGGACCTTGCCCTAATCACCTGCTGCGGCTGGCGCCGGATGTTCTATAGTGTAGGCCGAGTTCGGAGTCAGAAGCAGATGTCTCCGTACACTGCATAGCGGCCGTGCTGCAGAACAGCAACTCTGCTCTTATTCACTTGGAATAGGAACAGTACTGCAGCTCAGCCGCTATTCCATGACCCAAGGCAACTGTTTCAGGCATGGACATCCGGTGCCCAGAGGCAGCTGATCGGTGTGCGTGTCAAACCCCCACCGATCATATACTGATGACCTATCCTATGGATAGGTCACCAGTTGTCTGTGCCTGGACAACCCTTTTAAGGGTTAAATAAACAAAACACCACTATTGAAAGTAAGCTAGTGTAAACGGGGCCTGGTAAATAGACAAATTAATCTCATATTTACTATAGGACGTGAAGTTAAAGAGTGTCCACATTAGAAGGGTCCCTGGAAAAAAAAAGTCTGATCACAGAGTGCCCGATGCAGAAATCCCTGCCAATCGTCTGTAATATATAGGGGTCTACAACAAGTGTTCAAATCTCCTGCAGCGCCACCACAGGGGAAATAAAGCATTACAAAGTGCCCATTGAACTCAATGACCTGTCCGGGTAATGAAAGAACTTGCTGGGTTTTTTAGAAACCTAAGCCCTTTTTGTAGCCGCTAATGGATGGAGCTCCAGACTGAGGGTCTCCCATCTGTTAACCCTTAATAGGGTCTTTTAAAACCAGATAACCCCTTTAGGCCTCATTCCGATTTGCGTCTGCAAAAAAATGGGCTGTTTTTTCATGCATATGACTGTCCGTGTTGCGTCAGTGTAGTTTCCGTGTGTCGTCCATTTTTCTTGTCCGTGTTTTTCCTCTGCATTCTCTTCCTGGTTTCACTTTTTTTTCTCTTCCCTACATTTCTTTAGCAACTAGGTGCGGTTTTTTTTTCACGGACCAGAATAGACCATGCGGGGAGTTTCTTACAACGGACACACGCTCCGTGAAAAAGCAGACGTGTGAATAGCCCCATTGAATTACAAGTGTCCGTGTGCTGTCCGTTGTTGAAAAAGATTCTACACTAACGAGAAACCCGCTTGTGTGAATAAAGCCTTATACTGAAGACACAGACATGGTTTTGACACCGGTACAGCTGGGGCCGCTGTGTGCAGATCTCCATAAACATTTGGACACTCCTAGGCGGCTATTTTGGTGTTAATTAAAGTGCACTAGAGGAAGTTCCTGTTATATAGTTAAACAGATGGTTCGGTACTAATACTGCCCCAGGCACGTACTCCCATACAGATCCCCTAAATTAAGGTGGCAGCGAGATCTTTTGTAGGTTTATGTGTTTAGCCTGCATATAATAGATGACTTGTAACATCTCTGTATACAAAATACTCACCGAGAACAATTACATCCTCGCTGTGACTTATTTGTAGTGCTTGGATAGAAGTTTGCTATATTCTACAAGACCTTTGTGACAAAAGTAACTTGTTCGGTGGACGTCATCATGACTTTACTTTGTAGATGTGTTTCATTTATATTTATAGCTATATTGAATGAAGGCCTCACCTTCGTTAAACGCTTTCCAGTCTGTTTTAATTAGACCGGTTTAATAGGCCTGGGCCCCCTCTGAAGTTGGTGATTGACAAATGAAGCTGGCATATGTACTAATGAGGTACTAAAATATTACTGGGGTCGTGTACTTCTAGTGTTAAATGCAGTCTGTCTCCAGAAATTGGCCTATCAAACCAAAAACATGGTAATATAGTGTAGGCTCACCTGACTCTAACGCTTTCTTTCCTTTTTCACAGGGTGCCTCCTTTGCTGAGAAAATCACTTTATTCAATATATTCAAATGAACTTTTTGGGGCAGCGAGGGCGTTACCGTTGCTCCAAACCGCTCTGCCTTCTATCCTCAGTCCGTCCCTCCCTCCCTTGATTGACAGGGGCCGGGCAGTGTAAAAGCTGTGTTCACACCTGACCCCGTATTCTCCGGAACGCGGCTGCGCTTCCAAATCTGCGCATGCGTAGTACATACCTGAAGTTTTACCGGTCTAATCGTCTGTACTGCACATGCGCTGATTACGTCACACTACACCCGGAAGACACAGACCTCGGCAGAGCAGAAGTGGGAGTAGCCACCAGCGCTGAACCACCTACTGCGATGCCGATGTCCGTCTCTTCTGGTGTAGTGTGACGTAATCAGCGCATGTCAGTACAGACGATTCAGACCGGTGTAACTTCAGAGATGTACTACGCATGCGCCAATTTTTTTCTCCTTTCACAAGGAGCAATGAGCCATAACACATGGGGATGATCATTCTTTACTACAATTGCTCATCCCCATACATTTCCATCTCGTCGGCAGCACGTCTTCCTGTTTCCACATGTAAATGTGCTGCAGACTACGATAATACTTCTCGCTGCATAAGCGATACGATCAGCCGATGAATGCGCAGTTGGTCGTTCATTGGCTAAGCGTTGCCCTGTTTACGAGCGTTCATATGAAAGCTTGTTTTCCTGATCATTGGCCCGTGTAAAAGGGCCCTTGGTATGACATGGTTGATTTGTTTGCGATACCACTGAAAATACTAGTACCAGCTGTCAGTATTTACAGGGAAGGGTGCATAATAACCTCTCATGTACAAGCATCAAATAGTCCAAACACATGTATACCTTACTTTTTGTGGTAAACCGAATACTACATACCACTTGGGACCTTCCTCTGCGCTCCCGCTCTGAAGGGCTGGACTTTGCCTTGTATAACCTGGTCACTGATTGATTTTGAATGAGCACCGTGTAATACTACACTTCCCCTGCAGCAGACGCTGTTTGTTTATATGTATTGTATCGATGGTCAAAATTGCCCTCAACGACAACTGATCGCCAGGAGTACCAGGAGCCATCTCCTGTTCGAGAAAGGGTTGTCTTGATGGGCAAGTCCTTTAAAGAGTTACTACACTTTCATCAAACTTTTGATATGTCATAGAGACATATCAAAAGTTGGGATCAGTGGGGGTCCTGGTGCAGAGAGCCCTACTGTTGCTGACACGAAGGTGCAGATGCGCTCCTTCAGCTGTGATCAGCGCTCACCGTCCGCTCTCAGAGACGTTCTATGCGAGTCGTCTTCAGCCTGAGGATGAGCGCTGATCAGTCGAAGAAGCGGAGCGCTTCTGCCCCTTCGTTTCAGCACCCAGACCCCCACGGATCCAAAATTTTGATATGTCTCTATGACATGTCAAAAGTTTGATGAAAGTGTAATTACTCTTTAGAGAGCCACTCATTAATAAAACGGGGTATGTTGAGCCACATTGGGTATTAAAAGTAAAATGAGTCCATGAAAGATGACTGAAATGTTAGAAGTGATTGGCTGTAAATTGCTGCTACTTTTAAGAAAAATAAACTTAAAAAAATGTAGCTTTTAGAAATCGCAAGTGGCAGTGATACTGTAACGTTATAAAGACCAGAGTATAAGGCCTTGATGCCGAGCCCCTGTTATACTGACCTAGGAGACAAGCCACAATGAAATAGCTCATATGGTTCTGACCCTGGTGCCAAGTATCATTTAATTATATAACATACCTGGTGTCATTGGTGCACAATAGTATCCTCAGTATCCGTATACCAACAGATGGTGAGACACACGCATGGCACCAGAGGCCAATAGCCATTGACCCATCAAAGCTGGGATTACACTGAGGCAGCAACGTTTGAATAAAATATATATATCGTTCGTCTTCTTGAAAGAATAAATTTATCTTTGTATCATGCCATGATCTAATCCAAGAGTCATGTAATTCACCTACAACTACTAGTGCCAAACTTTTTGGGTCTTGTTGTATTAATGTCTATAAAAGTATTTTTTTTTGTATGGCCCCAGAAAAATGTAATTGGCCGCTGCACTGGTTCACTTCTATAGTCTGCAGTACTTTGTCCCTCGCTGATATAGTCTATATCTTTTGTATGCACTAATATTATTTTCTTTTTTTCCACAGGGTGTATCTTTTAATAAGAACAATGGACAACCCAACGTCACATTCCGATACGACAGTGAGTTTGGAATTGTAGTTATGAATTTGATGTTTATGATAAAATTGCTAAATTCATTTTGGAGAATGGTATGTTTGACTTTGTGTAAAGGTGCCCATACACTTTACGTAGATGTCGGCCAACAACTATTCCCCCGACTCCACCATTATCATGCACACTCCGCTCGGCTTGTTTATTTTAAAGGGGATAGGGGAATAAGCCGCAGCCAGGCATCTCACGTGGGAACAATGGATCATGCATGTTGAATTCCAATGGCAGATGTTGAGGGGAGAGTAGGGAGATCCCCATACACATTATATAGTTGACCGGTCCTGCCTAAATTGGCGAGTTCAACCAACTTTTTTAATCTAATTTATATGGCCCCTTAAAGGGGTTGTCAGGCAGGATAGGTGATTAATATCAGAACGGGGGGCTCTAACTCCTGACCCCCCCCCCCATCAGCTTTTTGATGGAGCCGCGGCAAGTAGGTTTTAGACAATTTTTACACCTACCGCCACCGTTTTGACACTAATCACATTTATCACTTTCTCCTATCAGACTGCACCATTAATTCTGGAGGGAAGCACTTCATTGCCGACATGCAGAATATAACCATCAGTCAATATGCTTGTAATGACCAGGTGGCCGTATCCGTTATGTGGACACCCAGCGCTACAGGTAAGGGTGTAGTTGTGGCGTAATCTATTTTTCCAATATCATACCATACTATGTATAAGGTCTTTTTTAGATTTTTTTTTTCCTATACTTACAATGTTGAGTGCTGCATATCACCCTCCTTAAAAAGAACATACTTAGGCCTCATGCACACGACCGTATTTTTTCACACCCGTAAATACTGGCGTAAATACGGGTCCGGTGTCACACGTATTCCACCCGTTTTGCACCAGTATTTACGAACCCGTGCTCGTAAATATGGGTCCGGTGTCACACGTATTCCACCCGTATTTACGAGCACGTTTTTGGCAGCAAAATAGCACTGCACTAATCGGCAGCCCCTTCTCTCTATCAGTGCAGGATAGAGAGAAGGGACAGCCTTTTCTGTAATAAAAGTTAAAGAAATTCATACTTACCCGGCCGTTGTCTTGGTGACGCGTCCCTCTCTTCACATCCAGCCCGAGATCCCTGGATGACGCGGCAGTCCATGTGACCGCTGCAGCCTGTGATTGACCTGTGATTGGCTGCAGCGGTCACATGGCCTGAAACGTCATCCAGGACGTCGGCCCGGATGTCGAGAGGGACGCGTCACCAAGGCAACGGGCGGGAGACCGGACTGGAGAAGCAGGAAGTTGTCGGTAAGTATGAACGTCTTTTATTTTTATTTTTTACAGGATAGGGGATACATGTCTTTTGTTTATGGCAGAGCGGGGAGATACCTCCCCGCTCTGCCATAGTTTTCATTGTAGTCCCGGCGGTAGTTACGCCACTGGGCTGTGGCCTGCAGACCGGGTAGTCCCCTGACCTCGCCTCACCTCGCAACGCTCCCGTAATCACGGGTGAACACACGGAGCCACCCATGATTACGGGAGCCCCATAGACTTCTATGGGATGCCCGTGCCGTTATTACGGCATGAAATAGGGCATGTTCTATCTTTTTTAACGGCACGGGTACCTTCCCGTGAGCAAACGGGAAGGTACCCGTGGCTAACAGAAGCCTATGAGCCCGTTATTGCGGGTCGTAATAACGACCCGCAATAACGGGTGTTTTTACGGTCGTGTGCATGAGGCCTTAGATTTATATATTTACTATATATATATACCGTATATAGTGCAGAGGTGATGATAGATTGGAGCTGGTTTCCAACAAAAAACTAAATGATCATGTGAAATATACCAAGACCAGAAAAAGTGAGCTTGTAGCCTGCTCTTGGTGGCATTTTTAGTTTGGGCTGTGGTTTTGGAGGATCTCTATCCTGATAAGTACATTTATTTTGCAGGAGATGGCTATTGATGATCCAGAATATTTTATAATCTGGCATTTATCAGGCCTTGCTAATTCTGGATTAAATATATGTTACTGTATATGGATCCATGTACTGTGTAAGAATAGTGAAATCCAGCTGTAACCAAATATGGGAACCCTCAAATTTCACATTGTATTAAAACTGCTATACAAATATAATATTTCACATTTATTCACTTTATATTTTCATTATGTTACATTTTACGTAATTTCTGGAACCTTCAACAGATGGAAAGACTTGTTCTGCCGCCTATAAAACCAATGGTTCATAATTTGTTACATGCATTCTCCTTTTGGAAATTATAAATTTGTGGCTACTAAAAAGGTTATACTCAGGAGCTCAACGGGAAACTCATTTCATATTGTGTTTCATTAGGTTTAGTATCTAAAAAAGGTCAGATGTGGTTTACACATGGAATTATTAACCCCTTCAGGACTGTGAAATGTTTCCGATATTTATAAAAAGGTCAGATGTCAACATTTGGAATGTTTCAGTCTAAAAGCATTTATATATTTGTCTACTTTTTATCAGTATCTGCACGTACACTACATCTGTCCTAGTAAATGGGGCATTCCCATTTCATAAAACCCCCGCTGATCATGAGAACCAAGCGACAGGGGGCTTTTGTCGCGTAGTGGTGCTCCAGGTCTCCTGTTCAGCAGAGAACTGCAAAATTTGCCCCCCCCCATCAAGTAAATAGGGCTGTGTTGTAGTTCCCTGCGCAAAGTGTGGCCTGGACTTTGCAGGGAAAATCTGTGAAGAAACAGCGGCGCTCAACTAGCTCTGCTTCTTCATGCTAGGGTTCGGTGGGGGCTTCGATAGTCGGATCCTGGCCAATCTGTAAGTGATTCTTGTCCTAGGGATATGCCATCACTTAATAGAGTGGGCATAATTCATTGTGCCCTATTAGGTCCACATTCATTTGCGTAGGTGCCATGTAATGCTACATTTTGTCAGGCAAAATGTGTGGCTGGTCGCATCTTTCTCAGATAATAGCTGATCGCCGCGCTAGCTTTCTTTTCAAAATAGGTTGTCTTGTTGACACAACCTCCATTGAAGACAGATTAGTTTGGGAGGCAGGCAAAAAATAGGCGTTCGGGTTGAGGTAATGTAATGTGAGTTTTGTCAAATTGATCCTCCTGGCTTGTTGGGTATGATCATATTCAAAAAGAACAAAAAAACATTCATATTTTCACTTTTTTTTTTACTGTTTTCTATGCATTTTGATTCTGTACTGATATGTAGCGGCAGAGGCAGGAAAGACAGACTGTGTCTCTCCTGCCTAAATAAACACAACATTGTTTTTCCTTGGTCACCTGTATGCAGAAGCAGCAGGCTATGCTTTCTTCTTCGTTTTGTACACAGCGCTCGCATATAAGCTGTGCACATCCATCAGGTGATGGGGAGACAGATCTACGGACTCAGAACTGGGTCCCGTATTATGTTCCTGCTGCATGATGCATACTCACGCAGCAATTTCTGCAGTACTCCCTCTATTTCTAGGGGTTAGGAGCATACCTGCCTCCTTGCTGTTTTTGTTGTATTATGGTGTATATACTCCATCTACAGCTCATCACTGACAGGTAACAAGAGTATCAGGGCTGCTTTTCATGGTCTGGCTAATAAAACAGCAGCTCTTTTCATCTGTCAGCAATGAAGAGCCAAACTGGAATTGTTGAGTGTTGTCCAAAACACAATCTATACCTGGGAGCACAGTCCTGAGCATAACGCAGACCTGCCCATAACACGGTCTCTGGCGCTGTGCGGGGAGGGGTGGAGGGGCTGCAGAGTGTGAATCAAACTTTATGAAACGTCAAAACCATTGCCAAATTCGTGGATTGTCTTTTTTTGTAGCTTGGGGATATTAAACAGTTGCAACACTGGCAAACATCTCTGTGTTTGGTCGTCGACCGTGAACTCATCTGTAACAGTATTATACTTTTTGCCTAATAGAAAAAAAACTTTTTGTTTAAAGGAGGGGAAAAAGTGTGTGTGTTGTATTTTCCAGGCATCGAGTATCTGAAAGGTTTTCGCATTATTCTGGAGGAGCTGAAATCCGAGGGGCGAATGTGTCAGCAGATGGTGCTCAAGGACCCTAAGCAGCTGAGTTCCAGTTTTAAAAAAGTTGTACGTGACGTACTTTTTAGGTGTTATTTGTGTTATGTTCATAGGTGCCTATATGAAGGTAGAGATTTTTTTTAATTTTGAACGTTTTCCAAAACCGCTTCCACATGCATTGTACTGTAGTTTCCAAATCCACAGAGTGTAAATTCACCCTAAAGGTTATGAGGATGTATTAGAAAGATGACTAGCCAATATTAAAGGTGGGGTTCCGCCTAAAATTATCATAACCTATTTGGTAACTATATTGTGTATGTGAATACTTAGGACAGCCTGGGTCATTAATACGTGAATACATAAGGTAATGCATATTTCCAATGTGTGACATATATATGTACATGTATAAGCCGGGAAAAGGTCCAAACATATGTTAAACAGAGCCTATGACGTATGGTTGACAGTGGTATCTGTCACCCATAGACTATTATGGCATCAGTTTAACATATAGGTCATGGAAAATGTGTGACGTATACCAGATGCCATAATAGCCTATGGGTGTATAGTCAGAGGTTTCGATTACCTTTGGACTATTATGGAATCCGTTTAACATCTACGTCATGAAAAACTGAGAGTAGGTAAAAAAAAAAAGTAAAGTGACATCCGTCACCCATAGGCTCCTATGTTAAAAAAAAGTAAACCGCGCGGTATATTATTTTTTATGCTATTCCCTTCTATAGAAAAGCAGACTTTACTACGCTGTTCCATTGTTTGTTTGTTTTTTGCGGTATACTCTTGTATACCGGCCTGCCGTAGGCCAAAAAGGCACACTCTTTTGGCCTTTCTTTGAGCTAATGGAGCCCTGTGGACACGTCCAGCGGGAACGTCGGGAGCTGTCCTGGCGTACACGTTAAACACATAAGACAAGATCAGCAAATAGAATATCATTTGAATATATTTTACGGTAGTTTTAGCACAAATTGATATTGTGGTTCTCCTTTATAAGAGTCATTAGATTTTGTCTGAATGCAGTTTATCTTTCTTCACAGGTTATGGAGACTCAGCCATTTATAAACCTGAAGTTTGAAACTGATTATTTTGTGAAAATTGTCCCCTTCCCCTCCATCAAAAATGAGAGCAACTACCATCCGTTTTTTTTCAGAACGCGCAGTAAGTTTCTTTATTACTATCAAGACTTTGCCTAATTTTGTCCTTTTAATATTTAAGAGCAGAGAACAAAATCCTATGTCATGCTAACCTCGGGATATATATGGTTTCCTTTATGATCACACAAGGGTTAGATTTAGATTTCACCTAATAAACATCCATTGTTTTCCTGACGTGAAGATATAAGATTAGATACAATACAGGTCATAGCATAGTATGGGTGCAAGATCCCTGCTCCAGTCCAGTGTCCCTTTAACTTTTACGTCACTGCCCACAAATAACGTAATTGGACTGACGGATCGACTTTAATCGTCATTATGCAAAGATAAAAACTAGAGGATCTCGTTATAATTCTTTATTGGAGAGTTTATTGTCTAACTTAGTAAATCTTCTCTCAAAGTGGATCTCCTGGGAAGACATCACCCTCTTGCGCTGGGGTATAGCCGACAAGCCACCAGCAGGGCTGCACCATATTTGAGATGAGAACTTTGCCTTTGATGGCACCCTTCTCTGGCATTTGGCAGATATACGATCCCTGTACCGCAGGTCAATTTATGAATATTTTATCAGCAGATTTTTCCCGCAGCATGTGGATGAGATTTGTTCAGTTCTCATCCACTTTTCTGCTACTGTAATACGCTCTGGATTTTCCGCAATTAAAGCAATTGCGGAAAATCCGCAGCTAATCTGCTAAGTGTGAACATACCCATATAAGTCCTTGAGTTTTCCTATTCATTCAAGATGTTAAAAAGTGCATTCACTTGTTTCTTAGCTATAACTATTTCTGGAAAAGCTACCATATGTCTCACATTACAGCCTCCACAGGGGTTATCATCCAGCTTTCCCATAGTCCTGACTTGCAAACCTGTTCAGTTATGCAATGATTCAGACTTCGGGATTTAGGACAACTAAGTGACAACTCCTGTCGCAGCTATAATGGCGACTATATTGGTTATCATGCAACTTTCCACGGGTGTAAAGATCTATAAGACTAAATTACGGTCTGCTTTCTTTAGTATTGATCACTGTTTGCATTTACCAGTTGGAAATTATTTATTTTTATTGGATCCAATATTAATTTTACTTTGAGATCTGGTAATAAGTCGACCGGAAGACATTCTGCTATTGAATTCTGCTCTTAACTTTCCTAAAGTTGTCCAGCCACAAACACATCACAGTCCTGGAACATGGGGCTGAGAAGCAGATTGCCAAAATTCTTCTTCATGGCTGCTTTCCAAATCTGATGGCTCAATCTTTCCACAAGGAGAAGAGAAAGCGTTGGCAGCTTTCCCTGCTCTGATCTTCCTTGTTATAGAATAAAGCGCATACAGTCTTCTATGCTGATATATATAGCATATATCTTGACTACAGTGTGTTGCTAGACAAATATAAGATTTATCGTTTGGCATTTTTTGGGTCACTCCATAAAAAGAATGCCCTGATTAAAACGGGTGAAGCTGGTATTCCTCCAACTCTAATACTTTTATTTACTTTTGCAGCTGGGGCTTTCACAGAGGGCTCATGCAAATGACCGTTGTTTTTCTTCAGTGTCCTATCCCTTTTTTTTTTTTTTTTGGCGGATAGCATACTGAACAATTTATTTCTATGGCCCAAAGTTTGAGTTCTGATAGGAGCGGATGTTTTCCACAGCAGATTTCACTTCAAATCCGTGGCAAAATCCTCATTGGTTACATCGGACTTTGAAACGGATCTCACCCTATGCATTGCAAAGGGCGCATGCATGTTTCCGCTGCACGTGGATGGGGTTTTGAAAACCCCATCCACACGCATTGTACTGTAATTGTCGCCAATTTTCAGTGCGGAATCCACACAGAAAGTTCGAGAGAAATCCGAACATGTGAACGGTAACGGCTCTTTTACACCGGCTGATAAGCAGCCGGTGCAGCGAGCGCCGATCAACGATCAATGGGGACGAGCAGTCGTTACGCCGATCGCTTGTCCCCATATGTTATTATCATGTCGGCAGTGCGTCTCCCGTTTACATAAGGAGATGTTCCGCCGGCAACAATAATATTTAACTTTTTTAAAACTATACGACCGGTCGATGATCGAGCGTTTGCTCGTTCATCTGCTGATCGTTCCCCTGTTTACACAGGGCAATTATCAGCAATGAGCGTTATATGAACGCTCGTCTGCCCGATAATCGTCCTGTCTAAAACCCTGTAAACCCCATGATCCCCTTTTAAAGCACCAGAAAGAAAGTGGGAGAATCCTAATAAATATTATGAATGTAGATTTGTTTAAAATGAAATAAGAGCTGTGCAAATATGACATGTCAGTATAGTGATTGCTTGGTCTCGACTACACAATACACAAAGGGACATATTCAAGTACCGTGGCGTCACTATTTGCAGTTGGAAAACTTAACGTTGCGTCTGTTTGTGGGATTATGAGACGTTCGGAGTAGACTTCAGGTCTCTGGGAGGATTCTGTTACTTCAGACAGAAGGAGCCTAGCATCGATTTACAGCTGACACCTCTATTAACACTTCAGGCTGCACAGCTTTTCGCTAACACACTGGCGTTACTGGAATTGACTGGGCTCACTATATGGCAGGAGAATATGAAAGTCCTGCAGCTGACTCCCCCCCCCCCCCCCATCCCCGCCCCCAGCCCCACCTTTCAACTACAGACCTAGCCAACTTTCGCAGCATTCTATTGATAGGCTATAGTTTGCCCTAACGTGCGATCTGTATTCGGAGGCATGGGGGCAGTTGCAAAAGTTTTTAATGTCTTCTTAATGACCAGGCGATTACCATTGCACTGTTACCTTCCTCTTATTCTGACTACTAATCTCTTTACAGCATGTGAGACGCTGCTACAACCAGACAATTTAACCTGCAAGCCATGTAAGTAATCGGTGGATTTTGCTTCCAATTTCAGATAACGTCTTTCCTTGATCTAGACGACCTTCATCTCTTCTTTTCTCCCTTTCTTCACATAGACTGGAAGCCGAAGTCGGTGAATGTCACCCAGCAGGGTGTTAACATGCAGGTCTCCTTTGACCACGCACCATATAACTTTGGTTTCAACGCCTATTACGTAAACTACCGGATGAAACACGATGTCTCATTCAAACAGAAGATCTGCAGACAGGTACATCTTATATTTCTGACCAGTTCAATTCTCTCTTCCACGTTTTACCTCCTTTTTTGTGGTTTTTTTTTCTGTAATCTTTTTGGCCGCAGCAGTGAGTTTAGGGCTAGACGGCGACTTGCAGCTGCGTGACGTAAGATCGCAATTGCAACTAATGATAGATAACGTGGTCGAGCTGAAATTCAGCTTTTTTGGGGATTTCTGCCTATTGTGTCGTGGTTACTTGCGGGACCACGTTTTACCGTCATTCGTTGTGATGTAGCAGATCCTATATCGCGCAGCTGCAAGTTGCCATGTAGCCCTATCCTTATTATTAATCTGGGAGTTTTATAATTGCATCCTCCTCAGGCCCTGTTCATTTCACGCCATTGCCCTCCGTTTGACGTATATGCCGGGAAAGTCTGGATGTGTAGGGGGGCTGTGACGTACCCTACTGTATAGGCATGGGGGGGGGGGTGTCGCCCATAAGCTGTCATTGTAAAAAAAAAAAAAAAAAATTGGCATATGTTTTTACTCTTCGTTCTATGGAATAGCATAGTCTACTACGTTATTTCATACCTTCTTTGTTTTGTGGTATACCGTACCAAAAAGGACACTCTTTTGGCCTCCGCCGGGTTAACGGCGCCCTATGGATATGCTTGGTGTGTACACTGGGAGCTTTTCCTGGCATACATGCTTAAGCGTACATCACAGATGTGATGTGAACAGGGTCTGATTGTCCGACTCTGCTCTGAGATAGTTAAGTGGACAAAAAGGAAGTTGGTTGAAGTGAAGCGTAGTTCTGGGCTCCCTGCCGAGATTCTTTACTGCTGGAGTTATCATCACGGTCTTGTGTGTGTTGGATCCTGACGCTATTTGCACAGTTAAATGCTCCAAGGCATTGCTAGGACGTCTTCCAATCTGCGTCAGCAGCTTATGAATCGCACAGCCCCTCTGTCGGCCCACGGGGCGGTCCTGTGGATGAGGAGCATTCCAAACTTACTTTGGCAGAATTAGGGTGTTAAAAGTACCAAGCGCCCTTCCCTCCAGCTTTAAGTCTGTGAGCGCTAAGTGTGAAGTATTATATTCAGAAAGTGTAACTAAGCCTTGGTTAAAGCATCCGGCAAAGTTTTACATTTAGGCTGGGTTCACATGTCGCCGTCAAAATGTGGTTTTTTTTTTCCCGCAAAAATCACGCTATTTCACGTGACGCGAAAGCTGAGCCTTTATGGACAAACCTATCTACCAATCACAGGGTGATCCGTGTTGTGTATTTAGTGAATACAAGATTTTTTTTGCGTTAATGATTTTTAATTGTAACATAATTGATTGATTGTTCTAGGTTCAGAATACCGACTACACAAACTGTCTTCTGCAGAACATGTCTCCCGGGGATTACGTCATTGAGGTAATATGTCTGTGTACTGTGATTTTTAACTGTATTGTGTTACTTTTGCGCTAGCATTAACAAGTGGTGATCAGCTTGATCCAGTTTAGGGATTTAGATGAATCCGGCAGATTGGTCAAGGACCGTCCGCTACGTCTACCCAATTTTTATACCATGTAGCTATAGCATGTACGTCGTTTCATAAGCAGAATTATCGCCAGATCAACCCCGGGAGCATTTTTAATGTTGTCCTCAAACTCATTTTATTTGATTACCATTAGGTCCCGTTTACACTACGCCGAGCGCATGCCCAGGCCGTACTATGTCATACTAATTCATACATCACCCGTTCACTCTCTTGGTAGAAAAAACATACAAACATGATACTGTGCTGTATATCAACAGATAGAAAGTATCGAGGCACTCACCGGTTTTGCAACAAATTGTTTCATTCAGGATGTGGAATTAGCCTACCTTATACTGTGCTGTAAACGCTTCTAAAAACAGTAGAAAATAAAATTATACGGAAATGCACTGTTTTGCCATAAAACAAGCCCATTGTAGTCTGGTGTATACGTCAGGAGCTATTCCCACCTTTAGGCCCCATGCACACAACTGTAAAAAAAACTCCGCAATTACGGACCCTTCCGGTTCTATTAGCCGCAGACACCTTTCCGTATCACTACGGAAGGGTGTCCGTGCCGTAGGACCGCGCCGGGAAATATGGAGCATGTCCTACTTTTCGATTTTTGCGGGCCGTGAGCATGAGGCCTTATAGGGTGCAAATGCTTACAGACCTTAAACATGACTATAAGGCCCTATGCACACCACCATATTTTCATCCATCCGTAAATGGGGATCTGTAGTCATCCACAACTTATCCGCAGATACGGAACGGTATCCGCAAATACTGTTGGTAGTGTATCCGTATATACGGATCCGTGAAAAAAAAAAGAAAACCACAAATGATGTGCAACTGCTTAGGAACGCTTTCGTAATTACGGGTGCACATCCGTAGCCGTCCGTAATTCTGGAAGCGCCCGTAGGCTCCTGTGGGGAGTCCGTGCCGTAAGAATAGGACATGTTGTATGTTTTACGGATCATTTCTACGGAACGGACATGCAACCGTAAAGATACGGAAAGGTGTCAGTAGCCCATAGACATGAATGTGTCCGTAATTACGGATAAAAAACACGGTCGTGTGCATGGGGCCTATTTGACGGAGATACTACCGATACAGGCAATAGTAGAACATGCTGTGTGTTGGAATTACAGACACATTATATAGCAGTGTGATTAGTTGTATGGACAAGCATTAGCACGATCTTCCGGACTTTCCATAGAGAACCAAGAGAAACATAAAAATAGGTTAGGAGAAGTTTTACGTCTTAATGCCTTGATGCAAAATGTTAACACTGACATTGATATGTGTCTTGTTCTAATCGGCCACTAGAGGGAGCTACACTACTGCACTTTATTTTAATCTGTAGTGAAGTCAAAAGACCCAAATATGTGGGGGTAATAAAGTTATAAAGTTTTATAAGTATGGTCAATATACAGATTGTTTCTTTTCCTGGTTATTTAATTTAGTTGTGTATTCTAATTAGACATCTGACATACTCTCCATATATGTTTCTTGTACTGTATTGTGTCGGGATGTCGTAAAGTGGTGTTCTTTGTCCAACAGAACACTTAAAAAAAAAAAATTAAAACATTTTTGAACCTTAGATATGTTCATAGAAATGCAATGAATTCAATACAGGGCAAAAGTCTTAAATATTCGTTTTCGTTTTTAACTCTTTGCAGCTTCTTGACGACACCAACACAACCCGGCGCTCCATGCACTACTCTCTAAAACCCGGTATGTATCTGGAGACTGTAGCCTGGCAAGAAAATGTACACAGGTCTTGGGTACTATAGCTAGGAATTAAATCTGTACATGCCACAGATGTGGAGGGGTATGTGTGGTGCCTCCTAGCCACGCTTCTTTCATTGTTGCAGGCTCACCCGGTTTTGCGGGTTATTAACCCTTTCCCGTTGTAAACAACTTTCAGATTTTAATTTAGTTTTTTTCCTCCCCACCTTCCAAAAGCCATAACTTTTTCATTTTTTCCATCGATATAGTCCTATGAGGGCTTGATTTTTGCGGGACGAGTTGTAGTTTTCCGTAGCGCCATTTATTGTGCCATATAATGTACTGGGAAACGGGGAAAAAAGTTATTTGTGGGGTAGAAAACGAAAAAACACACGATTCATTTGCGCTTCATTTTTACAGAATTCACTGTGCAATTAAAACAACATGTTAACTTTATTCTGCGGGTCAATACGATTACGGCGATACCAAATATGTATAGTTTCTTCTATGTTTTACTACTTTTACAAGGAAAAAACGAAGTGTAAAAAATAAAATTTATTTAGTTCGTCAAATTCTGAGAGCCATAACTTTTTTATTTTTCTGTTGATTAAGCGGTATGAGGGCTTATTTTTTGCGGGATAAGCTGTCGTTTTTAATAATATCATTTTGGAGTACATGTGACGTTTTGATCGCTTTTTATTCCATTTTTACATTTATTTATTTTTACTATTTATTTTTACTATTGTAATAGTTCAGACTTTTACGGATGCGGCCATACAAATTATGTTTATTTTTTTTACAATGCTCTAGGGGGAAAAGGGTTTTTCTTTTTTTTACTTTTAATATTTGTAATTGTTTTTTACATAAAAAAAAAAAAAAAATGTGTACTAATTTTTACTTTTTTTAAAATAATTCTTCTGTATTGCAGTATATCGTGTTTCTGACCGGCTTCTGTTAAGCCCTGGCAGAGGCAGGACTTAATAAGTGCACAAAGATGGCAGACCTGGGGGCCTTCGTTAGGCTCCCAGGCTGCCGTAGCAACCATCGCCACCTCGCAATTGCAATGCGGGGGGATCGATGATCTACAAGAGGGGGTCGCCCCCCTCTTTCTAACCATTTTAAATGCGCGCGGTCACTATTGACGGCGGCATTTAACAGGTTAAACGAGCGGGATCGCTGTGAAGTGCCGGCTGTAACATACCCGTGAGCCCGTTCCATACTTCCCCCTACCCATCTCTGACGTAACCATACGTCAAATGTCGG
The DNA here is from genome assembly GCF_050947455.1 of Rhinoderma darwinii. Lineage (NCBI taxonomy): Eukaryota > Metazoa > Chordata > Amphibia > Anura > Rhinodermatidae > Rhinoderma > Rhinoderma darwinii. Next base: position 121,982,861 of record NC_134693.1, on the reverse strand, counting down.
GAAGGGGTTAAGGGGTGGCCCTGTAATGTTAGTGCGATCAGCTGTTTTCATGTGTACTGTTCACTAGAATAGTAGCGGCCACACATACACTGCCACCTCTCTTAGGAACGAGTGACCGGGCACCCTCGTTCTCTGGGTCAGTGGGCATCCTGTCGACATATAGCCATATGTGCTTGATGGGAAAAGGATGGATGGCATCTGAATGACTGTCTTTTTTCCTGCTGCAGTGCATTCTCCCTGGGCTGGACCAATTCGTGCCATCGCTATCACAGTTCCTTTGGTCATCATATCTGCCTTCGCAACACTGTTTACTGTTATGTGCAGAAAAAAACAGCAAGGTATGTGCCGTAAAAGAGGGAATCGTTTATATTTAAGAAGATAATGTGACGTTTAAAGGCTCAAATTTTATTTTCGTTCATATGTATCTGACTAAGACCTCATGCACAATGCCATATTATGGATCCATGTGCTACAGATCCAGTGCCCATAAATAAATCTATGGATTCATACTGTTCTTCCATATGCCTCCAAATTTATGCGGAGACGGTTTTTATTTTCACACCGATTTTGTCACACACTGTATTAGAGGCTCCATTAGGAACCCCCGTAACAGATTTCGCCAAAAATCCCAGACAAAATAGCACAACATACCGCACTATTTTGTACTGATAAATTACCAAAACTTTGATGGAAACCCCATGAAACTCGGTCAATGGGCACCTTCAGTCACCATTGGTGTCAGTCATGTGGCTCATCTATTATTTCCAATGTTATCGTTGTTCCTATGACAGAACAGAAAACTGGAAATAACGACACTGATGTGATCGTACAAGGTATTCTTTTTTAGAAGCATTGTGCCTCACACCATCGTAGAACAGAGTGACTATGAGTCCATAATTCGGCCATCAGCCATGTTTTAAAAATAAGGAAAATTTGTTGTCTCTTCTCTGACTATTTTTACCTTGTAGAAAACATCTATTCACACCTCGATGAGGAGAGCTCCGAGTCCTCCACCTATGCTGGAAGTCTTCATGTGGAAAGGCCTCGACCACGACCTAAAGTCTTTATTTGCTACTCCAACAAGGACTGTCAGAAGCACATCAATGTCATCCAGTGTTTTGCCTATTTTCTCCAGGATTTCTGCGGATGTGAAGTGAGCAGCTGTTTTCTATTGTATTACCAAATTATAATTTTTTTTGATAATTTTTTTTTTTTTTTAGTGTCCCGATGAGCAGCTCCTGCAATTTATGCGTGGAGCGTTCCTTATAGAGGATCTTTTTTTTTTTTTTTTTTATTCCTTCCGTACATACTCACTGTGTGCACGTAAACAATGATTACATTTGTTTTTGCAGTGCACTTTTATAAATGTATTGTTATAAATCATGCAGTTTTAAAGAGCATTTCCCTAAAAAGAATTAGAAACTCTTGGTTCTTATGCTGCGCTCATTTGTTACTTTGTTCAAAATGATGATGGTGTCCACAGCTTTCATTACAGTCTTTAGCTGCATATTTGCCTAGTTCTATAGCCATACAGGAGTGCATAACTAATGCCTCGTTCACATCTGCGTTCAGTGTTTCCATTGTTTTGCTCCATCATAGGAGCAGAGCAACGACAATACTGGAAGCACCGGATCCATTGCATGAAGGACACCATCGGCGCCTGACAGAACCCATTGACTTTTATGGGTTCCATCGGGTTTCCGCCATGGTGTCCGTCGTTTTAGTGGACAAAGTAGTGCAGCATGCTGCGCTATTTTGTTTACCATTTTTGACCAGATCTGTGATGGAAGCCTTCAACGCAGATGTGAACGAAGCCTAAGCAGCTGGCAATTTGTCCTAGCTGTAGTGGCCGTATTGTCCTAGCTGTAGTGGCCATAATGTCCTAGCTGTAGTGGCCATAATGTCCTAGCTGTAGTGGCCATAATGTCCTAGCTGTAGTGGCCATAATGTCCTAGCTGTAGTGGCCATAATGTCCTAGCTGTAGTGGCCGTATTGTCCTAGCTGTAGTGGCCGTATTGTCCTAGCTGTAGTGGCCATAATGTCCTAGCTGTAGTGGCCATAATGTCCTAGCTGTAGTGGCCATAATGTCCTAGCTGTAGTGGCCGTATTGTCCTAGCTGTAGTGGCCGTATTGTCCTAGCTGTAGTGGCCGTATTGTCCTAGCTGTAGTGGCCATAATGTCCTAGCTGTAGTGGCCATAATGTCCTAGCTGTAGTGGCCGTATTGTCCTAGCTGTAGTGGCCGTATTGTCCTAGCTGTAGTGGCCATAATGTCCTAGCTGTAGTGGCCATAATGTCCTAGCTGTAGTGGCCGTATTGTCCTAGCTGTAGTGGCCGTATTGTCCTAGCTGTAGTGGCCGTATTGTCCTAGCTGTAGTGGCCATAATGTCCTAGCTGTAGTGGCCATAATGTCCTAGCTGTAGTGGCCCTATTGTCCTAGCTGTAGTGGCCGTATTGTCCTAGCTGTAGTGGCCGTATTGTCCTAGCTGTAGTGGCCGTATTGTCCTAGCTGTAGTGGCCGTATTGTCCTAGCTGTAGTGGCCGTATTGTCCTAGCTGTAGTGGCCATATTGTCCTAGCTGTAGTGGCCCTATTGTCCTAGCTGTATTGGCCGTATTGTCCTAGCTGTAGTGGCCGTATTGTCCTAGCTGTAGTGGCCGTATTGTCCTAGCTGTAGTGGCCGTATTGTCCTAGCTGTAGTGGCCATAATGTCCTAGCTGTAGTGGCCATAATGTCCTAGCTGTAGTGGCCGTATTGTCCTAGCTGTAGTGGCCGTATTGTCCTAGCTGTAGTGGCCGTATTGTCCTAGCTGTAGTGGCCGTATTGTCCTAGCTGTATTGGCCGTATTGTTCGCCACCCAAAAATACAAATAACTTCCTGAAAAACTGAATGGAATTTGTAAAAAAAAAAAAATATTTTTATCATTATAGGGTGAAATTATATTTTATGTATCTACTTGTTTTCATTTGCTTAAAATGTATTCAAGATATTCACCGCTGATTCAGACATTAGTCATGTTCTTAAAGTGCCACTGTCGTGAGATTGGGGAACATTTGATACAGGCATCTCGAAGATGCCAAAGAGTAATTAAGGAGGAAGCAGAGCGACGTATAGCCCCCGAACAGACATTGTCACTTTTATTCTTTGAGTATTTCAACATGTTCAAATACACACCTTTAAAGAGGCTCTGTCACCAGATTTTCAAACCCCTATCTCGTATTGCAGCAGATCGGCGCTGCAATGTAGATAAAAGTGACGTGTTTTTTTTTTTTTAAAAACAAGCATTTTTGGCCAAGTTATGACCATTTTTATATTTATGCAAATGAGCCTTTCTTAAGTACAACTGGGCGTGTATTGTGTGTGTAACATCTGGGCGTTTTTACTTCTTTTACTAGCTGGGCGTTGTGAATGGAAGTGTATGATGCTGACGAATAAGCATCATCCACTTCTCTTCGTTACCACCCAGCTTCTGGCAGTGCACAGACACACAGCGTGTTCTCCAGAGATCACGCTGTGACGTCACTCACTTCCTCCCACAGGAACTTCATCGCGTCGGATGAGCGAGAACACGCTGTGTGTCTGCACTGCCAGAAGCTGGGTGGTAACGAAGAGAAGTGGATGATGCTGATTCGTCAGCATCATACACTCCCATTCACAATGCCCAGCTAGTAAAAGAAGTAAAAACGCCCAGATGTAACGAACACAATACACGCCCACTTGGACATAACTTTAAACACGCCCAGTTGTACTTTAGAAAGGCTCATTTGCATAAATATAAAAATGGTCATAACTTGGCCAAAAATGCTCGTTTTTAAAAAAAAACAAAAAACTTTACTGTAATCTACATTGCAGCGCCTATCTGCTGCAATACGAGATAGGGGTTTGATCATCTGGTGACAGAGCCTCTTTAAGTCACAAGTGGTAAGAGCGCCCCCTTTTGGCCCCTTACTGCTATCTGCTGCTTTAGTGTCTCCAAATAGCTAATTTTTAGTCATTACCAACCTGCTATAATTTTCTTCTTCATGATTGACACCATTACGTTATCTTTACACTCCATGTACTCGCTTTATTTATTGCGGTTTAGGTTTCTTTGGACTTGTGGGAAAACTTGAAAATCTGCAAAGAGGGACAACGTGAGTGGCTGAAACAAAAAATGAAAGATTCTCATTACATCGTCGTCGTGTGTTCCAAGGGAATGAAGTATTTTGTTGAGAAGAAGAAGAAAAAGAGTAAGGGCACCAACGTTGAATCTGGCAAAGGAGAGATCTTTGTGAGCGCCATGACTATGATCGCTGAGAAACTAAGCAAGGCCCAGGATAGCTCGGACGATCTTGGCAGATTCATCACGGTTTACTTTGATTACTCCAGTGAAAATGACATTCCTTGTGTTCTAGATGTGACTAAGAAGTACAAACTCATGGACCACCTTCCCCAGCTGTACTCCCACCTCTACTCCAAAGAGCTGAGCCTCCAAGACCATGAGCACTATCCTACCAACATTAGCAAACGCAATTATTTTCGAAGCAAAGCCGGACGATCACTGTATGTCGCCATTTGTAACATGCACCAGTATATTGATCAGGAACCGGACTGGTTTGAGAAGGAACATATTCCGTCACACTCTCCTACCCTGCACTACCAGGAACCTGTGATGGAAAAGTTTGATTCTGGCTTAGTCTTGAATGACGTCACAGGGAAACAGGGGACCGAACACGACTTCCCAGTGAAGGCCGATGTGATGGCATCAGCTGAAGGTCACTTACCGACCTTGAGCAATGATACCGGGGATGATTTTGAAGGACAAAACACACCAGTTGAGTGTTGTGTTCTCCAACCAGTTCTTCATTCTGTAAAGGTCGTCAACCAGGCAGACATGCCTCGAGACTCTGGGATATATGACTCTTCTGTTCCTTCTTCTGAGCTGTCACTACCTTTAATGGATGGGTTACTGCCTGATCAAGTAGAAACGTCATCTATTGCAGAGAGTGTCTCGTCATCCTCCGGTCTAGGTAAGCCACAGTCCCTTTTATTTGCAGAGCATTATACATTACCATTCATGCAGATTTGGGTGCATTTGTGAACTGTTTAATGCATGTGCTGTATTAATGTTTTCTTATCAGTGGCCTCCATTCAATCCCCTGCAGCTTTGGCTTGTACAAGGAGGTCTCAAATGTGAAACCCCTGCATTAAAGGGGTTGTATCATGAAATACATATGAGTGCCTGTCACACGCTCATATTTATATTGGTGTTCATTTTTTCATATTTTGTTACAATATTATTAGATGTTAAACTTTGTAACATGTTATTAAAGAAGAAGTCCGGCAATTTTTTTTTTATGCACATATAATACTAACTCACAAGCAATAATCTAGCAGTGTCATTTGTTTCGTCCCAGCTCCATTGCATCTGCACATTTTGAACCCTTTCATAATGGGCAGCTGCGTCACGTGATCTCAGTGTGACACCCAGAATAGATCATGCTCTCATAAACTACAGGATTATATCATCACCAATCAAATCCCTCCTGTCAACTCTGAGACTACTCCTCTCCCCAACCAGCTCCAACCTACTTGTTCCTCTGTATGTCGTCTCCCCATGCATCTCGTGCTTCTGTATAAATTATTTCTTCCCTATTTAAGGGAGCAGGAGTGCAGTTAATAATAATAGGCAAGTCCATACAATAAATACTTGCAAAGTTCTAAAATTCCCCTGGCTCACACTGTCTAAACTATCTGAGTGCGCTGTGTACATAATCTCCAGTGTATTTCTATGTGATGCTGCTTCTCACTGCCTCCTGTGTAGAAATTGACAGATAAATCTATCACAAGTAGGAGGCAGGGGAGACAGGCTGCGCTTCGACACATAGGAATACACTGAGACTCTGCAGTGTGAGGACAGAAGTTCTATGTCACTGATCTGTCACTTGCTGCACTTAGATAGGACTCAGAGCTAGTGCAATGTGATGAGATTCTGCCACTTATGCCTCTGCAAAGCTAGAAGCATCATGGGAATTGTATCAGAGGGGAAAAAGGAACCAAGATGGCAGACAATCCATAAAATGGCACATCAACTAAAACAGGAATACACAAGGCATACACAGGAGGCTCTACAGTCTTTTTTACTGCACTCTATAGGATTATTATTATTATTTTTTAATTACTGGAGTGCTTCTTTAAGTATACAATGTATTTCAACAGGGAGGTAGTAGAAACCTTTCCCTACCACTCGTACGGCAATCAACAAGCAAATCAAAACCACGCCCATTCATTTAAGCCCCTCCCCTTTTCACATTCTAGTTAAAGCATGGTGAACACAAAGGTGTGAAAGCCTCCTGTTTCAGTGCAAGATTTCTACAAGTCGGTTTGTTTCAGGAACTCGCAGGAGCCGCTGCAGACTGACAAATAAAAGTTGTTGTTTTTCTTCTTCATTTCTGGTTTTAGTATTCAATCAATATTCGATAATCGGGCAACCAGTGTTGAGGTCAGCTGATTGCTGGCAGATGAATGCCGCTTCGTTCTCCACTGTAGCGCTTGCTGTCAATATATTGTACATAGCCTTGTGTTACAACATTTTTTAATCCTTTTATGTTTCCTTACAGGAGAGGAGGAGCCCAGTGTCCCAAAATCTGTTGTGTACAGCATCTGTAAGGCAGATCTTCATTGCCACATTCATCCTGACGAGCTCCAAGCCATTGCACCTTTGTAGTTTACTGGTTAACCCATTCTGTGCCAATGGATGGGCTAGTCCCCCACTGGCAGTGAAGGAGTTAATATGCATTGCCACTTTAACAAACCGGTTTTGTGAAAAAAAAAAAAAAAAAGTCACCATATCACTGCAGACCCTGAACCTACTTGAATTAATTGAAAGACTAATAGAATTTGCCCTTGTTTTCTACCCAAGTCGACCTCTGAGCCAGTGAACAAGTTGAAAATTTGGGGCTTCGATAATGACGTCACCGAAGGTCATCATATGTTTAATGGATTCATTTATGGAATTCGCAGTTTGTCTTTTTATAGGGGGGAAACGACCGTGTTGTCTTCTGTGGATATTTTAATTATAGTGAAGACATGATGCAGAGATCTTCCTTTTACTAAAAAAAAATGACGGAACAAATCTTCTTTCTGGCCATGAAGCCTCTGCCGACTCTGTTTCTTGAAGCTGGACCCTTGACAATTGCATCTATAATCCATGAGATAAAGAAACATGCACCTTGAGAATGACCAGAAGAGTACGATTGACCATGACCACTAATGGATTTATAGACCTCAGATTTGTGTGTGTACTGGATTATAAATGTCCTATGGGACAATTCCATGTATATGTTTGCATGAGTAGAGATACTTGACCTCACGTAGAGGTCCTACCACATTTTAGTTTTTACATTCCATAATAAATTTACATGGCAAGTAACTAGAAATTAAAAGCCCCCATAATATGGAACTAATTGTTAAATGATACTAGACCTGACCCTTCACGAATGACCACGACCCAGATCACTGTGTTTTGGCTTGTGCTTCAAAATTTCCTCTTGTCTAGAAATTGATACAAATTTAGCAATTCCTTGCACAACTATTAT